>NC_063353.1:41254491-41279513 GCF_021869965.1 Rhincodon typus
TACAGAGAGGAGAGGAACTAGAGAGAAAGACAGAACAAGGGAGAGAGAGACGGAGAATAAGAGAAAGGGAAAGAAATACAGAGGAGGGGAACTAGAGAGAGAGACAGAACAAGAGGAAGAAGATGGGTGGGGGAAAGAGACCAAGAGAAAGACAGCCAGAAGGAGAACGAGAAAGACAGAGGGAGAACAAGGGAGAGGGAAAGAAATAGACAGAGGAAAAGAAAGAGAGAGAGAGAGCGGGGAAGAACAAGAGAGAGGGGAGAGATCAAGAGAAAGAGAGACAGAGGGAGAACATGAGAAAAGGACTAGCGGAGGAGAGACACGAACAGACTGTGATTGTGGCCTAAAGCCCCCTACATTAAATTGCTTTTCTGCACACGGGATCCGCCGGAAAGGTTCTCCAACACAAATGATCGGCTGCGAAACACAAACTCTGGAGCCTACCTCAGAACTTTCCAACTGTCGAGCGAATCCAGCTCGGAGATGACGGAAACCATTGTAAACACGCCAGACGGAACAATAAAATGCAGAGAGAGAGAGACACACACAAAGTGCCAAAAGCCTGCAGCCTTCCCCAGCAAAAGGCTCGTCCCACTCCCTGCGGCTGATCAGCACTTGTCAGAACCATCCCTCCGCCCCCAGATCCTTGCGGCCAGTTTGCTGCCTTTAGTTATTGCCCCTTTCTGAAAAAAATACCCTCAATCCGCTGCAAAAAGATCCCATTCACTGCTGTTCCCTACACATGGTATGTTGAGTTAGCTTGGCTTTAATTCTCTCTTGATTTGTCCTTTCTGATTAAATTAAATACAGTCTTGCAGATTGTATTTTTAAAAGTCAATTGCAGATCAGAAGATAATAGACTACCCCTAAAAGCTTCTAAACCAAATTAGGCAGACTTCCAGTTAAACTTGCCACTTCTCATTTACCCCCAGAATCTGAGGCGAAGAACACTCTTGCCTCGATAGAACACAAACCACTTGTACAAAAGCTCATGTCTGAAGGGTTTGGACTTAGGCTGGGAGAATATGATCAGTTTTGTTGTCACATGTACATAAAAATACTGTGAAAAGTGTTTTTTCACATGTTAAACACAAAGTGTTGCCTCATTCCAGTGCCATCTTGAAACACTGAATATAATACAAGGTTTTACTGCAATGGAGTTCATCTTTGTCTCTTCTTGTTGTTCCTCCTCCTGCTGCTCCTCCAGTCGCTGCTTGGTATCAGCCAGAGCCTGTAAAACAGGCTCTAGAATCTCGATTATGGTCTCGGTTACAGACTGGCCCTCTTGTGACTGCCACGTCTGAGCTGGAGCCATGGGCCTGGGGGTGCGCGAGTTCAGTACCTCCTGCTCCCTATTCCACGTCCCTCCAGACGCTGCTGCCATTCCTCCCTTTTGCCGACCCTTACCACGCCTTCAGGCGCCCAGGCCCAGCTGCAGACCTGAAGCCTGGGCTCAGCCTACGAGTGCGGGGCCGGGGTAAATCAGCTGGGGATGAGAGATTCCTGAGGTCTTCACGTAAACCTTTGCCCCTGCGGGAGGATCTTCCAAGTGGTTTTTGTTTGGGGTCCTTTCTTCCAAGGGGTTAAAGCAATCTCTGGATTTTGGGCAAATTGTGGACCTTTCAGGTCAGGCGCAGATCACAAACAGACCAAACTTTGCCACACTGATATTTGCTATTCCCCTCTCACATCTGAAAGCAGCCTACGCATTATTGAATACACCAAGCCAGTCAATGTCCTCTTCCACTCCCCTCCCTCCAGTTACAATCAAGGTGGCCCCTTAACAAAAAAGCCTTCAATGTTTGTGGAGAAGGGGCTCCTGTGGTGTAATGGTAGTGCCCCTACCTCTGGGCTAAGAGGCCTGGATTCAAATCTTACCTGCTCCAGATGTGTGTATCATATTATTTCCAAACAGGTTGATTAGAAAATATCTTCAATGTTTGTGGCTGATTAAATTTAACTAGTCCCTCTAAGGAGCTTTGGTATCCTGACTATTATCCTGAAATCACACTGACTCTTGGCACCTCATTCCCACACTGACTATCTGCCCCATTAAGAAGGGAGGAATTGGAAAAGGATTTTCAGCCAGCAATAATACCATCCTTCCCCCTTGCTTTTACACTGCTGATTCAAAACTGTGAGCCAAGAAAGTTTTGCAAAGGCCAAACCTGGATTGTGGGCTGTCAGCCAAATAGCTCATTCTACATGAAGTGGAAAAACTACAGCCAGTGGAATCGATCTGCAGTGTGTTCACTTTGAGGGGAAAATGCAGGTTAGCACAAGGAGGGGGCTGAAGGAGGCCCACACTCAACACATCACCAAATAGATGGGGACCAGCTGGTTACCAACTCTGGCCAGGTTCATTGCTGGGCACTTAATGGCATTGCCTTCTGCCTCCAACCCCATCTTCACCTGCCCAACCGCCCTGCCCCTCTCCTGTTCAAACCAACACCCTCATCTTGGGATGTAACTAATTTTATGACTAATGAACAAAGTTATTCACGGAGAAAAATAAAGGTGACCACTTGTTTCTCTCAAGCTCATGTGTAGTTTCTCCGCACTGTCTCCCCAAAAAGCGATTTACATTTCAACAATGTTTTCCACGACGCTGGAGGTGTCAAAGGCCTTTACACTGTCAGAATGTACGAAACATGGCAGCCAATTTACGCACAGCAAGATCCCACAAGCAACAGTGCAATGATGATCAGATGATCCGATGGGTAAAGTACTGACCAGGACACCAGAGATAACATGCCTGCTCTTCCTTATAGTGCCATGGGAACTTTTACATCCTCCCGAGCAAACAGATCAGTTGTCAGTTTAAAATCTCATTCAAAGCATAGCACCTCCTTCAGCACAGCCCTCCCCTCAGTACTGAGGGGAGTGTTAATATTGATTTATGCTGTGAAGTAGGCCTTGAAAGTAGAGTGAGGACTATTAGATCAACCATGATCTCATTGAATGGCCAGAACTGTCTCGATGGGCTGAATGGCCTACTTCTGTCATTACATTTTCTGCTCCTATTGTATTTGGAACGTAATGTTTCAATGGCCAGGGTGTACCAACAGCTAATCACATCATAACCCCTGGGGACCCCAGGTCAATCCTAGATAGTTTGCAACCACAGCTCAGGCAGAAAGGTCACCAGGTATCAATGAATGAGTTCTTTAATACTCAGTCCTGGGCAATCTCTGCATCAAAGCAGGGCAAAGGCACTCAGTTGCAATGGAAAAGCAAATGTTTAAAATTCTGTGCTTGTAGATAGGTTGTTCCTTGGAGTCAAGCTGTAATAAAAGTAAAGTTGCCTTGCCCATCAAATGCCAAAGAAAATAGCTACACAAATCCTCAACCCTGTTCTTCCTGCAGAAGAAATACCATGGCATCGAGGCCATAATCATCAAACTCCAAAAGGACGCCATTAAAGTGAAAGGATTCTAGTTCTTTGGGTGAAATGTGTGCATGTGGCTGCAAGTGATAATGATACACATTTACAGCGGGGTCTTTAACAAAGAGAACCATACTACAACACCTCACACACCATCAGTCAAACAAAAAAATGGAAGACAGATCAAATCTCAGTGTGTGAGGCTTGCTGACCTTGCAATGGCTGAGCTGAAGTTGCTTGTCAATGATGTCAACCTTGGACATATCCCAGGGGTGGGATTTCCAGTCGTGAGCTGCATAACTGAAGCCTCCACTTACATAGAGCTCGCTATTAGAAGAGCAAGCCCCTGCATACACAATGTAGAAGAGGCCCTAGTGACATTAATGCATTCTTTCTTCTCTCACTTTTCTATGTGTCTCCCTCTTTCTTGTTCTGCCAACTGGATTTTTCCTGTTTTCTCTTGCTCAAGGTAGCAACTTAAGGCAACAGTTATTGGTGTGCACAAGCTGTCAGACAGGTGAGAATTGGGTCTCGCTTGCACTTCCTTTCACAGTCAAATAGCCTCTGGACACTGACTGTATAGATACAGGATTAGAGAGTTGACACTGAAGAAAAGTAAGGGACGTCCATCATGAAACAAAAATTCAGCATGTGCCAGCCTTTTTTTGGAACAGGAGGAGAGGAACATAAAGTGGAATGAATGCGGATGTTTCTCTTAACTCAAGCAGATTTTATTTATTCATTTTGTGGGATGTGGGCATCGCTGGCTGGCCAGCATTTATAGTCCATCCCTAGTTGCCCTTGAGAAGGTGGTGGTGAGCTGCCTTCTTGAACCGCTGCAGTCCACCTGCTGTGGATTGACCCACAATGCCATTAGGGAGGGAATTCCAGGATTTTGACCCAGCGATGGTGAAGGAACAGCGATATATTTCCAGGTCAGGTGTGTGGCTTGGAGGGGAACTTGAAGGTGGTGGTGGGAGCTTGGATTGTTAAAAGAACAGAGTCCACATGTCAACCGGGAGACAATGGATGCATTAGCTAAGCAAACCAGCCAGAAACTGATTCAAATCCTTTCACCATGTGTCTAATGAGAGAGCAAGAGGCAACAGCAAGATTAGAGCTAACAAGGTGTGGAGCTCGATGAACACAGCAGGCCAGGCAGCATCAGAGGAGCAGGAAAGCTGACATTTTGGGTCCAGACCTGAAATGTCAGCTTTCCTGCTCTACTGATGCTGCCTGGCCTGCTGTGCTCATCCAACTCCACACCTTGTTATCTGAGACTCCAGCATCGGCAGTTCCTACTATCCCCAAGATTGGAGCTAAGCTGTTCAAGGATGATGTCAAGAATACTTCCTCATACAAAAAGAAACAAGGTGGATGTTGGCCTCAGATGGGAAGATCCTCCAACACTGAGGGCACATTCAATGCAAACAATGTGATCTCTGGATCTCAGAGAGATGTCAACGTACATGGTCATTATCTACTTCCTGTGCTATCTCCTCGACTGCACTGGCTAAATGCATCAGCGGTGAAAGGTGTTTCCCACATGTCCAGGAACACAATGAGTCTCGGTCAGATTGTGCTGGCTCTAGCTTAGTCATTAGCACCCTCACTGCTGAGTCAGTTCAAGACTCAAAACAAAGACGTGAGCATAAAATCTAGGCTGATACTCAAGGGAAGATAAGAAAAATGAGAGGAGATCTAATGGAGGCACATGCTAAAGGAAACTGACAAATTAGACACAGAGCAGATATTCCCTCACTCTGGCAATCTAGTACAAGAGGTGATAGTTTCAGCATACCGGCAGCAGATGTAAAACAGAGATGACGAGGAATTACTTCTCTCAAAGAGAGATGAATCTGTGGCATTCAGTACCCCAGAGTGCAGTGGATGCTGGGACATTGAGACATTTAAGGAGGAGATAGACAGATTTTTAATTAGTAATGGGTTGAAGGGTTATCAAGAGCAGGCAGGAATGTGGTGTTGAGACAAGGGTGAGATCAGCCACGGTCATATCAAACTGAAGGCCTGAATTGCCTACTCCTGCTCTTCATTCTTATGTTCTATGTTCTTGCAAAGAACCATGGGAGGTGTCTACCTTTAAGTTGAGGCATTAAACCAAGGGCCTCTCAGGTGGAAATGAAATATTCTGCCATAAATGAGGAGCACAGGAGTCCTCCCAGGTCTCCTGAGACAGTAGCTGCCCCTCAATTAACATAATCAGGAAGAACGGATTCTCTGCTCACTGCTACATTGCTGTTTATGGGATCTTGCTGTGTACAAACATTAAAACAGTGACTACATGTCAAAAATACTTCAGGGGCGGCGTGGTGGCTCAGCGGTTAGCACTGCTGCCTTACAGCGCCAGGGGGCCGGATTCGATTCCAGCCTCAGGTTACTGCCTGTGTGGAGTTTGCACATTCTCCCTGTGTCTGAGTGGGTTTCCTCCAGGTGCTCCGGTTTCCTCCCACAGTCAAAAGAAGTGCAGGCTAGGTGGGTTGGCCATGCTAAATTGCCCGTAGCATTCAGGGATGTGTAGATTAGGTGGGTTATAGGGGGATGGATCTGAGTGGGATGCTCTGAGGGTCGGTGTGGACTTGTTGGGCCGAAGGGCCTGTTTTCACACTGTAGGGATTCATTCATTCTATTTGCTGCAAAGTGCAATGCTAACTTTGAGGTTATGACAGGCACTATAAAAATGAACACCTTTCTATCTTTTTGTTTCAAATGGATATCGCTGGGATACGTCAGAAAGTCCTTTCTGAACTCCTCAGTGCCTTAAAGTAAGAAGTCCTGGTATCTGTAGGTTGTTAGATGTTCTGACGGCCGTGTACAGCTGAGTGCGGTTAGGTCTGAGCACTGCCGCAGTTATGTCCCAAACACATCACCATGGGCTCATGCAAAAGAACTGTCTGATATTCAGATGCGGCTGCTGTGAGTTTTATCATTTCCCAGCCAGAATCCTCATACGCAGCAAGAGACCCCACCCTGGGGTGGGGATGCTAGAGGAGCTTGAATGACAGTTTCACATCAAAGAGCAATTCTGGCTCCTTTGGAATTGATAGCGGTTCCATGGGTGATGTGGAGTCAATTCCTGCTGGCGTGGAATTTTCCAGTTTATACTGACCTGAATTGCATGCCAGCTACACCCATACACTTGCTGTGCAGCCCAGGTACTGCCCATTCTCACAGCACTGGCTTATATAGAGGTACTGACTCCATGCTAGACCCAAGATGGCAGGACGTGGCTTTTCTGACTCTTCTATCCCACAAAAACACATCTCAAGGAGAGTTTAACTCCCTTCAGTGCTAAGCATGCTCAGTCCTTAAAGACAAGATTAATTTATTATTCATTTCTTGCCTCTTGGGTGTCATAAAAATGCCTGCCATTAATACTGATGGCAATGAGTGTGTATCAAGTGAATTCCTTGTATGTGGAGTGTTTCAGTGGATGTGACTGGGTGCTAGAGAAATGCAAGTCCTCTCTCTTCATTAACTGGAGTGTAAAGGGACCACCATTTACATTAAACAAACTCTCGACTTAATAGTATGTCAAGGGGCCTTTCGGCCCAATGGATCTGCGCTGTTATTAATGCTCCACACAAGCCTAAGTGTTGTTAGTATTAAGGTGCATGGAGAAATATTTGTATTTCAGACTGTCTCAGGTGAAAGAATATTCTCAATGGATAACAGATTCCTAGAGGGAACCCAATGCAGAGAGGAGCCAGGATTAAACAAGATGCCTTTGAGGGCTAAATCACATGCCTGCTTCACAAATAAAGGTGTTCAGCTTGTCTGCTGGGGTTTCCTGCCAATCATTTCTGATAGGGAGTTGATATGCTCCCTCCATCTCTCTTTCTGGTCCTCTCCTGAAGAGCAAGTTCGTGCTGCATTTTTCAAAATTCTTGATTTGAACATTTGTATCCTTGCTTACAAATCCCTCTGTGACCTCACACAAAGGTCCTCCAAGGTACTTGTGCTCTTCAAACTCAGCTTTTTAATCACTACACCATCCTACTGCTGCATGGCCCTTAAACTCTGGACTACTCTCCTTAGATCTCTGTACCTTGTTTTTCCCCTTTGGCTATTCTTTAAAACTTACTTCTTTGACCAAGATTTTGATCAACTGATCTCATGCTGCCTGATGTAGCTCAGTGTCATACCTTTTCTTTAAATCAATACATTGTTGTGAAGCACCTTGGGGTATTATGTTATAGTAAAGGTACTATATAGGGGATCCTTGGTAGTACAGAACACCAATGTTGTTGAAATAAGCGACATGTGACTGAAATTTGCATTTTACATTCCTCATGAGAAATGCAAGATTGAAAAGTTTCATGTGATCACAACAGTTTATAATCCTGGGCAAAAAAAGCCCTGCTAATTGGTGGACAAATTTGACTCTGTTCTCTTATGGCAATTTCTCATCTAACCAATAGGAAATATAAGCTTCAAAGCCAAATCCTAGTCATTGCAAACATGTCTCAAAGCTGAAAATAATACAGATTTTTTTATGTGGAGGGAATGGATCCCTTTTTATGAATGAATGTCACTTCCAGCAAATGTAAAGATATTAGTTCCCATAGTTTCCCACTGCATTCTCCACAGCAACATCTCCACCAATTGGGGGCAATGTGCCAACCAACCAGTTTCATTTATCTTTTCTAAAATTCATTGTGGCCATTGTTTGAAATTTGGCATTCTTGCATTTGTACTGGTGAGCACAAGACAATAAAGCTGTCTCTTTTTTTCAGTGACAAATAAATAGGTCAGTGCATTGAGTATAGGAGTTGGGATGTCGTGTTGTGGCTGTACAAGATATTGGTGAGAATACTTTTAGAGTACTATGTTCAGCTCTAGTCTCCCTGCTATAGGAAAGATATCGTTAAACTTGAAAGGGTTCAGAAAAGATTTACAAGGCTGTTGCCAGAATAGGAGGGTCTGAGCTGTAGGGAGACGCTGAATAGGCTGGGGCTATTTTCCTTGGAGAGTCAGCAGCTGAGGGGTAACCTTATACAGCTTTATGAAATCATGAGGGGCATGGATAGGGTGAATAGTCAAGGCCATTCCCCAGAGCAGAGAATCCAAAACTAGAGGGTTTAAGCTGAGAAGGAAAAATATTTAAAAGGCACCTGAGGGGCCATTTTTTAACGCGGAGGGTGATGTATGTATGGAACTAGCTGCCAGAGGAAGTGGTGGAGGCTGGTACAATTAGAACAGTTATGAAGCATCTGGATGGGAATTTGAATAGAAAGGGTTTAGAGGGATATGGGCCAAATGCTGGCAAATGGCATTAGGTCAATTTAGGATAACAGGTTGGCATAGACTGAAGGGTCTATTTCCATACACTATAATTTTAAGACTCTAAATAAGTTGTTTTGATGCAGTTGTAAATATATCTAATCAACTTTTTTAGCGATGTTACTAATCAACTCTGGAGAAGGTGAAACTTGAATATGGGCCTCCTAGTTCAAAGATAAGGACGCTATTACCACATCAGCTCAAAATAATGTGTTCTCCCAGTCTATAGCCTGTCTTATCTAGATATTTTTATCTGCCTGTTCAGAGATGTTCTTACATACCTCTGGAGTGGGTGGGACTTGAACCTGGGTCACATGGCTCAGAGGTTGGGACATTATTGCTGTGCCACAATTTGGAGGCCAGGTATCAGTATCACACCTTTTGAGCCAAGATTTGCTAATGAATGCTGTGTATTCTGTTACCATCAGATGGATGCTTTCCAGCAGAGCATGCCTGATAGAGATTGGGACAGAGATCACAGTGACCTCCCACACCTCTCCACAACAGGATGTTTTGACCAACTGAGATCAGGTAACAGGTTCTACTGCAAGCTTAACCACCATTTGGTCCTAGTGTGGTGGGGAGGGGGCGAGGATGAGTGAGAATGGAAATAAATAGCTGGACGTTGAAAAGTGGGGGGAGAAAAATCTTTGAAGACAAAATGACAGAAAAGCACAGACAGGACTCTCAGCCCCCTGAGAAACAGACCTTGCTCTAATGTCACACACAACAAGCGAGATAAAAACATTCATAGACTTTTTGTTGGTAGCAAATTGGGTTTTTTCCATCAGGCAGCAACCCCTGAGGCAGATTCAAACTCTCGAGTAATGAAGTGGAAGTTTTGAGCATGTTTTCATGCCAGCTTGTGCCCGACTTAGTACTTGAATCAGAGCAGAAGCCTCAGAGAGTGCTTATGAAAAGACAAAGTACGTGAGCAAGCAACGTGGAGGAGACAGCAAATCCTGACAATATCCTCAAAGATGCTGGTACCACCCAACATTATCTTACCACTGCCCAACTGTTTCAAAATTATCACTCGTTGCGTCTGACATTCCCAGCACTGGTCGAGCAGAAACTTCAATGATGGAATTTGGGAGTCCTTGGTGATGAATCAAAAAAAAATCTAGCATCCAAATTCAGGAGGGAACCGTGGAGTCAAATGGAATGTGAACCTTAATTTCAAAGGCAATGGAATATAAAAGTAAGGAGGCCTTGCTAAAACTAGGGTAAAGTCACCATAGTCCCAGAGGACCATAGGGCTGCTGTCTCATTAGACAGAGACGACTGTTATTGAGTCTAGCCTGAGGGTCATCACGCCTCAGGCTAGGGGAGATAGTGAGAAGTCAGGACCTTCACAGTAACCTCAGCGAAGTGTGGGAATTGAACTCATGTTGTTGACATGCCCCTGCATTGCAAACCAGCCAATAGAGCTAACTGACCCACCACTGCTAGCGCTAAGACTGTCTGTATTCACCTGTGGAATATCTTCTGAATCCTTCTCTGCCTCAGCTTCTCTGAAAACTGCATCCAGTTGGTTTCTAGACTTGAGTATTTCAAAGGAATTCTGATGAGCCATCTATTTTCTGTGTTACCTAAACTACAGGCCATCCAAAACTCTGTTGACTCCTGATGCCTAATTCACATCAAGTTCTTTTCATCCATACCCTGTGCTTGCTGACCTCTATTGGCTCCTGGTTGATTTTAAAAGTCTCATCCTTGTTTTCAAATCCATCCAGGGCATTGGTTCTCCCTATGTCTGTACTTCACCAAACCAACCCTCTGGGAGAGATGCACTACTTCAATTTTGGCCTTTTGAACATCCCAAATTTTAAGCAGTCCAACATCGGAAGCTGTGCCCTTAGTTGCCAGGGTCCTATTCCACTCTTAAATCTCTCTATCTCTCTTTCCTCCTGTAAGACTTTCCTGAAAACCTAGCTCATTGACCAAACTTTTGCCATCTGCATTAGGAACTCTTTATGTAACTTGATGTCAAGTTTTGCTGGCTGATGCTCCTCTGAAACGCATCAGAATATTTTGTGATGCTGAAGGAATCGCATAAATGCAAGTTGTTCTTGGTCATTTGTAGGGGAGAGATGAGAATAAGAGCAATAGGCCTTCCCCAGCATTCCTCAAATGTCCCTACACTTCTGCAAAAAAGAAAATAGCTATTCTTCATAAAAACCAAAAGACATGTTCTGAGGAAGGGTCACCGGACGCAAAACGTTAACTCTGATTTCTCTTCATAGATGCTACCAGACCTCCTGAGCTTTTCCAGCAACTTTTGTTTTTGTTACAACTATTCTTCAGTTGTGAGAGGGTTAATTCTTAATGTTTATTTTAAGTTTTGATTAGATCTTAGAGAAGGAAGAGCGGATATATAAAGCATACTGTGCAGAATAATAAATAGTACATTATTGTCATTGAATTGATGTATTACATGGAGATTTTGATGACAAGTGTTTGTAATGATGTGGAACATGTTCATGTTGAGGGGATCTGAACAGAGATAAATAGTTCTAAATTGCTTGACGTGTGAATCATTTCTTTTTTCTTTAACTTTGCATCTGATGATGAGGACTAGCTGTCAATATTTTCCTCAGTTTGTTTATTTTTCAAACATCCCAGGAGTTTTTCATTTTACCCCTGGATCTAAACTTGGTGTCAGGGTTACTCAGCAATAGGGATGATAATCACAGATGATTGATTGGAAACAGAATCTGGGCTTGGAGCTGGGATTCCCTATGTAAAGAACTGGGAGGAGATATTTGCGATGGTTCCATGGAAATTGTTTGCTAGAATTATTGAGATGAAACTCAAAACCAAATTTGAGAGAAGCTTCAGGATTGTGGTTTCTGGTGCCACAATAGAGTTACCTACCTCAACCCAAAGGAAGACTATACTGCCTCTAAGACTTACCATTACAGAGCACTGCACACACTCACATTTTAAACTGTTTCACTTTCAATAAACTACTGGTATTTCTCCTATAACGCGATAGTTGCGTTCTTTTCAGCAATCAAGTATATTTGTTCCTCTCTTAGCAACACATCCTAATAAAACTTTTACATTTAGTACTGGTTGTAACCAAAAGATTTGAATGCTTATAGCTCTTCTCTGTTACTGAACATAAAAGTCTTCGGACAATAGACGAACAAAAATGGGGGAATGCAGCACAGAAATCAGCACCAAAGTCTGGAAGACTTATTCTGTCCGTGGATATAAACACCTTGTGATTTCAGCATTCTTGAGCTAAAAGATGGAAAATGAAACTTGCTTTTCCGTTTGCTGCTTTTGCTGGTAAGTGTGGGTGTTGTTTGGTGTCAGGATGTGGTTCAGATATCACCGAGTAACACGCTGACATTCACTCAGATGCAAGACTTGAAAAAGGTGTGGGTGCTGATGGAATGGTGTCCCAGCTAGAGACAAGATCTTGATGAGACAGTAGGGAAGAACAAGAGGGGTAAGTTAGAAACTAGCACTGTGCACCTGGTGCCTCATTTTATGAAGTGAAGCCACGCAAAGCTGGTTGATCTCCACGTTAGATGTGTACTCTTAGTCCAATGAAAGGAAAAGATTGAGACAAGCTTCCAGGTCCTGTTTACACTACAGCAATGCCTCAATATCTTCAGGTAACTCAGTCACCTTACGCAAGAAGAAATGCAGGACACAGAAGGGTTACTAACCAAGGTGGAACTGTACCACAGGGAGGCACTTACAGAGAGGAGAAGAGACAAGACAGAAATAGAATGTTCTCACTCCTGATTAGTCTCCACTGACTGCTGGTACAAGGTTTATATGTGGTGAAAATTATCTAGGTCAGAACAACTCTGTGTTATTTTATTTGAATCTCTAGAACCTAACATTGCTCATTTATAAAAATACCTTGTAATTTCAGAACAAATCTGGAGTTGAAAGGGTTACATTATGAGGTCAGGTTCCATGAACTAGTCTTGCATTCCTTTCAGTGAGGGTTGAAGTGTTTGAATTGATCAAAGGAATTGATGGGAGCAGGGGAGTCCAGGACATTGGGGCATAACCTGAAAATGAGAGCTGGAAGGTTCAGGGTGATATCAAGAATCAATTCTTCACACACATGGGATTGCGAATCTGGAATTCTCTCTTACCTAATTCAACGTGGAGGCTGGTTCAGTCAGCCAATCATTTAGCATTTCTCACCATTGAGATGGTTTTCATTCATTGTTGAAGGGCAGCTGGTCTGGAGTTAATTGAACAATGAAAAGCATGTGGCTTCCTCACATTCCTGAGGGTGGGTCCAACTTGGAGCCACCAACCCAATGATTAATAGCCTGACAGGTTCCCTACCTCAAGGTCAGGAGACCCTTGGTTCAAGACCCACCTGTTCCAGAGTTATGCAATAATGTCTCTGAACAGGCTGATCAGAAAATATTAAAAGAAAGCAACTTAACAAGTAAGCCTCTCTTCACCTCCACACCAATCTTCCCCATCCAATATAGACATAAGGAAAGTGGAGAAATCTTACATTTTCTCAGACACACCAGAGGAGTTGCATGAATCTGAGCAGCCAATAACATAACATAACATAACACAACACAACAATGGGGCCTTCTAGCTTGGGAATAACAAGTGTGGGGAAAAAAAAGGCTCTTGCTTTGAATGATGGTAGAGTCATATCTTTGTTTTGTTCCATGGAATGAGAAATGCAGGAAATTCAGACATTTACTCTGTGAAGACTCAAATTGCCTTCAGTTTACTTTCCATTAAGGCATGAGGGCATAAAGGTGTTCTTACAGAAGACAAAGAACACAATTAAAGGGGAAAGTTTCAGGTACTGTTGCACTTTACCGTCAATGCAGTACTTTTCAGGTATGGTTACTGTTGGAATTCGAAAAAAAAAACAAGGCAAATAACTTGTGCATTGTGAAGTCCCGGATGATGACCTGGAAAATTCCAAATGAAGATTATCTGACCATTCTCACATTTGCTGCATTTAATCATTGCCATCTTACCTATAGCACAAGTGATTAGACTTCAATGGAGTATCAGTAAATAAGATACGTATTTCTTTCCGACCTAAGAGGGCAGATTGGGCTTTGATTTAACTCCTTATCCAGAAGGCTGCACATCTAAAAGCACACTTACTACCCAGGAGTATCAGCCTATGCTTTTCTATTTAAATACTATAGTGGGACTTGAACTCATGATCATCTGACTTCAAGACAAGAGGATTACTAACTGAGCTATGCTGACAACCTTAGAAGGCAATTGAGATGGATTATCCATTGGCAATTCCTGGTTGAAGATGATTTCAAACTTTTAAGCCTTGTTTACAGCTCACAGAGGGTGAGGAGCCATCTCTTTTTTTTAAAGAATTTGTTTAATTGGTCACCACTGTTCAGTGGGAGTGGTAGGAGTGCAGATTTTTGATCTTCTTCTCAATCAGGGTTTTCAATCACTTCATTCAGTCTACAATGAATGCCCGATGTTGCCTGTTTCTGGTAAATACCTGTGATGGTGGAAAAGTGTCAATGTTTACCCTGTCCAGAAAAAGAAGGACAATTTCAATCCAATCAATTACTGACCTATCTGGTTACACTCAATCGTCAGCAAATGGTGGAAGATTATTCTGATCACTTGACGCATTTTGGCCTCAGATTGACTGCTAACATCAGAGGACTGAAGATTGAAGAAAGTCCTCTCTTGCCATTTGAAAGGAAGTGACTGCTGATGGTTACACAGATACATAACATGACCTACCTCCTATCCACTAACATCTAGAATCCTTGACATTTTGAATTCTTTCTTTGTTTTTGAGCTAGCCTTTCTTTATACCTAATCAATTAATGACCTTCAATGTCCTAATAATACTCTCGGATAAGAGATGAAACACTGGAATAATTTAAGGGACAATTTGTTACCATGTGTGGATGTTACAGAGTCTTTCCTAATGAATTCAATCCTATTGGAACACTTTTCAGCTGCAGCTATCTTATCTTCCTGTGGTGTATTTCAGTTAAGATTATGTCAGGCGTTACCACTAATCTCATTTTATAGTCTCAAAACCAGTGCTTGTGGCTATTAGTTTGTATTCCTGGAATAACTAAAACCATTACAATGATACAAAAGAAATTACAGTAAAAACATTGTATTATGAACTGATAGAATTCCTGTGGTTCTTGGAAAGTCAGAACAAAATGGCCAGGATTTAATACTCTCTGCTGTAAAAACAATCTCTTTTTATATTTGTATCTTTTAAAATTGTGGACTGAAATGATAGAGACTTTGTTTTAAAAGCTTTTTTTAAAAAAGATTGGTTCATGTTTTGAAAAGCAAGTGAACTGATACTTATGGCAAGCATCATGGAAATAACTGTTTTAATAAGTAGTAATTGAAACAAAAATAGAAATAAAAGCCTAGCAGGTCTGGTCAGTCACTCAACCCGAAACATTAACTCTTATCTCTCTCCACAGATGCTGCCAGATCTGCTGGGCTTTTCCAACAATTTCTATTTTTGTTTCTGATTTACAGCATCTGCAGTTCTTTTGCTTTTTATTTATTAATTGAAATGGTTGTGCATTAATTGAGCTGAGGGCTTCTGCATACAGATGTTGATATCTTTGTAATCATCTATTGATGCCAACAACCATGTGATTAGTTTTCAGTAATCTGACTAGCTTGGAGTTGGGAACAAGTTATAGAGAAATGTTTTGATCTACACCTGTTCAGGAGTTGTCTCTCTGTTCTCTGCAGTGGAAGCACATTTTGAACATGAAGAATTCCTTTTTCCTTGAGTTGTTTTAAACTATAACTGATAAATTAGAGAGCTCTTGTAAAGCTAACCAGCAATCTTGTGTCTCTTGCAAACCAGTGGAAGCTTTCAGTGAAAAATAACTGAGAAGCAATTTACTGAACAGCATAAGAATCACTTCAGCAACCAGTGAATAGGAACCACTCAACTGCTTTCCAGCTTTCCTTCACTCATAACCAATTCTGATTTCCCTGTCAGAAATGTAGCCACTCTCCTCCTTTTCCAGGTAGATTGGACTAGTAATCCTGAGACTCTGGCTAATATCCTGCTGGGCTCAAATCCCATTGTGGATGGTGGAATTTAGATTCAATTACCAAATCTAAAATATAAAGCAAGTCTCAATTTTTACTGTGCGCAATGTACTCCCACCCCTTGCCCCACTTTACCTAAGGAAAGGTACACTGGCATTGGGGGCAATCCAGAGCAGGTTCACTAAACTGATTCTAGGTATAAAGGGATTCTCTTGAGGTTGTGTAGATTGGGCCTGTTTTCATTGGAGTTTAGAGGAATGAGAGGTGATCTTATTGAAACATAGAAGATGTGACTGGGTAGATGCTGAGAGGTTGTCTTCCATTGTGGGAGAGTCGGGGACTAGAGGGCATAATCTCAGAATAAGGGGTCACCCAGTTAGGACCGAGATGAGGAGGAATGTCTTCTCTCAGACAGTAATGAATCTGTGGAATTCTTTACTAAAGAGGGTTGTAGCGGATGGATCATTAGGTACATTCAAGATTGAGAAGCTTTAATCAGGAAGGAGATCAAGGATTATGGGGAAAAGGGAGGAAAATAGATTTAAAGTATTTTCAGATCAGCTATGATCACATTGAATGGCAGAGCAGTAGGCTAAATGGTCTCCTGCTGTTTCTATGTTTAAAGGTATTTAGGCCAGTGGTGAGATGAGGCCTTCAGTGGCCATTCATTGACGATTTGAGAGACTGATTTGATGGCCAAGTAGCTATCCATGGACTTTCTCACCCAGGCTTTAATTGTTGAGGTAGCAGGAAGGGGGCAAGGATCTCTCCAATGCCAACCTGCCCAATTACCTCCTGTTCGCACCATCTTCCTTGTCATCTCGGGGGAAAATTACACCCATTGTTTCAGAAGGACAGGAACATGGCATGTGTAATGTCAAAAACAATATTTTGCTTCCAAGCAGGAGCTGTGCGAAACTAGCTGGTCAATTTAAGGCATTATTGCTGTGTATAAGCATAATGTACAAACAGGATAAGGATAAATAACGCCTTTTGGCATGTCCTGAAGTCAAGTGGGGGTTACTGTATTGAATGCCCAATGAAAACCCTGAGAAACATGAAATGGCTATACCCTGCCACTTTTATGCTGATTATCAAAAGGCTAATCATAACCAGGAGGGAAGAGCTGCCTTCTTTTTGTTTCTTGCTTTCTCTCTGGTGTGCTTTTTAAAGATAATGCAGGAACCACTGTGTGCAACAAAACTTGAATTCTGAAGTGTGACATGTGTCTTGGAATTTTTAAATCGATCACTGAAATCCAGCTATAAAGTATAAGCTTAGTGTTATTCAGACCCCTAACCTTCTACTGGGGTGAAAAAAAAACACTTTTCGAAATGGATGTGAGGAAAATGACAGTTCAGAATAGTTTCATTGACTTATGTAGCCTGGCATTTAGAGGTTGAAGGCATCCCAAAGTATCCTAACATTAACCTATTTGTTTCTTTGATTATAACCAGTCACCAGTTGATCTCGGCACTAATACCATTTGATTATGGATGTCCCCCTTGAATCAGAGATTGTCTGAACTAAGCAGTCCCAGGCTTGATAATAAATAGAAATGAACCATTCTGCCTCTCAGACCTGCTCCTTTGTTCCATTAGACAATGGATGATCCATATCTGAACTTTATTTTTCAATCTTTGTTCTATGTATCCCTTGCTGCCCACACATAACAAAATCAACTCCTTTTTGAAACTAGAATTGATCCTCCAGCTTTCACAAGCTCTTGAGGAACATCATTCCAAATTTCTAAGACCCTTTTGTGGGAGAAAGTGATTCCCAATTTTACCCTGCTAGCAAAGGCTTGATTTTTTTTAAAGTTATGATCTCTTGTTCCCCAATTCCTTTAGTAGGGAAATGTTTTCTCAAGTACCTTAATCTAACATCACTGCCTCCCACCCATATGAATGGACAACCTTGTTATAGATTTCCTTCCAAGGTTGCTTCACAGGCATGGCATTATCAACAGCACACATAATTGTTTGTAATGGTGATCATGATGAGGAGGTGTCGGTGTTGGACTGGGGTGCACAAGGTCAGAAATCACATGACACCAAGTTATAGTCCAACAAAATTATTTGAAAGCACAATCTTTTGGACAGTATGGGCTACACTCCAAAAGCTTGCGTTTTCAAATAAACCTGTTGGACTATAATCTGGTATTGTTTGATTTCTGACCTTATCTATATTGGGACAGTATCTTTCACTGATTGGTTCGCACCCAGAGAACAATGGCTAAGCAAAGTCATAAAAGCTACTGAATTGTAGGATGTTGCTGAGGAACATGGAATTTCAGCAGAGATTGGCTGACGTGTTCTTATTCCAAGATATTCTCTGTATTTATTGGGCAGATTGCAATGCTACCCTCTGCAGACCTCAATGGTCATGGTTGAAACCTGTTTTCTTGCGGATTACTCATTCCATTCTGGTTGCAGTTTGAAATATTCTCTGAAATTTCAATGGGGCTGCTTTCACAGTACTCAGAACCCACATACACTTCAAGTAGTTGGAAGGAAAATGGCATTACTTTATTACATCTTGCAAGCAAGATAATGACAACTCTCCTTGTGCCCAGCAACATGTCTGGCAGAACACTTATCCTGGAATTGAGTTTTAAAATAGCAGCACAGTCATCAAGAATCTAGATTGCTGTTATCCTCTGATAAAATTAACACTGCATTCTTACAAACACTTTCAGCAGTGATGGGTTTGATCTGCATTTACTCTCTCAGGTCCGTTATCTGTTGATGTATAAAAAGCATCATATCACATTTCAAATGTCTTCTGTGTTTACTATTCAGGCAATATCTCGCTGAAGAGTACAGCGTTTCTTTGAACAAGTAGCTATTTTCAAATCATTGTCAGCTGTGGCTCAGTTGGTAGCATACACTCTGCTAAGTCAGAAAATTAAGAGTTGAAATCCCATAGCAGGAAGTTCAGCACAGAATTCTGAGTGTACGGAAGGAATACAATGTTACCGTGGGTATCTTTCTTGGGTGGATTTACAAAGATCCCACAGCACTACTTTTAAAAATAACAACAGCGGAATTTTCCCAGTTGTAACAATTCCTCTGAGAACTCTGCGTATATGGATCTGAAAGGGTTAATACTGAGAGGTGCCATAAACAGCACCAACTATGACGACATAATTATACCTTGGTGGGTGGAATGGCTTAGAATCTCAAAGGAGTTATGCCTAAAATCTGGTCCTCTTCACTGGCTTTGTAACAATGTCTATCATGTGAATGTAAACTGAAACTAGTTGTTAACATGTAATAAGCTAGATATTGAGTACATGAAATTCCTCCAGTTAAATCAGAAAGTGGCTTGACTTTAAGCTTTATTGTCACATATACTCTACAGGAGTATGGAAAAAGTGTACAATGTTGCCCCATAGAACCATCTTAGGCATGAATGTACTTAGGTAAAAGTAGTCACATAGAGAAACGAAGTTAAAAGTAAAACATTACTGCTATTCTTAGTATATGTAGAAAAACATTACAGTCCTTAGTAGTAGTAAGTGGAAAAATGAATGAATAAAGGTAAAAGTTTAACAGTCTTTGTGTGCACTCCCTGCAAGACTCGGTCTCCTCTGCTTTGGCCCGCTCTCTGGGAAACCTCAGGCTTCCTGCTCTTGAAGCCGCAGGTCCTGGGGAATCTCCCTCACTGACGCTTCTTCGGCCACTTTGGGGTCAGATTCACAGCCGCTTCCCTGTACCGGACCTCCAGGTGACACTCCTCCGGGCCTACAGCTGCTGCTATGCTCCCCACAATGCCATCACCGCTGCCGTCCTACCACATGAGACCAAGCAGGTTCTGCAATTTCCTACACTCTTTAAAGAGGATGGTGGCAGCTACTTTGACCATGAGCAGCACCTCATAGAGTGAGCTGGCATGACCATACAACACCCTATTCCTTCAACACTGCTCCCTTATACAATCCCGACTCTCTTTACCCCTGTTCAGTTGAAAGATATTCTTTGCTCTCTGTGCAAATAGAGGTTTTCAATTGCTATTCTCACTGGCAGCTGTTCCTTGAGTAGTGTTGGGCCCCAAACTCTGGAATTCCCTCAAATCTGCAACATCTCTATCTCTCTATCTCTCTCTGTCTCCTTCTATCAGAGTTTCTTTTAAAATCTGGCCCTTTGACTAACTTTTAGTTACTTCGTCTATTATCTCCTTTGCTGCTGTCAATTTTTGCCAGATTTGTTTAAGGAGTGCTGTCAGATGTTTCTTTACAGTAAAGCTGCAACATAACATGCAAATTATCAGTGGGTTTTTTTTTCCCCATTTAACTAGGACTTTTCCAATTTGCAATGAACTCCTCCTCTAGTTCCTGTCTTCTTCTCTGGACTCTTTTTCTTGATTAAGCCTCAGCTCCCAGCGATAGTACATGGTGGCCTCCTGGCACCAAACTTGGGGAAACCTTTTGGTGGGGGGGAAAGAAAGCCACATTTTATACTTGTAATAAAGCTTACATTTACATAGCGCCTTAGAGGAACATTTATGTGTGATGATAAAAGCAATGTGTTGGAAGTGCTGGAGATCTGAAATTAAAACGCAAATGTGTGACAATGTTTCATTTGATGACTTAACTTCATAATGCGAAAGCGTTATTTAAGTAACTGTAGCTGCTGTTTTATGAACAACCAGAAACCACACATGGCAGCTGGAATAATGATGAGTTAATCACAGTTTTTTTGGTTGCAGTATGATTATAGGTCAGGGCTGTAGGTCACAGCTCAGTTAGCAGCAATTAAACCACAGAGCCCAAACATTGCGGATGCAGGTCTCTTCCAAAAACTTTAGCATAAAGATCCAGGCTGATGCTCCATCTGGAGTGAGCACTACTGTTCTCAGGTAGTTTCTTTTTGAGCCCTGGTTTGTATGACATGATTTGAGGCATAGCAGTGTCTTGCCCCAGCAGGGGAAGCTGGCCCCCAAAGCTGATTTTCTTTTTAAGGAATGCTTTTTAAGGAACAGGAAACAAGAGAATGGAGGATGGGGTGCCTCTTTTCCATCCACTCTACATCTTGCATTTGACCTGGAAAAATGGGCCTTCTCACAGAGCTTGCAGATGTCCCAAATGGTGGATTACTTCTGATACGCTGTCATGTCGGGAAAATCTGACCAAGTTGGACCCAACAAACTCCCTGAAACAATTGATGAACAAATAGTCCAGCTGTTGGAACTAATGTACGAGACATTCCTCTTTGAACTGTCCTGTGAAGTCACCTAGACGCAAAATCCCTCCAGTGAGGAAAGAGGCCATTTGGCCCATCCAGTCTGCACCAACTCTGAGGAGCATCCCACCCAGATCCAACCTATCCACATTTACCATGGCTAATCCACCTAACCTGTACATTACAGGCCAATTTAGCATGGCCAATCCACCAAACCTGCACATCTTTGGACTGTGGGAGGAAACCCACGCAGGCACAGGGAGAATGTGCAAACTCCACACAGACAGTACCCAAAGGCTGGAATCGAACCCAGGTTCCTGGTGTTGTGAGGCAGTAGTGCTAACCACTGTGCCAGTGTGGACAGCCCCCTGATGAAACATCTGAACTTGAGAGACAACACTTTTGTGACGAAGCATTGTTCCGCCTATGCTTTGAGGTAATCAGACCTGAAGAAGGGGTCAAAACAGAGCCTTCTAATACTTTAGAGGAAATTCTATCAAGCGAAATTTATCAATAAAAACCGAAGTTTCTGCAACATCCGCAGTTCTAACCAGTACTTGGTTCAGCAACTGAGACGAAGAGATTGGGGCTGAAAAGCTTTGCCTAAAAAAGCCTAGTACATTGGTGTTTCCATTCCCTGAATCCAGCAGCACCCAAAAGAAAAGGAAGCAAATGGCTGGTTATGCTGGGCAGGTAGTGGCTCTTAGGTAGCAATGATAAATACAGTGTACTTTGGGACACAGAACATAACTGACTCACCTTATTAATCACATTAATTAACACTGATTAAATCCTTGACACTTCCACCCTCCAGAACATCAAGCAAGAATCAAGAAGCTGCAACACCATTGCGTCTTCCTTTAGCATTTGAAATGTCTTTATTTTCCATTTTCCTCTCCTGAAATCAATGACTTCTGCTGTGTTTGTTGGCCAGACTCTTATGCCACAGGTAGGCAACCCAAACCACATCTTTTGTCAGATACATTGTGCACTAATGCAATAATTAGTGTACAATCAGCAGAAGCAAAATGAAAGACTGGTCTGAAGCTGTTGGTAGGAATTCCGTGGGGAAAAAGACCACATTTTACAGCAGTCAGTGAGTGATAGCTTTGCAGCAGGAGGCAAAGGAAATACTTAGATTCAGGTGAAGCTATCAGTTTTCCAGAAAAATAAGGTTCAAGAATAATCAAAAAGAAGACTTCTGCTTTTTCTCCAGCAGGGTGTCAGTAAGGGGCATTCAAGTATGTGCAGTGTTAGTATATATGAAATACCAGCTGAAGGTCAGACAGATAAAATTACCTATGCCTTTTAATTCCAACCAAAAATGTTTGCCACCATTTGAGCTGATTCTTGTGTGCCTGGTGAGATGTTAAAATTCATATGTGTGAGTTTAATTATGCGAGTCAGCCATGGTTTATTTCGTAGATGGTCGTGGGCTTGAGACACATTCCAAAATTGATGGATATCAGTCAAGGGAACACTTGCAGTGCAGTACTGATGGAGTGCTGCATTGCCAGAGGTATCTTCTTTTGGATGGGCCATTAATCTGTGGTTGCACCTTCCCTCTCAAGTGGAAGTAAAAGATCCAAAACTGGTGGTAAAGTGGTAATATCTCTGGACTAGTAATCCTGAACCTCCACATTATGCAGACATGGATTTAAGTCCTATCATGGCAGATGATGAAATTTTAATTCAATAGAGTTTGAATTATAATCTAGTCCAGTGTCTACTATAGAACCATTGTCAATTGATGTAAATACCCAACCAATTCAGTAATGAACCTTGGAAGTAAATCTGCCATCCTTACATGGCCTAGCCCCCGTGTGCTTCCAAACCCACAGCAATGTGGTTGACTCACTCTTAACTGCCCCGAAATGGCCTAGCAAGACACTCCATTCAAGGGCAATTAGGGATGGGGTAATAAAGGCTGGGCCAGTAAACAACACCCATATCTCAGGAATAAGTGAAAAGAGGAACTGAGTTCTCCTTGGTTTCTTCCCCAGTATTTATCCCTTGGTTTAATATCACATGATGTTGACAGATCATTTAACATTGCAGTTTGAGAGTTTGCTAAGAACAAATTAGTTGCTGCTTTTTCCACATTGACTGTAAAGTGAATTAGGATGATGACGACAATTGCCTTTTGTTTGTAAAAGGCCTTGGACAAATACAAATCTAGTTTATAGTTTTCCTTGGCTACCTCAAATTTGTTTTCCAACCAAAGTGGTTCCATAATGCAAAAATTGTGATTGTAAAGATTAGGCTGGACACAGGCAATGTGAATGTTCTTGTCGTGAGTAGATTGTACAGTGAAGGTTGCAGAGATTGACCAGCTGAAAGTGGACAAGAAAGAAAAGATGGAGCAAATTCTAAAACATTGGAGTAGTTGTATCCTCAAACTTTGAACCATGGTGTGTCATCACATGCTGATGTATAATGTACAAAATAACAAAGAATAAAAGAACTGAGACCTGACCTAAAATAAACCAAGGTGTTAGGAAAAGGATAAAAGGAAGATTACTATTTGTACATTGCATAGAGTCATAGAGCATGGAAACAGGCCCTTCACCCCAACTCGTCATGCCGACCAGGTTTCCTAAATTAAACTAGTTCCATTTGTCTGCGTTTGGCCCGTATCCTTCTAAACCGTACCTATCCATGTAGCTGTCCAAATGTTGTAATTGTTCACGCTTCCACCACTTCCTCTGGCAGCTTGTTCCATATACGCACCGCCCTCTGTGTTTAAAAAAAAAATGTTGCCCCTCAGGTCCTTCTTTAAATCTTTTCCCTCTTATCTTTTAAATCTATGCCCACTAGATTTGGACTCCACTACCTTGGGGTAAAGATCCTGGCTATTCACCCTATCTATGCCCCTCACAATTTTATAAACCTCTATAAGGTCATCCCTCAGCCTCCATTCCAGGGAAAAAATCCCAGCCTCTCCTTATGACTGAAACCTTCCAGTCTCGGCAAAATCCTCGTAAATCTTTATCACACTCTTTCCACTTAAATATGTCCTTTTTATAGCAGGGCAACCAGAATTGTATGCAGTTTTCCAACTGTGGCCTTAATAATGTCTTGTACAGCCGTAACATGACACCCCAACTCCTATATTCAGTGCTCTGCCCGATTGATGGTAAACATGCTAAATGCCTTCTTCACCAACCTGTCTACCCGTGACGCCACTTTCAAGGAGCAATGTACCTGTGCCCACCCCCGACCCAGGCCTCTGATCAACAACACCCCCAAGGGTTCTATCATTAACTGTGTGAGTCCTTAAGTCTATGGATGTACATCATTGACCATGAAGCACTTGAGATGTTTCACAGTCTGGTCAACCAACCATCAATAAACTTTCCAGTGGTCCCTTTAACCTCCTATCCTAAAGCACATGAGAATCCCATTCCCCTTTTGATGGGTAAATGAATGGGAGCTCTGTCAAGCTGCCCAGCCCAGCCCAGCAATGCCAAGTATTGGCACAGTCTTGGATATGGATTGTGCCTAACAGCTGCCTGATTTTTGAATGATACTCTAACCAATGCTATTAAAGTTCAGGAACAAAGTAAAAGGAGTTACAGTTTCTCAAATTGCACAAAGTTTATTGTAAACTATTGTTACTTCCTGTAACCTGTGGCTTCAAGTTAAGCAGAAACTGCAGTATGGAACCCGGACTGGATCAATCAGATCATGGACCTTAACAATTTAGAAACATCAGGAGAGGATATTGCCGTAATGAGTTTACAACTCCTCAGTACACACTTGTATCTTAAATCCCTGCACAGTACATAATTCTATTACTTACCACCATCCCCACCCCCCAACACTATAATGAAGTCTTTGGTGAATTGGAAAAGATGAACTGAAACATTCCGTAAACAAGAGAGTGGAAATGTCACTTAAGTGATGGTAAGCTATTGATGTCTTTATCGCTATGGGATGATTTTAATTGATGGATTACATCCCAGTGAAACCAACATTATGAAATTACAATGTTTCGTGTATCACAGGTATAATGAATAAAATAAAACATCCCAATTAAAGTGATGGTAGGAACTGCCGATGCTGGAGAATCTGATATAATAAGGTGTAGAGCTGGATGAACACAGCAGGCCAAG
>NC_063353.1:41289513-41315701 GCF_021869965.1 Rhincodon typus
GCAAGATTGTTATTTTATCCACTGAACCCAACATCAGTGAGTATCGACTCCTACAGTGAAGATCATGAATAATGACCAAATAACATATCGTTAAATGTTCTGCTGTCTGATAAAGACCTTAATTGTATTAATGACCGGCCTGAATAATAAGCAAAAACTGGTGATTGGATTACTGATAACTGACAGAATTCATCGAGTAGCACTCCACAGATTACAACGGTTCTCTGGGCAGGCAATGGCCTGGTTATACCAGCACTGGACTGTTCATCCAGAGACACTAGTAATGTTCTGGGGACCCAAGTTCAAATCCTGCCTCGGCAGATGATGGAGTTTGAATTCAATTTTAAAAACAAAGAATCTAATGATGACCTTGAATCAATTGTTAGGAAAACCTGTCTGGTTCACTAACGCCCTTTAGGGAAGGAAACTGCATCCTTAACTAATCTGACTTGTATGTGACTCCAGACCCACAACCAATGTGTTTGACTTTTAACTGCCCTCTGGGCAACTAGGGATAGGCGACAAATGCTGCCTAGTCAGCAACACCCACATCCTGGTAATGAATAAAGGTAAAAAGGTCATGGTGGTGGAAAGTTAGACACAATTCAGGAACACAATCGCGACTGCATGTTCATTCTCTGCTCAGATCGGTCAAATAATTCTGCTCGCCTTCTAATAGTGGTTACTTTGTTTGTGTGGTCCGTGTTAACCAAATGTGCTATAGTGTTTCAAAAATCTCAAAATGGCCGAGTCCTCCATTATTTGGGAATGAAAGGCAGCTTCAACATTTGAAAGGAAAGATCGGGTGTTTACTGTTAAGTTGACTTAGTGTTTGACTGATCTGAAGCATACAGACAAGGCACCATGAAGTCCCAAGCATCAGAGCTGCTGGAAAATGTGCCAGGATAAATAAATAAATACTCTCGAGCTATGACTTTGGCCTGACAGCTGTGCCTATTAAGATAATGCCAGCTCAGATAAATCACTGGCAGCGAATCTTCTTTCTCCAATGTTGCAGCATTTAATCTGATACTGAGAGATCTGAATGTTTCACTATCTGTCAGGTTTGTAACCTAATAAATGAATACAATTGTCTCAGTATTTGTTTTAAATGAAAGAGTGATATAGTGTGGAATGCATCAGAGGCTTCTTCATTCATCTTGCAGGATTGCTGCTAATGGCAAAAGTGTTGCAAGTGACTCTTTGATACGTGATGCCCAGAGGTAACACTGGAAGCAGCAAAGTTTCCTTCAGGAGATAATTTAACACTCTGCTGCCAAGCCAAACACCCACAGGAATTACATGGTGTTCTCATCCTCTTTGAGACTACACGAAGATGGGCTCAACTCTCAGCCATCCATATCAGCAAACCTCAGATGTCACATAAAACATTCTTGGTCAGTGTCAAGAATGATAAAGTCGCAAACATGAATTTACGAAAAGAGCTCTGAAAAGGCCCAATAGGAAATTCAGACCTCAAGGTCTATCTTGCCTGCTCCCAAAGTCAGAAAAATCCCAGACACAGCCCTTTTCCCTGATGCCTTTTTCCAGCTGTTCAATATGCTGGTGCTACGTGGCTGCATCAACAATCCATTTCCCTTTTTGGCCTTCAGTGTAAAGCAAATTAATCCAAAAGGGCCCTTCACCTTCCTTATTCTGAACTGGAGTCTGTCTCCTTTCAAAGTGATTGTCATCGTGGCACAGAAAGAGGTACATTTGACCCATCAGGCTCCTGTTGTGTATATCATGGTTATATCAAACATCTTTTGAATTTAATCCAAATACCACAGATGCTGGAAATCTGAAAAAAAAAACGCTAGAGAATGCTGAAGAAACTCAGCAGGTCTGGCAGCATCTGTGGAGAGAGATCAATTTAACATTTCAAGTCTGGTATGACTCTTCTTCAGAACAGACTGGAAACATTAGCTCTTTCTCTTTATAGATGCTGCCAGAACTGCTGATCCCTTTGGAGTTAGGATTTTAAAAATGTAGAGAAACTACTTCCTCTCAATTCTGAATCTCGTTTTCTCTATTGTAAGCATCCTGTTTTATTTTCAGTAACTAGTCTGTATAACCCAAAGTAATCAATCATTATTGTTTGCTTCATTTTACTGTTGAGTGGAGAGAAGTTTGTATGTTTTTTCATAGTCCATAAACAATGTATTTTAATGTAAGAGGTACGTCTAAATGTATTTTCTCCTCGTATGGCTGTCTGAATTTTAAGCATTCCAGCAGCATGTTATTTTTGTGCCCTTTAAAAATTTTAAGTTTATCCCATAATTGGCCAGAAGGTTTAAAAGTGAAAAATCACACATACTCAATGCTCGCATACTATCTTTCACACAAAGATATGATAAAGACAAAAAAGCAATAAAATTGCAATGTATCCTTGTCTCAGTTTCACTTTGTGGTAGGCCTGTGGTTTCTTAGATGGGTTGGTGTTTTGGATGGAGTGTAGGTTATGAAAAGCAGTGGATTCTCAATACTGTCATGTGTCTTATAGCTGATCAGCCAGGCAGTTGGTTGTCAGTTAAACTTGATGTTGGAATAAATTGTGGAGGGTCTTTACCCCTTTTTGAGGCATTATTGCTTGATATTTTGAAGCAATCATAGCTCAGAGGCTTTTCCGAGATAGCCTGATGGAACTCCATCTTAGCAAACAGTTCAAAGTCTTTTTCCAAATAAATTGGATGAGGAGGTTAATTATATATCCTCTATTAATATTTGACACTTTGAAAATCACCATGTCAAGTTTGGATAAGAGCCATCAGAATACAATGATGCAATCTATTTCAAACTTGTTTAACACACATTGTGTTTTGATTTTTTTTATGACAGTGAAACAAAAAGATGAGTCAGTTTGGAATGCTATTCATCTTTTGTTGATGGCCTGTCGTTAAACAAAGGGATGGGTGAATTTTGCTGATGGTTGTGACTGCCCATACTTAATTAGGTATTTGCTTGATAGGCAGAGCTGTCTGGCTCAGAATGTGAAAAGGCATATGACTTTTTAGTGACTATTTTAACCAACTGTTCAAAATTTTAAAGTATTGTCTGGAAGTTCATAATGTACTCGAGCATGACACAGTGCTAACAGAGTTAGATAAATGCATGTGGTATTTGCCGACACAGCTGATGGTCATTTAGATATTTCTGAGGCAATTTAACTTTTTGCGTCAAAAGTATTCCCAACAAACAAGCTGCTGGTTCAAATAGTGAGACAAACTCTCTTCTAAGGAGAGATATTACTTAAAATGTGTGGGCCATCACTACTCCTGAATAATAGACCCCTAAGCCATCATCAATGAGCAAATTGCACTTCTGACCCCAGAACTGCAGTGACTCCAATAATCAATACTGTTTTTTGTTGAAAACATAAGAGTTTGCCACTTCCTTTAGAGGCAGGCATACATGCCTACAGCCATGTTCCCAGATCTTGGTCAAACTCTTTCCCATACCTATATGTTGGCTTTCCTGTATATTTTTCCAGTACAATGTTGTCGCAGGAATAAAATCAAACACTGAAAATCATCCTAATCTGTGTTGTTAATGAAGGGAGACACTCAAAGCTGCTGTTTTTAACTAAAGCATAGAACTTGGGCTGACTCTGCAGTGCAGACAGAGCCATTCTCTTTTGTCAGAGGAAATGTCAAACTAAACCTGGTTAGACCCACTCAAATGGACATAAAGTTTGCTGAATTTTATTTTGAAGAAGAGTAGAAAAGTTATCCCTGGTGTCCTGGCTAATACTTATCCCTCGACTAGCGTCAACAGGTTATCAAGCCATCACCTCATTGTTGCTATGCAACTCCTAGGAACAACAGTAAATTAAAAGTATTTGTTCAGCTGTAAATTCATTTGGCAGGTCATGAGATCATGAAAGATGCTGCATAAAGGCAGTGCTTTCCTTCTTTCCACTGCCCCTTGGTTTTAGGAAATGGCACAAATATCAACAATGGCTTACAAACAGCCAATTAAGGAGCTAAAACCATGATCTACGTTATTTAATCTTGTTGGGCAAAGCCTGTAAAGTATACAGAGTTCTTTTGTACTGTCTGTTGATGTTCTGCCGATGACTCAACCAATTTCCATATCAGCTGTTTTTTTTAACATGGTTACTGACTTAGTTTTGACTGTAAAGGATTCCTTTTATGGTCCAACTCTCTAATTCAAATGATGTAATCCAGCTACACCCATTGAGCTGGTTTACTTTGGTCAGAAAACATAGGATCCAGAGGTAGGCCATTCAGCACATCGAGCCTGCTCTGCAAATCAAGGCTAATCTCAGGGTTTACGATGTTGCAGCTGAACTGAGAGAGCTGGATGAGATCCTGCAAGCATGGGTGGTCTCTCAGAGTCTGTACTTTACTAAGCACCAATAAAGACAGCATGCATTTTTAATCACCCTTTAATGTAAAAATCATGCTCCAAAGCAACTCGCAGAGGCAAACAAAATGTCAGCAGGGAATGCAAAGAGCAATCCTATTCTATAATATGTCTTCTATTAGCCCATTCTTAATATCACCAAAGCTGATAATTACTGCTCACATCAGAGATTCGGCCACATGTTCTGTGCACCTTTCCTTCAGCACAGCTTCACCCATTTTACTTGGGTCATTGTAATGCTGGTTGATCACTCTTCTCCATTTCCTGCAGTCAATTGCTAATTCCTCATCCAATCCTGCGATGCTTAAATCTCTCGGCCATGCATCCTTCCATCTGATCCCAGGCCTGGCCTGTCTCCTTCCTCTCGGCTGGCTCTTCACCTCACCATCCCTCCATCGTTCCTCGAGTGGCGAGTGTACCAATTTAATCCCTCCGGGCCGACTTTCTTTGAAGCTCTCCAAAATCCTCTCCGATCTCTGGTCCCTGATATTATCCTTTCTCATCACTCCAAGGAGAACACACATCCTCGTCCCTTACTCTCGTTCAAAATTGGGCAAAGTGATTGTCTTGGCCACTGGAAAGGTCAGATGGTCTCACTTGAATGACAGCACAATGGACAATGCAGTACTCCCTGAGCACTGAGCTTGAACATCAACCTTGATTTTGTGCAGCCTTGAGGTTTAGAAAAGGGTTAAACTAAAATAAGCCTTTCTTCTTTTAGATCGCAATCTGGAATTATTGTGTGTTGTTTTAGGAGATTATTAATTCATCATAAGTGGTAACGGCAAAATAGAAACAGTTAGAAGCAGTTCTTTCAATTTCATGTAGATTCAGTGTTGAACTCTGTGTATTGTAAGCAGCTCACAGAAAGCTAAAATGGCAAAATAGTAAAGAACTCATTTAGAGATAGTAGGAACTGCAGATGCTGGAGAATCCAAGACAACAAGGTGCAGAGCTGGATGAACACAGCAGGCCAAGCAGCATCGTAGGAGCAGGAAGGCTGACGTTTCGGGCCTAGACCTGGCCTGCTGTGTTCATCCAGCTCTGCACCTTGTTGTCAAAGAACTCATTGAGCCTGGATTTTACAGATGAACTTCATTATATCTGGAACAATGCACCAACAAAGATCAGTGGCTTTCAGAGGAGGAGGAGCTGAGAAAGCTTGAAAAATAAGTATTAATATTCTAACTTCAAAAGCTCACAGTATATAGTGCTTCTGTCACTGGAAACCTAAGTTTTGAATATTTCTCTCTAAGGAGATAAATTATACCTCTTGCACATGTAGGCTGTACTTTGCAAGTCTAATTTCTTGGCAGGCTTTGTAATAATACTGCCTTGTCTGATTGATAAGGTGGCAGGATAAATAGTATGTGCTGTACCCAGCAGTTCACAGGTTCTACATCAGTGACGCTTGCAGATCAGGCAATGTAGGGACAGGAAATACTTACCATTGGTTTCTATTTAACTCAGAGTCATAGAGTCCCGCAGCAAGGAAACAGACCCTTTGGTCCACCTAGACCACACCCACCATGTTCCCAAAACAAACTAGTCCCACTTGCCTGCGTTTGGCCCATATTCCTCCAAACCTTTCCTATTCATCTACTTATCCAAATGTCTTTTAAGTGTCGTAACTGTACATCAATCCATCACTCCCTCTAGCAGTTATTCCACATTTGAACCATACTCTGTGTTTAAAAAAAAAATTGCCTCTCATGTCCTTTTTAAAACTTTCTTCTCTCCCCTTAAAAAAATGTAGTGATGTGACACCAGGTTATAGTCCAACAGGTTTATTTGAAGTCACAAGCTTTCAGAGTCACTTCAGCTGACAAAGGAACAGTGCTTCGAAAGCTTGCAATTTCAAATAAACTGGTTGGACTATAGTCTGGTGTCGTGTGAGTTCTGACCGTGGCTTTATTGGAGCAGAAACTTGTTTGAGAGAAAAGAAAGCGAAGCGTTGGAGAGTGAGAAACAAGTGAATGAAAAATTATACACTTTCTACATTGACTAGACAATCTGCTCCAACAAATAAACAGCCGGCTCACCGAGATGAAGTTTATCCATTTTGTTTTATTCGTGCAAACTCAAAAAGATCATTCTTGGAATTGAATAACCACTTCAAATGTTTATTTCTCCATTACATTAATTACATTAATTTGTTACATCTTAGTGAATTTATTTGGTGTTTTGTAAAGTCATAAGTAATTAGAAACTAATGAGGTTTCTCTCATTGACCTGAATTAACAGCCTTTTTTATTTTTTGAAATGTCATTTTTATTGGTAACTGTTCCAGTCGAATACATTTAAGATCACAAAGCATGGTTAATGTAATCAAACTTGTCTGATCACAGATCTTTACGCAGGACTTGATTGGTTTAGCCTGTGGGTAGAGCTACAGGGTCAAGTGCACACACGCAGAAGACTCTAGAAACACCCTGGGCTCTCTACACAGACTAAATGTATGTCAAAGCTTCTGTAAATTCTAAAATGTTTAAAGTTCAGCAAATAGATTGTCTGAACTTAGTCATCCTAACATTTTTCTGAGATAAATCAGATAAATAGGATATACAACAACTTAATTTAACCAGAACAATTAATAGTCAGGTTAAAGGATGTGAAAGGGAACAGACAAAAATATACAAACAGCAGATATTTTTAGTGATCCACTGGTTAATTTATTGTCCATCACAAACACACCTGGACAAGGTAAATCCCTATACCATACAATTGTTCTGACTTTCCGAAAAGGCATATGGTTCTATGTGAACACAGACAAAGTGAGACATGAATACTTTCCTTGCAGTCAGTTCCTTTCTAAATACAGGAACACAATATCTTTCCAATACTAGAGATCTGCAGAGGTTCCGGTTCCGGTGAGAGGGTCACGTATGTTGATCAGGTATAGAATGGCTACAATCTGCACAGTCACACCAATGCTAACATAAAACCTTAATCTGACAGCCCACAATTGGTCCATGCAATTATTAATTCCAAATTCTGGTATATTCAGGAACTAGGCAGTAAGACCTGCTGGAATATTTGGACGCCTGCATTACAAAAAAGGTTTCAGAAGGATTTTTGTTGACGGTTACCTGTCCTCGTCCCAATGCTGCAATGGACAATACAAGTGACCCCACAAGCTGGAATCATTTTGACAGGAAATTTGCCAGAAGTTAATTGGAAATAATGATAAACAATGGAGAAATCTCCACTCTCCTTTTTATTGACCTCCACGACTGATGATTCAAAACTTTTGCTGATGATTTAGCTCAAACTTTTCATTGGTTTTGTTCAGATTACGTCTCCAGTGGTAACAATCTCTAAACATCTGCAGAAGGCTGCATGGACCATGCTTTTTTACCTGCCTTTATGACCTCCATTAAAAAAAAACTAGTTTCTTTCTAATCTTCAGAGGCAGTTTCTTCACATCACTCCTAAATCTAAATTACAGCTACCCCATCTTCTGGGTGACTCCAACTAAAGCTACCAATGTTACTGGGCCTGTTCCTCGTAGAAAGAATGAACACATACATGCATCGTGCATGTTTCAACTCAATAAAATAGATGACATACATTTGCTGGTTCATTTTGCAGGGCGATACCCTGACCAATCAGGCTCACCACGCCTGGTTTAAAATTTAAATAAAGCTTGACAATTAATTGTTAATCAGCACTATTTGTTGCATTCTCCTCAGCAATGCCTCCACGAATCAGAGTCCACTTACTAACTGATCAGCATTCTCCTCTCATGGAGTATAAATATTGTTTCCTCCTTGAATTGGTATTCTTACAACATGTCCTGATGAGTGCAAGACCATAATGCTTTGGAAAATTGTCTTATTTCAGCAATTCTCCAATTCTGAAGTGCTAAGTCACTTACTAAGGCAGTGCAGAATTAATTGTGTTTCACTTTACGAAGAAAAATCTGGTTAGCAGAAATGCAGACTATGTGCCACGTACAATATTTATTGTTGACTGTGAACTGCTCAGCTTTAAACTTCTCCATATCTCCCCACTAACAGTTTTGTAACCATTTCCATTATTAGGTTGTTGACTTGCTCGCTGAGCTGGCTTGTTCTCGTTCAGACATTTCGTCACCATGCTAGGTGACATCATCAGTGGTGCCTCCGATGATGCGGCGTTATTCTGCTCCATTTGGAATTTATGCTGTTTGGTCCATTACGGTGAGTAGTGTCATTTCCGGTTTTGATCTGTATGGGTTTATACATGGGGTCCAATTCTATGTGCTTGTTGATTGCATTATGCATGGAGAACCATGCCTCGAGGAATTCCTGTGGGTGTCTATGATTGGCTTGGCCTACTATGGTTACATTGTCCCAGTTAAACTGATGGCCTTCATTGTCTGAGTGTACCGATATTAAGGAGAGTTCGTCGTGCCATTTTGTTGTTAGCTGATGTTCATGTATTCTGATGGCTAGTTTCCTTCCTGGCCGTCCGATGTTTGTGGCTCTTTGCACGGTATTTTGTAAACCATGTTGGTTCTGCATGTTGTGGGAATGGGGTCTTTAATCCTTGTGAATGTTTGTTTTAGAGTAGCTGTAGGCTTGTGGGCCACCATGATTCCTAGTGGTCTTTGGAATCTCATTGTCAGTTCCAATATGTTCTTCCAATGCGGTTTACAAACACCATGCAACGACTGCCACAAACATTACATCAGACACAAGAACATATTGGAACTAACAACGAGATTCCAAAGACCACTCGGAATCATGGTGGCCCACAAGCCCACAGCCACTACAACAAACACTCACAAGGGTTAAAGGCCCCATTCCCACAACATGCAGAACCAACATGGTTTACAAAATACCATGCAACGGCTGCCACAAACACTACATCGGACAGACAGGAAGGAAACTAGCCATCAGAATACACGAACATCAGCTAGCAGCAAAACGGCATGATGAACTCTCCTTAATATCAGTACACTTGGACAATGAAGGCCATCACTTTAACAGGGACAAGGTAACCATAGTAGGCCAAGCCAAACATAGACACGCACGGTAATTCCTAGAGATGGGGTTCTCCACTCACAATGCAATCAACAAACACATAGAATTGGACCCCATGTATAAACCCATACAGATCAAAACCGGAAATGACACTACTCACCGTAATGGACCGGACAGTATAAATTCCAAATGGAGTAGAATAACACCGCATCATCGGAGGCCTCACTGATGATGTCACCTACCATGGTGATGAAATGTGTGAATGAGAATAAGCCAGTTCGGTGAGCAAGTCAACAACCTCACCCACAACCTGAGCTACAGATCTTTGCCAAAACTTTGAATTTCCATTATTATTTCTCAGCATGAGCTCTCTGCCCTTCTCACTCTGGTATAATGTACAAGGTCTTCCTTTCCTCTGGAAAGGAACATGGGATTTAGATGCTGGAATTGGCCATTTAGCCCTTAAAGTCTGCATGACCATTCAATAAAATCATGGCTAATTGGTTGTCATTCAACTATATATGTTCCACCTTTAGTAACAAAACCTTTAGCCATCACCTCTTCTCCTTTACACCACCACACTCTGAAATTCTTCTTTTAACTCTTTCCAGCTTTCTAACTTTGTCACACTTTCCAATGTCTCCTCTAAAACCCTCAGAGTCAAATCCATTCGCCTACTTGCTCAGGTTCCCTGATGCTATTGTAGTATTTTCTCATCAATCTGTTCAGCAGATTCTAGAGCAGGTGGGGCTTGAACCTGGGTCTCCTGGCTCAAAGGTTTGAGAAAAGATATTTTGAGTGTTAAATACACTATACAGTTGTTGGAGTGAGGGAATATGGTGGGAAAACTGGTGCACAGAAATAAAGTGCTAATTCTTTGTGGATGTGTAAATTAAACACATTTCCAAGTTTAGACACAGAGTTCTGTGTTAGATGTCATTTTATCTGAAATATAAAGAGATGTGGTCCATGGACAAAGCTCCTCACTCAATATCCTCTCTATTCATAAGCTGAGGTTGGAGAGTTTCTTCAGGAGCAAGTGGAAAATAGGTGGGGGTATGGTCTGTCGGAGAACCTGAAGGAGTTGCCGGGGTTGGCCACAAATCACAACAGCATTTGATAGATGATCCACACCAAGCTGATAGTCACCTTGCATCAGAGACTCCTCTCCACATTGGATCTCCTCCAGAAAAACTGCCTGCATGGCCTCTAGGTCTTGTGGTTTCAGGATGTGGGGGCAGCCCCTTACCCTTCATGGCCAATCGCTGCTTCCTTCGCTTCGGCAGCCTCTTCGTGAAGTTGGGGTCACTCTGGCGCTTCCTGTCACAGTAGATGCAATATCCAACAACGAGGACCCCACAGATTCCCACCGCAATGACACTGGTCTTCCTCATCGTAGCTCAGTTCATATCCACACTTTACACACTTCCCTTAGCTTCCTTTCCCTGATGGACTGGCTGAGGTGGGTTGCAGTGAAAGAAAGCTGATTGTGATGTCTAATCTGAAGCTCTTTGTCGTCATGACAAATGCCACATACAGTTTTCCTTTAAGCCATTGTGTTTTCTCAACCGTTAAACTCAGTCGAATGTCCAAAGGTACAGAATGTGGAAGGGGAGACAAATTAAATCAAGAAAAACTGATTAGGTGTTGGATACAATAATGAAAACTTACTGCAATTCTCATTGATCCCTGTAACCTGGGTTTGTGAAAAGGTGTTCTCAATGTTAAATACACAATCTAGTTGTTGGAGCGAGGGTTGAGGAGGAAAAGCACAGAAAGTTAAGTTCTTCATGGATGGAGCGTAAATCCAACACACTTCTCAGTTTAGGTGCAGAATCCCTATGAGTCTATCCCTCCTGACTGTTATTTCAACTCCAGTCACTTGCCTTTTGACATCTTTCTCCAAAACAAAGAAAAGGCAGAAAGGAGGAGAAAGGTGAAGACCAATAAAGGAAAACTTAAAAACATGGGCCAGACGATTAAGTTCTCTTTAAAGGGCAGGATGGGGGTTTGGTCAATTTCCAATGAGTTTTAATGGTGAAGAAAGAGCAGAAAACGTCAAAGCTGATTCCTAATTGGTACTGCAAGAACTAGCCTCAGATGTGGCACATGTAGGAGCTTTAGGGTAAGTTCTTGTGTAGGGAAAGGATGAATTGGCCCGTTCCTGATCAATGTTGAATGCTAATGCAAGCATGCATGTGTGGACACTCCATTCTGCTCATATTAATTGCCACAGCTCACTAGTTAGATGTATTAGAGCATCACTGGGAAGGAAGGTTACATTGGTGACGAGCACAGAAAAGCAAAATGTGAGGTTTCTGTATTGTATTTTAACTGAGTGGGTACTGTATACTTTATACTATGTATAATGATATATATTTTGTAAAGAAGGACTAATCTGTCTGTAAAAATGTACACAGAATCCTGCAAAGTGGCCGACAGAAGTCAGAGACTGTCCTTGTTGACTCACTCCAACCAAAGAAAGTAGGCAGACTGATTTGTTATCCCTGCATCAATCATAAGGGGTGATGCACAGAATTTGTTACACCCTGGAAAACAAAATGGATCCTTGTAAAGCTGTGAGAATTCAACATTTCTGAGAAAACAGAAGACCAGCAGGGTACTACAAGGAATTCCATCTTAATTGAATCAGAGATAGTAGGAACTGCAGATGCTGGAGAATCCGAGACAACAAGGTGCAGGGCTGGATGAACATCTAATTGACTTGTTTTATGGAACGATGATTCATCAAAATTAACCTGGCCACTATTCGCCTTGGCTGAAATAAGGCAGGCTGTGAGATATCATTTTGTCAGAACTCCAAAAAGAACCCTGAGAGGGTGAGCGAGCAAGATGTGCCTTGACATGGGATGGAGAAAAAGACAAACCAAATAAGGACTGCTGTACTGAACCATGCTGCAACCTCTCGTGCTGTATAAGTGAAGGAAAAGAGCCTTAATATCTTTCTCAAACTTGTTGTGTTCACTCCCTCTGTGGTAAAATTCTCCAGCGGAAGCCACTGAAGCTGTTAAATTCTGACTTCACGTTTTCAACTCCTTCATCTTCAGAAAAAGAATATCTAGCAAGTAATAGGCCTGGATTGAAAACAGATTATTCTTTTTTCACCTATACCAGTATCTTTTAGCCAGACCTACTCTTAACCTTTGATTCTGTATTTCTTTCACTAATAACTATCACTTTTATTTAGCAACTTTCAGCAATAGATATGTTAACATAGAACTGTACAAGGGGGGAATGGATCCTTTGGCCCATAATGCAGTGCCGAGCATGTGGCCAAATGAAACTGATCCCTTCTGCCTGCCCTTGGTCCATATCCCTTCATTCCTTGCATATTCATGTGTTTATTTAAAATGCCCTTAAATGCACCCATAGTGTCTGCTTCTGTCACCATCCCTAGCAGCACGTTCCAGGCTCCTACCACTTGCTGTGTAAAAAAACTTGTCCTTTGAACTTTCCCCGTCTCACCTTAAATGCAATGACCCCCCCCGGCCGCTCTCCGCAACCCCGTCTTAGACATTTCAACTCTGGGAAAAAGATTCTGACCATCAACCCTATCTATGCATCTCATAATTTTGTAGACTTTTATCAAGTTTCCTTTCAACCTCCACCAATCCAGAGAAAACAACCCGAGTTTTTCCAACCTCCAGTTATAAACTAATCTTTAATCTTGTTTAAGACTAAAGCTTTATTTCAATTTTAAAACAACTAGCAAAATTGAAATACTAAAAGGCACTAAATAAGCTGTACAAATTTGCAATCCAAGGACCATGCTGAGAACACATCTGATTGTGTTCATGATGGTAAACATTAAAAGTATCTTCAGTTTTATTTGTGAAATTATACTTTTATTCAGTTATGTTGAGCATCAAACATTGTTGACCATAGTCATCAACATATTTAATGGGTAACTGGGAAGATGCATTTTGCCTGTATTCAGAATTTAATTGTGCTGGAAAATTGTTTGTATCTGATTCACTCCTCTAAGAAATTAATAAATACGTTCAACAAAATTTGGGTCAAAGCGTTCACACTGGTGAAGGGTTCAAATACCAGGTTGTGAGTTATTATACACCAGGGAATCTGAATAAGAAGGAAAATCAAGTGCATGTCTTCCAAACAAAGGGTAACAGGCTTGCGGGAATAACTCGAAGCAGATAATGTGCATGAGTTAAAGAACCAAGTTGCCCACTGTCTGCCAATTGATGCCACCCAGAATTAACAATGATCCATAAAATGTCAAATAGGAGTCTCCATTTTGGTTTTAACACTATGTAGAGATAACACATTGAAAGCTAAATGTGTGCCTAAATATAGATGGAGAGTAAGCTGCTTCAACCCTGGCAGGGTTCCTATAGCTTACTGGAAAATGTTTTGAAAAACGTACCATTTACAAAAGACATGTCGAACTAGACACCAACCCCCACCCCCTACACCCCCCCCCCCCCCACCCCCACCCCACCACCACCACCACCACCCAACGCAGCCAGCATTTTGAGCATGACAGGAAGGCTTCTCTGGTCATTCATTCCACAATTTAGTCAGAAACATTCTTCGCATTGGCAATGAAGGATTCAATGCCACTTTTTACCTTTATAAGAATTGACACGTTGTGCAATATCAGCATGTGCAATGCAGGGATCGGAGAGAGGGAGACTTTCAAACATCAAACTGTGGTTTCCACCACTCCCCTATCATAAAGATAGCAGGAAATAATCCTTTAAGAAGGCCTGTAAGTCTTGTCCTTAAAAACAGAAGGACAGTACTATGAAGGAACCTTGACTGTATTTTTAGTTAATATATAATTTCCTGCAAAGTACCTCACCTGCTGTCTAAGAATTGGCAGCTCAAATAGTTTCCTTTTATTAAGTCTGGTGTTTGCAACAATGATTGGGTTAAAAATGGAAAAACTCAACAACTTAAAATGGTCCTGCCATTCATCCAAAATACCTACTAGAACAAGGGCTAGTTTAGGACAGTCATCCAGAAGTATTTCTTTACAAAGAAAATGTCTGAGCGGCTGGAAAGAATTGTTGAAGTCAGAACATTTGAGAAAAAAAAAACTTTGCATTTTATGGTCCCTTTATTCAGGACTTCCCCAGTACATTTCAGACACTTACATCCTTTTTGAAGTGTCATCATTGTTGCAATGTAGGAAATACCACAACCAATTTACGCACAACAAATTCCCATAACCACCAATGTGCTTCTAACCAAATAATCCGTGTTTAAGTTGATTGCGAAATAAATATTGGCCAGCACAGCCAATATCGTGTTTTTTTGAAGTAAAACCATAGCACGTTTACACCACAGAAAGAAGCCACTTGACCCACTGTGTCTGTGCTGACTGGAAAATGAGCCACCCAGGCTATGTTTCTCTGTCGAACCCATTTTCCAGTGTTCAATCCATGTTCCTGTATGTATCCAGAAATCTTTGAAATGACTTGAGGGTTTGTACCTCTATTACCCTTCCAGGTAGTGGATTCCAGACCTCTACCACAATCTGGGTGAAAATCTTGCCCTTCATCTCCCTGCTAATCTTTCTACCAGTCACTTTCAATTTATGCCCCAAGCCAATGAGCTCTCTGCTAAGGTAAATAGGTCCTTCCAAATCCACTCTATCAATGCCCCTTACAACTCAATCAAATTACCCTTCTGTCTTCTCTGTTTGAAGGAGACCCCAAGCCTAACTAATCTCTTCTCATACCTGCATTTATACAGTCCTGACTCCTTGTAAATCTCCTTCATACCCTCTGTAATGTATTTCTTTAAAAAAAAAATGTTCAGGGGTTGCGGGCATCATTGGCCAGGCCAACATTAATTGCTCAGAGTGCAGTTAAGAGTCAACCACATACATCTGGAGTCACATATAGGCCAAACTGATGGATGGCAGATTTCCCTCCCTAAAGGACAACAACAATCAACAGCAATTACTTGGTCACCATTAGGCCAGTGTTTTTCTATTCCAGATTATTACTGAATTCAAATTTCACCATCCGCCATTGATTCTAACTCATGTCCTCAGAATTAACCCAGTGACATCGCCCCTATCCCACTGCCTCCCCCAGTTGTATCCTTTCTGCAATGAAGTGGCCAGAACTGCACACAGTCCTCAAGTTGTGACCTAACTCATCATTTACACAGTTCCTCCCTGCACTTAATACTCTCCATTACAGTTCATAAAGTAAAGGATTATATATGTGATCTTCACCACCTTATTCAACTCTTCTGTTACCTTCAGAGATCTGTGGACATTCACCTTAAGGTTTCTCATTTCCTCTACACCTCTCTGCATCCTCCTATTTATTGTGTATTCCTTTGGCTTGGTTGACCTCTCCAAATACATCACCTCATACTTCTCGAGTTTGCCTGATTTCTCTCCTTATAATGTACTGTCCCAGCATGTATTATTAATATCACCTCCTTGGGAATGATCTATCAACATAGAGATTTGATTTTGAATGAACCACAAGTTTCACAATGCAAAAGACGGGATAACTTGCACTAGTTTTATCATAACCTCAGGATCCCCAAAGAACTTCACATCCTCACAGTTATTGTTTGAAGAGTACTGACAATTTTTATTTGGACTGAAGATGTGGAATGGTAGAGGAAGACTCAATTTTGATGGAACACAAGATAAATCCCTTTTCAAATAAAAATTGTAGCCCATGGTTTAGAGGTAATTCAGTCTTTTCAGAATTTTAGGACAGATTCATTTCTCTGTTGAGAAGTGAGTTTGAGTGTTAAAATAATCTTAAGGTGTGGAAAGAGACTTTTCGGCCATCAGTACATCTGGTAGCTCTTTGAAAGAAATGATCAATTTAGTCTCTCAAACTATCATTCTTGACAAAATATGATTGCTGATCATGCTGCGTAACATATCACAAATTTTTCAGAGGACAGTAAATTCTTCCTCATAGGGATGACTGAGATGATGGATTACCTGTGCCTGGAAGGTTGGGCTGGGAATGGGGAGGGGTCACTGGAGACCCACAGCTAGTTAACTCGCAAAACTGGTCAATAATGTCCTGGTTGGGGCTGGGGTAATCGGGAGATTGTGGATTCTGTCTTCAGGAATTCCTGTCTCAGGGACCTGTTGGCTTATCACAAGTTATGAGCTCTCCAACACTTTACGGCAGAGGTATATGTTCTTGAATTGGGATTTGGAATCGTGTTTAATGTTCTCATCTGGTGTCAAGCTGGTAGGACCTGGTGGAAGGGAGTGTAGGTGGTGGTGTAGGATAGGCACCTAATCTACCAGAGTGTGAGGCGAGTGTTTAAGAAAATCTAGGTGAAACCATAAGATATGGGAGCAGGATTAGTCCATTCGGCCCATCGAGTCTGTTCTGCTAGTTGACGATGGCTGCTATGGTTCTCAACCCCATTCTCCTGCCTTCTCCTTATAACCCTTGGTCCCTTACTAATCAAGAACATATCTATCTCTGTCTTAAAGACACTCAATGACTTGGCCCCAACAGTCATCTGCAGCAATGAGTTCCACAGATTCAAAACCCTCTGGCTGAAGAAATTCCTCCTCCTCTCAGTTCTAAAAGGTCATCCCTTCACTCTGAGGTTGTTCCCTCGGGTCCCAGTCTCTCCTACTACAGGAAACGTCTTCCCCATGTCCACTCTATCCAGGCCTCTCAGTATTCTGAGGGGCCTTCCAAGTGGCCTTTGAAAGAGGGTTATAGCATCCTTCCTTCTCAGGGCACTGCCAGCCTGCGTGGGGAGGATGGCTAGGCTGGCCATTTGGCACAGGCCTCATTGCTTATGGCCTACAGATTGAGATCCTGAAAGGGAATTTAGTTGTCCAACTGGAGCCCGCTGATCGACAGTGCCCATCATCAGCCATGCCACTGACATAATCGTGATGAAGACAGGGTAAGCAAGGAGGCTATGTGCAGGCCACATGCTGCATTTAACAATGCTCCCAACCTCCCTTTAAACCTGCCAGTAGGACAGGGTAAAGATTGGGCCATAATTCAAAAAGACATAACAAAATGTTGTAAATTCATTCCCATGCAGCAATGCCTCAACACTCAAAGAACAAAACAGCAGAAAAGGAGGCCTTTTGTCTGTTATCCCTATGATGACGCCTCTAAATATTTCTGCTTTTCATCAGCATCCAGACTATGCAAAGCCCGATTTTGATATTGACCTGCTGTAAGATTAACGCACAGGGTAAGGTGACCAGCCAGCGTATGTTTCCGTTACAGCAACAGCAAAGCAGTTTTCTGTTACGCAAGTCAAGTCCCACAAAAAAAAGATGCAGGAGGACAGAGCTAGGAGATTGAGAAGAGGAGATAAGTGATAAAGCTGGCAGCCGATGATAGAGTTTGGGGATCAATAGAAGAGAGAGTTCTGCAAACTCACAGGGACGTGGACCAGAGGCATGGCTGACAGCTGACACTGATGAGAATTTGAGATGGCCAGAGCGCTGGCGTTAAAGAGGATGATGACATTGAAGAGACAAAGCACGGATATGGAGAAAGATAACATTCAATGATGAATTGGGTAGTGCTGCGAGATTGAGGGAACAGATTGAAAAGGCTTGGCATTAACCCAGGTATAAATTTATTTTTTAGGAGCCTTAGAATATAAAGTCGATTAGTATAAATCCACAATTATACCAGAAAAACAACCTGTCATTTAGGAACTACAGCTGGTTAAGACACCATAAGACCATATGATATAGGAGCAGAATTAGGCCATTTGGTCCATCGCATCTACTCCACCATTCGAGCATGACTAATATGTTCCTCAACACCACTGTCTTGTCTTCTCCCTGTTACCTTTGATCCCCCACCATCTATCTATCTCTGTCTTAAAGACACGCAATGACTTGGCCTCCACAGCCCTCTGTGGCAATGAGTTCCACAGATTCACTACCCTCTGGCTGAAGAAATTCCTCCCCATCTCAGGTCTAAAGGGTCGTCCATTCACTCTGAGGCTGTGCCCTCAGGTCCCAGTCTCTCCTACTAGGGGAAACATCTTCTCTGCATCCACTCTATCCAGGCCTCTCAGTAAGCTGCAAGTTTCTACAAGATTCCCCCTTCATCCTTCTAAACTCCATCGAGCACAGACCCAGAGTCCTCAACCGATCATTATATGACACGCTCTTCATCACTGGGATCATTCTTATGAACCTCTTTCGAACTCCCTTCAATTCCAGCACATCTTCCCTTAGATATGAGGCCCAAAATTGCTCACTATATACCAAATGTGGGTTGAACCGAACTTTATACAGCTTCAGCAGCACATCTCTACTCTAGTATTCTAGCCCCTTGAAATGAATGCTAACATTGCATTTGCCTACCTAACTGCCAACTGAGCTTACATGTTAACCCTCAGAGAATCCTGAATTAGGACTCCCAAGTCACTTTGTGCTTCAGATTTCCGAAGCCTTTCCCTGTTTAGAAAATAATCTACACTTTTATTGTTCCTACCAAAGTGCATAATCTCACAATTTCCCACATTGTATTCCATCTGCTACATCTTTTCCCATTCTCATAGCCTATTCAAGACTCTTTCCGACTTCCTTAACACTGCCTGTCCCTCCACCTATCTTTGTGAAGAGTTGGGGATATTCACAAAAACACTGCACTTGTAAAATTTTATTCTTAGTTTGCAGTCACTGTAGATTTCCATTTCCGCACAGAGACTGGAAGCAATTACATATTTAATATATGCAATTTAATGATCCCTCTAATCCTGTCATGATGTGCTTCGTTAATTTAGTTGTATTTTATAGAGAAATTCTTCATTAAGAGAGTCCCATCTAGTGGAAACACGTAGACAGGAGCTGATCGAATGAAAGAGTGCAGCCTTTTCTCCTGGTTTTCTTGCATATGTTTCCACCAAACAAAGCACTACATATTGACATAACACTGCAAGTATCGGAGTTCAAACATTTCATAAACAGAAAGTGTCTGTCATTTTAGGGATGTAATGACAGTGGAACTGCATTTTATATTGTGCTTATGTTATGTTGTTAGCATTTTGAATAGTTCAGTCTTGACTGTTAATGGAAAAACAGAGTCAGGTTTATTGGAACTAAAAATAACTTCGCCTGCTTGCTCACTGCATTTAAACATACCAGCAGGAGTTTTAACCCATCCATGTCTTTCACTTGGGTGGGGACGTTGAGAGTGGAGTCATTTGCAGTGGAATCCCCCTGATGTTCGTTGTCGCCCATCAGGGTCCCATGACTTCATGTTGGGATCAGAAAGATAATAAAGGGAAGAAGGAAGGAAAGGACGTTAAGTAATATCTTTCATGACTATAGGAATACTCAAAGTAAACCAATGTTAGTACCGAGTCTTAGTGTTATAGAGTCATACAACACGGAAACAGATCCTTCAGTCCAACATATCCATGCTGACCTCGTCCCATTTGCCTGCATTGGCCCGTATACCTCTAAACATTTCCTATCCATGTACCTGTCCAAATGCCTTTAAATGCGTAATTGTACCAGCCTCTACCACTTCCTCTGTCAGTTCATTCCATACATGCACCATCCTTTGTGAGAAAAGTTGCCCCTCACGTCCCTTTTAAATCTTTCCCCTCTCACCTTTAAACCTGTGCCCTCTAGTTTTGGATTCTCCTCTCCTGGGAAAAAGACCTTGGGTATTCACCCTATCCATGCCCTTCATGATCTTATAAACCTCTAGAAGGTCACCCTTCAGCCTCCTACGCTCCAGGGAAAAAATGTCTCAGCACATCCAGCCTCTCCTTATAACCCAAACCCTCCAGTCCCGGTAACATTCTTGTAAATCTTTTCTGCATCCTTTCCAGTTTAATAATATCCCTCCTATAGTAGGGCGACCCAGAATTGTATGTAATACACCAAATGTGGTTTTAGCAATGTCTTGTACAGCCATAACATGACGTCCTAACTCCTATACTCTATATAAAAACTGAAAGTACTGCAGATGCTTGAAATCAGAAACCAAAACAGAAATTGCTGGAAAAGCTCAGAGTAAATATTTTGGGTCCACTTCTGAGGAAGGGTCGCTGGACACGAAACATTAACTCTGATTCCTCTCCACAGATGCTGCCAGACCTGCTCGGCTTTTATTTCTATTTCTGTTTCAATTACTACTTATTCAAACAGCTATTTCTGTTTTAGTTCCTACACTCCATGCTCTGACCCAATGAAAGCAAGCATGCCAAACACCTTCTTCACGACCCTGTCTGCTCTTCATCTTGTTGCTATTTTTTGGCACACAAATTGACTGTCTCCCTTCCAATATTGTGACAGTCATCAAACTTCGAGATACTTCAACCTGAAGCACTCTGAGACATCCAAGTGAGAAATACGAAACAAACAATGAAAGGTCATGGGCCTACAATATTTACTCTGTTCCTCTCTCCATCCAGATGCTGCCTGGTCTGCTGAGCATTTTCAGCAGTTTCTGTCTTCATTTCCAGCAAGTTGAAGTTCTGTTTTGTCCTTTGTCTTTGCTTTTTGACTGTTCTGTGGCTGTGGTAGCCAATGTCGTAGACAGGTATCAAACTGGTCTGGGAAGCTTTTCCTGCCTCATTAGAACATGATGGCAGACCCCAGTTTACACCAGATCATGGGCTATCTGCGCACAGGGGAGGCAATGGCCTAGTGGTATTATCGCTGGACTGTTAATCCACAGACCCAGATCACATTCTGAGGACCTGGGTTCGAATCCCGCCACAGCAGTTGGTGGAATTTGAATTCAATAAAATATCTGAAATTAAGAATCTAATGATGAGCATCAATCCATTGTCAATTGTCAGGGGAAAAACCCATCTGGTTCACTATTGTCCTTCACTTACCTGGTCTGGCCTACATGTGACTCCAGACCCACAGTAATGTGGTTGACTCTGAACTGCCCATTGGGAAATTAGGGATGGACAATAAATGCTGCCTGACCAGTGACATCCTCATCCTGTTAATGAATAAAAACAAAACTGGGGAATCCGAGAAAATTCTGGCACGGGTTGGGACAACAGCTCTCCAATCACTTTCAACTGTTTTATGAAGCTGCACATTCCTCTCCGTGTAAGGAGCAGGAAAATCATCTCGACTTCACCGACACCATCTTTCAAAGCGAGAGGTTGCTGTATTTTGCTTTGAAAGTGTGGCCTATTTTAACTTGCCTCTTTCTTAAAAACCAACCCAAACTCCCATCTGCCTTAAATGGATTTTTGATCTGCCGCATACCCTTTGATCATAAATCTCGCTAACATTTCTTCAGTGTTGTCAGCTCCAGTGGTGTATTCCCAACTAGACCATCCAGGGAGCTAAATGGAAATTAATTGACACTGTAAATCTGACCTTATTACCTGTAATTAATGGATGGGAGGGGAAAGTAAGATGAATTGAGCAATTACCTGTGTTATCAGCTTTGTCTCGGTATAACTATACCCATTTGTGTCAAGGTTACACTGACCCTGTGGAATGTTGCCAATTTGATAGTTAGATTCATTTATAAAGTAGAGCAAAAAAAACAATGGGTGGAATTTTCCAAATCCATGCAAAACCTTTAGAAGGGCAGGGGGTGGGAATTTAATTGCGAAAGAGGCAAAAAACAACAAATTCTTTTGCTGTTAAATTCTCAAAAGTGAATTAGGTTCCCGATTTCAAGATTGGGAACCCGTTTTACATTCATTAGCGTGTCATGAATACTCATTAACATTCAAGCGTACTGCAATTACATCCACAGACACAACTGTGTTAGCCAAAAGCAGGAAAGACATCTGTTCACAAACCCCAGTGCCTCCATGATGTATGAACCTGATGGAGTGGACATTTTCTCCAAGCTCTGGTGGGTACAAACTTCTTCAGTTACTTGGCTCCTTCATAACCAATTATAAGTGTTCGGGGTGCAGCCTGATGCCAACATTTTTCTTTTCTTTATTCAATCAGGGGATGCGAATATCGCTGGCTAGGCCAGCATTTATTGCCCATCCCTAATTAAAATTAACCACATTGCTGTGGGTCTGGAGTCACATATAGGCCAGACCAGGTAAGGATGGCAGTTTCCTTCCCTAAAGGGGATCAGTGAACCAGATGGGTTTTTCCAACAATTGACCACGGAATCGCAGTTATCATTAGATTTTTAATTCAAGATATTCATTGAATTTAAATTGCACCATCTGTCGTGGCGGGATTTGAGCCCGGGTTCCCGGAATATTATCTGGGTCTCTGGATTAACAGTCCAGCGATAATACCACGAGGCCATCGCTTCCCCAATACTGGCTAGGGAGGCCAACAGGACTCAACTCAAAAGGTCATCTTTTCTGAACTTGCCTTTTTCCATGCATGCCTTTGGTAAAAAGCTATCAGCTGTGCATGGTCTCCTAATGATGATGAAAAGTCAATAAACTGATGGTGCGTGAGCTGCTTTTATGTTTTAAGTGTGAGCCCTGGCTGACGTGTGGTGCCAGTATTGCTGTATTGGTAGCTGCAACGAAATGACAGATGTTGATTGCACATGAGGCATCTGATTGGGATGCCTGGCATCCTGCCTCCTGTGATACAGTCATGTGCTGTAGCAACCTTACAATGCTCACTCACACTCACTGCAGCATGAAACATTGAGTAGACAGTGATAACCACCCTGGCAGAGTGCAGCAGATCATTCATTCTCTTGTGGTAATGTAGCCAGGTTCTCTTGATTTTCCTGCTCCTTACACGGAGAGGAATGTGCAGCTTCATAAAACAGTTGAAAGTGATTGGAGAGCTGTTGTCCCAACCCGTGCCAGAATTTTCTCAGATTCCCCAGTTTTGTTTTTATTCATTAACAGGATGAGGATGTCACTGGTCAGGCAGCATTTATTGTCCATCCCTAAATTTCCCAATGGGCAGTTCAGAGTCAACCACATTACTGTGGGTCTGGAGTCACATGTAGGCCAGACCAGATAAGTGAAGGACATTAGTGAACCAGATGGGTTTTTCCCCTGACAATTGACAATGGATTGATGCTCATCATTAGATTCTTAATTTCAGATATTTTATTGAATTCAAATTCCACCAACTGCTGTGGCGGGATTCGAACACAGGTCCTCAGAATGTGATCTGGGTCTGTGGATTAACAGTCCAGCGATAATACCACTAGGCCATTGCCTCCCCTGTGCACAGATAGCCCATGATCTGGTGTAAACTGGGGTCTGCCATAATGTTCTAATGAGGCAGGAAAAGCTTCCCAGACCAGCTTGATACCTGTCTACGCCATTGGCTACCACAGCTGTTAACCACGACAGCTACCTATGTCTAGGCTGCACTTGTCAATTGAAATGGCCATAGTTACCACTCGTGGGGAAAAGAACTTCCTTTCTCTCCTGCATATCCTTCACGTGAACCTATGGAGACGGGTCACCCTTTGCTTGGATTCTGTCACCTTTGTGGTGGGAGGGGGTGACGGACAAGGGTTGAGTGATTCTACTGAGTCGCACAGTGAAAAGCTGCTCTTGTGACCTTTAAATATGGTGCCCAGGTATTGGAGGCCAGGAGGTCACATGGGGCTTTAGAACATCCTGCTGCTAAGATTTGGCATTTTGCACATGCGTGAGTATGTAATGAGCTGAGAAGGTGTTCATCACCCAGGAAATCCCAATCTACCCCAAGTGTAAATCCCTCCTGCTCGTCAGGTCTGCCATGTCACTTAACCTCAGAAAAGAAAAGCCCAACAATATCTCTCATTTAAAGTACTACATTTGTTCTCCGTTCCTAATTTCCCTTCAATTGATTGTCTTGCTAGTCCACTTCAGAGGGCAGTTAAGAGTCAACCACACATTGTGTAGATTTGGAGGCACATGTAGAGAAGACCAAGTAAGGAAGGCAAATTTCCATCCCAAAAAGATATCTGTGAACTAGATGGACCTTTATGACAAATGAGCACATAGACATCATTACTCTGATTGCTTACAATTCCAAATTTATTCGTTAACTTTAAATTTCACCAGGTTCAGAGTGGGATATGAGCTCACAGCATTAGCCAAGACCTCTGGATTACAAATCCTGTGACATTATCAGTATGTCACCATTCTCTGCAAAATTATTTACTCATCTTATTCTAATTCTCCTGAATTATAAGGGACCAATCTTCTGAAATTTGGTTTATGCAGCAATTTGTTACAAGTGGGTCTAGAAAGTGAGTACAACCATTGTGGTAACACAAACAAGCCAAGTCCTACCTTCACCTAATGTCCACACAATCACACTCAACAGCACAGCATCCCCAGGCAGTAACGAAGAATGCAAAACTCTATTGACTTACCTTCTCCTCTCCAACTCCAGGGGCACAGAGGGTAATTTTATCACCCAAACATTACCCCTTAGATGAACTAACCGTGTATAAAGTAGAATCATAGAATCTTACAGCACAGAAAGTGTAAATGTGGCCTGTGATGCTTCTAAGATTATGGTCCAATTATTCCCAGTGCCTTACGCTTTCTTCATAACCCTGAAAGATTTCCACTTTCAAGAATTTCTCCAATGATCTTTTGAAAGTTATTATTGTATCTGGTTCCAAAACCCTTTCAGGCATCATATTCAAAATCTTAACAAATAGTGGCTTAAAAAAACATTCAGGGTTAAACCGATTCGTTTTCATTAGCTCTTATCAAATCAGCCTTGAGGGGAGCTGTCTTAAATCCTTTCTGACCTTTCATCACATTGCACAGGTAAGCAGTTATTGCAAACTACAAGCATGGTGGCTGATTCATTGGGTCCTTTAGGGTTAAATTCCTGATTTGACAAGGGAAATCCTTTTCATTGTCTCTTTCTAATCCTTTGACGAGATCTGCACAAACTCCCGAGATGCAGTCTGTGCAGAGTGGGCTAACTTGCTGGGAGTGGCTCATGCTGGTGGCAAGCTTTGTCTTCAGCTCGTAGCTAGCTTATGTGAAAGCAGCTCATCATTAGCTGGTGTTGATGACATATGCCCCCTGGCATGTTACACCAACTCCGAACACAGGTTACAACCCTGGGTATCATCATCAACCTTCTAAGAGTGGCCATTAGACCCTGGATTAACCTCCAGGGTCGTGCCATCAACAAAGTGGAAGAAACAGAATCATCATGTTTTTTTCAAAAGTATTTTTTAAAAGATCTTTGAAAATTCTGTTTATTAATTATAAAAATATTGGTAATGGAGGAGGGTAGACTGACTGACTGACTGACCGATGCTCAGTTTGACTGTAAGGGAAGTGGTGGTAAGGTAATAATATGATTGGACTCACAATCAAAGAGCTGGGCTGATTCTTCAGTGATCTGGGTTCAAATAGCACTGCAGCAGCTGCTGAAATTTAAATTCTATAAATCTGGAGTTGAAAGCTCATCTCAGTGATGGTGACCATGACAACTATCATTTATTGTCTTTGTCTGGTTCACTAATGTCTTTTGGCGACCACTATGAAGGGTATGACACACCATTGTCCTGCTGTTTTCACATTCCGATCACTTAATCCACACTATCAGCTGCCTTTCTCCTCCAGCACTCCACCCCTCCATTGCATAAATGCCATCCCACTCCACACTTCATGTCAATTCCGATGAAGAGTCATAGACTCGAAATGTTAACCTGTTCTCTCTCCATGGATGCTGCCTGACCCGTTGTGATTTCCAACATTTCCAGCATTTGCAGTAATTTGCTCCTATGTTGTGATGAAGGGTGTGTGGGTTATATACAAAATAAAAACCAAAAGAACTGCGGATGCTGTAAATCAGGAACAAAAACAAAGTTGCTGGAAAAGCTCAGCAGGTCTGGCAGCATCTGTAGAGGAGAAAACAGAGTTAACGTTTCGGGTCTGGTGACCCTTCCTCAGAACTGAGTTCT
>NC_063353.1:41316101-41363405 GCF_021869965.1 Rhincodon typus
CTGCTTGGCCTGCTGTGTTCATCTAGCTCTACACCTTGTTTTCTCAGGTCCTCCAGCATCTGCAGTTCCTACTATCTCTGAAACATTCCCTGTTAGCCTGGCTTCATCTGCAGGCCCATGGAAGGGCTCTCCTTCACAATGGGTTGCTTGGGGCAAAGTTTTTTTTGATTTTACAGTTTAAATGCCTCCAATGATGCATCTTTCTCTAACTGACATGGAAAGGCAGCCTGATACTCCCTCAGTGTCAAAGGATCTCCTGTTGACCTTCCAGCTGAGGGCCTCACCACCCTCAGTGGGGACGGGGAGCCTGGTCTCCAGGCACCAAAGTCAACAATCGCACAACACGGGTTATAGTGTGATAGTTTTATTCGAAATCACAGGAGAGTATCCGTTGCACCTGAAAGTGCTACGAAAGCTTGTGATTTCAAATAAACCTGTTGGACTATAACCTGGTGTTGTGTGATTTTTGACTTTGTCCATCCCAATCCAACACAGGCACCTCCCCATCCAGGTGCCAAGTCAGGGGAAGGTCACTGCTGGGTGACTATTTCCACCACAGTGCAGGCCTCCGAACACCTCTTTTCTCTGATGTCAGGTTCCAAAGGCTGTGGGGAAAAATTCCTGCCCTACATCTGACAACGGCAAGCTGGGGACTTGCTGATCAAAACCTGGGACGTGCTGAAGGCTATTGTCTGTAATCAAGTTTAGGAACGTGCCTGGCATGGTTATGGGAACGTGTTTGAGTTAGAAGCAACTGTGCACGTGGAAACATGCTCTTGACTTGGATGGAAATAAACACAAAGTGCACATGAACAGCCTTTACATATTTCACTGAATCCTAGAGAACATTATAAGACAAAATGAGCCCATTCGGCCTACTCATTTCTATTCTCGAAAGAGAAAAACCCAATCATCTCCCCCTACCCATTCCTTGATTCTTGTAGCTCGACAAGTTTATTTCACTCAACAGTCCATCCAACTTCTTTTTGAGTTCATTCATAATCTTCACATCCACCAAACTCATGGGCAGTGAGTTCCAGATCATTATCAGCTGCTGTGTGAATCAAGTTCATCCTCATATCACCCATGCAACTCTTGCCTGAAACTTTCAATCTGCGTCTTCAAGCTCTTGTGCCATCAACTAATTGGAATAGTTTTTACTTACCATATTGAAACTTGTTAGATTACTTACACACCTCCATCAAAACTTCCCTTTGTCTCCTTTTCTGCACGGAAAACAATCAAAGCTTTATCTGCAGCTAGAATCCTTCATCTCTGCAAGTATTCTGCACCCTCTCAAGAACCATTCTCTCCTTCACACTGCGTGGTGAGCAGAACTGGATGTCATACTCTTGTAAAAACATCAATTGGTTCTTTGCCATTGCCACAGTGCTGTGATTTCAATAACTCAGGCAGATCCTGAATCTACTCCAGATCAGTCACGGAGAGACACTCGAGATGATGACACTCTACTGATCAACACGAGCCATTCAGTCAACTGAGTCAACACTGATGGCCCTATAGAGGTTGCTGGGGCGACCAGCACTTTTACATGCATGTTTACTCTAGAGCTATGGATAGTGATAGTAGAAGTTTCAATTTTCTCTCTATCTTATGGCTGACCAGGAACTTTCTCCCTTTTACCACTTGGTGTATTTGGAAGGATTTATCGGTTGTTACTCTATGATTTGGCCACATTATGGAACAGACTGCCATCAAATCCAGGAGTGAGACTTGCAACTAGAACTTCTAGCTCAGAGGCAGGAACCCTATGCACTGTCGCCCATCCACATGCCACTTTAATCAACTCACCTACCACACAACGCCCTCACTTACCTCAGGTACTTAGCCTTTCAGAATAGCTTTCAAAATGTTTGCATTGGAGCCCAGTGCTCCAAAAGAGAGCTTGGTTTCCATGTGGATTCTCTTTGCAGCTGGATTGTGCATCCTTAGATAGGTTTGTAATACAAGTCTCAAAACAGATCCAGGAATCTGTAGCATAGAGGCTACCTAAAGGCAAGCTTGTATTGCTTAATCTGATCAGGATCAGAAATAGATTTTCTGAACGGAATTGGAATTGTTGGGCCATGGTATTGAAATCATTTTTTCTAACAGGTCTTGTCCAACCTTTTACTTGCAATATGATATTTCCATACATTTTTTGTGATGTGGAGATGCCAGCGTTGGACAGGGGTGGACAAGTTTGGAAGTCTCACAACACCAGGTTATATTTTTTCTGAAGAAGGGTCCAGACCCGAAATGCCAGCTTTCCTGCTCCTCTGATGCTGCCTGGCCTGCTGTGTTCATCCAGTTCTACACTGTGTTATCTCAGACTCCAGTATCGGCAGTTCCTAATATCTCACCAGGTTATAGTCCGACAGGTTTATTTGAAATCTTGAGCTTTCGGGGTGCTGCTGCCTTGGCAGGTAAGGTCACTTCACCATATGAAGGAGCAGTGCTTCGAAAGGTTGTGATTTTCCATGGAGAATTGTCGGGTGGGTGAAGTGGGTAGGGTTTGAGAAGGGTGAAGTGCCAGGAAAGTGGGGCAGGAATATGCTCAGATGGGGGAGGGTGTAGGGGAGAGCAGCGTGGTCAGGATTAGCAGGGTCAGGTCAGGATGTCAGGTCTTGTAGGGGGGCTTAGATTAGGGGTGAGGGTGTCAGCCTCAGGGATTTCTCTTTATTCTTTCACAGGGTGTAGACATCTTTGGCAAGACCAGCATTTATTGCCCATTCCCTCACTGCATTTGCAAAGGTTCTGGGGAGCTGCTTCTCGAACTGCTACAGTTCATGTGGTGTAGCAACATCCCTAGCGCTGGAAGGGAGGGAGTTCCAGCATTCTGACCCAGGAACAGTGAAGGAATGGTGATATAATTCCAAATAAGGATGGCGTATGACTTGCAGAGGTACTTGCAAATGGTGGTATTCCCAAACACCAGCTGCCCTTGTCCTTCCAGATCCTAGAAATCATAGGTTTGGAAGGTGCTGTTGAAGGATCTACAAGATGAACAAATGAAAATGAACAACAAATGAAAAAGTACTGCACGGGAACAGACCCTTTGGCCCTCCAAGCCTGCGCCAACCATCATGACCTAATTCATCTAAAAGTAAACCTGCTATTTTTCAATCCGTATCCCTCTATTCCCTGCTTATTCATTTACCCATCTAGGTACCTCTTAAAAGTCTTCAAGGTGCCCGCTTCCACCACCTCTTCTGGTAGTGCATTCCAGGCTGCTACCACTCTCTGTGTGAAAAACTTGCCTCGCACGTCTCCCTTAAATTTTCCCCCTCTCACCTTGAATCTGTGCCCCCTAGTAATTGAAACTTCAACCCTGAGAAAAAGCTTCTGACTATCCACCCTATGTATGCCTCTGATAATTTTGTAGACCTCTATCAGATCTCCTCTCAGCCGCCATCTTTCTAGTGAAAACAATCCTAGTCTTTTTAACCTTTCCTTATAGCCAATGCCCTGGAGACCAGGCAACATCCTGGTGAACCTTCTCTGCACTGCCTCCAAAGCTTCCACATCCTTCTGGTAATGTAGCGACCAAAACTACACACAATACTCCAAATGCGGCCTAACAAGGTTTTTACATAGCTGCAACATGTTTTGCCAACTTTTGTACTCCATGCCCCGGCCGATGAAGGCAAGCATGCCATATGCCTTCTTAATCACCTTGGCTACCTATGTTGCAACTTTCAGGGAACCGTGGACCTGCCTAAATGTTAGTGTTCCTAAGGGTTCTGCCATTAACAGTACAATTCACACCTAAATTTGATCCTCCAAAAGCACCACCTCATATTTATCTGGATTAAACACCATCGGCAATTCCTGTGCCCAAGTCACCAATCTATCCGTATCCTGTTGTATCGTTTCACAACTGTTGGCACTAACAGCAACTCCACCAATCTTCGTGTCATCTGCAAACTTACTAATCAGACCACCCACATTTTCCTCCAGCTCATTTATATATACTACAAATGACAAAGGACTTAAGACTGTGTTCCCCTGTGAAACACCACTAGTTACCGGTCTCCATTCTGAAAAACATCCTTCCACCACTATCCTCTGTCTTCTACGACCAAGCCAGTTTTCTATCCATCTAGCCAGCCCATCCCGAATCCAATGTGATGTTAGTTTTTGAACCAATCTGCCATGTGGGACTTTATCGAATGCCTTACTAAAGTCCGTATAAACTACATCCACAGTCCTTCCCTCATCAATTATCCTCGTTCCTCTTCAAAAAATTCAATCAGATTGGTGAGACATGACCTTCCCTGGACAAAACCATGTCGCCTGTTACTAACTAGACCATTTTCTTCCAATTGTGCATATATCCTGACCCTCAGTATCTTCTCCAAGAGCTTCCCCACCACAGATATCAAGCTCACTGGCCTAAAGTTTCCTGGATTATCCCTGCATTCTTTCTTAAACAAGGGAACAACATTTGCTAATCTCTAGTACTCTGGAACATCACCTGTGGTCAACGAGGATGTGAAGATATCTGCCATTGCCCCAACTATTTCCTCCCTTGTCTCTCGCAGCAGATGGGGTAGATCCCATCTGGTCCTGGGGATCTGTCTGTCTTAATGCAATTTAGGATTCCCAAAACTTCCTCTTTCAATATATTGACATTCTCTAGAGTATTCACACACTCATCCCTGACCACAACATTAGTCATGTCATTCTACTTGGTGAAAACTGATCCAAAGTATTCATTCAGGATCGCCCCCACTTCCTCTACATATAACTTCCCTTCTTCGTCCTTGAGTGGGCCCACTCTTTCCCTTGTTACTCTCTTTCTTCTAATATAGGCATAAAAGCCTTGGGATTCTCCTTGACCCAGTTTGCTAAAGACATTTCATGGCCCCTCTGTCTTCCTAATTGTACATTTAAGTTCCTTCCTAATTTCTCTGTACTCCTCCAGGGCTTCGTTAGTTTGCAGCTGCCTGGACTTGTTGTATGCTTCCGTTTTTCCTTTGACTAACCTTACAATTTTCCTTGTCCTCTATGGTTCCTGAATCCTGCCATTCCTACCCTTTACATGCTACAATGCTTCTCACAGATGGTACACATTGTTGTCACTATGCATCAGTGGTGGAGGGAATGAATGTTGATGGTGATGTAAGGGTGGGTTACCTTGTCCTGGGTGGTGTTGAACTTCTTGAAGGCTGTTGGAACTACACTGATACAGACAAGTGGAAAGTATTCTATCAAATTCCTAACTTGTGCGTCGTAGATGATGAAAGGGATTTGGGAATGCACGAGTTTGGTATAGTTAGAATACTGGCATTTACCTGACAATGACAAAAACAGTCCAGATTTATCCTGTACAGTACACAATCGAAAGGACAAATCCAAACTGAGGCAATTATTGACCCATTGGTCTCCTGTGGATGATCAGTTAAGTGCTGGAAGGCATCATCAAAATGCTATATAGCAGCACCTGCTCAGCAAGAGATAGTAAGAACTGCCGATGCTGGAGTCAGAGATAACATAGTGTGGAGCTGGAGGAACACAGCAGGCCAGGAAGCATCAGAGGAGCAGGAAAGTTGATGTTTCAGGTCGGGACCCTCCTCTAAGGGTCCTCGATCCAAAATGTCAAGTTTCCTGCTCCTCTGATGCTGCCCGGGCTCCTGTGTTCCTCCAGCTCCACACTGTGTTATCTCAGACTCCAGCAATAATCTGCTCAGTGATGCCCAGTTTGGGTTATGCCAGGGCCACTCAGCTCCCGTCTTAATTGCAGCCTTGGTTCAAATATGGACAAAAGAGCTGAATTCCAGTGGTGAAGTGATAGTGACAGCCCTTAATATCAAGGCCACATTCAACTGGGTATGGCAGCAACAAACCTTAACAAAACTGGAATCAATGGGAATTAGAGACAAATCCACCACCAGTTGCAGTCATACTTGGTGCATAGGAAGCTGGTTTTGGTTGTTGGAGGTCAGTCATCTCAGCTCCTGGACATTTCTGCAGGAGTTCCTCACTCAGAGTAATGTTCTAGGCCTAACTATCTTCAGCTACATCATCTTAACCTCTCCTCCATCAAAGGCGCAGATGAGGTAATGTTCACTGATGATCACACATTGTTTAACACCATTTGTGATTCTTCAGATACTGAAACAGCCCAGAGTCAAATGCAGCAAGACCTGGGCAATATCCAGCTTTGACAAGTGGCAGGTAACATTAATGCCACACAAATGCTGGGTAATGGCCATCTCCAACAAAAGAGAATCTAACCATCGCCTCTTGAGATTCAACGTTATTCCTCTCACGCATCCCCACCATTAGCATCCTGAGGATTACTATTAACCAGAAACTGAACTGGGCCAATCATTTAATTGCTGTGGCCACAAAAGCCGAGCAGAAATTTTGCAGTGACTAACTCACCTCTTGTCTCCTCAGAGATGACTTGATGGCCAATGAGAAGTATGAAAACAACAGAAACAGCTGAACCAAGCGTCTTTATCTTGGTGATATATGAGGCAGCAAGTACTTGAAAGGGTTCATTGATATCACAAGATAAGGTCTGCCCTTTCTTGGGAGAAGCTAACCAGTTTTTCCAGTACCGGCTAAATAGCTAAGCAGTGATGTGCACATATTCTCAAGTCTTTCCTGATATCTCACGCAGATCCATTATGACTAGTTGTTCAGTACTGTGTAATAAACCTACTCTGTTCAAAATGACCAAGCCAATTTTTTACAGAGACTTTGTGTGGACATCCTTCTCCATTTGGCATCATTACTCAGCAACTTATCAATATAAAGGATTGGCGGCAGTGAACCTACCCGTCATATCTCAGAGTTTCGGTTGGACATGACCACTACAGATATCGATAACTACCCTTGCCCATCTGTCAGTCGTTATGGTCAAAAATTACTAACAAGCCAAAGAAAACCTTTTGCAAGAGAATCTGTATGATTTACATTAACAATCCAATTCATCCACACAAGACAGTATATAAAAAATAAAGAAATGCATATACTGGAAATCTGAAACCAAACAGAAATAGCTGGAGAAACTCAGCAGGTCTGGCAGCATCCGTGGAGAGAAAGCAGAGTGTCCAAGTTTTTGGTCCAGTGACCCTTCTTCAGAACTTCAAACCTGATTCTGCTTTCTCTTCACAGATGCTGCCAGACCTGCTGAGTTTCTTCGGTTATCTCTGCTTTTGTTACACGACACAATCGGTTCAAATTCATAAATTAACTGGAGGTCACCAGGAAGGTTAGTGTAATGAAATAGCTGTGGGTTTACAAAAAGATGTGCCAATGCAAATATCTCTTCCAGTGGATGGAATCCAATATAGATAGAGCATTATTTACTCGGGACGAAAATGAAGTATATACTTTTAGAGGGAATATTACTGTCCTTAAATCATGGATTAACCTTTCAGGGTTGTACAATAACAGCTCATTTTAAATTGTATCATATTTCTGTGTAACATGGAAACATACTCGAGAATGTTGGAACTCAATTTAAAATGCAAGGTGACCGCAAAGACTCCCTGCGGTACTTATGTTGTAAACTGCGGGTGGCAGTTCAGACTGCTTTAACCAAAGAGTTTGTCTTGTGGCCAGAAACCCATCTCTACTCCTTAATCTCGTTCAAGTCAGTGGCACTGGGGAGGGAATGAAACTTGGCAGCTGAGATATCATAGATCATTCTGCAGCCACTGTCTGGTTTTAGAGCAGGATTGGATGAGGTGAAGGCTCTGGTCAGCTGCCAGAGGAAGGGTATGCTATACAAGGAGATAGTGGTGGGGCCATATGCAAAAGTAGATTTTTGAATCAATTCGCCTGTTTAAAAGTCACCAGTTCAGACCTCAGTAGGATGCATGTCCTGAAACTGAGCTCTAAATTGAAAAAAAGGAACATTTATACGACATCAAGATGTTATAAGATGAGAGAAATAAAAAAAAAGTAAGGCTTGCAATTATATCGGCCCTTTCATGACTTCAAGTCATTCCAAAGGACTTTACAGTGAATTGAGTATTTCTTGCACTATAGTCACTGTTGCAATGTAGGAATATATAATCCACAGCAGACTCCACAAACTGCAATCTGATAATAATTTGTGCAATTTTAGGTCCTGAATGTTGGAAAAATAAAACCTGGAACATTGAAAGAGATTAAGAAATACAGATTTGCTCCTGGTCACATTACAAAGTTGGTTAGTAAAAGTAACCTGGGCTGCTGCCCAAGTTTATAACTTGTCTTAAAAATAGTGCTATGGGATCTTTCACATCTACTGAGGGGGAAAATGGAGCCTCAATCAAAAGGCAGCAGCTCTGACAGTGCTGCACTCCTTCATTTCTTCATTGGAGTATCAGCCTTTCTGCTCCAGTCCCTGAGTGGGACCTGGACCCAGAATCTTGTGCCACACGGAATACCAACTGAGCCACAGCTGTATGAGGAAACCCACACAGACATGGGGAGAACATACAAACTCCGGACAGACAGATGCCTGAGAGTGGAATCGAACCTGAGTCCCTAGTGCTATCAAGCAGTGGTGCTAACCACTCGCCACCATACCACCCCAACTCTATAGTAACAAGTCAACAGAGGAATCTTGATCAGATGGGAAAGTGGGCTGAGGATTGGCAAATGCAATTCAATACAGATATGTGTGACATGTTGCAGTTTGGAAAGTCAAACCTAAGTAGGACTTATACAGTAAATGGTAAGGTCCTGAGGAGTGTCGTGGAACGGAGGAATCTCGGAGGACAAGTACATAGTTCGTTGAAAGTGGCATCATAGGTAGACAGGTTGGAGTAGAAGGTTTTTAGCATGCTGGCCTTTATTGGCTGAGATATTGAGTTTAGGGGGTGGGATGTTATGTTACAGTTGGATGAGTCGTTGGTGAGGCCATAATTGGAGTATTGTGTACAGTTCTGGTCACCCTGTTATAGAAAAGATATAGTTAAACTGGAAAGTGTGCAACGAAGATTTACGAGGATGTTGCTAGGACTAGTTGGCCTGAGTTATAGGGAAAGGTTGGCCAGGGTAGGACTTTATTCCTTGGAACATAGGAGAATTAGGGGTGACCTTATTGAGGTCTATAAAATCATGAGGGGCATGGATAGGAAGGATGCATATAGTCTTTTTCCTCGGGATGGGGAATTAAGAGTTGGTAGAATAATAGAAAATAGGAGCAGGAGCAGGAGTAGGCCATTCAGCCCTTCAAACCTGCTGCGCCATTTATTATGGCCATAGCTTTTCATCCAGCTCAGTATCCTACAATTGGGTTTAAGGTGAGAGGAGAAAGATGTAAGAAGGACCTGAGGGGCAACTTCTTCACGCAGAGAGTGGTGCATATATAGAATGGGTTGCCACAGAAAGTGTTTGAGGCAGGTACAATAGCAACATATAAAAAATAGTTGGATAGGTACATGGATGGAAAAGATTTAGAGGGATATGGACCAAATGCAGGCAGTTGGAACTAGCTGATTGGGCACCATGGTCAGCATGGACCATTTTGGGCTGAAGGGCCTGTTTCCATGCTGTATTACTCTATGATTCTATGACCCTATAACTGAATCTGTCCTTACATCACACCCTAGCCAAGTACACCTCCCAAGACCACTTACAATCCTCAGATCAAGGCTCAGACCCAGCACGCTCCAGAACCTGACACTCCCTTCCCACCTTCTGATCCTAAAGTCCCTTCTCCTGTCACTTGACACCCCCTATTTCCCTACTTCCCTCACTCCTCCCACCCCACTTCACCTCCCAATCTGGGCCAAATCCTCCTGGCCTGGACCCAACACAGCTTGACTGATAAAACCCTTGTTAGGGCATACCCTAACCCTATGAATTTGGCATCCTACCCCCGGCACCAGAAACTCACACTTGATTTCGGTACTTTTCATTTGACAGCAACTGTCCCAGTGGGTGTTTGAGATTCTGGATCTTTGAAATTTCATAAGACTGCTGTGAAAAGGGGCAGGGTTTACTTTCCATTGACAAATCTGCATCATAACAGAATGGTCAGATTGGAAGTACAGCTCTATACTTCTAAAGAAACCCTGATTAGAATCTCCTCTCGGAAATGAGGGACTCCTTTACTTCATGAGAAGGGGGAGGTATCTGCATGAGATTACCATTTCTTGGAATATCCAGCCTAATATGACTCGAAAGATACCAGAATGTGGCAGGATAGATATACATGCTTATTCATATCTTCGAGATCATTTGACAATGGAGCTGTGCAGTCAGCTCCTTGAGAGCCACACTGAAGACCTAAGAGAAACAGTGGAGAGAGACAATGGGCGCTGTTCCCCAGGATGTGAGACCATGAAACAAGGTTGGAAACACATGAATAGCCTTCCAGACTCTTGGGCCTGCTCTGATAATTTGTTCAATCATGGGTCCTCTGCAATTTATGTGCCATAGCACCGTTTGCTTTGATAGTGTTGCTTAACAAACATCTGTCACTCATAGTCTTGACAGTCTTCGAAGGAAGAAGTTTCTCATTTCCACAACTGTCTCTTTGAAATGTGTTTCTTGATTTGCCTTTGATTGGTGTAACTCAATATTTACTGTCTCAGGATAACCCCACAAAAGAAAATGATTCCTCTCTATCAATGTCATTGATTTCTTTTAATATTCATTCCCAATGACCGGGGAGTCACAGTTTAAGGAAATGGGGGAGGCCGTTCAGGATTGAGATGATTTTCTTCACCCAGAGAGTGGGGAACCTGTGGATTCTCGGCCACAGAAAGCAGACGAGGCCAAATGTTGGATGTCTTCAAGAAGGAATTACATTTAGTTTTCAGAGCTAAAGGGATGAAAGGGTAATTGGAGAAAAGGGATTAGGATACTGAGCTGGATGAAAAGCCATGACCATATTAAATGGTGCAGCAGGTTTGAAGGGCTGAATGGCCTACTCCTGCTCCTATTTTCTATGATTCTACAAACTCTCAATTCCTTGAAAATGGTGAATGAACATTGTCCTTTCTTGAATAGAATGACGTAAAAAAGGGGTGGCACAATAGCAGTAACATCATTCTAGTGACCTAGCCACATTCTCTGGAGGTGAATTCAACACCCCGGCCCCCCAAGCTCCCGTGGAAATTTACATTCAATTATTTCATAAATATGGAATAAAACATTCATCTCATTAATGATGATCCTGAAACTATCAGATTATTCTGAAGACTCATCTGGTTCACTAATGTCCCTCAGGGAAGGAAATGTAACATCCTTATCTGGTCTGATGTGGTTGACTCACCTGCCTTCTGGGAAATTAAGGATGGGCAATGAATGCTGGTCCACCTAGCAATACTTAGACCCCATGATTGAAAAAAAAGCAATAAAAGCTGGTCTTGTTAGCAAACTTCATATCCCTGGATTGAACAGAAATAGGGTAGATAAGTGGCGAGTAGCAGATGATTTAGTGGGAAGCAACTATTTTCTCGCAGAAAGATTAATGCCTAGGATGGACTTATAAATGGGGTAACAGGCAAAATAAATTCTGTGATCAAACGATTCTGAGCTACTATGGAAAGGAGGGCTGAATGGTCTGCATCTACCCTTATGAGAGCAAAAAGCATGTTGGATGCAGGAACTGAAAACCTACAGATTAATTGTAGATTAAAAACTGTGGAGAATGGGACGCTCTCCCACCTCCTGGCATAAAGCAATATTTAATAAACCTGTTTACATGGAGCATCAGAATCAATTTAATTTGCTCTGATCTTAATTGTGGCTTTCTGTTCTGACAATCTGTTGATAATATTGGCCCCTGGTGCTGGTATGCAGACAGCCAGCGATGACAGATAAACAGCAGTTTTGTGTGTTGTACATTGGCACATGCCAGTCTGCCACGGGTAGAAGCTGGCAAAATCTCTGGTAATGGTGCAGGGAGGAAGTTCAAAGCTCACAACATTCACCGCCACAAGCGATTACAGTGGCATTGCAGAAGACGAACAGGAGAACTTAAGAAATAACATGGGACGTCAGATTTTCCAGAAGCATTGTGCCCATTAACAGCTCATCACCTCTACCTTGGCTAAAGAAAGCTCCTCAAAAGGTAGTCGTGACATTTACCCCAGACACAATAGGTAAGGGCAAATTGACTGTCCGCTTTGTAAGCATGGATCTCGAAGTCCCGTTGGATGGGATGATGCAGGGGCCAGCTGTACTCTTTTCCCAGGACTGGCGGAGGAGGACATGACACTAGACTCTTTAAGCCTGATCCATGGTTGACCGCCTGGATCAGTGCAGTCTCAACCATCCCCAGGAACATGCAGTAGTGCCACATGAAGGTCAGTGAGCTTCACTCTCCACTCTGCCAGGGTTAAGTGCCACCAGCTTCTCTCTGCTACCTCTAACTCTGCTATTACACCCATCTCCTGCCAAGGGTCATGCTCTGCCACTCTCACTGTCACATGCAACATCATTCTTTACTTGTTCTCACTGCTCCATCCCCTTAACTCAAACCCTCTCCTTACAAGGTTTCTGTGCCTCCTACTCACTCACTGAGGACACCTTTGCATCTTAGCCTCTACGTACATTAACAATTCATCTCACTCAATCCCTCCCTTGGTCTCATTCCAGGAGAAAACAGCCCTCAATGGGACAGAAAGAGCCAGGATGGATGCCTGTCACTTAGCTTCTCACCTCCTATGAGGAGAGGACTTTTACTCTGACCACCCTGAGCAGCTGACTGACTGTGCCCATGCCCCTGACTGATATCGGACAAAACCCTTGACTTACTTTACACGAACCCCCTGACTGATGACAGGCCCCAGGATCTGACCATGAGCTACGCTTCTTTGCCTTTGAGACATGGCTATTTGGCTGGTGCACGTGCAGTGTGTTTGCCTCACAGGTTGTTGGTGTAGGTGTGACATTGAGATCGGACCGAACCCTACATCAAAATGTCCACCCCTTAACTGAAGATTGCTGACAACCACGACTTGCTGCCTGGCTTTCTGTCTGCACTGTGAGCCTTTGTGCTCTGGCTGAAGGGGGCAAAGATCCACAAGAGCAAGGCAAGGCAAGGCAAGGCAGGGGTGCACTGAGCATCTAGCTAGGCACAAAGTGAGTGAGTGCTAAGACAGTGACTGAAATGCAGGCTAGTCCAGTAAGTGAATTGGGTACCAGTCCCTACACATAAGACGATAAGATAGTGGAGCAGAATTAGGCCAGTTGTTGAGTCTGCTTCACCATTCAATCATGGCTGGTATGTTGAATTTGAATGGAGTCTCAACTCCATTTTCCTGCCTTTTCCCAGTTTTCCTTGATTCCCTTACTAATCAAGAATCTATCTATAAAAACTGAAAGGTTCTGAGAAAGGGTCACTGGACCCGAAATGTTAACTTTTTTTTCCTTCACAGACCTGCTGAGCTTTTCCAGCAACCTTGTTTAAGAACCTATCTATCTCTGCTTAAGTGCACTCAATGAGTTGACCTTCACAGCCCTCTCTGGCAATGAATTCCACAGATTATCCACCTGAAGAAATTCCTCCTCCTCTCAGTTCTAAAACATCATTCCTTCACTCTTGGAGTGCCCTTGGGTCCTAGTCTTTCCTACTAGAAGAAACATCTAGTATTCTGCCCATTTCAATGAGATCTCCCCCCTCATCCTTCTAAACTGAAAGGAAGTATCTTGTAGCAACATTACAAGGGAAGGTGCAGGTACACTCCAAAGAGACATTCAATCTCATCTTTTCAGTTGTTGAATGGACCTCTGAGGTAGGGATGAATTCATTGACATGATGTCAGCAATGCCGATTGGTAGGTGTAGACATTCAGAGTGGGTGCGTAGCTGTGCAGCTTCATTTGAGCATTTCTTTAAATGTGCAGTGTTAAAGACCAGAAGCATACTGTAAGTGGATCAGATGGTGTAGTGTAGTTGGCACATGTTGAATACCAATGTCCATTGTCGAGGAATACGCCTGGCCACCGAATATGGAGAATGTCCTGAGACATTGGTGCCAAAAGCTGGAGTCACCAGGTACCTGTTCCAACTTGCATGTCAGAAATTCTCACCATCAAGTTTTTATCATGGCTAAGAGAATGGGAGCCTGCATATCAATATGGTCAGATTAGATAGCAGCGTGGGTGATAATGAGTGATAATCCTGTAAATAGGCTGTTTGTTGCTCACTGATGGGAATCACATGGTGATGTCTGGGACTTGATTGGAAAATGCAACCTTTTGGGCTCAACACTGAGAAGGGTCTCACTTTTACATTTTCCTAAATATTTCACTGTAGCCCACACTGTCTAGGGCATGGGAAGATTCTGCCCACTAATTCGTTTCCATTTGTTTTATCCCAGGTGCAGAGTTTTAAAAAATAATTAATTGAACCAAGATTACTATTTGGGTCTCACATGCCAAGTAAAAATGTGAATTGATTCCCCTGTCAAGCCAATTCCATCCAAACATGGTGAAACGTTATGGGCACCAGCATTGATTTCCCCAGTTTCGCGAGAAAAGCACATTGCTCTCAAGTTGTTCTGTCCAAATACTTCAGTAATACCCTTCACAATATGTACAACCAACTCCCTCCCCCAATTCAGTTATTCATCATTTCAGATAACTAGGTCAATGCCTCAGTTAAAACAGATGAAGAAATTCATACGAGCACACAGAAACATCTTGTATTCTGTAATTTCAAGGTTTTTCCAACCTGTTTATTCTATGCTTGTTTTGAGATTACTAAGAATTACTTCCTGTTTTGCCTCACTGAAGTGAAGAAAAATATGAAATTGGAATGAAACAAAGGGACTGATTTCCTGCAGTGTGCCACAGTGAGCTTAAGTGCCTGCAATTACAGCCTTGTGCACTGTTTCATGCTGCATATTATTAATTGCGGTCTGTCAAATAGAGTACAGAGAGGCCTACTCATGCTCCTAACTCATATATTCATATCCTTCTTCACTCATCCCAGATAAAAATCATAGAATAATGCCTCAAATGCAGCTTGCCGATTAAGGTAACTTATTTCCTTTTCTTTTCCATTATCCCAATTTTCCCTTTCAAGTTTTTAAAAAAATCTCTTTTTCCAATTGTCTTCCACTCTTTCTTGAGCGAAGAATTAGGGGTGATCTCGTACAAGTTTGTAAAACTCCAACAGGACTAGACAAGTTAAATACAGGAAGGATGTTCCTGATGACCAGGATATTCAGATCCATGGGTCATAGTTTAAGGACAGTGGGTAGGCCATTTAGGACTGAGATGAGAAGAAATGTCTTCACCCAGTGAGTGGTGAGCCTTTGGAATTCCCTGCCACAGATAGCATTTGAAGCCAAAACATTGAATGTTTTCAAGAAGGAGTTAGATATAGCTCTTAGGGTTAAGGGGATTAAAAGGTATGGGGTGAAAGCAGGAAAAAGGCACTGAGTTGGATGAGCAGCCATTAATGGTTGGGGAAGGTTTGAAGGGCTGAATGGCCAACTCCTGCTTCTTTTTCTTTGTTTCTGTGTTTTATTTCATTTTGCCACAGGCTCTGGGTTCAATCTAGTATTTTTCCTCAAACATCAAGGTAAACACATGTGTGCTGTACTGAGGGAGACCTGCACTGTCAGAAATGCTGTCTTTTGAATCAGATATTTAACCACAACCTCATCTGTCTACTCTGCTGGATTAAAATGATCCTGCAACATAATTCTGAGGAGCAAGGGAGTTATTGCTAGGGTTGGTTCCTATTCTGGTTTTTCCCATATTGCGTAGGGTCTTCACAATGCTGATCCATTGTCCTTATTGGGTCAATTCTGCATTTGGCAGATGGTGAGGTAGCAAAGACAAGGCAAAGGGATGAAGTTAATGCTCAGGTCATCCATGATGGAACTGAATGAAGCAACAGCCTTGCTGGGCTGAATGGCATCTTCCGGATCCTACATTTCATCCAAATATTGTTCGCTTGGGTTGCTTGGGAAGTATGTTATTGTGCCACGTGTATGAAATTACACACATCTATTTACAGAAAAATGTGCTGACAGTTCCATTCTGCATAGTATGTAGACGACGTCTTCTGTTTTTCAGATCTTCAGGAGCAGTGAGAGGTGAATGCAGGATAAATCTCATAGTGCTGGATTACTGTGATTAAGAACAGGCAGAAAATGTTGGCGGCTTGCCAGACCAGGTGCCAAAACACTTGGCTTCAATGAAAGCAAATATAACAACGAAATCCAATATTTCATCTCTCCCACCCATCTCCCCTCAAGTGATTGTGAAAGTTTGCTATGAATGGAATTAATGGTTTACACTGTAATGCGACCCCTTTGGGAAAGTCTTTCAATGCTCCTGCAAGATTTGAGGCACTTGAGCTGATCCAATACATGTGCTTTTACCTGTCCTGTAGATATTGTTCAGGAGAAGCAAGCGCGGTAATCTTTTAAAATCAATTGAGTGCTTGGATCGAATTTGAATAAACCCCCCTTTTTCAGTAAACTGCATGCTGCCCAACCTCCTCTAGAGATACCAGCCACCCACCTTCAAATGAAAGGAAATGTGAAAACTGAAACTGTGAAGAGAGCCAATGTGATTTTTAATAGGCACCACAAAAGCTGGTCCCAGAATAGAGATGCATGTTAGATGTTCATTCCCATTATATGATGCTATGTGGAAACATATGTTTTTACATTGATTCAGTTCAGCCTCATGAGTGCAATCCCTGGTCAATTATCTTTCAGGGATTCTTTCCTCTTTTCATGGTTTCCTCCCTTTCTCTCCCGAAGGCAATGACTCAAGCTGAGGTATGCACTTTGGCACAATGCCATAACTTTATTTAAGCTGCTGTTGTGAACCTGGGTCGGCTACTTGGGATTGAAAGGCAGGACATTAGAATTTGGTGTTTGTAAAATGTTGGTGTTTGTAAAATGCTATGGGGAAAGCAGTGCATGGCCCCTTTAAAAGATGATGTGCTTTTTCTCTGCTTAGAGATTCAAAAAGGATATCTGTGGGTTTGTAGTTGCACAGAGCACCTGAATTGAAAAATTTGTATCAAAAGGCTGTACTATTAGCAGACAAAGCAGCATTTTTACCAAGACAACAGGTTTTAGAGTTTGGCCAATTAATTTAGATACCAAAAACCAATTAAATTTAAATCTGATGGTATTGACAATCTTATTGTAAGAAATTGATATGTCATCAAGGGTATAAAAGATGAGGGCATTAGGAAAATCGGGAGAGAGCCAGCTGCCATCTGCCAAGAGAACAGATCTCAGCTTTAAAATAAAGAATCACTGGCTCTCACAGAAGTCTTCAAGCCTTAGAGTAAGCTCCATCTAAATTAAAGGTACCTATGGCACAAATAGTTAATGTTCCTGACAGAAGAATTTGTAGGAGAATGCGTTCCTGACAGAAGGGTTCACTGGGAATGCGTTCCTCATAGAAGAATTTGTCAGAGAAGACACAAAACATTCCGGAAGATGTAACCTGGCTGTAATTTTGAGACACTAAATTCTAATGTTTTTTATTTAGTTTCATATAAGTGGGACTTGTATTTATTGGAATAGTATACCATTAGAGTCTTGTTTTATTTGAGAATAGTTAGTAGTTAGAAGGGATTTATTTGATTTATTAATAGTTTAGTTAGTTTGTTCAATGTTAGATAAATAAATTGTTACTTGTTGACTATAAAGAGAGAGTGTTCAGGGGTTTATTTTTATTTAACCACTCCTTCACAACAGATTGGGGGATCTTTTAACAGATTATAGGGCATACCGCGCTTTTTTGGGTGTTTCGGTTTTAGTAATCAGAGGGTGGGTCGATCTCCACTTTATAACACTGCTATGCTCCAGACCCCTGCATAGACAGCATTTGGTAGTATGTCACACAAGCATCAACAAGGACCGCAGGGAAAATTGATTGCACCAGCGTATGTACTGTTTTTCGACAGAGGGTCCTGGGTCAAACAACCTAAAACAAGCTGTTCAAATAGCTGAAAAACTGACCCTGTCCCAAATCTTTTTCTCCCAATTCTCCAATGGTCAATGGTCCAGGGAAGACAAAGGAAATTGCTTCAAAGACACTCTATTTCCCACCTGCAGTGCAGTAGCATTGACATTAATGTCTGGCAGGAATTGGCTACCATTCACTCAAAATGGTGACAAGTTGTCTAGCAAGCTACGTCACATTTGTGGAGTCTCAAAGGGTCACTGGACCAGGAGCATTGACTCTGTTTCCTCTCCACCGATGCTGCCAGACCTCCTGAGTTTCTCCAGCAACTTCTGCTTTTGGCCTTAAATAATTAGGCAGAGGAGTGGCAAAGAAGGGAAGAGAAATACATTCCAGTGTGACCATGAATAACTTCTGTCACCGCTCCTCATAATCTATTTTTTTAACTACTTAATCATTATGGATTTTCTACATGTGTATCCTCTTAGTCATTGCAATAAACCCATGGTAATGTGGGGACCCAAACAGTACACACTGTTCCATTAAAAGCAAAATACTGCAGATGCTGGAAATCTGAAACATAAACAGAGAATGCTGGAGGAACTCAGCAGCATCTTTGGACAGAGAAACAAAGTTAACATTCTGAGCCTGATGTGATTCCTCTTCAGAACTATTTCTGGTGCGAGTTGGATCAGTTTCGTCAATGCTTTATAAAATGGCAGATCTACCTCACTGTAACGTCTCAGCTTTGATTCATTGATATATCTCAACATTTGCTAGTGCTCAGTAGCATCACGTATGCCTGAATTTTTTTCCTTTCCTTGACTAGGGGTTCTGAGGTCAACTCCCTGTCGGTGCTGCACTGAACTGGGATCACCCAAAATGGTTAGGGGAGTGAAGGCAGAATCTTCCCATGGTATTGCACAGACAGGTCATTAACCCTCTGAGCCATTGGCAGATGTGCCTTGAACACTTCTTTATGCCTAACAAAAATTCTGAGACCTCTCTCATTCCAAACCATGACTGATTTAAACTTTACGAGGCATATCACAACTCAACAGCTTTTAAAAAGAACTTTTCTAAGTACTTGGGGAATCATGGCAAAGCTACAAGGTTGGTAGACCCTCTTTTTACACTTCTGTGCTCCTTGTAGTTGGTGGTGTTTCCTAGAAAATGTTAGCTACTGAATTCCTAATGATATAAGCAAGCTGACAAACATCCAAGGCAGGATGGTGCCAATTTGCAGGAGAATTTGCCAGGGACATTGTTCCCATGAAATTGCTACTCTTCTCATGATAGAGTGACAGGGAGTGAGGTATTGTTGAGGAAGCGTAGGTGAGCAAACTGGGGGTTACAGTTTATTGTTCAATCTTCCAATGATTAAGTATTGCTCAAATCTCAAAAGGACCAGTGTTCAGGCTTGGATGAAAGCCTAACTCAGTGAGGCTGCACTCATGGTATATATCCTCGCTGAATGGGAATACAGGTCACAGACAGGCAACAGTTGTACTAGTTCTTTGAGAAAAGCTAAATTCACTTCAGCTGGAAGAGTAAAGATCAACTAGGAACCCCGTGTCTGTGAAAATTTCTGATGAAAACACATGCCACAGACTTGTTCACCAGAATTCAATGCCCAGACTGGGGTAACATAAGGAAGTTGCTCTGCTTGGAAACCCATTTGAGACAAGATCTTCAAGAGAGAAGGGGAGGAAACTACTTTGGAGGAGGAAAGCAACTTTGTGCTCAGATCCACAGATTAAGGAGACAAAGTGCCGTTTCAAGCAGCTGAGGAGACCATCTATTTTCCAATTTTAATTGTATCCTTGCATAGATGGTGCCCATATATTTCCACCCAATGCCATCCATAGCACAGGCATTAGTACACAACGCATGTTTGCCATCATCTCTTTTCCATCGTTATTCAAAATATGTCAAGCATGAAATAAAAAAGCATTCATTTTAAAGAAACCTAACATAAAACATTTTCAGATTCATTATCAAGAGATGACGACTGCGCGAGCTACACACTCACTTGAGGGATTTGTGTTCTATCAACTACAATTTGTAGAACCATCATTGCACATCATATAGCTGTTTTCCATTCACATTCCTCACCGCTACTCCTACTGTTTATGTTTGTGCCTTTATCATAAAACTACGAACAACATCATTCATTTTGTGTCAGCTCTTTAGATGGATCGAGGGGTTTGCTCAGTGCTGTGAGAAACAGCCATTGTGCACTTGTAGCTGGTTTGGATGTTTGTGATGAAGACTTGCCTGGCGCGCCTTCTGCTTTTTAGTTCATAAATATGATAAAATATTTTAATAAATATTGTCAACACAGTGTGGAGCTGGAGAAACACAGCAGGTCAGGCAGCACCAGAGGAGCAGGAAAATTGATGTTTTGGGTTGGGACCCTTCTTCATATTCTGCTGCCTTTACTTAGTCTGTCTACATGTGATTCCAGATCCACAACAATGAGATTGACACTTAACTGGCCCCTGGACAATTAGGATGGGCAATAAATGCTGGCCTGCCCAGTGATGCCCATATCCTTTGAATGAAATAAAAGAAAGTTGAGATTTTTTTCACATGGTAACAGAGGGAAATGATCGGTTAATGTTGCTGATGGCTGACACAGACTTCCAAAAGGCATCTGATAAAGAATCGTAGAATAGAAAAGATAGTTCTCGTTGAATAAAAAGGACAGGAGCAATGTGAATACGAAATTAGCTTGGTGACAGGAAACAGAGAGCAGTAGTTAATGGGGAGTTGGTAGCGTAGTGGTAATGTCACTGGGCCAGTAATCCAGACTCCAGGCTAATGTTCTGGGGATATGAGTTTGACTCTCACCGTGGCAACAGTGAAATGTGAATTTATGGTGTCTCTTGACAATCACTGTGGATTCCATCACATCTGGTTCACTAATATCTTTCAGAGAAGGAAAGCTGCTGTTCTGACCTACACATGACTCCAGACTCACAACAATGTGGCTGACTCTTAACAGACCTCTGGACAAATTAAGGAGAGGCAGTAAATGCTGGCCTAGCCAGTGACATCCGATCCCATTAATGAATTTTGTTCTGGAAGGTATATATTGCGGTTCCTCAGGGCTGTGTTCTTCCGGATTTAGACGAATGACCTAGATTTTGGTGCATGGGGACGGTTTGAAAATTTGTGGATGGTTCAAAATTTGGAAGGATTGTGAACCATGAAAAGGATAGCGTTGAACTTCAGGAGGGGAATGGATGGGCAAATGGCAGATTTGCATAAAGTGTAAATTTTGATAGAAAGGATGTGGACAGACAAGATAAAACAAAGGGTACAATTCTAAAGTGGGTGCAGGAGCAAAGCAGAGATACTTGATGATGGCAGGACTGGTTGAAAGTCTGGTTGAAAGCATTCCACATTCTAGGCTTTAATAATAAGAGCCTAGAGTACAAAACCAGGGAAAGATGTTATCGCGGAATTGCTGTTTCTGTCCAGTTCAGCATACCTTAGGAGAATGTGGAGGGAGTGCAGAAATGGTTTCAGGGATGAAGGGCTCCAGTTATGTAGATAGATAAGAGAATCTGGACTGTTTTCCTTGCAGAAAGTTAAGGGAGAACCTGTTTCCATTTTTGGAAGGATTGAGAACCACCGTGCACAGATTTAAGGCAATTGTCAAGAGAAGCAATGGAGACACAAAGATGTTTTTATCACACAGCAAATTGTCAGATCTGGAATACACTGTCTGACACTGCGGTGGAGACAAGTCTGATCTAGGAATTCAAGAGGGAATTGGATTTTTATCTGAAAAGGAGGAAGGTGTCGGCTGACAGGAAGAAAGCAGGGGAATGGCGTGAGATACATTGTTCCTTCAGAAAGCCATCATAGAGATGAGAGAAGGAATGACCTCCTCTTGTGCTGTAATCATTCTGTGACACTTGAATGCAATGGTGAGGGAGTACTGCATTGTTGAGGTGCTTCCTTCTGGATAAGACACTGAGCATGTTCCCTATATATCCTCTCAGGTGGATGTAAATATCCCATGACACTATGGAAAGAGTAGTTAATGTTCTTGTGTTAGTGTTCAGGCCAATTGCTTTTTAATCAATTCAATTCAGCAAAACTGATCAACTGGTCAGGTATCTCATTGCGATTTGTGAACTTACTGTGTGCACCTTGTCTTTACTTCACAAAACAAGAAAACTTCAAGCATGTGAGCTGCTTTGGGACACATCAAAAGATCATGCGTCCACCAACACAAGTTATTTCTTTGCAAGGGAGAAACACCATAAAGCACTTTGCATATTTTAAGGTACAACAATGGCTGGTATATTTATGAATATAAAACTCAACAAGGCCCCATCCCAAACAACAATGAAATTATTTGCCAATTTGTATGCTCTTGGCAGCATGTGTTAGGTGCCAGGACTGGTCTTGGGCGTCCTCTTTATTCAGTCCAAATCTGCTCACGGGATCTTTAATGCCCCATTGAACCATTATCTTAACAAATAGCATCATCATTGCAACTTCAGCCATTCTCAGCTCAGCTCTACAACGCCAGCCTTGAATCCTGCGTTTATTTCAATTTATGATCCAGTTTGCAAACACAGCTCAATTTAGAAAAAATTACATTGAAATTATCTGTGCTTGTCAGCACTTTAAAGATCAGGTTTAAAAACATTGCTTTCTCCAATGGGGCAGCATCAGCTCTTGTATCTCCTCACAACTTACTGAGTTTAGAGTCATAGAGTCCTACTGCATGGAGACAGGCCCTTCGGCCCAAACTGGTCCATGCTGACCAAAATGTCCATCCACGCTAACCCCATTTCCCTGCACTTGGCCCATATCCTTCTAACCCTTTCCTATCCATGTATTCATCCAAATGCTTTTTAAACCTTGTTCATGTACCTGCCTCAACCACTTCCGCTGGCAGCTCATTCCATATGCGTACCACCCTCTGTGTAAAAAAGTTGCCCCTCAGGTTCCCATGTATTCTTTCCCCTCTTGCCTTAAACTGATGCTCTCCAGTCCTTGATTCCCCAACCCTAGGAAAAAGACTGAGTGCATTCACCCTATCTATGCTTCTCATGATCTTATAGACTTCTATCAGATCACCCCTCAATCGCTTGCACTCTAAAGAAAAAAATTCCTGGCTTGTCCAACCTCTCCCTATAACTCAGTCCCTTGAGTCCTGGCAACATCCTTGTAAATTTCTTTAGCATTCTTTCCAGCTTTTTCCTTAATGTGCTCCTCCCACACATCTGCCAAGGCATTAATATACTTCTTTCAATACGGTGCCTGTAGTGTCTTTTACAGGATAAGTAAGTTGTTTCAACAAACCTACTTCAAATGCATCTTGATTAGCCTTGGTAGCAACATCTTATTGATCAAATACATTCAGTGAATAGCTAAAAGTTAAACTCAAATGTTATTTTCTAGTTCTGTCTTTGTTAGTCAGAATTTGTACATCAAACACACATCTTTCAGAGTGCATAACCCAACTCCTGAATTAAAATTCACCTGTTACTTTTTAAATTCATCTTATTAATGTTCCAATAATTCTTTTGAATGTCAAATTGGGATTTCTTTCAATATTATAACATCCTGCAAAATAGTCACTTGGGAAGTTGATGAAAAGTCCTAGATTAGCATTCTGTTTTCATAGTAATGCTTCCTGCTAAAGATTGCTCTGTTATAATATTAGTGATACTTCCTCTGTGAGCACTCTGTGTTACAGGGGTATTAATGATGGAACACTCAGTCTAAAGCTCTGAACTCTCTCTCCCATAGTGTTGACACAGCCTAATATTGCCCAGTCTGAGGGTCGAGGCAGCCTGCTCAATTATATAAGATTTAACATTAAGAAAAGAGCAGATATTACTTTTTCTTAAAAAAAATTAAACTCAGGAACCAATGGTCACAGCTGTTTCCAAAGTTTTCTCAATGAAAATGGGACTGAACATAGAACATTACAGCGCAGTACAGGCCCTTCGGCCCTCGATGTTGCGCCGACCTGTGAAACCAATCTGAAGCCCATCTAACCTAAACTATTCCATTATCATCCATATGTTTATCCAATGACCATTTAAATGCCCTTAAAGTTGGTGAGTCTACTATTTTTGCAGGCAGGGCATTCCACGCCCTTACTACTCTCTGAGTAAAGAACCTACCTCTGACATCTGTCTTATATCTATCACCCCTCAATTTAAAGCTATGTCCCCTCGTGCTAGCCATCACCATCCGAGGAAAAAGGCTCCCACTGTCCACCCTATCTAATCCTCTGATGATCTTGTATGTCTCTATCAAGTCACCTCTTAACCTTCTTCTCTCTAACGAAAACAGCCTCAAAACCCTCAGCCTTTCCTCATAAGACCTTCCCTCCATACCAGGCAACATCCTGGTAAATCTTCTCTGCACCCTTTCCAATGCTTCCACATCCTTCCTATAATGCGGTGACCAGAACTGTACGCAATACTCCAAGTGCGGCCACACCAGAGTTTTGTACAGCTGCAACATGACCTCATGGCTCCGAAACTCAATCCCTCTACCAATAAAACCTAACATACTGTACGCCTTCTTAACAACGCTATCAACCTGGGTGGCAACTTTCAGTGATCTATGCACATGGACACTGAGATCTTTCTGCTCATCCACACTACCAAGAATCTTACCATTAGCCCAGTACTCTGTATTCCTGTTACTCCTTCCAAAGTGAATCACCTCACACTTTTCCGCATTAAACTCCATTTGCCACCTCTCAGCCCAGCTCTGCAGCTTATCTATGTCCCTCTGTAACCTACAACATCCTTCTGCACTATCCACAACTCCACCGACTTTGGTGTCATCCGCAAATTTACTAACCCATCCTTCTACGCCCTCATCCAGGTCATTTATAAAAATGACAAACAGCAGTGGCCCCAAAACAGATCCTTGAGGTACACCACTAGTAACTGAACTCCAGGATGAACATTTCCCATCAACCACCACCCTCTGTCTTCTTACAGCTAGCCAATTTCTGATCCAAACCGCTAAATCACCCTCAATCCCATGCCTCCGTATTTTCTGCAATAGCCTACCATGGGGAACCTTATCAAACGCTTTACTGAAATCCAAATACACCACATCAACCGCTTTACCCTCATCCACCTGTTTGGTCACCTTCTCGAAGAACTCAATAAGGTTTGTGAGGCATGACCTACCCTTCACAAAACCGTGTTGACTATCCCTAATCAAATTATTCCTTTCTGTGGGCAGAGTGATCCATTCTCCTTTAACATTATTTCTTCAGGAACTGGACAGTTTGAGTATGATGAAAAGCAGCTAGATTGCAATGGATTATTTAACATAAAATTAGTGTTTTCACCTCAGCAGGTTTCAGAGGTAAAATTGGCTTTGGATCAGTTGCTATGTAGCAAGATGTTAATATTGCAATACAGTTTGTCTTAATTTAGTAATATCATGGCTTGCAGAGTACAACCATATTGTACATGACATTTCCCTATGGGCTGTTTCTCAAACTCTTTCATGCTGCGTCTGTCTGTCTGGTTTTGTTGGCTCATTTTTCTTTTCATTCTTTTCTTTTGATCCAGCTTCATGCCATACATTCCTGAAACCTGCCTTTGCTTCTCTTAAAAGGTAATGTATGAACGAGCAGTGTTTAAAGAAATCTGTCCCCGTCAGGATCCCCTTTCTAAATATAACACAACCATGCAAGATGTTCAACCTTCAGCATCATTTTTCTGGGCTTCATTGCTGCTGCCAGGTGTACAAGAAGTGAGAGAGATCGAGGTAATGCCCTCATAATTTTGACCAACGCTGAGTTTGGAAAGAGTTGGGTTTTTGAAAGCTTGAAGACTGTACAGGGACAGGTAGAAATATGTTTTACAAAAAATGTGTGGATCATGAAAAAAATTCCCATGTGAGGAAATTGTTCAAATAGAGTCATACAGCACGGAAGCAGACCCTTCGGTCCAATTAGTTTGTGCTGACCAGACTTCCCAATCAGACCTCGTCCGATTTGCCAGCATTTGGCCCATATCCCTTTAAGTGCTTCCTATTCATATCCACCACTTCCTCTGGCAGCTCATTCCATACACACACCACTCTCTGTGTGAAAAGGTTGCCCCTCGGGTCCCATTTAAATCTTACCCCTCTCATCTTAAACCTATGTCCTCTACTTTTGGACTCCCACCCACTAGGAAAAAGACCTTGGCTATCCACCTTATCCATGCCCCTCATGATTTTATAAATGTTCAGGGTTTCAACACCATATGGATGTAATATGGAAAATTGGTAGAATAGCATATATAGAATTTACAAAGAATAAGGTGGAAGTTCAGTAAAATAATAATGGCAATGGTACAATAGTTAGTATCGTAGAGAAACATCTAAGAGGATATCCTAGTCGTATTATCAGTAGGCTATTAAACTAGTAACCTAGATAATGCTTTGGGGCCATGTGTTCATGGCAGGTGGTGGGATTTGAATTCAATAATTAAGAGTTGAATTGATTCTTAATCTGGAATTAAGTACCTAATTATGACCATGGAACAATTACTTATTGTCAGAGGAAAATCCATCTGGTTCAATAATGCCCTTTAGGGAAGGAAATCTGCCATCGTTACCTGGTCTGGCCTACATGTGACACCAGACCCTGAGCAATGTGGTTGGCTCTTAGTTACCCTCTATGGCAATTAGGGATGGGCAATAAATGCTGGTCTAGCTAATGATGCCCACATCTTATGAATAAATAATGAAAATTTATTTAACACTGAGGTACGGGGTACCTGTATTAGTTGCTTAACGTCATAATTTATTGTGTGGTTCTCCATGAAATCATCACTTTAAATCTTGATTATCAACACATATTTAGCAATCACCTTTTTAAAATTTACCCAATTGCCATTTTTATTAATCTTTTAGTAGCTTCACTTCTGCCTTCTGTTACAGTGGGTGTGTCTCTGCCCCTAATTCAGAAGCTCCGGGTTCAAGTCCCATTCCGGGATTTGATGACTGCAGAAGGTGGATCCATAACATAGACAAACAGGTTGATAATCACCCTGTAAACCCCTCTGAGATTGGGAGAGTCTCCTGGTCAGGCCACACTTGATGTGGATTGGTGCCCCTCAAACTGTAGCTGCTGTTTGAGGAAAACGTCATGACAGAAACAGGCATGGGCAGATGCATTGTCTACCTTGTGTTACTTGCGTGTGAGAAGAATACCTTCGCTAATGTTTTCTACTCCAAGTCCTCAGCTACACAAAAATATCCTGGGCCTTGAATTCATTCAGTTCAGAGGTTTCAGACAGCTACGTGAGCACCGCACATGATGTCCCAGCTGCTGAAATCTTTTCTTCTTCTGCTTCTAAAGTACTTTGGAAACTCTCGAAATGATTTGCAGCTCAAGGTCAAATTTCAAAACTTTATCCAAATATAGATTATTGGAACGGTTCTCTGAAAACAAGGAGTGCGTGGGAGAGAAAGAGAGACAGAGAAATATCAGATTCACCCCAAACATGACAGGCTGAGCTGTACCTGTTGGAGTTTTTGTTTGTGCTGGAATTGTAGATAAGCCATCATTTATTTTTCTCAGTGGAAAATTGATATCTTCTTTCTTTGGAGAACAATTCTTGAGTTGATGTGGTTTTACTTTGAATCTCATAGAAAATATAAGCTAGAGATAGCAGGAACTGCAGATGCTGGAGAATCTGAGATAACAAGGTGTAGAGCTGGATGAACACAGCAGGCCAAGCAGCATCAGAGGAGCAGGAAATTTGACGTTTCGGGCCTAGGAAGATTTCTGAAGAAGGGTCTAGGCCCGAAACATCAGCCTTCCTGCTCCTCTGATGCTGCTTGGCCTGCTGTGTTCATCCAGCTCTACACCTTGTTATCCTTGAAAATATAAGCTATACTTTTTCTCTTCTCTGCATGTAATTTCTTTGTGAACACTTAATCAGAAAGAGCTCTGTTAGGTCACTCCTCAACCATTTCTTTTAAAAAGAAAAGAAAACCAGGTTGTCCATCTTTTTCTTCTGGGTATAATTTGAAATTGTAGTATTGTCCCTGTAAAACTTTCTTGGAGCTTCTCCAGTACATGTTCCTTAAATGCTTTACATCCACAGCTGCTACATGGTTTAATTCTCCATGCTTTAGGAAAGATGTTGTGAAACTTGAAAGCGTCCAAAAAAGATTCACAGGACGTTGACAGGATTGAAGGGTTTAAGCTATCGGGAGGGGCTGAATTGGCTGGGGTTACTTTCCCTGGAGATGAGGGGTGACCAGGTAGAGGGTTTATAAAATCATGAGCAACATGGATAGGGTGAATAGCTAAGGCCTATTTCCCAGAGTAGGGGAGTCCAAAATGAGAGGGGCATAGGTTTAAGGGGAGAGGGGAAAGATTTAAAAGGGTCCTAAGGGGCAACATTTTCACACAGAGGGTGGTGCGTGTATGGAATGAACTGCCAGAGGAAGTGGTGAAGGCTGGTACAATTACAGCATTTAAAAGGCATCTGGATGGATACATGAATAGGAAGAGTTTAGACAGATATGGGCCAAAAATGCTGGCAAATGGGACTAGATTAATTTAGGATATCTGGTCAACATGGATGTGTTGAACCAAAGGGTCTGTTGCCGTGCTGCATATCTCTATGACTCTATTACTCTAAATAGGTCATTCAGCCCAGCGGGTCTACACTGGTGTTGTTGGTCATCTTTTTTTATTTGGTCATGGTATGTGGGAAAATGAGCTTCACCTGCCGAGCCAACATTCCTTGCCCATGCCCAGTTGTTCTTGAGAAGGTGGTGGTGAGCTGCCTTCTTAAGTCGCTGCAGTCTATGTGATGTAGGTTGACCCACAATGCCACTGGGGAGCAAATTCCAGGATATTGACACAACAACAGTAAAGGATCAGTGGTATATTTCCAAATCAGGTTGACAAGTGCCTTGGAAAGAACTTTTCAGTGGTGGTGTTCCCATGTATCTGCTGCCCTTGTCCTTCTAGATGGAAATGGTCATGGGTTCGGAAGGTGCTGCCTCAGGATCTTTGGTGGATTTTTCCAGTGCAACTTGTAGATAGTACACACTGCTGTGCCTGAGCATGGATGGTGGAGGGACTGGATATTTGTGGCTGTAGTGCCAATTAAGCAGGCTGCTTAGCCTAGATGGTGCCAAGCTTCTTGAGTATTATTGGAGTTGCACCTATCCAGGCAAGTGGAGAGTATTCCATCACATTCCATCAGCCTGAAGATAGTGGACAGGCTTTGGGGAGTTAGGGAGGAGAATTATTCGCTGCAGTATTCCTAGTCTCCAGCCTGCTTTTGTAGTCACTGTGTTTTGCATGTGCCATATCCAACTCTCTTCATCTCAGCCTAATAGCATAACCTTGCAGCCCTTTCTCCCTCATGTCATTATCCAATTTTTCAATAAGTGCATCTAATTTATTCACCATAACTATTATTTATGACAGTGAATTCTACATTCTAACAGATCTCTTTGTTTCCTCTGAGTTTCCTATTGATTTAATTGGTGTCTGTATTTTATTTATAGCTCATCATATTGGACTCATTCATAAAATGATTTGAGTACAATAATGAGCTTCAGCAAGTCTTCAAGTGGGCTTTAAACAGAGGGATGGAGTGAAAAAAAAGTAAACCGAGATAAACAGGCAAAAAAGACAGGGCGATCTAGTTTATTTGCTCATTTACAAAACTTCTGTAAAACACAACTAATTTTCATTCTATTGATTTTATAGATAGTACAACTGAACTGCAGTGAAGATTAACATTCAGGTGTGAAATAACTGCACAGAGGCTGGTATCCCATCACCAAGTCACCCTTTATTTACATGTGCACTGTACATGGGCTCTGATAAGCCAGCTCAGAGCCAGGCCCCTAGACTGAGGAGACCTTCTGAATCTCCTGTTTATATCTTTCAGCCAGGGCTCCCCTGATTAGCCCATGTTAACAACCCCAATCAAGGATCCCATAGTAATGAGATCCACCTTGCTCTCGCTCCAATCACTACAACGTGTCAGAGACAAAACCCACTCCCAAGTCTTTCCTCATTCTAATTTGAGTTCCCAAATATATAAATAAGTGTTTTGGCACTGCAGAACTGAAACATTTCTAAAATGAGGCGAGAAGTTAAGGCTGTTGGTCTTGTACTCATCAGAAACAAGGGCAAAAGAAGCACACATGGGGAAAAAAAAGACGCCATTTTATACAGAACGAGAACGGGGCTTATTGTTTGGGTTATCATTAGCATGGAGATGCAGCAAGAACAGTTAACTGTCAATCTTAATTCCCAGACCAGGAGGATGGATGCTGATATTTTTTTCATGTTCCTTGTGTTGTGTGGGGGTTGGTCAGTTTTGTTGGATGGATGGATGGCTGGTTTGCATTGTAGATTCATGCCAACAGTGTGGGTTCAAATCCTGCTCTAGTTGAGGTTACCATGAAAGACTCTCTTTCTCAACCTCTCCCCTTGCCTGGGGCATGGTGGCCCTTAGGTTAAACCACCACCTATCATCTCTCTCTCTTTCCAGTGTGAAAGCAGCCCTATGGTCCAGTAGGTCTATGGTGACTTTACCTTTACTTCTAGTTTCTTGTTGGTGACAGACCAAAAGCTTCAACTTCTTGTCTTCTTCGGACAACGTGTTCTCTAGTTACAGTGCTGCCAGAGCACAGGGCCCTTTGAATGCCATGAGAACATTGTATCCAATCCCAATGCTGCCATAACCTTCAGGATAAGCATGTACATTTCACTAAACCTACCGTTATAAAACAACACATCCTCCAGCTCACAGCGGGTAATACTGTTTAGATCACAGCAGATCATCCAGCATGTCTGTCATACTTGAGAGAGACACACACACACACATAATGCAACTCATCTTATGAATCAAATATTATATTCATAATGCATCAATAAATCACAATTAAAGATTTCTTCTTCTCTTGAGTATCTTGCCTTTTGTTTTTCATAGAATCCCTACAGTGTAGAAGCATTTGATCCATTGAGTCCACGCTTACCCTCCAAACAGCATCATACCCAGAACCCCCCACCCATACCCTATCCCCGTATTTCCCATGGCTAATCCGCCTAGCCGGCACATTCCTGGATACTATGGGAAATTTAGCATGGTCAATCCACCCTAACCTGCACATCATTGGACTGTAGGAGGAAACCCACGCAGACACAGGGAGAATGTACGAAATCCGCACAGATAGTTGCCCGTGAGTGGAATCAAACCTAGGTCCATGGCGCTGTGAGGCAGCAGTGCTGACCACTGAGCCACCATTTGTGATTGGATGAAATCATAGTTCCCGTGTACCTTAACTCTATTTACCCACTTTTTCCAATGTCCTTTAAAGCACTTACCTCACAAAAAAAATCTACCTAGTTTTGAATATTTCAAAATTGGCCCAAATCGGCAGCATTTTGAAGGACAGAGTTGCAGATTTAGGTGGAGAAATGCCATTTGATTTTATTTCTGAACAGCCTAGCTCTACTTTTAGGGTTATGCCCCTTATTCTGCACAAACCCATTACAGAAAGTCATTTCTCTCTTATCTATCCTTTCAAATCCTCTTATCAACTTGACCACCTCAATTATACCTTGGGAGTATAAGCCTAGTCTGTGCAACCTACCCTCATAAATTAATGCTATTTAGCTCCATTGTCATTCTGGTTAATTTTTCACTGTACCCCCTCCAAGACTAATATTAACTTTCTGATGTGTAAGACCTAAAGCTATTCACAGGATTCCAGGTGTGTCAAACCAGAGCTTTATACGACTCTAGCATAACTTCCCCTATTTTGTTTTCTAGTCCCCTAGAGGTAAAGGCTGACTTTCTATCAATCTTTTACTTTTTTGTACATGTCTGTGTATCCACATGAGGACCCTAAATCTCTATGCTCCTCCACACTTCCTAGCTTCTGAACAGCCTAGCTCTACTTTTAGGGTTATGCCCCTTATTCTGCACAAACCCTGGCACTGACCCACACCATACTTCTGACTGAATAGGAGTTTGAGATATTTTCTTGTGTCCTCCTAGACTGTTCAGAAGTCACAATCGGTAATTCGCGCTCATGTAGCCATGCGTCCCAGTTCATTCATTGCACTGCACATTGTGTGGGTCAGATTAGTTAGCAGGAAAACTGCTGGACTTTGATAAAAGCCTAAATGTTCATTTTCCTCATGTGAGTAAACATGACTCTCCTTCAGCTGGTTGTGTTAGCATGGATGAACTGTACTTTTATAAACAATTCAGCTCAGCCTAATCCAGTTAAAGCGAGATATTGTGCTTCATGGTACACAATTTAAATTCTAATGGGTTTGAAGATGACAACAGTGTGCTGCAATGAAGAATCAATCAACGGCTTTTGATTGGGTCATTGTCCATTGCAAAGAAGCTGCCAGTGACTTAACACACTTAATTTTAACTTTTGTGTTGAGGAAATAAGAGAATATTGGAGCACTGCAATGCTCCTGATTTTCGAAGTGTTGAAAATAAATATGAGACCAAGCTTCTCAATGATTATTGAATCGCCACATTCAGCACACTACCCTCACTGTATAAAGAAAGGAATGGTGGACACAACAGGCATTTTCTGGTAACAAAAAGATAATGGAGATAACATATGCCCCAAGATTTTGATCTTGACCATTGAAGAACCAGGATTTCAGAGATCATGTATTACACAGTGCACTAACAAAGTCTATAATTCTGTGAAGTAAGAAGGCTTGCCAAATCAAGGCATCATCTGTGTTGAAACTGGGAAGTTAGAAGCTATGCCTTCCATCAGCAAAAGGGGCAAAAATCAGATGGAAAACCATCACAGGGTGTTCTTTCAGAGGGCATCACTGGTGGTGTTGAAGAGTAACTCCTTCACCCACATTTATAGTTCTAAAGGATTAAACATGGTCTGAGACTGTTCCCTGTCATTCCTTGACTTGAGATCAGCTGAATGCCTTCATGGGACTGAGCAGGTCGATTCAGGACCCACAAATCTTTGTGTATGTGGGGCTAGGTGCCCCATGCTGTAGTGGGACCTGAAATAGGGGATTCAGGAAAGCAGTAACCAACCACCATCTCAAGGGCAACAAGGGGTGAACAATCAATGCTAGCCTGGTTCGGGATGCTCATGACCCATTACCTTAAGACAAATTATTGGAATAGAGAAGATGGGGTTTTACTTTAGGTCTTACCAAGAAACAACTAATCTGATAATGCTCGCTGATGTTACTGGAGTGGGAGGAGGAGTGGAGGCGTTGGTGGTGGTGGAGGAAGATTATTGTTTTAAGGAAAGGGTCTTTTGTTCTCCATAATTAACTGTCCACCAAGCACGTTCTACAGCTAATGGCACAAAACTCCAGGGGGCTTGCTGCAACAGCCATGGAAATTGGTAGAACCAACAGGAAAATGACACTTGAAGGGTCAGTCGGACTGAAACATTAGCTCTGATTTAACTCTACATTTGCTGCCAAACTTGCTGAGCTTTTCCAGCAATTTCTGTTTTTGTTTCTGATTTACAGCAGCCACAGCTCTTTCAGTTTTCATTCCAGACTATGACACAGGTTTGTTTTTAACTGAGGGCCGAATGACCCACTCTGCCCCTACACGTTATGGTCTTATAGAGTTGGAATAATGCAAGTAGTTTTCGTCCCCTTATCTAAAGATAGATATGCTGGCTTTGGAGGCAGCCCAGAGAAGGTCCCTGGGATAGATGGATCTTCTTATGAGAAGAGGGTCAGTAGGTTTGGCCTGTAATCATTGGAATCTAGAGGAATGAGAGGCAACCTCATTGAAACATAAATGATTTCTATGAAGCTTGACAAGAGTAGAAGTGGAGGCATTGCTTCCCCTTCTTGGAGAATCTAATACCAGAGAGCATAATCTCAGAGGAAGGGGCCACTCATTTAAGACAAAGATGAGATGGATTCTTTTTCTCTCAGAGGATAGTGAATCTGTGGAATTCTTTACCACAGAGAGCTGCTGAGGCTGGGTCATTAGTATATAAAGGGTTGAGATAGACAGATTTCTAATCACTAGGGGAATCAAGGGTTATGGGAATCAAGGGTTATGGGAAAAGGGCAGAAAAGTGGAGTTGAAGATTATCAGATCAGCCATGAACTCATTGAATGGTGGAACAGACGCAATGGGCTGAATGACCTACCTCTCCTCCTACATCTTAGTGTTTTATGGAAAGTAGTTGGAAGTGTTGAATGAGATGCATAGATGAGATTGGTCTCCTCTCATTCAGATGGATATTAGAGATTCCAAGGAACAACTCAAGGACAAAGGATTCCTGGATAATAGCCCTGTGTCAAGCAACACTAACTTAAAATCACCAACAGTCTAATGAATGTCAGTTGGATCACACAAAGGAGACAAAAAATACCAATGCCTTTTTCTGAGAACCATTGCCAACTCCATTTCAAAACATTTGCTTATGCAGAGCATTTTTAAAAGCTTCTGACAAATGCGACATGGAGCTATATAAGTGTAGGATAAGAAATCAAAACATTGGAAACTCAGCAATTCAGTCAGTATCTGTGGAGAGAGAACAGCTAACATTTCAGTTCAGAGATAGTAGGAACTGCAGATGCTGGAGAATCCGAGACAACAAGGTGCAGGGCTGGATGAACACAGCAGGCCAAGCAGCATCATAGGAGCAGAGAGGCTGACGTTTCGGGCCTCGACCCTTCATCAGAAAAGAAATTCCCAGCAGTTTTAGTTTACATTTTAGATTTTCAGCATCTACAACTTTTCCCAACTTTCTGAATATAAATATGGATAGTTTTATTGATAGTCAGGTTATAGGTTGGATAAATGCTGTGTGCAATACCGCAACACATTGTTTTACAAACCATTTTGCATAGTCAGTCATTTTTGAAGCCTTTGAATAATTTTGGAGATACTACATTGATAACTAGGTCAAAATCCGCATTACTGTTTTGTTCGCACAACATTGCTGACACATAGTCAGCAAATTTCAGGCATTTTCCCCTCAAACGCTGATGAACCACTGAGGAATAGGAAGAGTTAAAAGGCTGACAGAGCTCTGAGGTGCTGAGAGGCTTATGACACAAAGCAATGGCCTTTCCGTCAATGAGACAATCGACTCAGCTGGACAGAGAGTACTATCGATTGCGATTGTGAAGTGATTCTAGGTTTACAGATCATGTCGGTGGCATAAATTGATAAACAGAGGGGGTATAACACAGTTCTTCAAACCATTCAGCAAATTACCATGGCAACAAACTTTTCTGACCACTGAAGACTGCTTCTTTTAACTATTTTTCATACCACAAATTGTGTTGAGAAATAATCTCACCAGTCAAGGCTGACAGCTCCACACAATGTCAATTAATCCATCTAACAAGATAGGAGCCCCTAATGTCTACATTGCAGTGCCAATATAAATGGCATCAAACAGAAATCAATTCACTGCATCTTGTGCCTTCATGTAACTGTCTAGCCTTTAAGGGTAGAAATGATGGGATGACATTGTTTTGCATCCTGTGGTCATTTTGGAACAGTTATGTTTGTAAGAGTTGTCCCCAAGTTCCTTGGACAATCTGAAATTCCATTGTTCAAGATGCTACTTCTCTGCCAAGGGTTTACTGTGCCCGTAAACCAGCACAAAGTGTCACTGTGTTAAAAAAAGCCGCACAAAAATCAGCATGGTAGGAATATGTCAGAAATATTTCTTGAGTTAACATAACGGATCAAGGCTTATCAAAAAGAAGGTTTTGATGAGCTGTTTCTATGGCTACGTGATTTGTTAGGGTGCTCGACTAGTATCACTGCCAGAAAATGCTGGAGACTGGATTCATGTGTATCCACATTGGTGCCTTCCCTCAACACAATGTGCAATTACTCTGTAAAACTGTCAAGTTTGGACTTTTTGGACATGGTTGAGCAATTGGAAAGAGCAGTCAATGTGCTGGTAGGAAACCTCTGAGTCTATTGAGAGAAGTATGGGTGGGATTTGGAAAGAAACAGTCCACATTAGAGGCAAGACTGAAGAAAACAAAAGCAGCAAAGATTTTGAGTGCCAGGTCCCAGGCAATTTGAAAGATCAAATAGAAGACCAGAAATTGCTGGAGAAATGCAGCAGGTCTGGCAGCAACGACGGAGAGAGAAACCAAGTTAACATTTCAAATTCAGTACACTTCTTCAGCAGTTCTGAAGAAATCATATTGGGCTTGAAATGTTGATATGTTTCTCACTCCACAGATGCTGCTAGACCAGCTGAGTTTCTCCAGCACCTCATTTTTATTTCAGATTTCCCACAGCTGCAGTATTTTAACTTTTATTTGTGAAAGTGCCTAACACTACAACTACTTTTCAACTTTGTAGAAATGCAACAAGTGCATGATGTAGGGTAGAATATAGAAGATTGCTACTAGGAAGCAGTGCATTAAAACTGAAGTACCCAAATTCTTCATTTAAGTACTTAAACTTCATTTTGGCTATACGCTGATGGGATTTCTCACTGTAACATCTACCTAATTTACCTCCTCACTTATTGCTTTTAACTTGCAGTACATGCCATGTTGAGGTGGTAGGGTGGTGGTCATGTCAACTGGATCAATGATCTAGAACCTCAGGCCAATGTCCCAAGAACATGCATTCAAATTTTAAACTTAGCAGAAGAGAAAATTTCAATTCAATAATCAAGTCTGGAAAAATTGGCTAGTCTAGTAATGACCATGTAGCCATTGTTGTCAAAAGCCCATTTGGATTCACATGTCTATTAGGGAAGGAAATTTGCCATCCTTACCTGGCCTACATGTGACTCCAGAACCACAACAATGCAGTTCCCTGTTAATTGTCTTCTGGTCAATTAGGGATGACCAGAAAATGCTGGCCCACCCAGTGAATGAATAATAAAATCTTAAAAGTTAACAATGAGTTAAACTGCTGCCACTTCCTTTTTTCCCACAGGAATCTAACAAACTGAAATAACTCCACAAAGGCTGGTATCCCATCACCAACTCACCCTTTATTTACACATGCATAGTACACTGACATAGCTAACTCCTAGAGTGAGCAGAACCTCTGACACTCCTGTTTATATGTATCAGCCAGGACTCCCTGATTGGACCAGATTAACAGCCCAATTAAGGAACTCATTTTCTATGGGATTGACCTGGCTGACATCATTCCAATCACTACACAACAAGCAGAACCAGAACATTTGAAGCAATGGATTGTACACTCCCCTCTACACAACTCAGTAAATTATATTCCCAGAAAATGGCTGCTCCTCTGCACATGATGGGCAAATTGAAAACAACTAATGCAGCTAACCAGATCAGATTTGCCATTCCCTTTGGGAGACTTCTTTATGCAGGAGCTCTGAAGCATAGAATGATTTCTCCAGTTTCCATTTCTCTCATGATCATGAAGTCATCTGAAAAACAGCCATTTTATTCATTCTCTGATGGGACTATGGTGAAGCCAGTATTTGTTGCCCATCCCTGAGTGCCCTTTAAATGTACAACTTGCTGAGCCAACCACATTGTTGTGGATCTCTAGTCATATGTGGGCCAGACCAGATAACAGTAGAAGATTTCCTTCCTTAAAGGGCATTAATGTACCAGAGGGACTTTTAGAACAATTGTTGATAGTTTCATGGTCATCATCAAAGTTCCCACTCAGTTGCCAATTTATGTGTGGACACATTGTCTTGGGCTCCAGAAATTGTTGCTGCACACTGACCTCAGAGATTCAAATGATGGCACAACAAATGAGAGGGAAATGGGTATCACCATTTACTGAGATTGGCTTTCAATTCAAGATTTTATTAATTGAATTTAATTTCCACCAGCTATTGTGACTGGATTGGAACCCATGTCCCTAGAACATTAACCTGCACCTCCAAACCATTATCATTGACTATTGAAAATACCAGTGTGGTTTCGGTGATGGCTAAAAAAAATGTCAAAAAGCGTGAAATAGTATAAAACCATTAGGTTCACTAATGTGTTAAGGCAGGAAATCTGCTATCCCCATTTGGCTTACAAAGGAGTCCATACCCACAAGAACACGATTGGCTCTTAAGCAAAATACAAAGAACTGTAGATGCTGGAAATCTGAAACAAAAACAGAAAATGCTGGAGAAACTCAGCAGGTCTGGCAGCATCTGTGGGAGACAGTTAACATTTCCAGTCCAGTGACCCTTCTTCAAAACTGATTACAACTTGGAGAAGGTGGTATATACTCAGAAAACAGGGGGTGAGGGGAGGGCTAAGGAGTAAATAATAGGTGGAGATAAAACAGAGAGAGAGAAAATAGCAGTTGGAAGACTAAGGGATGGATAATGGTGGAGTGGGCAGTAAATGCTTGGGGAGCCTGCAGCCTTCAGGATTCAATATTGATTTATATGACTTTAGGGCCTGAACAACTTCTCCCATGTCCTTTACCCAGCCCTAAACTCAAGCTTTATCATCACATGGATTGCTTTTATCACAACCAACCCTTTTCACTGACTAATGGTTTCCATCAGCAGCTTTCCTTCCTTCCTGGCTCACCGTTATCGATCCCTTTGTCTGCCCAACTGCTGTTCTCCCTCTTTCTGGGCTCTACTTGCACCTATTGTTTACTCCTTCCCTTAACCACACCCCTCCAGCACACACACGCGCACACACACACACACACTTTTCCACATACATACCATCTTTTCCTAGTCACAGTCAGTTCTGAAGAATGGTCACTGGACCCCAAACATTGACTCTGTTTTCTTCCCACAGATGGTTGACTCTTAACTGGAGTCGGATATGGTCTATCTCGCCACTGAGTTCCAGGGCAATGAGGGACAGGCAACATGGCCTGTCGACAATGCCCACACGCCATGAAATAATTTTAAAAGATCACTCCTGTCAGTTGTCATGCCCAAAGACCAAGTGTAGTCAATGTTAAATTAAACAAAAATAACTTTTAAGTTATAAAAAAATTCTTGTTGGATGAACACTGTCTCCCAAGTAAAGTTAGTCAAGTAAAATTTAACCTGAAGTCAGGTTTTTAAAAAACATAAAATGGTTCATGGGATGGGGTGGCCCTACTCTAACTGTTCTTGAGAATTTGGTACTGAGTCAACCACTTCAGTCCATGGAGGGTTGGAGGGCTGGTGCCTAGGTACACCCTCAGCGCTGTTAGGAGGAGAGCCCAGGATTTTGAGCCAGTGACAGTGAGGGTTCGGTGATGTATTTCCAAGTCAGGATGGTGAGTGGCTTGGAGGGGAACATGCAAGTGGTGGTATTTCCATTTATCTGCTGCGCTTGTCCTTCTAGATGAGGTGGTCATGGGTTTGGAAGGTGCTGTTGAAGGAGCCTGTGAGTTACTACAGTGCATTGTACAGATGGTACACACTGTTGCCACCATGCAGCAGTGGTGAGGGAGTAAATGCTGAAGCTGATACTTGTGGTATGAATTGAGCAGGTTGCTTTGTCCTGGATGGTGTTGAGCTCTTGAGTGTTGTTGGAGCTACACCTATCCAGGACATGGAGGGAGTATTCCATCACACTTGTAGATTGTAGACAGGTTTTGGGGAATCAAGTGGTGAATTACTTGCTGCAGTATTCTCAGACTCTTGTAGCCACAGTATTTATATGGCTAGTACAGTTGAGTTTCTGGACAATGATAAACCTCAGGAGTTTGATTGTGGGAGATTTAGTGATGGTAACACCTTTAAATATCATTTAATTAGGCTACACCACAAGGAGTGTAGTATTTCAAAAGATGGTTCACCTCTACCTTTTCAAGGACAATTCTCAACAGGCAACAAATTCTTGGTGGTGATATTCCTTTTGAATGAATAAAAAGGTGGTCAACTATTTGAATTAGAAACAAGAATCCTTCCAACTAAATTAAATTGACACTATTAAATTGCATTACAAAAAGGTAGCGATTAGGCTAATCAGACCTTTTACATCTGCAGTGAGTGAAATAATCAATTGTATGGCATTGAAACTGTAATTCCTGAACCTTTATTCAGTATACAATATTACAGTCAATTAAAAATGCAAAGCAGCTGTTCCTTTGATACAGCAGCTGCTGCACTGTAGTCTCAGTGAGTTTAAATGAAATGTATTAATTAATTATGTAACAAGCAATAGTCCAACAGTCAGGTACAGTCAGAAAGCAAGACAGAAGTCACATAGTCACTTTAATTACTAGTTTCTAAAATGGGTTGTCCAGGAAAGTGGCTTTTAAGAAAAGGTGGAGCTTGTAATGGGAGGACTGATATTCTCAAAGAGATCAGCTAGGCTGGTAAGAGTTAGAATCCACATTTATATAGCATCGTTGAAGTTTGAAAGGTGTTTCCAAAGCTGCACAGGCACCGAATGACAAGTGAACTGCAAACGTTGTTGGTAGCATTGGTTCAAATTGAGTTAAGCTACAATTACTGATACCTTGCTGTGTACAAATGTAGATAGAAATGATGGACTTTGGCTCAAGATGTTAACCTGTACATCCTGTGAAGTGATGGCAAGAAGGAGGGAGAGAATGAAGGCACAACACATCCTCACATACATTCTCCAGATGTTAGCAACGGAGCACCATTGGTAGAGGTCTAGCACCAAATGGATTTTCCCTAACACTGGGGGAATAATTGCGGAATGAAATAAAAGATGAAGGTGAATAAGAAAAATGAAAGTGAGCTGGTGGGTGGTGTGGTACTGGGAACACATAACAATTTATATGATTTGAATGCGATTTTAATGTTTAAATAATTTTTTCAGCTTCAGGTGGCACAATCCAAGAGAGTTAACACAACATTGTATGTTGCAAACATGGATGCATGCCCCTTGTTGGCTGCTATCAGAGCAACATTGATGTTTGAACTGTCAGGACAATCTCTCAGCTGCCCTCAAAGTCGGCACTTTAAAAAGTTTTTCCATCAGGTTAATGAGTAAATGATGCAAGCGAGATTTGACAGCGGTACTGCAATAGAGGTGGGTCAAAGCATCTCACACCAGTTAGACCATTTGCAATACAATCCTACAGATGACTTTCATAACTTAGGGCTCTTGTGGCACAGTATGTTTCTAAGTCTGAGACAGGGAGGTCCAGGTAGAAGTCCCATCTGCTCCAGATGTATGTAATAACATCTCTGAACAGGTTGACTAGAATTGTTTTGTTTTTAGCAATTCTATAAGAAGAACTAGGTTACTCCTTCTTTGAAAGGCTTTCCTCTCGGAGACTTTATTGTCTCTTCAAGCGTCACACCAGGGCTTCAGCTCATGATCTTTACCAGCTGTGATAGTATGTACTTCCTACTCAAGTGGCTGAGTTCTAAGTGCTATTTGATGAGAATCAGGGAAATACGAGTCTTGGGGTTCTTCTTGTGTTGTGGTCAGTATAGGTCTTTCAACCAATAACATAAATTCATTGCAGTCTTACCAGAGAGGCAACTGGTGGTGGTTTAACCTGATGGTCATCACACCTCAGATGAGAAGAGAGGCTGATATAAGTGCAGCAGGTTTGGGAATTGAACCCACATTGTTGGCATCACTCTGCAGCGCAAACCAGCCAATCAGCCAATTTTTCAACCAATGCCACTCAGGAGAAAGACTTACATTTATGTATCGTCTTAGCAGATCTTGAAGAAATATCTTAAAATGTACCATTCACAGCCCATGAAATGCGACTGAGAGGAGAGTTGGGTGTGTAGGGCATTGAGGGAATGAAAGATCTCCCACAGTAGCTCTGAAGGGAAATCAGGGGGATTTCTATGGCCATGATTGCTTTTCCCCATTTATGCAGGTCTAATAGGGGGCCAGAAAGTGTCTAAATGAATTTATAGCAGCTGACGAGCAGGAATATATCGTGGAACATTGAGGCCACAGGCAATTACCCAGACCTGCTGTTGCTATGTAACTATATATGGCAGCTATTTTGCACTCAGCAACATCCCATAATCAGTTACTCTAATTACTAAGTGGGTTTCAAACAGTCTTATTGGGCTTGAAACATTAATCTATCTTTTTCAGCATCGATGCTTCAAGGACTGATGAGTTTCTCCAACACATTTAGTTTTTATTTCAGTAGTTTTGTTTGTGCAGTACGTTGTTTTTATTCTGTCAGCTCACTCTCATAGGTCAGTCATCCATTACTTTTGGTGGAAAGGATCCTACATTAGAATCCCTCGCTGCCCTTCAAGCAAAAAATGTTGCCATTTGCACCGAATTGCTTCAAATGTGTAACATGATGCTGCATAAATGTAAAAATTTCTTTGTTCCAAATGGTAATCACGGTTATATCAAGATGTTAATATGGATTATAAACACTCCCAGATTACCCTGACAGAATTTGGGCATCAAAGTGTTGAGAGAGCTCATTCATATCGGATGGTTCCTTTTAGTGTTTGGAAATTCAGTGACTTACATGTGTATTGTTCCACATCCAAACCTGACATCAACCTGACCACGTCAACCCCAGCTGTGTTTCAGAAACTGCTTTCTTTATTGTTCATAACCATGATGTACTTAAAATATCCACATGTCAATTTGTTGGGGTTTTGTTGACTGAACAAATTCATTTTACAGCAAAATAGTTTCAATTCCATGAAATAAAATTGCCATCTAAAAGTGGAACCACAAAGATATAAAGAAAAAGTCAACCTCTTGGGCCAGACACTGCCACTCAACTTATGCACAGTAAAGCAATAGTTGCACTAAATCAGAATAGCACCATGCTTTCTATCCACAATGGACTTTTCCATCTTGATTTGGAAATTAATTTGTGAATACTCATGGAACAGATGACATGATAATTCTGGATGTAAAGCATTCTTTTCACAGAATAAGAGCAGAAGACAGATTAACTTTCTTTTTTTTTGTTATCCCTTTCTCCCTTTGTTCCAGGCTGCTGTCCTGTTCTGAACCAACTGTACTAAGGAGAAATTAAATACCTTCATTTCCATTTAGTCAAATGGAAAGGTTGAGGGATCTAGCCAGTCTCAGCCAGATCAGGGTACTGTTCAGTCAGCTGACTTCAGTTCATTACTCACCAGGCTGATCTCCCTCAACCTAATTGATGAAGTTTGTCTAAGATTACAGCTTCCTGTGGGTTTGGTGGTGGGAGTGGGCAACATGGGACCCCGATCAGTCCAGATCACTCCTCAGCATCCTTTATTGAATGTGTCTGGATGGGGATGTTGAGTGTAGACTGTGAGCAATTCATATCACTGTGGGGCTGGGTGTTCACCAGACAGGATACACAACAGAGAAGCAGGCCATTTGTCCCAACCGGTCCATGCAGGTGTTTATGCTCCTCCTTGAGCCTCCTCCCATCTTTTCTCATCTACCCTTGTCATCGTAAACACCTTGTATCTCAAATGCTTGTTGACTGACTGCTTTATTGTCAATTGCCGCTGGACAGTTTTAACCAGATTTCCAGTGGCCTCTGTCTGTAATACATGTTGGTGAAGCACTCAGTGGGTGAGATAGGATCAAAACACAGATCCAACGAGATGGTGACTGGGCAACGGGAGATGGGAAACAATGAAAAGATTAACTTCTAGTGGAAGAAAGATATGCATTTATTTTTCATGTCCCCTGGATGTATCAATGAAATATTTTTAAATTCCCACAGCAACATGAAAATTACCACAAAATCCTTACTAAAAGAAGCAACTTTGCTGCATTAGAAGCATTTTAGAGAAGGTTCACTCAAGATTAATAGTTGAGGGGCTTATGTTACAAAGAAAATTTGGGCAGGTTGGGCGTTAAAACATACAAGATCCTGAGAGGACTTGACAGGTTGGATTTTGAAAGGATGTTTCCCCTGTGGGAGAGACTAGGACTGGGGAAACAGTTAAAGACTAAGAGATTTAAGATGGAGAAGGAGAGAATTTTTTTTCTCTCTGAGGATCATGAATCTGTAGATCTTTCTTCCCCAGATTTCGATGGGGGTGAGGGCAGGGTCAGGGAACATTTTTGAAGCAGAGCTTGTTGGATTCTTGGCACAGCAAGGGAGTCAATGTTCACATGGGGTAGACAGGAATGTGGAGATGAAACAGTGGTCAGTTCAGTTATGATCTCATTCAACGGTGCAGCAGGTTCCAGGTGCTGAGCGGCCTATTCCTCATCCATAAGTGAATTGAATTGAATTAGCTTTATTGCCACATGTATTCAAATTAATACAGTGAAAAGTTTGTTTTCTTCATTTCTCTATTCTGTAACTAAGGATTGTACCTAATTATTCTGTACCTAAGATGGCACTGTAAGTGGTGACTTATAAAGTTACATCACAGCTACAGACAGTATAACCATAGGTGAGAAAAACAAGAAGCAAAGTTAAAAAGACAAACATCACAGTCTCTCTCTAAGTATGTATGTTTGTAGAGCTCTGTTTTTATGGTGTCGATTGAAAGATAAATATTGGCAAGAATGCACTGGGGAGAACTTCTGTACCCATCTTTGAAATGGTGTGAAGGGAGTTGTTTTTTACATCATTCTAAGCAGGCAGCTGAAGGCACAGCTTAATATCACATTGGAAAGACAGCACCTCTGACAGTGCAGCTCTCCTGCAGTGTCAACCTTAACTTTTATCCTCAAGTTCCAGACTGTAAGACAAAGGAGCAGACATAGGCCATTTGGTCCATCATGTCTGTTCTGCCACTCAGTTAGGTCATGGGCTGATCTCCTTTATTCATTCACAGGATGAGGGCATCGCTGTCCAGGCAGCATTTATTGCCCATCCCTAATTGCCTAGAGGGCACTTAAGAGTCAACCACATTGCTGTGGGTCTGGAGTCACATGCAGGCCAGACCAGGTAAGGATGGCAGTTTCCTTCCCTAAAGGACATTAGTGAACCAGATGGGTTTTTCCCCTGACAATCAGCAATGGATTCACGGTCATCATTAGATTCTTAATTCCAGATAGTTATTGAGTTCAAATTCTCCCATCTGTCGTGCTGGGATTCGAATCCGGGTCCTTAGAATGTTATCTGGGTCCCTGGATTAACAGTCCAGCGATAATACCTCCCCCAGGCTGATCTGATAATCCTCAATTCCACTTTCCTGCCTTTTCTTAATAACTCTTGAACCCTTTATTGATTAAAAATCTGTCTAGCCCAACCATGAACATTCTTGACAACACAACCTCACCAGCTCACTGCAGAAAGGAATTCCAGAGGTTCACTAGCCCAGAGGGAAAAAATATCTTCCCCATCTCTGCCTTAAATTTGGTTGCCCTTACTCTGAAATTATGTCCTCTGCTCCCTGTCTCCCCCACTGGGGAAACAGCCACTTTGCAACTACATTGTGAAGCCCCCTAAAAATCTTATGTCTTTAATTATTCTGTCTATTCTTCCTTTCAAAGTGCATAACTTCACATTTTACCACATGATATCCCATTTATCAATTCTTTTGCCCACTCACTTAAGCTGTCTGTGTCCCTCTGTAGATTCTGTGTGTCATCCTCACCTCTTGTCTTCCCACCTGTTCTTGTGTCATTTCCAAACTTGGTGATAATACATGCACTTCCCTCCTCTAAGTCATTAATATTGTACAACCGTTGTAAATAATTCTCGCAAAATTATAAAATTGTAGAAATTTGTAATTTAATCCAGCACTAATCCTTGTGGCACTACACTAATTACAGGTTTCCATCATGGAAATGTCCCTTCTTTATCCTAACTCTCTTTCTCCTATTAGGTAGCCAGTCCTCTATCCATGCTAATATAGAACTGCCAACACCATGGGCTTTTATTTTACTGAGTAGCTTTATGTGAGGCACTTTATCAAACATCATTTGGCAACTGAAATACATTACATCCACTGGTTCCCTATTAGCTATCCTACTTGTGATCTCCTCCAAAAACTCCAGTAAATTTGTTAGACATGATTTCTTCATGATGAGACTTGCTTGATTAGGTTAATTACTTCTGCAGTGAGATTTGAAGCCAAAATCTTGTCAGTAGAGAGCTATCAACTGAGCTGTGAGTGGGGGAAAAGAGCTGATGCAAAGTCTTTTCTTGAAACCTCTGAAAAATGAAGAGGTTGGATGGGGTGTAGTGGGGTTGTTTCACTTTGGGCTATTGAAGGACTGGCGCATCTGGGACACTTGCAGTACCATCCAACCAGCTTAACACTCGATGTGATGTGGTGCTGGTGGCTGTGACAAGATGTCATTGATGGAATCTTCACATGGTTTATCACACTCTGCTACCAGCTACTGGCAGGAGCACAGCCATGTAAAAGCTGCAATAGATTTGCCATGAGAATGCACACAAAAAACTTTTCAGTTTCATTTGGAATCTGAGTTCTGACTCAACAGGGATGCACAGAGACCATTCGTTGACAAATTGTGGGCTCTTAGCTCCTAATTTCCTTGCTGCTAAATAGTTTGTGCGCTCTCTCAGTTCCTGGACCAACAGTCCCTAACACTGTGTGCTACAACAGCCCAAACTGGGGAATCAGTTCTTTTGATGAAGTGGGGAGGGTGGTGATGGGGTGGTGAGGTGCTCACTACAGGGATCATTTTAACCTGATGAAGTTGCTGGGAGGCCAGCTGCATTTGATTGGCCACAAGTTTACCCCTTGCCTGCTCTTACTCTCCGTCGGTTTCTTGTGCACTGGGCAGGTTAGTTTAAAATTACACTTCACCCATTCCCCTCATATCCCTTCCAACAATTCTCCCTGGCATTGAGACTGCTGTTGCAAGCACTTTATAGCTTGTTAGCGATGACACAAGCACAGAACCACCTTGTGTTCTCACACTGTGGCTTACTTGAAGGGAAAAAGATGAACTGGCGCAAAAGCAGGCAATGCACTGGATCTAATTAAGAACAAGCTGGGAAACAGACATGTCAATCTCCAACAGCTCCTGCCATTGTAGTGCTAAGCCTCTGTCATCACCTGCACATTCAGAGTCAGATTGCTCCTTCTGTTCATAACTACAAGGAGGCTTGAAAAGCCAAGCTGTGGTTATAAGCTGTGCCTCAGATGCATGAAATGCACAAGAGTGCCATGTCTCCCTGACAGCCTTGTCCATTGACCCTTTATCTTTAAAATGCAAGCTCCCCTATGGAGCTGTGATTTTTGTGGTTTCAATCTTTTAAGAAGCCTTCTTTTTCCACCTCATTTCTCTTTTCATGTTCTTTTTCATTCGCCCTGAACCACCGAGGGTGCCAGCTATGGTTTAATGGACTGTTCTCTCTCAATGCTGCTCCACAAGAGTGTCGGTTCACGTCCCACATGCCAGAAAACTGAGTACACAATCTAAGCTGATACACCAGCGCAGTAACTGAGGGAGTGTTGCACTCTTTCAGGTGCTGCCATTTGAAACTTTAAGTAAAGACTATATCTGGCCTCTTGAGTTTTTGTTTAATTCCCTCATGAGACATGGGCTTTGTTGATTATGCCAACATTTATTGCCATCCCTAGTTGCCCTTGAGAAGGTGATGGTAAGCTGCCTTCTTGAGCCACTGCAATCCATATGCCGTGGGTA
>NC_063353.1:41363905-41410808 GCF_021869965.1 Rhincodon typus
CATTGTTATGACTGGGTCTCAAAACAGGAAGATCAAGGATTGATCCCATTGAATATGTTCTAAAAATGCTAATTCAGCTCATCTAAGTTGTCAAAGGTATTTGAAGCTGTAAGAGAATGATAGAAACTGACATTGATGGATGACAAAAGTTGCCTCCTTTTGAAATGCAAAGAAACTAGAACATATGTTTTTTAAATATGCTTTATGAGATATATTTAATTCTCCAAGCAACAATTTGCAAGAAGTCAGTAACATTAGAGGCTTCCATTCCTTATTATGCTGTGTTATGAAATGTGACCAGGAAATAAATCTGGTACATTTACATGATTCTCTAGGACAAGAGGGCATAGTCACATAACAAAGGAGTGCTAATTTAAGACTGACATGTGGAGGAATTTCTAAGAATTATAGAATCCCATAGAATCCCCACAGTGTGGAAGCAGGCCATTTAGTCTATTGAGTCCACATTGATCCTCTAAAGAACATCCCACCCAGACTCACGCCGCTACCCTATAATTCTGCATCTCCCATGGCCAACACGCCTAGCCTGCACATTCCTGGACACTATGGGCAATTTAGCATGGCCAGTCCACCTAATCTGCACATCTTTGGACTGTGGGAGGAAACTGGAGCACCCGGAGGAAACCCACGTAGACACAGGGAGAATGTGCAAACTCCACATAGATGGTCGCCCGAGGGTGGAATTGAACCCGGGTCCCTGGCACAGTTTGCACAACATTAAAGTGTTGTGATTCTTTGAAACTCCCTGTCATGGAGAGTGGTAAGGGTGGAGTCCTTGTGCATATCTAATGCTGTGATAGATAGATTTTTGATCAGTAGCAGTATCGTAGGTTACAGGGAAAAGGTGGAAAAGTGGATATGAGGAATGTCAAATCAGCCAGCATCCTATTGAATGGCAGAGCAGGCTCAAGGGGCCAAATGGCCTACTCCTTTACCTATTATTTATAGTTTTTTAATGATCTTGATGGCATATCCAACATGAACAGGGGATGGGGGAAGTTACTGAAAGGATTTAAACAGATGGCCAATGTCAAGATGTCTCTAATATTGTTGTTTGAACAAAGTATTAGGCACCTCATAGGACAATCATAGCTTAAGGCTTTGATAGGACATTACAATCTTCTTAACATAGGAACATGAGTAGGCCATTCAGCCCATCGAACTGCCCTGCCATTCATATGGCCATGGCTGATCTAACACTTCAATGCCTTTTACTCCCGCATCCTCATGATCCAGTGTACCACTCCATTTTAATGCAACATCCCACCTACCTTACAAAGAAATGCATAAAAGCCAACACAAAAAATGATTTAAGGCTTAAATGGAGGTACTGATGCATAACATTAGCAGACTGGTTGACTGTTTAGTGTGTGATCTTATGTATCAATTCTAGAAATGACTAATGGATGCATCACTCATAGGTATATTGTTAGTAGTGTTAGCTAGTGTTTCTACTGAACTTAGCAAAGTTATTAGTGTTTGACTTCACTTGCGTTTTTGAATATGGTCTCCTTATTTCTTGAAATCCTTCTGTTTGAACTATTGAGTAACCTACCAAGGGTAAATGGTTATGTTTAATTTCCCAATGAAACATGGTAAAAAATTGATGGGTATGACTGTGCAGTTTCTGAATGGGGGCGAGGAATGTCGCATTGTAAGTAAGTTTTCTGGAAGAATTCTAAGAGGTCGCAGCCAGAAATTTCCAAAAAGGCACACCAGAACCTGTTTTTGATCATATGTTTATCATTCCTGCGTGTCTTTGTCTCTCATGATGTAGAGTGATTAATTACAGAGGTTTACATCAACTTTCATCTACAAAATAGAGTTATAGAGTCGTACAGCATGGAAACAGACCCTTCAGTCCAACCAGCCCATGCTGAACATAATCCCAAACTAAAGTAGTCCCACCTGTCTGTGCTTGGCCCATATCCTTCCAAATATTTCTTATTCATGTACTTATCCAAATGTCTTTTAAACATTATAACTTTACCTGCATCCACCACTTCCTCCACAAGTTCACAATGATTATGCGTAAAACTGGAAGAAGGGTATTATCCCTTCACACCATTCCAGTTCTATCCCTCTGCAGCTTCAGATTTAACAGAAACAGTCACCTAGATGAAGAGGAGAAGGAGAAACAAAATCGCTTCTGAAGACGAGAAAAAGTCCTTTTCGTTATCAAAGTTGGAAGACTTTGGCCACAGCAGCCAATAAAAGGTAGCAGGGCACTGCAAGGAAAGGGATAAGAAGCCCAAAGAAATGTAATCAGACATACCTACAAATCCTCTGGATGTGAAGCAGCAAAATGGCATCCTGTGCTTTGTGGCAGAAGCTGGGATTGTCAGCTCACTTAGTTTGAGAACTGAGAACCAATACCAGGAAAAGCTCCATGACCTGACCAGGGTAGGTAAAGCAAACAGAGCTCAACCAGATAATCTAGTCCTCTTTCTGAGAAATGAGGGCCAGCAGTCATTCAAATGTTAGCTTGTTCTGCTGATCCATTGGTCAAAGCAGGGGATCCTCACATTTGTTTTAAGCAAAATAATGTCAGGTGTATGAGGGAATTATGGGGTCTCAGTACTTGCAAGACCCTCATTACTGATCACAGTTCATTCAGTTCTACAAAATTGGAACTTGCATCACCTGGCAAGGTGTTTCATGTACTGAAGGTGACATCTGGAAGAGCAATATTTAATTGATGACTAAACAAAGAACATTCAACCTCAAACAACTCTCCTTATTGAAAGATCTAAAATTGTTTTGTCCTGTTCATTTGATGAATGAAGAGATACATTCTATTAATCTGTAAAGTACTGGTATTCAACCACAAAAAGCTTTAAAACAGAACTCTGATTCTTAATTGAAAACACAAATTAAGGCATTTTATTCATCACCCTATCATTTCTCTCAGACATGTTTAAAATACTTCACGCACAACAAAATTCCTTTGCGGGGTATATGCTTTCGAGCTAAATATGGTGACCATTTTGCAGGCAGTAAGATCTGACAAACAACAACATAAGTCAGCTGTTAATGCACTTGCTTTTATTCGTTTTGATGAAGGGAGATGTCCGACCAGGAAGCAATGAAAACTTCCTATTCTCCCTTGAAGATTGTTAATGGAATCTTGAGCAATATTTAATGAGCAAGTGGGTGTGGTTTAACATCTCATTGAAAGATCTGTTCCTCTGACAATGCATTACTGTCAGAACTGTACTGGAGTTTCAACCCAGATCATAAAACTCAAAGCCAGAAGTAAATCTACTCTACAAACTTACTGCTAGGCTACTTATTAGTCAACCTGGAAAATTGCATTGGTTTGGAGAACAACTTGTACATGACAATCCAACAATCTCTATGCTTTGCTGCAGATATACTTCTACTGTGTTTATTTACTTAACTGCAAAGACACTACAAGACATATATGTTAATGAACACAGTTTTGGCTACAGAATGGTAGAATGAGAGTTGATAACACAGGGTATTACACTTGGCCAAAAAGTATTTTTAGGTGATTTAATCATCTCCTGTCTCCCCAGTGCCAACAACACTCAAGAGTCTTGACACCATCCAGGAAAAAGTAGCCCACCTGTTTGTCACACTGTCCACCATCTTCAACGTTCACTCCCACCACCACCAAAGTACAGCAGAGCACTGTCTACAAGATGCACTGCAATAACTCACCAAGGCTCTTTACACAGAATTTTTCCAACATGTGATCCATCACTGCTTATGGACAAGGGAGCAGACACATGGGAACAGCATACAGGATTCCCTTCAAGCCAAACATCAGCCTGACCTGGAAGTATATCACTGTCCCTTCACAGGCACTGGGTCACAATTTCCTAGCAGCACTGTGGATGTACCTGCACCACCTGGACTGCTGCAATTCGAGAAAGACATTCACCCCCACCCCCCCCCCCCACTCACTCACGGGCAGTTGGGAATGGCAACAAATGCTGGCCCAGCTAGAGATGCCCACATCCTGTGAGAGCATGTAAAAAGACATGCAGCAGGAATCAAGGGATGGGAGTCCTGAGGTTTGTTTTTATTCACTCACAGGATGAGGGTGTTGCTGGCTACATCAGCATTTGTTGCCCATCTCTAATTGCTCAGGGGACAGTTAAGAGTCAACCAGACTGCTGTGGCTGTGGGGTCAGATGTAGGCAAGATCAATAAAAATGGTGCAGAAACAGAAGTTGCTGGAAAAGTGCAGCAGGTCTGAAGATGCTGCAGATCTGCTGAGCTTTTCCAGTAACTTCTGTTTCTGCTCCTGATTTATAGCATCTACAGTTCTTTTGGTTTTTAGATGAAGATGGCAGATCCTGAAGGCCATTAGTGAACCAGATGGGCTTTCCCCTGATGATAGGCAATAGATTCATGGCCAACATTAGATTCTTAATTCCAGATGGGCTTTCCCCTGATGATAGGCAATAGATTCATGGCCATCATTAGATTTTTATTCAATTCAAACTTCACTGGCTGTGATGGTGAGACTTGAACCTGAGTCTCCAGACTAACAGTCCAGAAGGCCACTGCCTCTCCTGGTAACATTGCCTGGACCTCATCTTAAAGCTCTGACATTGATTTCAAGAAAGCGCGAAATGTGTTGTCAACTCCAGTGGGCAACCGATTTTTGTGCATAGGATGTTGTCAAAGTTTGCCTTATGTCAGACTGAAGGATTACGAAGAATATACGACACATTGGCAGGCCCTTAGGCCTAAACACTCCATGATGGTGCTGATGCTTTTATGTGCATCAATAATATTTATTTCAAGCACTCTCTCTGGGAGGCAGATCCACATTCACATTACTCTCTGGGTCAAAATGTTTCTTTTGAATCCCCTGTCTTGATGAATATTATTAGCCTCTTCCCCTCAATTAGAAATGTTCTCCCTGATCCACTTTACCAATACTTTTTGAAGACCTCCATTAGGTCACCCAGCACTGTTGTTTTCTCAAGAGAACAGAGAACCAGTTTCTTTTCTGATTGGCAAATACTCCCGAAGCATTTTCAGGTATCATCCTTGTCAATATTCTCTGCATCTTCTCCAGTGTTTCTATATCCTTTCTTTGCTATAATGACTGAGTGGGGCAAATGGGGAAGTCTGAGGAAGGTGAGACCTGTGGTAATCTTAGAAGAGTTATTTAAAAACAAATGATCAGGACCAATGGTAGCTGTGAGGCTGCCAAGTTAATGCTGGGGGAAGACAAACATTCTGTTCCTCTGTCGATCCCCATTTACAATAGATAACTCCACACAACGTCATTGGATGTCTCTTTGACATTTACAGGAGATCGGTGGTTGAGTCAGTGACCTTGATTTACCTGATTTCAGTCAGTTTAATGTGGTAGGGGATAGAACACTGCAAAATGCATTGAGGCCCTATGAAGATTTGGCAACGCTTTGAATGATCTTGAGTCTGCTCGACTGTTTAAAAATATCTTGCGCCTTGGAATTTGACAAAGGATAAAGCAAATTTGAAGCCATCAGAGGGATAATTAATAATTCAAAGGTCTACTCAGTAAGCAATGCCTTGAAATGTACATCAATAAATTGAATTTGCCTTAAAATCCACTCAGCTGGGAGATAAATTTTGTAGCTCCTTCAGGATGCTTATTTTACATTCTTCTCCAACTCCAGTGGAGATATTTTCTGCAACACTCCGGCAATAAATTATTTGTCGGATAATGACTGCTGATGTGAAAAGTTGATTATTTTCTTTTAATCACCTGTTAAGGATTGTGGAGTTCACACTTGTCAAAAGTGTGTGCATAATTCATTGACTTTCGCTCTGTAAGGAAGACTTCCCTCCCTAAGGTGGTCACAACTCCGATGTGCCGAGTTATTCTGTAGCCACAGCATGCTGCTGTTTGGTTGTACTGTTGGAGAGTTGGACTTCTGCCCCTCCCTGATAGGACATCCCATTGATAGTCCAGCAGCCCCAATAGTCTCAACAGCACCAGAGCTCAGCAGTGGACGCTACCAGGACTGTGGGCAGTTTCACAAAAAAGGCTTGACGGAGGGAGATAGTAAGAACTGCCGATGCTTGAGTCAGAGATAACACAGTGTGGAGCTGGAGGAACACAGCAGGCCAGGCAGCATCAGAGGAGCAGGAAAGCTGACGTTTTGGGTCGGGACCCTTCTTCAGAAATGGAGGAAGGGGAAGCAAGCCGGGAAATAAATAGAGAGAGGAGGGGTGGGGCTGGGGAAGGCAGGTAGGCTGGTCTCCTCCAGTGCCACAATGACTCCACCCGCAAACTGGAGGAGCAGCACCCTCATATTCCACCTCAGGAGCCTGCAGCCCCATGGCCTAAACATGGAATTCACCAGATTTAAAATCTCCCCACTCCCCCGGCCTCATCCCATGTCCAACCCTCCCTCTCATCCCCGCTTTCTTGACCTGACACAACCTGTCCATCTTCTCTCCCACCTATCTGCCCCACCCATCCCCCTGACCAATCTCCACCACTCCCTACCTGCACTCACCTATCCCCATCCCACCGACCTTTCCCCAGACCCATCCCTCCTCCCTCTATTTATTTCCCAGCTCACTTCCCCCTCCCCATTTCTGAAGAAGGGTCCCAACCCAAAATGTCAACTTTCCTGCTCCTCTGATGCTGCTTGGCCTGCTGTGTTCCTCTAACTCCGCACTGATGGAGGGTAATAGGCCTGGAGTGATGGATGGTGAATGGATGCTCCCTTTTTGGAGAGTGATAGGCAACCTTTGAAGTATAGACAGACAGGAAGGAAAGGTGGGGGATACTATTTGGTTAAAGTGGGGGTGGGTTCCTCTGGTGGACAAAGGACACCACCTACCAATTTATTTCTGCTCAATTGCCCCCTGTTATTTATTGAAATATATTAATTTTGCTGCCTGCCTACCCTTGGTTTCAAAATATAATTTTAAGTTGAGTAAACACACTGACTAATTCATTGAAAAGAACAAACACAAGATGTGGAAGTTTGTAGAGAGCCTCATGATTTTTGCTAACCACCTTTGTAGTCAGTATCCACTTCTCAAGGAGCCTCAGTTGACAGTGGTTGATCTGAAGGTTTAGGTGCAGACATTGTGGGCATTAAGGATGCAGTGAGTTACTGGGAAAATGTGACCTTGGAGGCAGTCACATTTGCGAGATCTTTTAGATAGCTTTATAGACCTGGTTAGTGGACAAGGAATAAGAGGAATGACTGTGAGTTAGGCAGGCACAGCAACCTCACAGACAGGCCTGGAGAAATCCGAGCCTTTCTCCTGATCCAACATGGTGGATGAGAAAGGGACATTTTCTCTTATGGATGTGTTCAGAACTAGGGGGCACTGTTTTCCAATAAGGACAGATATGAGGAGAAATACTTTTTCTCACTCGGTTGTGTGATTTTGAAACCCTGTCTCAGAAGGTGTTGGAGGCACAGCCATTGAATATTTTTAAAACAGAGATAGTTTTTTCTTAGGCAGGAGAATCATTGGCTATTTGGGATAGATGTGAATGTGGAATTTGAACCACAAACAGATCAGGCTCAAAAGGCCGAATGATCTACTTCTGTTCCCATTTTCTATGTTCATATGTTTGAAGATGTAATGTTCTTGCTCCCCATTTGGATGAGGCCTCCAAAGTGGTTGAGCAAATTGACCACGGTACTGTGGGAGGGCCAAGGATTGGTTTCCTGACTTCCAGAAGATGGAGCAGGCTTTCACATCTCAGTCATGAGGCTCTCTCCTCTAACCTCTCCCGGTAATGGGGAGGTGTCAGCCACTAATGCTGCTTCTCTCCAGAGATCTCTTGGTCTGCTGAATATTTCTAGCATTTTCTGTTAAGAGTATCGGTGTTTATGGCCAAACCAAGATAAAAGGGTAAAATTAAGGGCCCTTAATATGAATGTGTGAAGTGTTCATGCTAAAATAGTTGGATTAATGGCACAAATATTACTAAACAGCTTTGAACTGATAGCTATTACCTGATGAGTACGGTTGGAAAATAAATATTCCAGGTTACTTGATGTTTTAAAAAGCTGGACAAAATGGAAAAGGTTGATGGGGTGGGGAACCTTGCTAATAAAGGATAGCATAGGAACAGTAATTTTGAAGGATCTTCGTTTGCAAGAATAGGAAATCAATCTCGGGGGGGATAAGAAATAACAAAAGTGGGAGTATTTTATAAGCCTCTTAACTGTAACTCTTAACTACAAAGTATTAATTGACAACTAAGAGGAGTTTGTAACAAAGGCGAAGCAATGATCATGGAGGAACTCAAATCTTCATTCAGACTGGAAAATCAAATCAGTTTGGAGGACGAGTTCATGGAGGTCATTTGCGAAATCTCTTCGACAATATACCACGTAACCATTCAAGGAAGAAGCTATTTTCGATCCTGCTTTGTGCTTTGAGACAGAGTTAGTTAGTACTTGTAGAGATTGCAACAATATCAGGCAGGTGGACCTTTAGAGTATGAGTTCCCTGATTGGGGCTGTTAATCTGGTCCAATTAGGGAGCTCTGGCTGACAGATAAGGAGTGTCACACATCCTGTTCACTCTGAGAGATGGCTCTTAGGGAGCTGGATCAGTGTGAAAGGCTCTCCATGTGTAAATAAAGGGTGACTTGGTGATGGAATACCGGACTCTGTGGATTTATTTCAGTAATCCTTCAGCAAGGGAGCCTCCGCACAATGATCTTTGTACGATGTGATTTCACATTGAGGTTGAAAATGAAGGATGTAAATCTGAAATTAGAGCACTGAACTTTAATAAAGCCAGTAATACAGGGTGAATGACTGATATAGATTGAGAAATTTTGCTTAAATGGTATGTTGGCAAATGTGTATGGCAAAATTTAAAAGACATATATCACAACTCTCAGTCAATCTCCATTCAAATGTCAAATACAAACTCAATTCAAAAGAAATCCTATACTTAAAAGGTTTGGGATGATATTGGATGAGGAAAAGATGCTCATGAGGTTGTGAACAGTAGTAATAAACTAAGGATTGGGACGGTTTTAGCTACCAACAAAGGATGATTAAAAAAAACTTGACAAAGAGGGAGAAAATAGGAAAAGAGTAAACTAGCCAAACTATAAAAACTGGTTATAAATCTTCTGGAAAGGAAGGGAAGATATTTACATAAGTTAATGATACTCTCGCGATTAGAACCTGGGACAGGGAGATCTCATTGACTATGAGATCCTTGATTGGAGTTTTTAACCTGGGCCAATCAGGGAGCCCTGGCTGACAGATATAAACCGGAGATTCAGAAAGTCTCCTTAGTCTAGGGCCTGGATCTGAGCTAGCTGGTCAGAGCCCATGTACTATGCACGTGTAAACAAAAGGCGACTTGGTGACAGCATACTGGCCTCTGTGCAGTTATCTCAGATACGTTACAGCTAAGACAGGTAATGGGAAACAGAGAAATGGGAGGGATATTAAGTATATTGAGTCTAGTTTCATAGTGGACACTAAAATTGATTCCTCAACCACCATCTTAAAATGCATCTGACAGTGTTGTTTGCGAGAACTTGCTGTGTGAAAATTGACTGCCTTGCTCCCTGCCCTTGAAAAGCGCTTAATTGGCTGCTGAAGCCATAAAAGCCAAATCTTTCCGGTATTTCACTCAGATTGTACTGAATTTCCCTGAAGATATTATCTGATGGTTGTGCTGGAAGTGCAGTGTAAATCCAGATTTAAGTGGGATTCTCCAATTTACTCCTGTCAAAGAGAAACAATTCATGCCATTGGTATACCTCGTCATGGTCTACCGTTGTTAAAACACAAACCATTTGGTGCTTCCCTTACCTGAGATTGGTAATGAGTGGTGTACTGCTAGCCATTATACATGCAAGTTGTCTTCCACCAGTTATCCTGGTGCTATAGAGTGTACCCATCTGGACTTGCCACTTCCAGGAATGACACCCATTTCCATTCAGAAAAGCAAGTGAGTGAGAAAAAAACAGCACATTCAAACCAGAAAAGTTGAAATTTATTTTTGACACAAATTAGTGGAGACAGGAACATTAATGCAGGAACCTGGAGCAAATCTTGCAGAATCGCGCACAGCACACTGTCAATCTGTCTCAGCAAATCCCTACTGATCTATAATGAGAGATAGCAAGGTGCAGAAGATTTCAATACAAGCCCCTTCAGTAAACCTGTGATCTTCATGGTATATTGCTACTAAATCCATTGGACCTCAGGGTAGAAATGATTGTCTACAGCTTCATCTACAGAAAGAAATTGGCCTGAGCAAGCGATTGAGATATAAATTTGTTTCTATTCCAAAACTTTGTAGGAGAACAAGTCCATCAAATAATAAGGTGTTAGAAGCTTCAAATTCTGCTCGGGTTTTCTTCACATTTTCTTTCTGAGGTCCAAATCGATTGGTTGTTGATAGCCCTTCAGTGAACTGTAGACACGGTCCCTTTTCGTCTGTGAATTTGGACACTGTGGGAAGGTGTGTGAGGGAATTGGGATATAGTCTGATGTTGCTCTCACTGGATGTTTGGGCAGGCACATAACTTTTTAATAGGAATCACAGTGCAGTGATTAGGACCTGCAATCCTGACATATTCAACCCTACCCCATACCAATTCCAGCCTTTGATGTCACAGTCAATACCATCTGTCTTCTTGCAAGACCTATTCCCAGTTATACAGCTCCATTGGAAGGCCTAAGCTTATGTTTTTAAAAATAATTATTTGTGAGATGTCAGCATTTCCGGCAAGGTCATTATTTACATCTGATCTCTAATTGTGTGTGGGAAGGTGTTGATGAGCCATCGTCTTGGACTACAGAAATCCATCTGGTACTGGGACATTCACAGTACTGTTCTGAGTCACTGCTTAAATGCCATTTCAGAGGGTATTAAAGAGTTAATCACATTGCTATGAATCTAAAGTAACAAGCAGGCCAGACCAAGTGAAATCCCCAGAGGGCATTAGTGAAAGAGAGATATTTGAATAATCCAGTAGTTTCAAGTCATCAGTAAAGGGGCTATTCTTATTCTAGATTTATTAATTCATTGATTTAAAATTCCCCAATAGTCACAGTTTCTGGGTTCCTCCTTCCAGTAACACTACCATTATGCTAGTCACTCCTTATTTCTTAACCAAACAAAGCCAGAGAAACCCTACCATATTTTCATTTCTTGGCCTTAGCTTATTGTTTATGCCTCACAGTCAATACACCTTTCAGAAGCACAGTATGTCAATACAAAGGACATGCTCATGGCTTCATCGCTGCATCACAGCATGTGACCTGAGTGTACAAAGATCACACACTCCATCTTAATTCAGATCACTTGAAACATGACATACCATTAAGCATGTTGCTCTGCTGTAAGAACTGAAAGACTGGATCGGTCGGGACTATATTTACGGGAGTTTAGAAAAATGAGCAGGGAGTCACATAGAAACTGATAACATTCTAACAGGACTAAACAGGGTGAATGTAGGAAGGATGCTCCTGATGACTGGAGAGTCCAGAACCAGGGGTCACAGTCTAAGGATATGGGGTAGGCCATTTATGACTGAGGTGAGGATAAAGATTTTCATCTAGAGAGTGGTGTGCTTGTGGAATTCCCTGCCACAGAAAGCAGTTGAGCAAAATACGGAATGTTTTAAAGAAGGAGTTAGCTATAGATCATAGGGCTATCGGGATCAAAGGGTATGGGGTGAATGCAGGAACAGGGTACTGAACTGGTGACTAGCCAAGATCATATTTAATGGTGGAGCAAGTTTGAAGGACTGAATGGCCTACTTCAGCTTCTATTTTCTATGTTTTATTTCATTTCACCAGAGGCTCCAGGTTCCCCATGTATGTAACCACAGTCTGTCTTACATTCCCCTCTCAGCTCTCTATGCCGTCTACTCAAGACTTGTGTCTTTCTGTTTTCTTCATCCCATTATAGATGGGCTTATCTTTAGCCACATAAGTCAATGCTTGAAATACCCCGTCTAAACTCCTATATTCCTGCAACTTGGAGACATAGAGCCATACAGCATGGAAACAGACTCTTCAGTCTAACTCGTCCATCCCAAACTAACCTATTCCCATTTGCCTGCATTTGGTCCAAAACTCCCAGTAAACTTTTCCTATTCACTTACCTGTCCAAATGTCTTTTAAATATTGTAACTGTACCCACATCTAACGCTGCTTCTGGCAGTTCATTCCACACATGAATCATCCTTTGTGTGAAAAGGTTGCCCCTCAGGTCTCTTACTTTTAAACTTGCTCTCGATTCCCCAGCCAGGGAAAATCATCTTCTCTGCATCTATCTTTTTTGTCCCTTTAGTATTTTGTAATTTTACTGACAGTATCTCTCATTCATCAAAACTCCAGAGCATGCAGAGTACAAAGAATATGCCCAATCTTCAGAAGAAAGTCCCACCAGCCTAAGAACAAGTCTGGTGAACCTTCATCGTGTCATAGAGTCATCAATATCCTTATTAAATTCACCTCTCTAACCAAGATATTGAGGTTAGAGAGGTGAATTTAATAAGGATATTTAATAAGGATCTCACTGTAACCTTGCACATTCTACACACAGCCCATACCATCATGAAAGCCAACCTCCCATTCATGGGCTCCATTTACAACAAATTATTTCCAAAAATGTCCATGAAATGCCTTGAGCTATTTTATATTCCTACATTACAGTGCATTCAAATGCACATTATTGTTGTAGCCATGTGTGTGCTGTGTTTTCTGCATATCTGTTTGCGCATGCGTGTGGAACAGAGAAAAAAATGATTAATTCTAGTTATTTAGCATTTTGTTTATTGGGATCATTTAATCTTTTCAAACATGAATAATTTCAAGTTAAAATCACTGTGGGTGTTTTTGATAGACACGACTTTTTTTGAAAAGACTGATTAAACCAACTCACAACAGTACTAGAGAAAAATTATCACCACCGGGGCCAAAATGTTAAACACTTTTCATAATAGATGGTTGTTCTGGACTAATGGTCTGGGTAATTATCCTGATAGATGTGCCTGGTGTTCTTTATCTGTGTGGACCCAAGCTTCACTTTCAAATATAAGCACCACATTTCCTTTTTGTTTTACAATCAGCATTTAATATTCAACTGTATGAGAGAAATAATTCTATTGGTTTGTAAGATCCATAAAGGTAAGCTGTAAATGAATCAGATTGACTTACAATATTCATCAATTGCTAAATACTTTTAGAAGCATTTGTTAACCAGAATCCCACACTAATCTTATGATGCATCTTAACGTTGCAAGTTTGGTGAATTATTAGAGAAGAAGGAAAGACTCTGAATTCATCTATTCCCTTTCACAACATCACGGTCACAGGAACACATTACACTACTGCACAGAAGCTGTCACGTCTGCACTGGCTCTCTTTGGGAGCAATTGGCCAAGTGCCACTTCCTTGCCTTCTCCCCGTAACCTTGCACATTCTACACACAGCCCAGACCATCACGAGAGACAACCTCTCATCCATGGATTCCATCTGCACTTCTCATTGCAGCGGAAAGCCTGCTAACATCATCAAAAATCCCTACTTAATGGTGGAGCAAGTTTGAAGACTGAATGGCCTACTTCAGCTTCTATTTTCTACGTTTTATTTCATTTCACCAGAGGCTCCAGTTTCCCCATGTATGTAACCACAGTCTGTCTTACATTCCCCTCTGAGCTCTCTATGTCTTCTACTCAAGACTTGCGTGTTTCTGTTTTCTTCATTCCATTATGGATGGGCTCTTCTGTCGGGCAGAAGATACAGAAGCTTAAACACATGTACCAACAAGTTCAAGAACAGCTCCTTCCCTGCTATGATAGACTGCTGAATGGATCTCTTTAATTCAAATTTAATGTTGTTCTTGCTTTTGTGCATCTCCTGTGCAGGCGTAATCTTGTATGCTTCGCTCTATCTAAGTACATTATGATCTGTATGTCCTTGTATATCATGATCTGCTTGTACTGCTCATAAAACAAACTTTTCACTGTGCTTAGGTACATGTGACAACAATAAATCAAATCAATCATTCTCCAAGAACAGTCCAATTTTCTCTTGAAGGTCTTCGATTGAATCTACCTTCGCCATACTCTCAGGCAGCGTATTCCAAATCCTAACCAGCCATTGCTTCTTTTTCCAATTACCATAAATGTGTTGTGCAGTCAATCAAACTTTTTTGAAAAGGAAAAGCAGTAGTCAGTCTGTACCCAGCAAACTCTGACAATTAGACGTGATAACTGAAATAACTCCACAGAGGCTGTCACCAAATCACCCTTTATTTACACGTGGAGAGTCCTTAACACCGGTCCGGTTTCCTCAGAACCAGCTCTCAAAGTGAACAGAACCTCTGACACTCCTGTTTATATCTGTCAGCTAGGGCCATCTGATTAGACCAGGTTAACAGCCCCAGTCAGGGAACTCATATTCTGTGAGGTCCACCTGGCTAACCTCGTTACAATCACTAACATTAATGACCAGGTAATCTGACCTTTCTGTAGCAATGTGGCCCAAAGGATAAAGGTTGGCTAGGAAACTTGGGAGAAAACCTCTGCTTTTTGTTAAATAGTGCCATGGGATATGTTACAACCACTTGAAAGATTGAACGGGGCCTCTCTTTAATTTTGCCTCTGGAAGGCAACACCACCAACAGTTCTGTCCTCCCTCCATACTACACTGGAGTGCCAGTTCAGATTTGATGCTCAGACAGGACTTGAATCCATTATATTATGATTCAGAGTTAAGAGAGTACAATTTGGAAACTGTACACTGATTCTCCAATACACAGACACCATAACAATTTAGCAGAGCATTCTGTATTGATATCATTTCAATGCATTTGCCCATAGTTCATTCATTGTAGTCAGCACACGATCCACTTAAGAGAAGTATCTGCTTCATATTTAACAGACTCCTATTCAATGGTGCTAAGTTAGACACTTAGGGAAAAAAGAGGACTATAGTGTGTTGCAAATCTGTCATCTTTAGGTCGCCAGTTCAATTCTGGCTCAAAGGAGTTCCCACCTTCCTTGGGGCGGCATGGTGGCTCAGTGGTTAGCACTGCTGCCTCACAGCACCAGGGACCCAGGTTTGATTCACATCCTCGAGCGACTGATTGTGTGGAGTTTGCACATTCTTTCCGCGTCTGTGTGGGTTTCCTCCGGGTGCTCCAGTTTCGTCCCACAGTCCAAAGACGTGCAGGTTAGGTGGATTGGCCATGCTAAATTGCCTGCAGTATTCAGGGATGTGTAATTTAGGTGGGTTATGGGGGAATGGGTCTGGGTGGGATGCTGTGTGGGTTAGTGTGGACTTGTTAGGCCGAAGGACCCGTTTCCACACTGTAGGGATTCTATAGTATGGGCTTGTGGCGCAACAGTAGCGCATCTGACTCCAGATCAGAAGGTTGACATGTTCAAATCACGTCAAGCTCACGGTTCTTAAGGGAAGCTCAACGCCCTGGGTATTAAATTAAGGGCGGCACGGTGGCTCCAAAGATGTGCAGGCTAGGTGGATTGGCCATGCTAAGTTGCCCATATTGTTCAGGGATGTGTAGATTAGGTGGGTTTGGGTAATGTTCTGAGGGTCAGTGTGGACTTGTTGGGCTGAAGGGCCTGTTTCCACACTGTAGGGATTCTATGAAAACACATCCTGCTTAGTGTTCCTCATTCCAGTACAGTTATGAGTTCTATAGAGAGATATAGAATGTCTTTGGGGATAAGTCCATTTATCATATGTATGAAAATGGATCAGCCAAAGACTTTCTGCAGAGTGAGCCAGCCGCTGGGTTATGACCTACTCGTCTTTCTTAAATTGTTGACTTTGACATGTCCTGGTAAAATTGCCCTGATAGGGTGGTAGAATGTTGGTGTTGATCTCTTAAGCATAAGAAACAAAAATATTGTGCAATTTTTCAATTTTCTTCAGAAAACACTGAACCTGTTTTCACGGGAGGCGGGTGCTGCAGCAGACTCAAGGGGCCAAATGGCCTACACTTGTTCCCATTTACTATATTACCATCAATCTACTGCTGGAATTAACCCAGCATCGGGTGAGGCCATTGCCATGTACAGAGTACAGTAAGCAAACCCACATGATTATTCATGGATAACAAGGTGTGGAGCTGGAGGAACACAGCAGGCCAGGCAGCATCAGAGGAGCAGGAAAGCTGACGTTTCAGATCGGGACCCTTCTTCAGACTGTTATCTCAGACTCCAGCATCAGCAGTTCTTACTATCACCGATTATTTGTGGGGTCTTCATGGTGGGAGGTGGAAATGTACTTGATGTCTGCTTGAGGGACCTGGCATCGGGAAGAGGGAGTGGCCTGCCAAATGCCAATTTCCTTCCACTGCTGTTGATCTCCATTCCCCTGTGACCTCCATCCCATCTCCACCATCGCTCAATCCAAGCCCTCAGGTGGTTGCAGTTTTAACATCAGCTACCATCAGCCCAGTGGCATTGTCGTCTTATACAGATGCTGGCCTCGGATTGGCTGGAACCTCTCTGCTGGCATACCGTCTGACCCCAGGGTCCTTGATCCAGGGGTAGGCTTGCTGCTGGCCTGATTGACACCAGGTCTAAAAGGGGTGACACTGGGCTCTCACCAGTTGCTCACCAGATTCTGCTATGGTTACCATTTCTAACGCTGGTTCAGACTTTTATAACTGAAGTTAAATTCTCCAGCTTCCATACCACTGTAGCATTGCAGCTCATGTCTTCAGATCATAAACATAGAAAATATCCAGTACAGAAGGAGTCCTGGCAGCCCATCCTGTTTCAATCTAGTATAAAAAAGCTGTCTGCAGCTTAACGCCACTTCCCTGTTCTTGGACTGTTGACCTGCAGCTTACAAGTGCTTTTCCACATGTTTAATACAATAAGGCTTTCTATTTCTGGTACCACGTTCTAAGGTAGTGAGTTAATTTGGGTAAATAAACAACTTCCTTCTTAACTTTCTGCCAATTACTTTAGATCTGCCCCCTGGCTTTTCACATCACTGCTACTTAGGGGAAAGATTCTAAGCTTCTCCAGCAAGATTTGACCAGGTCTCTAAGCTGTTAATGCTATATAGTACAGCTGATGGAACAGAAAGAGTTATGCACTGGGATCAACTGCTGATCTCTTGTCGATCAAACGTAACTGCAGGTCCCTTGGCAAAAACTGTCAGGTTAAAGATAGGGGTGCAGCTGTTAATTCAGTTGTGAAAGCAAAATTAAAGCAGATTTAAAATATCCAGCCCTACCACCTGCCTGAAAATCGATTCTTTAACCAACGACAAACTCTCCAGCTGACCTGTAGATAAACACTGAGAGATGGCAATATTGTTAGGATACTTTGAGTCTACTCTATGATAAGCATGTCCTTTGGGGCTCTCTGAAGCCAATTTTCACCAGTTTAAGGTACTGTAGGCAGGTTGGCTCACCATTCAACAAAACTGCTGTGCTGAGCATGTAGCACATCAGTACCAGGTACTCCTTCATTGCTTCATTGTTGCACTGTTTAAACTTAAATTATTTGGAGGACACATAACCATCCCATGAAATTGTGCCAGAGCACTACATTATTGTCGCTAGTCTATCAAATGGTCCAAAACTAAGTACGACCAACACAAAAGCTGTTTTGATATCCAGGAATCTTTATCGCAGCTCAATCAGGAGTTTACACACCAGGCTAACTTGTCTTATCTCTCTGGCACAGATAGCGTCTGGCATTACAGCAACACTGAGATAAGGCTGGGTTGTGTCCTGGCTGTCAAATGTTACAGATGCACTCTTTGTCTTTCTGCATTGCAATCTAATTAATTTGTACTTATATGTAATGGGGGGAGAAGTGTTTCTCTGAAAGGAGGGTCAGTTAACTAGAAATTCAGCAGGAAGAGATAAAGTACATAATAATGATTATGCAAGCGGTTTAATGTTTTATCTTCTTTTAATACAATGGATATAACACTGCCATCAGCAACAACAGCTGAATACAGGCCAGTGTAATCAGTTTTCACTGCTGACCAACTTTTAGCAATATGGATACAGAATAAGGATGGGTAGATGGAGCTTACATACAGATCAACCAAGATGTAATTAAATAGCGAAACAGACCCAAATAGTGCTGAATGGCATCCTCCTGTCTCTGTGTTCCTAACTCTACCTTGCTTTGCATTTTTATTCTCAATTGAGCGCTCTAAAAAACTACTTCTATTGAAGTGATGGGTGCTCTTGCCTTTCTCTGCGGGGGTGGGATTACTTTGGATGAGTCTGATCAGATTGAACCCTGACCCCTTCACTCCCAGAATTGGAGAATTATTAAACATTTTGTTTGTCCGGTTCTGGGATGTGCAAGTTGTGCCTGGAAGCCTTGTACAGCAAGAGATGTAAATAAGATTGAAGTGATCCAAGACATGCTGCAAGATTCTGCACAAATCAGGATGGTAGATATACCAGTGTCACGTCCTTGATCAAAGATTTGGAATGGGAATCTCTACAGCAAAGGAAATGGACTGACCCCATTCTAAAAGTATGGAATTGACTGGTGGAAATTGACAGAAACAAGTCCGTGATGTCCTTTGGCAATGACCAAACACCAATAAAGCATCAACACAAGCTACAAAGATCTTTATTTTCCTAAGATAGCGCATCAACAATCTTTCAGCCAAAGGACAATTCCACTTTGGAACAAGTTTCAAAATTTTCCAATGATTAGCCATAGCCCCATCACTTGAAATTGTCAAGACTCATCTTCTAATTATTTCCTTTTACAGGTTTTCATTATCTGAACTATTATTTCAACAGATCACACCTGGATTAGATAGCATTGCCCAGATAGATATTGACAGAATATGGTTATCAATCTAACATTAAATGTGAACACAAAAATATGTACAGCACTCCAAAGTTGTACGAAGGGAATCCTATACAGTTAGTGGTGCATTTTTCAGTTGGTAAGTGAGCCCAAAGCCTTCTCAGGTGGATGAGAAAAGATTGCATAACTGTTCTTTCAACGAAAAGCAGGGGAGTTATCTGAGGTAGTCTGACCAATATTTATCCTTCAGTTAATAAGGGAAAAGCTTATTATTTGGTCCTTATCTATTGCCGTTTGAGGGAACTTGCTTGCACAAATTGGCTGCTGCATTTCTTAAATTACAACAGTGATTGTACACCAGAAGTGGTTCATTGGTGGTAGAGCACTGTGAGACATCCAAGGTCATGAAAGATGCTATATAAATGCAAGGTTTTTTTATATAAATTGAGTTCAACTGAAGGATAATGTTCAAACTATTGAACTTAGGGAATGCATTATGCATGCCCTAAAGATTTCAGCTCCCATTCTTAAAGACTCAGATCTTCACTCCAAAGCAAACTGGTGTTGATTATTTGGTTTTACTCGCTCGTGGGTATGGACATCACTGTCTGGGCCAGCATTATTGCCCATCCCTAGTTGCCCTTGAGAAGGTGTGGTGTGCTGCCTTCTTGAACCGCTGCAGTCCACATGCTGTAGGTTGACCTACAATACCGTCAGGGGAGGATTTGCAGGATTTTGACCCAATGACAGTGAAGGAACAGCGATATATTTCCCAGTCAGGATGGTGAGTGGCTTGGAGGAGAGCTTGCAGGTGATGGTATTCCCATGTATCTGCTGCCCTTGTTTTTCTACGTTGCAGGCAGAATTGCCAGGAGTTATTAGTATGATACATGTGGCATTCTTCAACAATAATCCAGAAAAACCATGTGGATAGATCCACAAACAAAAATCTCTTGCCCTTAATCTTTTGACATGTTGCAGTTCTCTTCAACCTCAAAGATCAGTCCTCTTTCACTTTTAACAGCTCCAGCCTGTCTTGTTAGGTATTTCCATTTTCTGATTTTAGGTCAGATTTCCAGTATTTTGCTTTTATGCCATGTTTGGACAGCCACAGGCCATTTCTTGAGCATGCTGATTTTGGAAAGGCTGTTGACAGATTAAGGAGAATGACAAGACTAATTGTGAGTATTGGAACTTTGCACAACAAAGTGGGCTCAATTGAACCTGATTTCATTAGCGACAAGAAGATAAAGAGGAGGCACAATGATGGCTATGACAATGCTGAGAGTCATGGATAATGTAAGCACGTTACTGAACTTGGACAGTAATTACAGAGCTCGAGAATGAGTACTAAATTAACAAGCCTCAAGCACAAGACTTTCAATCCTCCTTCCACACATTTTTGAGTGTGTGGTACAGTCTTGACTAAAGCAGACGTTGATTATTGCTTTTAAAAGAAGATAGCTGGAGAGCTGACTATGTGCAGGCTTTTTAGGATGAGAGTGTGTGATAAAGGAACATAGCATTCTTATAATGGAACTCAACTATTCAAATAAGTCAATGAAATATCTGGTCATGTTTCCATTGTAGCTTGTCCTTTCCCCAAGTCCTGATCCTTGGACTTTCCTGCATTCACCGCATCCAATCTAAGTTCTGGATCAAATAATTTGCTTTTTCTGTCTAACTTTGCATCATATTTTCATCGTTGACCTTTCTGTCTAACTTAGCATCATATTTTCATCGTTGACCAGTTGCTCTCTATTGTGCGAAAATTCCACAGACTTGTCGTATTCTATATTCCTCCTCATAGGTAGACACCTTTCCTTGGAAGAGTCGACTGCCAAAATAGTGTTTTTTTCTAATGAGTTTGCTATGTACGCTCAACCTTTTCCATATTTGTTTCAGATTCCAGTTTCTAAAAAAACTCCTCTCACAATTTGCCTTGAGAATACAGCCTCCCAAAACTTATGTACAAGAAATGGAATAGGACCAAGAGAATAGGTGGGGTTTCAAGGTTGAATGAATCATAGGACCATAAAAAATAGGAACAGGAGTACACCATTCAGCCCCTCAGGCCTGCTCCACCATTCAATTGGATCATGGCTGATTTGATAATCTGCACGTCCACTTTCCTGCCCTTTCCCTGTAACCATTGATTCCCCGACTGATCAAGAATCTATCTCAGCAGTAAGTGTACACAAGGTCTCTGGCACTAAAGCTCTCTGTGGCAAGGAGATCCAAAGACTGTCAACCCGCTGAGAGAAGAAATTCCTCCTCATTTCAGTCTTAAATTGACACCCCTTTATTCTGACACTATCCCCTCTGGTCCAAGACTCTGGTCCCATGAGGGGAAACATCCTCGCAGCATTTACTCTGTCAAGCCCCTTAAGAATCCTGTATGTTTTAATGAGATCACCTCCCATTCTTCTAAACTCCAGTGAGGAGAGTCCCAACCCAGAACAAAGAACAAGATACGGCATAGCGCAAGAACAGGTTGTTCGGCCCACCAAGACTGTGCTGACACATGATATATTTCTGAAATAAAAGCCTTTTGCCTCTATGTGGTCCTGCCTATTCATGTATCTGTCGAGGTGCCTCTTAAACTTTGCTATTGTATCTGCCACCACCACTTCCACTGGCAGTACATTCCAGGTGCTTTCCACCCTCTGTGCCAAAACGTTTGCAACTCACATCTCCTTTAAACTTACCCCCTTATACCTTAAACCTATGTCCCTCAGTAAAATAACAAAGTAACTTTGCTCCTTCGGATCAATCTAGTGAACCTTCTCTGAACTGCCTTCAATGAAATATCTTATATGTTATATATTTAAGAAAATATAAATATAAGGGGATCAAACTGCTCACAGAACTCCAGATGTGGTCTCACCAGCACCTTGTACAGTTGCAGTGAGGATTTCCTTTCATTTTGTTCTTTATTCCTCTCTCATTTCCCTTCAATAAACTTGACTAAACCTATTACATCTCTTTTGGATTCTGAAAGGACAGGGTTTGAACACACAAGAAATAGGAGCAGGAACATAAATGCTTGATCCGGCTCCAACTGTCAGTAAGGTCATGGCAGATCTGTTCTGACCTTAACTCTACTTTCTAGTTTGTCCCCCATAACCTTTGACTCGCTTATCAATCAACCCTGGATATATTCAATAATCCAGCCTCCACTGCATGCTGGGAGAATAGAATTCTGAAGATTATTGACCATTGAAGAAAAAAGACATCCGTCTCACTTCTGTCTTAAATTGAAGACCTTTTAGTATGAAACTGCGTCTTCTAGTTTTATACTAAGCGAATCTGTCTGTTAACATCTCCTCCTTAGAACCTTATGTTTCAATAAAATTACCTCTCATTCCTCTAAACTCCATTGAGTACAGGCCCCATCTGCTCTACCTTTCTTTCCAAGACTTTATCCAAGGTGTCAGCCTAGTGTATTTTCTTTGAACTGTCTCCACTATAAAAATGTACTTCCTTGAGTATGGCAACCAAAACTGCATACTGTGCTGTAGACATAGTCTCCTTAATGCTGTGTACAGTGTAGCAAGACTTTCTTATTTTTATATTCAATGTCCCTTCAAACAAAGGCTGTTTTGCAGTCACAATGACCTGCTGTACTTACATACTGACCTCTTGTAATTCCTGCACAAAGATATACAGGTACCTTTTTACTGTCACATTTTGTCATCTCTCTCCATTCAAATAATACGCTGCTTTATTTGCTCTTCCCAACAAAGTAGATAGCCTCAAATTTTCCCACCTTATACTCCAACTGCCAAATGTTGGTCAACTCACTTAACCTTCCGATATCACTTTGCAGACTCTTTGTAACCTCCTTACAACTTGCTTTTCTACTTCTTTTTTTGTATCATCAGCACATTTAGCTACAATACAGTCAGTCTCCTTGCCTAAGGCATCAAGTCTGGGGTGGTGGGGGGAGTGGGGAGAAGCGAAACTGCTACTTCTTGTTTCATGTGACAAGACAGAGAGAGAAATATGGCGGATGCAGTGTCATATCAGTTGTGTTTCCACACCACATCGGTAAAATCCAGAAAGATATAGTTCTCATTGCTTGCTGACGTGTTTGTGAAGCTTGGGGAAGGAGAGTTTCATACCTGTATATTCAAACACTGTTCGCTGAGGGTCCGACTGCCAGTGAGAGTTTAAGTGATTGAAAGATTAATAGCTGACGTGACACTCTGTTCCTTTCAATTATTAAACTCTGAATAGTGTTGTAATGGACTGCCAGAGTTTCTCTCTCACTTTAAAAGCTGTTCTATGCTAAGTTAGTAAATCACCAGTGAGGTAGTGACAGCAGTTCTATAATTAGCATCAGCTTCTCGGGGCTGAAATGGTGGGGGTGGGTATTAAGGGAGGGGGAATGACCCATTTTCTTGTCGCCTTCCTGCTGGCCACTGAGAACTGCTTCCACAGAGAGCGGATAGAGTGCAGGACCAAACCTAATGTAAATGTTCCCAGTAGTTGAGTATCACACCAGTGGTCTGCCATTTTGGAACGCACATGAAGGACTAATCACTTCCAAGATGCCTCATAGAAACACAGAACCATGAAGATAGGAGCAAGAGGAGGCCATTCAGCCCATTGTTCAATATGATTATGGCCGATCCTCTATTGCAACACCTTACTCCCATTCTAGCCCAACATTCCTTCCTGAAACTATTGCCCTTGTAGCAGCATGGTTAAAAAATGTAATGATTATTATTTATTTATTGTCCTCTAGAAAGACATAGTGTAAAGTGTTTTGTCGCCACAATAAAGCACCATTTGAGTTACAAAAAGGAAAAAGAAATTGTATAAAAAGAGTTCATCTGCTGTGCAAGGCCTATTGAGCCGCGATTCAGGAAACAAGCCAGGAATCCCCACTCCAGACACAGCTATTGCCGCAGCTGAAAACCCACCCAAGTTCCCTGAGTCCACACTATGGGTTTACTGAAGCCAGGAGACTGTTTCTGGGCACCACCACCACCGCAGCCAACAACTCGCCGCAAAAATCCATCAAGAACCCCTACAGCTGACTAGTCCCTAAGTCCATGCTTTGGGCCTACCGCACCTTCGCAGCCGAAGGCCCACCCAGTTCCCCAGTGCAGGTTCCGGATCTACTATAGTCAGGAGTCCTCGCTCCACCCACCGCCACTGCTGATGATGACCCTCCTACACTGCTCCAGCCTCCCCACAATGTCAGAAGACGAAGAAAAGAAAAGAGTAGTAAGGGTGTGGAATGCCCTGCCTGCAAAAATAGTAGACTCGCCAACTTTAAGGGCATTTAAATGGTCATTGGATAAACATATGGATGATAATGGAATAGTTTAGGTTAGATGTGCTTCAGATTGGTTTCACAGGTCGGCGCAACATCGAGGGCCGAAGGGCCTGTACTGCGCTGTAATGTTTTATGTTCTATGTTCTATGGATAGAAAAAGATGGAACAGGTTGGGGGTGCAGGGGGAAACAGAGAGAGAAGGATACAGCCAGCTTGGAGCATACGGGCTCAGGATCCCTTATACTGCCTACCAGGCTGGCACTGCCATCTTGCGTTCCCTTCTCCTGCGTGATCATAAGGTTTAAGCGTGAGATTTTACAGATCATTCAGCGCCTTGCTCTATTCTCCAATTCACAGACTATCTCTATCTCGCAAGGGGTTACTGATCAATTTGCTCATTCGCAACGGCATGCATGACTCAAAGTATTTTTCTCAGCAAAAATCTGACTCATTGTTCTCAGAAACTATTGGATAGTTTTAAAGTTTGCTTCTCTCGCTAATTTTTCAATGAGTGAAATCTTTGAAGAGATTTCTGCCTGGCAGCCTTTCAACAGCAAGTCAGATGGATGAGTAATGCAGGTGGCTTTAGACCCAGTCTATGTGAAGATTTATTGAACCCTTCCACAGCCTGTTGTTTTATGGGTATTGTGATAAGACTGTAATATTATTTCTGTGCTGTCACAAAAATTATTGCTGTTCAGCTGTGAATCAATAGTAATCTATCTCAAATTTTTCATTCTAATGACAGGATACTACGCAATTACCATTTGTAAGGAGAATAGCAGCATTAAAATTGCAATATCTAGTTTCCTGGGCATTTATAGGCCTATAAGGAAATCTTTAACAAAATAAAGTCTTTATTGATTGTTGAATAAACAAATAAATCATTCTATTTTTACAATAGTGTTCCTATCGTAGAATTTTAATTTTAATGTTGCAATATCTCTCATTGACTAGCTCATTTTTTTATATGTGGTCTTCATGAGGTAAAGTCCTTTGTATGAACTCTCCTTGGGGAGTTCCTCCCACTCTAATATTTGTAGACCAGTGGCAGAAGTGGCCACTCATGTGGAACTTTTGCAAAGGATGATAACACTTTACACAAATTTTCTCTCCCCTTAATGCCACCATTTTTTCTGTGATAAGTGACTTAGAATAGAATCCCTACAGTGCAGAAAAAAGGTCATTTGGCTCTTTGAATCTGCACCGATCCTCTGGAGGACATCCCACCCACCCTATCCTAATAACCCCTGCATTCCCCATGGCTAATCCACCTGACCTGCACATCCCCGGGCAGTACGGGGCAATCTACTACGCTCAATCCAACTAACCTGCACATCCTTGCTCTGTGTGAGGAAACCGGAGCACCCAGAGGAAACCCACACAGACACGGGGAGAATATGCAAACTCCACACAGACAGTCACCCGAGGCTGGAATCGAACCCGGGTCCCATGAAGCAGCAGTGCTAACCACTGAGCCACTCACAGCAAGGAAGGAGGGAAATCCCAAATGGAGCAAAGACTAGGCATCTGTCTTTGATTAAGGTGAGAGGTTCACTGATCTAATACTTAGAATGAGCAAAGTGTCTAATGAGGAAAGGCTGTACAGACTGGGCCTATAATCTCTGGAGTTTAGAACAGTCAAAGGTGACTCAATTGAAATGTATAAGATCCTGAGGGGTCTTGACTGAGTGGATGTTGAGAAGATGTCTCCCCTTTTGGGAGACTCCAGCCGTAAGGGTTATAGGTGGGGGCAGAGGTAACGTCTGTGAGGTGGAGGGAGGGATGTTTTTGGTGGTCGCTGCTGCGGCGATGGCCACTGTGGCTATATCCGGCGGCGGCCTATTTCGGTAACGTTGGTGTTACAGCCTGCGATTCCATGGCATGGGTCAGCAGCAGCTTCGATGAGGGGCTGTGTTCAGCCCAGTGGCCCAGGGCTCCTTTGAACAGCTTTTGTCACATCTTCCTTCCTGGGATCGGTGACGAGATTATTCCTTGGGCAGCTTCTGTAGTGTCTTGCGGCCCAGGATTCTAGCAGCCTGAGTGGTAGTCTCACAGACGTACTGTCTTTTCCCCAACCCAGGAGCCATTAATTTAAATAAGATGGACTTTGTCTCAATTTTTAAAAGAATTTTTCTTATCTATGACTTCTGTTGTTATTACAGGTACCGTGGCGTGGCGACTTTTCCACTTTTCACTGTATTTCTTTTGTAAAAGATACAAGTGACAATAAATGACTATTCTGTAGTTTAAAAATAAAGAGGCAACCATGAGGAAATTTTTTTTTTACTCTCAGAGGGTTGTGAGTCTTTGGAATTCCCTCTTTCAAAAGGCAGTGGCTGCAGAATCTTTAAACATTTTTAAGGCAGGGGTAGATAGATTCTTGATACCTGAGGGATGAAAGATTATCGGGGGTATGCAGGATTTGAGGGTAAAATCAGGTTAGCCATGATCTTATTGAATGCTGGAGCAGGCTTTAGGGACCAAGTGGGCTACTATTGTTTCTGTTCATTAAAGACTCACCTTGTCCCATCCAATTACCTTTCTTTGGGTAAGTTACATCTTGAGCTCAAATGTTACACGGCTTGAAGTTTAATGGCTTTCTTGTTACGAGGCCTTAGTGAGTTGCCACACAACTGAACAGCAGGGGATTGTGGTCACTCTCACCTTGTTTCGTGTGAAATCCAAAATGAGCTGCCTTTAATATCTCCACCCTTATCACACCACACTGCTGTTAAAACCCATATCGGTGCTCTGTCACCCTCTGGGTTTGATTTTTCCAATCTTGTATTCAGCCTGCTATCCTCCTCCATTCACTTCATCTCATTCAGAGTTCAGCCACTTTGTATTCTGTCCTACACTAAATCCCACTTTTCAATGCTCACTCATTGATTTACATTAGCTCCCAATCCCTGATACATAGACTTTAAATTCTTCATTCTTACCTTCAAATCTCTCAAATGTTTTGACCACATTCCACTTTTCCAATCACCACTTGACACATATCCTCCCTAAACCCTCTGGCCCTTTTGAGTAACTTTGCCAATTCTTCATCTCACTATTAATGGCAAAGCCTTTGGTCACCTCAGCACTATTCTTCAAAACTTTCTCCTTTAAATTCCCCTGACCTCCCTGTACCTTTAGAAACTTTTATAAGCCTTCTTTTCAATCAGGTTTTCAGTCGTCTCTCCAAACAGCCACCATGGTTTAGTGTGTGCTTTTACTTTGAACACACAGGCTATTCAACTCAGCTGGTATACCCAAGCTTCCTCCCATCCCTGCTCATCACCCATTCAGTATAAACTTTTATGCCTTTCTCCTTTATGCTTATCTAGCTTCCTTCTAAATGCATGTGTGCTATTTCGTTGATGTACTGCTTGTGGTGGGGAGTTACACATTCTAGCCACTGTTTGGGTGAAGAACATTTTCCTGAAATCCCGAAATTTGTCTTTATTGGTGACAACCTTACATTTATGTACCCCTAAGTTTAGTCTGCCCTACGTATTCCCATTATAAAGTGTCAATAAAGATATGTTATAGGTGTGAGCAGTCCTTCTTCCTTCATCTTAAAATAATAACTCAATGCACAGCCCCTCACTTTAACTCATTATTTCCCAATAATTCAGCCTCTTTCCTAAATCTCACGTGCAAATTTACAGGATATTCTAAAACTGCTTACTGTTGAATTCTCGACATTTCTGCAATTACATTCTGTTTTACATAAGGATGGATAGAATATAGCATGAATGTGTGAAGCCATCCAGTCCAATGGAAAACATAGAAATACAGAAGATCTCTCAAATGGTGAGAAATTGGGAAGTATTGACATCCAATGACCTGGGTGTCCTAGTTCATGAGTCACTGAACGCTAGCATGCAAGGGCAACAATCAAAAAGGAAATCACATGCTATGTTTCCCTTCCTTACATGAGGATTTCAGTACAGAAGATGTCTTGCTGCAATTGTGCAGAGTCTTGGTGAGACTGTACCTGGGATGTTCTGTATAGTTTTCATCTCCTTTATCTCAACAAGGATGTATCGCCAAAGAAGGAGTGTAATAGAAGTTTACCAGATTAATCCTGGGGATGGTGGGATTGTCATATGATTGAGAAATTGAGGAAACGTGTGTTCTCTAGAGTTTCAAGGAATGAGAGGTCATCTCTTTGAAATCCATACAGCGTAGGAGAGGGGGATGTAGATCAGATGTTTCCCCTGACTGGTGAGTCCAGAATCAGGGGCATAATGTTCAAATAAGGGGTAAGTTGTTTAAGACTGAGATGGGGAGGAATTTCTTGACTCTTTGGAATTTGCTATCCATGAGAGATGTGGAGGTTCAATTATTGAGCATGCTGAAGACAAAATGGATAGATTCCTGGAGAATAATGACATTGAGGGATATGGAGATTAGTGGCATTGAGGTAAATTATCTGATTTAATGGGCTGCTCCTATGTTCCCAAATGGAAAGAATAGCCCATTTGGCAAATTGAGCCTGTCCTGCTATTCAACAAGGTCATGACTGATCTTCTGCCTTAGCTACACCTTCCTTCACTATTCTCGGTTCAATTTGTATCCAAAAAAAATCCAGTAATCTCTGCCTCAAATGATTTTCCACAGTTCTCAAAGGCAGAGAATTCAAAAGATTCATAACCACAGCAAACAAATTTCTCATCTCAATCCTAAATAATTCACTCCTTACCAACAGGGAATAAGATCATAAAATAAGTAGAATGGAGACTTATTTTTAGAGAATGCACACATACCAAACATCAAATCACAGTGTTGTTTATGTTATGGTGGTACTGGTAACTGTTTGCGTTATTTAGCTAGACCATAAACAATGATTCAAAGTGACAACATTATCCAGTGACGCCAAAGTATAAGTACCTTTTACAAGTAAATATTTAAGAATCAGAGCAGCTAAATCACTGCTTAGCGAACATTTTGCATTAGTTCTTAAAATAAAACAAATTTAATCCTTGAGGAGGTTGTCGAAACAATATTGTCTTTTATTGATCAGTGGGACGTATCTCTCAAAAACCAGCAAATGGAGCCCGGGAGATTGAAAGTTGGCAATTAACCATATGAACAGGCTTCTGTCATTCCCAACAGCCTTCCACTTGACAATCCACCATCCTTACCTGTTACAATCTCACCACCATCCTTACTGATTACAGTCCCACCGTTCTTACCATTACAATCTACCATCCTTACCCATTACAATCACACCATCCTCATCTATGACAATCAAGCCATTTTGCCCATGTCATTTCCACATCCATTCCCATGATATTCACATCACTCTTACCCATAATATTCCCACATCCATCCTTGGCAATGATATTTCCACTGTCTTTACCCATGAAACTTCCATGATCCTTATCCAAGATATTCCCACTACCCTCAGCCATGTCATTCTGACCCTCTCCCATTATATTTCCACCATTTTCACCCAGGATATTCCCACCATCCTTACTCACAACATTCCCACCATATTTACACACAATATTCCCAATAGCTTTACCCATGATATTTCTACCATCTTTTCCCATGATATTTTCACTATCCTTAATATGACATTCACACCATCCTTACCAATGACATTCCCACCGTGTTCACCCACAATATTCCCATCATCCTTGCACATGATATTCCCATCATCCTTTCCTTTCAACATTCCCACCATGTTTACCTGTGGCATTACCACTATATTTACCCATGATATTCCCATCTTCCTTACCCATGATATTTCCACTATCCTTATCCATGGCATTCCAACTATCCTTATCAATGACATTCCCATCATGCTACCCATGATACCTGGAGATATCTGTAGAGAAATCAGATAACAATCCCATCTCTCCCTTCACTCTCCATGTGGATGCAGATCCAACCCCATTGCAATAAAATGTGTAACTTCAGGCACCAATGTGGACCTTTGTCTTCATAACAAAAATCCCTCAAGGCACAAAAAAAGATTTCTTTTCCAATGGTCCATTATATTCAATGTTTCTTTCCCTACCTCTTGAAATAGAAAGAGACAATTAGGGTAATTGCACATCAAGTCAGTCAGCAAACTGCGAGAGAATTCTTCCTTTACATAACAGCACTGCTGTCAAAGGTCAGTCTGAGGGAGGTGTGAATGAGGCTGGGCAGTACTCAAAAGGCTGGTAAACATAGCGGTGTACATGCCAGTGCCAAATGGCAGTAATCACCAGCACTGACTGTCTCCAGCCTTGAAAGGGCAAGCTTTCACTTCTTTCCATTGCCAATTTGTTGGGACATTCACAACAATAGGGCAAGTCTATAGCCAATCATAAAACACAGAAATATAAAGCCGAAACCACAACTGATTAGCCATCACCCCTGCTGAATGGTGATGTAGTCTCTAAAGGCCAAATGGCCAACATCTGCACCTAATCAATTTACATTTGGCTATTTGGTATCACATTGATACCAATCTTCATATCCAGTTTAGCCTATTCCTCAGCCCACCCCATCAGCACAGCCATCTAATCCTTTTTCCCTCATGTATTTGTCAAACCTCCCACTAATACACTTACTCGATTCAACCCAACCATTCCTTTTATTAGCAAGTTCCATATTCTCACCTCTTTCTGTGCAAAGACGTTTCTCTTGTATTTCTTATTGGATTCATTTGTGGTGATATTACATTTATGATGGATGAAATTCATGATTGTGTTGAATATGACTTTGAGATAAATGTGCACATAATACAACACAATATTTTATCTGATACTGCAGGCTTTTTGAAACGTACTTTGCAGAGTAAGTTCTCTGACATTCGAAGCCCCTGAATGTTGGATAACTGACAAAGATATTGAACAGCCATAAAGTATTGTATGATCCATGATATTCCCATCATCATTACCCATGATATTCTCACCATCCCAACCCATTCATTCTCACCAATCTTACCCATGATATTCTCACCATCCTTACCCATGATATTCTCACCATCCTTACCCATGATATTGTCACCATCCTTACCCATGATATTGTCACCATCCTTACCCATTCATTCTCATCATCCTTACCCATGATATTCTCACCATCCTTACCCATGATATTGTCACCATCCTTACCCATGATATTTTCACCATCCTTACCCATGATATTCTCACCAATCTTGCCCATGATATTCTCACCAATCTTACTCATGACATTGTCACCATCCCAACCCATGATATTTTCACCATCCTTACCCATTCATTCTCCATCCTTACCCATTCATTCTCACCATCCTTACCCATGATATTCTCACCAATCTTACCCATGATATTCCCACTATCAATTATCAGGCTCACAGATTGCTTTTTGTCAGCTCTTATAGCCGCAATAGGATGAATGTTCTTATTCCCTGCTGCCAGATTTTAATGATTTCTATGAACGATGCAGCACAGAAGTTCGATAATCTTTTTGTTCTTTGAAAGAGCTATCAAAGTAATTGTACTTCTTCTGTCCTGTCCCCACAATCCTGTGGATTTTTTTCTTCAAATATTTATTAAGTTTCCTTTTAAAAGTTATTGTTAAATCTGCTTTTGCCTCCTTCTCTGGCAGGGCACCCAGACTTTGCAACTTGCTGCGTAAAATAGTTGTCTTCATGTTGCCTTTAGGTTTCTGCTTTGTCAAAGACCTTTAACTCTGTATTCTCTGAACTGCAACCCCATTCTGCTGGAGACAGTTTCTTGCGATTGAATGACCCGGCCAAAGCTTAAAATAAGCAACAAATGTTGTCAAATTTGTCCCAGCATGAACTGATAGTGCTGCAGGAGGCAAGAGCCTGGACACAGCTGGGAAACCCACCAAATGCTAGTGAAAGCTTGCAATCTATTGCTTCAGTCAGGGAGGGCCACATTGTTGATATCTTTCAAGTTCTTCCCTTATTCTCTATGGGAAGGCAACACAAACGCATTTGCATCATCGCTGAAGGGTACCATCACTAAAGGGGAAAGTGTTTCAAGCATTCGTTTAAGCTTCACCTACACGCTTTATGACTTTTGACATACATCAGCCCAATATCGTTCGGCTGGATGATTTGGAAGTGCACTCATGCCTTCAAGGAATTAAAGAGCTTGCCTCTGTGGATGGTGGAATCATGCACTTCCAGATGTAATGATCTCATTAATATCCAAACATTTTCTTAAAAATCCTAGATTACAGCAATAACCAGTAGGCTACCTATACACTTACTGGTGCTCCCCAACCCTTCAATGTACCTGGTATTCATGCATTTGAACTATAGTTGACAGGCAGCCTGTGAGGAGACATTTAGATTATAATCCCCTCCTCAACAGTTAATTGAAAGTCCTCTCTTGTAACCTTTGTTCTGCTTTAATGGTGTTGCTGGGGGGGAGTTTCAATGATGTGATTCAAGACAATTTCTGCACACAATGTCTCTGCCTCTCGGCAGTTGGTAGAAAGCATGAGGCAGGAGGAAACGTCACACTGGAACATTTACATGAATAGAAAGAATTGTTTGTGCTGTTTCACATTATCAAGATAAAAGTTTTTTTGAGTCTGTATGCCACTGAATCTCTAACATTACTTGCTTCTCACTGATACTTTCTCTCTCCCTCTCTCTGGCTCTTTATCTTCCATTGGCTCAGTTCCTAATAGAATCATACATCACAGGCGAGGACCTTTGGCCCATTGAGTCTGTACCACTAAAAATAAACTAAATCTACACGAATTCCACTTCCTAGCTCTAAACCTTTCTCTTTGTATGGTTTTCATCAACTTTCTGCCTTTATTTTCTGAACGCCTCTGCCTTCTTCCAACCATTACTTACCTGTTCCTGTAAGTGACTTCTTCCCTCTGTCTGCCAATCTCTTTTCATGCATCATGTACCTTTTCCTGCTTCCTCCTATATGTTCCTTCCACACTCCTTTCATCCTCATTTGTCACCTTTCCTGTCTTTCACTCTCCTGTTCCCTTCACTTCTCATGACAGTCCAGAGCTAGACTTTGGATTCTGATCCTCCAAGCTCTCTGAAGTTGATCTCGTCTCTTTCTGACACAAAGTTTGGATCAGAAAGGGTTGGCGATGGGAGATAGGAGCAAGTGGTTGAGGCTGAGGGGACGACCAATGTGATTAAATATGGTTTTCACAATCAAGCCCTCAGGAATGTGTGCGATTGGAAACAATGCTGGAATTGCGGGTATTTTGTTTTGAACAGAGTACAGAGTTTTTTGATGGGCTATGTAAGAATATAGTGGGAGAATACAAGATACAAAGTACTTTTTTGTATTTATATTTCTTCATAAGAGGCAGGATAATCAGTTTATTTGCATTGATGTATTGCCACAAGAATCCTTTGATAGCACAAAGTTACCCCAACTGTTTTCACTAAACCTTACATGGATCCATGATTATATCTGACTTGATTTGATTTATTATTGTCACCTATACCTAGGTCAAGTGAAAAGTTTTGTTTAGCATGCAGTACAGGCAGATCAAGCATACAAAGTGTTTTTTATATTTTGGCTTATTCCTCTTACCACAGAACCCAATGCCATAACCCTGATATGTTATTTGTGACAGAGCATCTTTGACTACGGAGCAAATTACAGCCCTGGTGCATCCTTACAATTGCAGTGACTAACAACTCCAGTCTGAAGAAGCAAAACCTATACAGTCCTTCCTTCCATATTTAGTATTCCATGTGAATCTTAACTATCATTATTCAGTGGCTTGTAAGAATGATCACTTCATCAGTCGGTTTGCACATGTCAAAAGATATCCAAATTTTGAAAACAAAACTAAAAGTAAAAGCCACCAATCGTCTGCACTGTTTCATCCATTCTAGTGAACTACTTGTCAGAACGGGTCAACAGAAAACCTGTCTACAGAAGGTCATTAAAAGTCAGATGACAGAACAACAGGACTATATCAACATTACAATGAAATCAGAATACTAGTGTGTAACCAAGCTCACAAACAAGAATATCCTATGGAGAGAGTACACAGCATACATAAATTCATAAACTATCAACACTTCACCAGCAGCAAAGGATTGATAACCTTGAGATATCACCTAGAAATCAGATTATTAAAAACTAGGTCATATATTTAACCAGAATCTCAGAAACAAGAAAATAATTATCTTTTATGGCAAACATGCTAAAGATTAACTCTAAAAATTCCAAATCAAATAGATTGATAAATTTTCAGATTGGTTGTGTTAATGATAGTGTCATAGCTGTAGATGAGCATTTATTTCCACTGATGATCTATTCGGTTAAATAGATAAACTATTAATAGATCAATGGTTGAAATAAATGCTTATCTACAGCTACAGCACTGTCATCGAATACTATGAAAATTTCACAGATATGTCCTGTGCACAGAAAAGCAGGACAAATTCAACTTGGCCAGTTACTGCCTTATTGGTCTACTCTTGATCAAGAGAAAACTGATGAAAGGGGTTGTCAGAAATGCTATCAAAAGTCACTTGCCTTGGAATACCCTATTCATTGGCGCTCAGTTTGGGTTCCGCCTGGGCTACTCAGCTCTTGACCTCGTTTCAACCTTGGTTCAGATAGAACTAGAAATGAGGTGAGTGTCCTTGACATCAAGGCAGCATTTGACAAAGTGTGATATCAAGAACCCCCAGCAAAACTGGAGTAAATGAGAATTGGAGAAATCTCTCTGCTGGTTGGAGTCATACCTAATACAAATGAAGTTAGTTGTGGTTGCTGGCAGTTGATCATCTCAACATTACTGCAGGAACTCCTCAAGGTAGTGTCCTCGGCCCAACCATCATCAACTGCTTCATCAATGACCTTTTCTCTATTGTAAGGTCAGAAGTGAGGATATACATTGCAGTTTGCGCAATGTTCAGCACTATTCGTAACTCTACAGATATTGAAGCAGTCAGTGTCTGTATGCAGCATGAGCTGGACTGCATTCATTATTGAGTGGACAATGGCAAGTAACATTTATGTACACATGTGCCAGGTCAAGGGAAAATCTAAATTGATACACCTCTTATGGCATTACCATCACTGAATCACCCACTATCAACATCTGGGGTACCACTAACCAGAAACTGAATTGTATCAAGATGTACTTATGTACAAGAGCAGGTCAAAATTCTACAGCAAGGGACTGACTTCCTGACCTGACCACTTCCAAAACCTGTCCATCATCTACATGGTACAAGTCAGGAGTGTGATGGAATACTCCCCACTTGCCTGGCTGAGTGCAGCTCCAACAACACTCACAAAGCTCCACACCATCAAGGTCAAAGCAGTCTGCTTGATTGGCACCACATCCATTACCTTCAACACTCTTTTTTAAAATTCATTAATGGGATGTTGGCATTGCTGACTAGGCCAGCAGTTATTGCCCATCCCTAATTGCCCAGAGGACGGTTGGGAGCCAACCACATTGCTGTGGGTCTGCAGTCACATTAGGCCAGACCAGCTAAGGTTGGCAAATTTCCTTCCATAAATGGCATTACTGAACCATAAGATAGTTTATGGCAATTGATAATGGTTACATATTGCCATTAAACTAGCTTTCTATTCCATATTTTTATCAAATTCCAACTTTACCATCTGCCATGGTGGGATGTGAATCTAGGTACCCAGGATATTGGCTCAGGATTAGACTACTAGTCCAGTGACATTACCACGATGCCACTATATTCTTTTCACCCCGATGCACAACGGCAGTGGTGTGTACAATCTACAAGATTCTCAAAGTTCTTCTGACAGCAACTTCCAAACCCACAATGCCTCTCATGTAGAAGGACAATGATAGTTGATACAGGAAGCCGCATGGTCCCAGTGCCCACCTACCACGTGGTATTTACCACCCTAGCTTGGAAGTATCTTGCTATTCCTTCACTGTATTGGGGCATAATTCTGAAACTCTCTCTGTAACAGCATTCCATGGGTGCCCTTACAAACCAAATGCTGCAGCAGTTCAAGAAAATGGCCCATCATCACCTTCTCCAGGGCAATTACTAATTGACAATAAATGCTGGCCCAGCCAGTCCCATCCATGTCCAATGAATGAATTTTAAAACTGGTATATTATAGACATGATAATGAATAGAGCAATTATTCCAACTGTTATTCTGATATTAGACCATCTCTCTGCACATAGTTGGTCAGAGATGTAGGCTCAATCTTGTCTCTCTTTGATGTGTTTGTCTTCCCTGTCTTCTATTCCTTTGGTTTTGCCCCTCTCTTCCCTGATGCCTCTCTCTGTCTCTATTCCCTGTTCCTATTTTTGTTTCTTTCTATTCTCTTCTGTCTTTCCTTTTATCACTGTCACCTTTCTTTTTGGGTGGGCGCAGTGGATCATGTAACACTATATGGTGGAGCTAAAGGGGCCACCAGCTGATGAAGGTTGGAGTGGTGAGCAAGGTGGTGCAGTGTTGGTGCAGACTTCTTGTTTCATTGTACTTTCCCCAAATCTTCACTTTCACTTTGTTCCCAACCCTCTTAGTGCCCCATTGCCCATTCACCTTCCAACAACGACCTCTTACTCTTTGAAAACCTCAGTCTGCTCCTGTATTCTCCCTTCATATTTATCTGGCTTTGTATCTAGTGTCCTTTATTTCCGTCTGCTTGGGAGATTTATATCAGACATAGATTGAAAGAGGATAGACAGTCCTCATACTGAAACAGTCTCCTTCCCTCCCTCTCTCCTTCCTTGGGTGCTTTTTTGAAAAGAACTTCATTGATTTTGGACCTTCGATTTAATTTGAATACCACTGTGTAATAAAAATATCACCATTTGTATTCTTATTCACCTGCGCATTGACAACCATTCTATTTTCATTTTCAAATGAAAACACAACATTCAACGTAAAAGTTACCAGAATTCTGAAATTTGTCCACTCAGTTCAAAGTAAACTGTTGAACAAAAAGTGCTAGGAGGTAATCACATGTAGCTCAACAAAACTGAAGCATCCTAATAAGACCCTAGTTAGACCTCAGCTGCAGTACTGTGTACAGTTATGCATGCCACAGTATAGAAAAGTTGCGAGTGCATTGGAGAGAGTGCAGAGCAATTTCACTGGAATGTTTCCAGGTAGGAGAAACTGCTGAGAGCAAAAGGCTGAGAGGCGCAAAAGGCTGAGAGGAGGCTTGATTGACGCTTTCAACATTATGAGAGGGCTGGATAGAACAGCTAGGGTGAAGCTGTTTCCACTAGTAAAAGGAATAAAATGGAGAGGGCAAAATTTAAAGTGATGTGCAAATGAAGTAAGGATGATGTGAGGTAAATGAAACAATTTTATACATAGAGCTGATGGGTATGGAATGCACTGCCTGGAAATGACGCAGGTTTGTTCAATGAGGGCAGTCAAGAGGGCGGTGGATTTTTTTTGGATAGTAATGGCGCGGAGAAAAATGGGAAAAAGGCAGGAGTTTGGAACTAGACAATAGAACCAGATGAGATGGCCATAGAATCCCTACAGTGTAGAAGCAGGCCATTCAGCCCATTGAGTCCACACCAATCCACCAAACAGCAGTTCACTGAGACCCACACCCCTCCCATCCTATTCCTGTAACACTGCATTTCCATGGCTAATCCACCTCACCCGCACATCCCTGGACACTATGGGCAATTAAGCATGGCCAATCCACCTAAACTACACACCTCTGGCCTGTGGGAGGAAACCCATGCAGACACAGGGAGAACGTGCAAACTCCACACAGACAGTTGTCTGGGGGTGGAACTGAAGTCAGATCCCTGGTGCTGTGAAGCAGTAGTGCTAAGCACAGAGCCACCCTGCCACCTACAAGCTAGCACAGACACAATGGGCCAAATGGCCTCCTTCTACACCACTGCGATTCTGTGGTCCTATGAAATTCAGAATCAAGTAAATGCTCAGATTGACACTAACTAAATTCTGATCACATAATTGCAGCTCTGTGCATGAATATCCAAGTCCTGCTTTTGGGAGTGAAGATGACCTAAAGTAAAAGCTTTAAGTTATAAGATACAGTACACTGAAAAGTACCGTTTTGAAAAAAAAACAAATTATTTTGTTGAATTTTTACTTTGCAAAATTCAGTGACTGACAAAGATTGCAATGGAAACGTATTTCAGAACGCATTTTAGAATGAATTTTTGGACTCAACTGCCCAGATTGTGCATTATTGGCACATTGCGTAATTATTATTTTCCTATATTACACCATCTCAACATTTTCAACATTGAATAGGCACAGTAGTGCCACCTACAGGAGTAAAGTGCCTCCAAAGAGTTGTCAATGAAATTTGCATTCCACATATCATATTTTATATACAGTAGATTGTTACGTTGCTGCTCCAAAGTTTTCTTTACCTGAAATGTTTTCTGGCAATTTCTCACTGCTGGACATGATTTCTCTTGCACTGTATCGGTAATGAAATCTTAATCCTGTTTATAAAGACCACATTTACAATTGTGGTGCAGAGATGAGATTTTCTTTCACCCTTGTTCCTTGCCCAATCTCCAAAGCACAGATACCGCCTGCAATGATGCTTCACATGTATCTCTTCACCAGAAACCCTCAAAGGCAAAAGTCCCTAGCCACTCCATCTTCATTAACATGGGTAGCACAGCGTAAGTGTACAGAGGGCAACTATGCTGATTAACATCTTTACTACGATGTGCTGTCATTCTGTCAGCTCCAGTGCTTTCATATCGATTATCTCCGGATTCTATCATTGGTCAAGCTGATGTTGTATGACAGAATTTCCAGAGAATGCAGAAAAAAAAATAAGTGAATTTGTCAGATAGTGAATAACATTGGTGTCAAAGAAAGCTACTTGTACCAGCATAAAATAGGCGTAAAGTCATTGTGTGTATTAAAAATGCATTCATTTCATGTTCAATTGAGAAACAGACGGGAGAAAAGGCCAGACATCTGATATGTCAGTTCTTACTAATCTATTCCCTCTATTTCAATTCTCTTTCCTTATTTTATTGATGGTAGGTACAAAGGTGGGGCTTAGAGAGTTAAGTTATACTGATAGATTGAAATAGCATGGTCTGAATTCCTCAGAGTGCAATGACTCAGGGATTTCCTGGTCAAAGTGTCAAGATCATTCAGAATGGATAGAGTGAAATTATTTCCTCTGATGGGGAAATAAGAATGAGGGAAACAACTTCAAGAACTTGGCGTGATATCATCTTTTCACACAAATGGTTATGTTAGTTAGAGATTAACTCTCCCTTGATGTTGGCACAGGTGGAGCTTTTGAGACCAGTATCGGGAGGTTTTTGTTGGACAAAGGCATAAGGAGGAAAATGGAATTGAGGTACAGATCAGCCATTATCTTATCAAATATTTCAGAAGGAGTGAGGGGCTAGAAGCAGAATGGACACCACCTGCTGCGGTCATCAGTATTACTATGAATCATCCTCTCGCAAAACTCGGAGTTCACATGCATTTCGTCTTCAACAAACACAGAAATGTCTGGAGAAACCCAGTGGGTCTGGCAGCACCTGTGGAAGAAAGCAGAGTTAATGTTTCAGGTCCAGTGACCCTTCTTCAGAACTTGTGCTTGCCCAGGCTTGATGGGCCGAACGGCCTCCTCTGCACTGTTGTGATTCTGTGGCCCTGTGAAATTTGCTGCTGTGTATATGCTCAGACGACACAAGCAAAATTCTGATCACACAATTGGAGTTGTCAGTAAAAATATCCTAAGCCTAACCTTGGGACTGGAGATGACTTCCAAGTAAAAGCTTTAAGTTATAAGAGACAGTTTGAGGCATACGTCTATTGCATGTTTCGAAATATGTAATTATTTATCGTGTTGAATTCATACTTTTCAGAACCTGTTCTGAAGAAAGGTCATTGGACCTGAAAGGTTAACTCTGCTTTCTCTCAGTAAATGCTACCAGATCTGCTGAGTTTTTCCAGCAATATCTGTTTTTATTTCTGATTTCCAGCATTTGCAGGTCTTTGTGTTTTTTTTATGCAATTCATCCATATTGGATCTTCGTGGAATCAAAACTCAGTTCTCTGCCTCCTCCAACTTAGCTGTCACTAGGCAGTCAGACCTGAGGAACTCCTTACCTCCTTCAGTTGTCCCTTTCTTTGACAAGCTTTTAAAATCCAAACTTGAGTCTCACAGCACCTTGATTCATTTTGCTTCTCTGTAAAATCTCTATGACACCCATTAATTACTATTGTCTTTCACCAGTTTCCAAGAACTTAAATAAAGCAGTAATTATATTTTTCCCTCCACTTAATTTTGTGTTCAAGCAAAATAAAATAGTGGCAAACACATCTCCCAAATTAAACTTTGCTTTGCTCAGTTTTATGGGACTGTTACACATTGATTTTCAATCGTGCACCAAAGCACAATATACTATTTATAGTTCAGCTATATTAAAAATTGAAGCATTTTGTGTGCATAGACTTGTCGCATAGTTACTTAAGTATTGGATTAAAAATCAATTATTTAACTCATAACTCTGATTTGTTCACAGAGAAAGAAGCCATTACTCAAGAAAGACAGCAATATTTTAGGAGGCAATATTCGGTAAACTCTTCCAATTCTATTCAGTACGCTGTGCTACAAAAAGAAACTGGTGTTAATTGTGTAATGACACACATATATTTTGGGAAGAAAACCCTCTGATATCCATTTCTTCAAGTGTCAGTCATGTTGGGAAGCTGGTATTGGATTGTCCAAGTTTTCATGGTCATCCACATGTCCAGGTGACTCACACGCACACTTCACTACAATCTTGGAATGCCTCAGTTGCTCATAAAACCCTGCCAAGAAAGATTTGACTTACAGAACTCTAAGGTGGTTGAGAATCCATCTCTTTCAAAACATTTTTAAAATTCAGCTTATTCCTTGTGCGACTTGAGCTTACTATGCTTCAAACAGCCTTAAGTAGAACAATTCAGCCTGAATGTGATTTTAACACTTTTTGAGAAGTTGCTTGATTAGATATTGAGTGAGAATATGATGAAACTCTTGGTTTAAGAGCTGGATTTTATGAGTTATATTCATAGAGTCACACAGCATGGAAACAGACCCTTCAATCCAACCAGTCCTTGCCGACCATAATCCCTAATAACCTAGTCCTACATCTGCTCCTGGACCATATCCCTCCAAACCTTTCCTATTCTTTTAGACGTGGTAACTGTGTCCATATCCACCACTTCCTCAGGAAGTTCATCCCACACGTGAACCACCCACTGTGTAAAAAATTTGTCCCTCGTCTCTTTTTTAAATCTCTCTTCTCCCACCTTAAAAATATGTCCCCTAGTCTTGAAAGTGTGGACCTGCTAAGTAGCTGGTGGGATCTGCATTTCTTGGTGGCGGCCAAATAATTGTTGCCTCCAGTGCTTCCATCTTGATTGAGGAACAGTGGACTGCCCCAAACAGCTGTTGGCCAGCTGCTCGGCAGTGCCACCAGGAGGTATGGTGACTGTTGGGACTGCACTTGCAGGATGAGGTCACTCTGTTGGCCATACAACCCTCGAGGTCAGGTATGTTGGGTCTGGGTGCAGGACTGGTCAGGCAGGTCTTAGTGAGGCTGAAGGTAGCTGGAAATGTTGCTGCAGGGATGGAGATGTGGGTTCATTTTAAAAAATTATTATTCATTCATGAGATGTGGGCATCGCTGGTTGGATCAGCATTTACTGACCATCTCTATTTGCCCCTTGAACTGTGTGAGCGAAGCTGGCTAGGAATGTTAAAAAAGGATAGCATAGGTTTCTATAGGAATTTAGAAAGCAAATGTATACATAAAGTGAGTGTTGGTTCTTTCAAGAGTGCGAAGGGGGAGTTGATAGCAGATCATATGAAATCACCAAATATTTTGCTTCTGAATTCACCATAGAGGATACAAAAGCATTCCAGTAATAGCTGTAATCAGAAGGTGGAAGGGAGACAGGAACTTAGTGAAATTTCAATCATGAAGGACGTGGAACTAAGCCAACTGTGGGCTGAGATGTCTCCAATTTTAAATGGACTTCCACGCTAGGCTTTTAAAGAGGTTGCCGTTGAGGTAGTAGATGCAGCTGGGTTAATTTTCCAAAATTATTTAGATTTAGGAAAGCACACTGGAAAATACCAAATTTGGCAAATACAATTGCAAATATATTCAAGAAAGGAATGAGTCAGAAAACAGGAAACTAAAGCCCAATTCACTTGATCTCTGTCATGGGGAAGGTATTAGAATTGATCATTAAAGAGATTATAGTTACATACTTGAAAATACTCCAGGTACTCAGGAAGAGACATGGTTTTTTGACACTGAAATTATGTTTAACCAATTTATTAAAAATCTTTGAAGGAGTAGCTGTGGATAAAGGAGAGCCTATAGAGATAAAACACTTGGATTTCTAGAAGGCCTTTGATAAAGTGCCACATCAAAGAATGTCATGGAAAATAAAAGCTCACAGTGTAGACTGTAGTGAGAGAATAGCCCTATGGTTCTGTTAAGACTCTGATCATAATAACAAATTACATTCCATCTGCCAGATCTTTATGGGCTCACGCAACCTATCTATATTTGTGATAGGACAAACGAGCCTGGATAAAAGATTGGCTAGCTGGCCGAAAACAGAAAGCATGCATAAAAGGATCATTGCCTGATTTTGAGGATGTGATGAATGGAATCCAGTAGGGGTCTATGTTAGAGCTTCAACTATGTCCAAATTACATCAACGACTTAAATGAGGTAAGTGAACGCATACCATTTAAATTTGCAGATAACACCAAGATAGGTAGGAGAGGTATGTGATGAAGAAGACATAAGGAAATTGCAGATAGGCATAGCTGGATTGAGTGAGTGCACAGTGGCACAGTATTGCTGTCTCTCAGCACCAGGGACACAGGTTTGATTCCAGCCTTGAGTGACTGTCTGTGTGGAGCTTGCACATTCTCCCTGTGTCTGCATGGGTTTCCTTTGGTGCTCCGGTTTTCTCGCACAGTCCAAAGATGTGCGGGTTAGGTGGGTTGGCCATGGGAAATGCAGGGATACGGTAGGGGTTTGGTCTGGATAGAATGCTCTCCAGAGGTTTGGTGTGGACTTGATGGGCAGAATGGCCTGCTTTCACACTGTGAGGATTCTATAAAAAATCTGGCAGATGGAGTCTTTTCTTTTAATGACCTAGGACTGCTCTCTTAATAGAGAGAGACCACTGGTGGTGGTTTAACCTGAGGTCACCATGCCTAAGGAGAGGGGAGAGCTTGAAAAAGCAAATCCTTCTTGGGAACCTAAGCCAGTTTTGGAATTAAATCCATTGCTACTGGAATCACTCTACATTGTAAACCAGCTGTCCAGCCAAAAGTGCTAATGAGCCCCTGACCAACTGAATGTAACATGAGAAAGTGTAAAGTTGTTCACTTTAGCAGGAAGAATAAGAAATCAGAGTGTTAAACTGAGACAATCTGCAGAATTCAGGGGTACAGAGAGATTTAGGTGTTCTATTGCTTTGGTTGTGTGTGGGTACAGCATACCATGAAGTAGGCTAATGGAATGCTATCCTTTATTATGAGGGGATTTGAACATAAAAATAAGGGCATTCTGCTTGAGTTATACAGGATGTTGGTGAGACCACATCTCAATCACAGTGTGTAGTTTTTGTTCAGTTGATGGTGTAGTGGGAATGTCACTAGATTAGTAATCCAGAACTCCAAATTAAAATTCTGGAGATATGGGTATCAATGGCAGCTGGTGACATTTAAATTCAATAAACAGCTTGACTAATGGTGACCATGTCTTGATCATCTGTGGTTCATTAATGTTCTTGAGGGAAAGAGATCCTACACATGACTCCAGGCCCGCAGCTATGTGGTTGACTCTTTGGCAATTAGGAATGGGCAATAAACACTACCTTAGCCAGTGATGCCCACAACTGTGAATAAATAATTTAATAAAAGTTTTGGTTGCCCTATTTAAGGAGGGATGTAAATCTGTTGGAGGCAGTTCAGTGGAGATTGACAAGATTTACACCTGGAATGTGTGGGCTGTGAGTTTAATTTCACTGAAGCATGGAAAAGTGAGGGGTGACTTGATTGAAGTGTGTAAGATCCTGAATGGTTTTGACAAGCTGGAGGTGGAGAGGATAGTTCCTCTTCAGTTCAGTGACAAAGAGGCAATGCTCCAAAAGCTTGTGGTTTCAAATAAACCTGTTGGACTATAACCTGGTGTTGTCTGATTTCTGACCTTGTCCACCCCAGTTCAACACCAGCACCTCCACTTCAAATGAGGGCTCACCCTTCCACAACAGAGTGGGCTGTTCTCTTTGATTTTTTGGCAGGATTGACAGCAATATCTCAGAAATTAGCCACTCCACATTCATTTCACAACATTCTGGCCGTTATGTCATTGACACTTCGCTGTCAGTGTCATTGCGATCAGAACATAGCGTCATTGTCTTATCTGACAAAGCACAGTGTTGCTGGCATCACATAAATGGAACCAAGCTTCTTGCAAATATCTGTAGTCTAAATCAAAACAATTAATGGACAGATGGGAGTAGTTTCAAATGTTGTCGTCTCATCATGGGGCTTTCAGGGCACATTACACTGTCAACTGATCTCTTGCTGAGATCATTGCCTTCAGATCAATCCCACTGTTCAACATAAAAATGTACAAAAACTGGAGATATCCTCAGGTGCTGTTAAAATTGAGCAGGGAGAGTTGTCCTTTGAAATGGTATTTTGCCTCAACTCATTAAACATGTTTTATAACCTCTGACTAAAGCTCCTGAAGCAAACTCCAAACCATTCAGACCAATTGCGCCTTTTTCAAAATCCATCCTCTGATTATTCTGTCTCCAACAATTTATTGTGTCATCCGTAAATTAGAAATAAGAAAGTACAGCAAATGATTTATTTTTCTCTATGTAGATAGGAATTTGAGAGTTGATATGAGCCATGGTGGTGATGATATGAAACAGAGCAATTGAGTAAAATGTGATAGTTTCTTAAGCCTAGAGTCAAGTGCTTTGATTACTTGAAGTACAGGCCAGTCAAGACTAAGTGGAAAGCTCTTGCTGAAGGTGGGAGTATATCGCAGTTTATAACTACGGTACTAAAGCACTAGACAGGAGCTGAAGCCAGAATGGATGGAGAGGATTCCCAATAAAATACAGGTTGGTGGAATCAACGCATTCTAAATTAAATTGTGTTGGGCAAAAGCTAGACTTTTAGGCAAAGAAACCACATGTAACACCAATTTCAAAACAGAGAGTGATAAGTTTTTGTGAGACCTTCTGTTCTGTTCTTTGCTGCACACCTTCTTTCCCTGCTTAAAACTTGTTACGTGTCCAACATTTTCTGGTTCTGATGAAAGGTCACTGACTTGAATTGATGTGATTTGATTAGATTCATTATTGTCACATGTACCGAGGTACAGTGAAAAGTTTTGTTTTGTGTGCATACAGGCAGATCATACCACACAAAGTCCATTAGGGTAATAAAACAGAGCAGAGAATGTTCTGCAGAGAACAGCTGCAGAGAAGGTGCACAAAGAGCGAGATCAACATTAAATTTAAAATTTGAGAGGTCCATTCAGAAGTTCAATAAGAGTAGGGAAAAAGCTGTTCTAGAATCTGTTGGTACAAATGTTTAAAGCTTTTGTATCTTTTGCCTGATGGAAGAGGTTGGAATAAATTATAACTAGGGTGGGAGGGGTCTTTGATTATGTTGGCTGTCATTCTGAGGTAGAGATAAGTATAGATGGAGTCAATGGAAAGAAGGTTGGCTTGTGTGATGGGCTGTCTTCACAACTCTCTGTAGTTGCTTACGGTCCTGGGCAGAGCAGTTGCCATATCAAGCCATGATGCGTCTGGATAGAATGCTTTCTATGGTGCATCTATAAAAATTGGTCGGAGTCTTTATGAACATGCCGGGCTTTACGGACTTGATATATTAACTTTATTTCTCTCTCCATTAGTATCAAAAGATTTGCTCAATGTTTCCAGGCTTTTTGTTTGATTTGATAGATAAGGATATTAAAATCATACAATCATAGATTGGCTGCAAGTGGAGGACAGCCTGCCCATTGAAATACTGCTGGCTCTTCGCAAGATCAACTGAACCAATCCCAATCTTTTGCTCTTTCCCTGTAATTTTCCCTGCCATTTGTTTTCTTCATGTGGCTATTCTAGTAAGTCAGAGAAACAAGGAGGGTAGATGGGGTCACGTTATGTAGCCATGATCTAATTGAATGATAGAACAGGTTTGAGGGGGTGAATGAAGTCCTCCTGTTCCTACAGTCTACCAAAGTCAGCTAGTTGCAAATATTTAAAATGCTTCCCAGATAACTGTTTGGATCCAGATGGGTTAATTTATAACTGAGGTGAACAGCACATAATGATACAATAAGTCATGCAGATGAGGGAACTGGAATTGAAACTGTACGTTGCATTTTGGAAGTGGATTGCCTGCCAAACCTTTCCCCTTATAAACAAAAGGGAAGTGGACACCTAAATACATTGTAACCTCTCCTACTTGAATGATTGGGACCAAGTCATTTCTGGATCATGGAAATTTCTAGATTACAGAATGATGTTGAATTGCCTAACACAAGTGTGCGGACTGGAAAAAACCCTTAAACTGAAACATAAAACAGTGATAAAACATTGCAAAACATTATGTTTTGATTATCCAACTACTGCATCTTCTATCTTTTTGCTCCCAAAGTGCTCTACTACAAATTATGCCATGAGTGACATGAGATTGCTCCGAACAGTTTCCAAATAACTGGTGTTTCTGAATGAGAGATAGTAGGAACTGCAGATGCTGGAAAATCTGAGATAACAAGGTGTAGAGCTGGATGAATACAGCAGGCCAAGCAGCATCATAGGAGCAGGAAGGCTGACGTTTCGG
>NC_063353.1:41411208-41435350 GCF_021869965.1 Rhincodon typus
GCTGACATTTCGGGCCTAGGGTGTAGGCCCGAAACGTCAGCCTTCCTGCTCCTATGATGCTGCTTGGCCTGCTGTATTCATCCAGCTCTACACCTTGTTATCTCTGATGTTTCTGAATAACAGATTTCCAAATAAGCGAGGTTATAGTTGAATACATATTTGTACAACATATACTTAGCATGAAAAGATAGGAAGAAGATGTAAAGAAAATGTTGATTAGACAATGTTAAGGGCTTGCAGGTCATAAGAGGAAGAAAAGGCTCAGTGGTTAGCACTGCTGCTTCACAGCGCCAGGGCTTCAATTCCACCCTCGGGCGGCTGTCTGTGTGGAGTTTGCACATTCTCCCCGTGTCTGTGTGGGCTTCCTCTGGGTGCTCTGGTTTCCTCCCACAGTCCAAAGATGTGCAGGTTAGGTGGATTGGCCGTGCTAAATTGCCCTGTAGTGTCCAGGGAGGGGCAGGCTAGCTGGATTAGCCGCGGGAATTGTAGAGTTACAGGGATAGTGTGGGACGCTCTTTGGATGGTCAATGTGGACTTGATGGGCCGAATGGTCTGCTTCTGCACTGTAGGAATTCTATGATTCTCTGAAAAGAGATAAGACAAAATCTGCAATTTTCAGGTCATTGGAAGCATTTAGAACCAGGAGATAGTATAAATCTGGTTTGAAAACAAACGGAGGAGGAAGATTGTCCACACGGTGCAAGTGGAGCTCAAAAAATAACAAGCACAAAAGAGAAACAAAAACATAAAGGAACAGAGGAGGGAAAATATGATCGACAAAATACAGAGAACGTTTACAATCAGACAGAGCTGATTGTGAAAGGGAGCTGAAACTAATCAGCAGACAGTAATTAAAAAAATTCTTTGTCTCGATAGTTTAACTTGACCTGTCAAACAAAATGAACTGTTCAATGGTGATGTAAGATTGGCATGCTATACAGATCACTGACAGATACATGAGACTAAGTTATCTACCCTGAATGCATTAAAACAACATTTTGGATGTTCACCAGTGTTAACATCTCAGCATACCTTTTTAAATTGCAACCACCTTGATGATTTGTGTCCTTTAGTCAAATATCACCCCCATGAGCTTAGTTGTTATCCTTGTGATCCCTACAATTTGGAATTTGGAAGCGGATCATTTGGAACATCGTTGGGTGTGCCAAACATTTTCTCCAAAGATCATTTTACCAATCTTTGATATATTATTAATTAAACAAATTGGCTTGCTCACAGAGCACCCACGTCACCAGAGATAAAATGTTTAATCATAACAGCTTGTGCGAAACAATGCTTTGTTATCAATAAACTTGCCTTAAAATTTCCCTTTTCAGTGAAATGCCTGATATTTACATATCATAAACAGACACAAAATTATTGAGATGTACTGACGTGACAGAAAGAACATGAGCCCACCAGAAACACTCCGTAACTGCTTTCTTATGATTATTTTTCATTTAATACAGTTTTTGTATAATGCTGGTGTGTGGCAGTATTTATGTAGGATTCTGGTGAAAAATCCATTCACAGTTCACCAAATAGACAAATGTGTGAAAGGCCTATCTTATCCATATGGAAACAAGCATATATTCTATCTAGCTGTGTCATCTAATTGTATCTTAATTGATGTAAAGATTTTCATTTCCACTGTTCTATCCAAGGGGATAGAAATTGGGATGTTCAGTTCAATGGTTCTTGAACTGAAGGCATATCACTGATGTGCTGTTTTGAAATCATCTCAGCTTCCATTGTAACTAAAGTTGCACAGTAGGGTGGAATAGAATGAGCATTATAGAGGGAATATCAGACAGAAATTAAAGGGTAAAAACGATCAGAATTTTCATCATGGTTTTCTAGTAATTACATGGAACATATGAGACAGAAATAGGCTATTCATCCCAATCGACTCATGCCAATGTTTAATATCCACTGTTGGACTTCTTAATTCAACTCTAATGATATAACCTTCTCAACCTTTCGCCCTTGCATTTATCTTGCTTCTGCTAAATGTTTCAATTTTATTTATTTATTGTGGTACCAAGTTTCACATTTTAACAATTTTTTGAAGAAAAATGTTTTGCCTGAACCCAATAAAAAATTCAACAACAAAAATTTTTATTTATAAATTGTTGAATTACTTACTGGATTTGCTAGTGACCATCTCATCATTATACACTTAATTTTGGATTCCCCTACAAATGGGAATATCCATGTTTTACCCAAATCCTTTTATAATCTTGAAGATCTCCATCAGGTTTCCCATTAGCCCTCTCTTGCCTAGCGAAGAGGCCAGGACAAATTTCTTCATCATCGTGCTCCTGCACTCTTTTGTTAATCGAATAATCTCACATTTTTCTGGACTAGTCTGCTTGATTTTCGATTTTTCAGGAAATACGTTCAGGCCCTCCATTAGTTAGTGTAACATTCATGAGACAGACACATTCATGTATTCTTTTAGCAAACAATGCCAACTGTGCCCCAGAAACAAAGGTTGATTTTTTATTAATATAAATCAGAACAGATTCCAATTTTTGCGGCTGCACATCAAATAGTAAACACCCCTTTCTTCACAACACATAATTATCTCTTGGCTCAACTTGAACACAATATTCCACAAGCAGAAATTACTGTAATTGTGTTATATGTCTACCTCCATTCCAATTAATCTGTAAGGAAGTGTTCTTCCCTTCATTACAAATGTAGTTAAGACTTTTGTGAACTTCTGATGCTTTTGAACTGTGTCCAATCTTGTCACCTTGTTACTGGTGCAGCAGAGAATATATAATTGCAAAATAATTTCCATCCTTTAAGAAGAATTCTAATCTGTCCTTAACGTTGTTGCACTCAGAGGACTGTTAAACGATACCATGCCTCACATTCTCTCACTTATGATATTTCCTGCAGGTTGCCACAATACTTCTATGGTGTCAATATAGATAGGGTTAATGGTGGGTGTCTTTCCCCTAGGATAGGGGATTTCCAGACCAGGGGCCATATTTTTATGATGAAAGGAGAGAGATTTAAAACAAAAGACATGAAGGGTAAATTTTTTACACAGAGGGTGGAATGAACTTCCTGAGGAAGTGGTTGGTGTGAGTACAGTGGCAATATTTAAAATTCACTTAGATAAGTACATGAATAGGAAATGTTTGGAGGGATATAGGCCAGGAGCAGGCAGCTGGGACTAGTTTATTATGGGAATATGTTTGGCATGAACTGGTTGGACCGAAGGGTCTGTTTCTGTGCTGTATGGCTGTCTGACTCTATGACTCCATGAATGATACTAGTAATGGCAAGTAGATTGGCATCCCTTTTGGGTATTCATTGTGCGTATCAAACACTTTCACATCAAACACAGTACAGTTAGATACAAAGTAAATGTCTCCTGCACTCTGCTCCAGCATTGTGCCTTAGCCCCAGCAAAAGAAAAGCGTCACTGACTGCAACAATTTTCCATTTCCCTAGGCATCTATCCCATGGTCTCTCTGAGTGACATTACCAATTTCATGCTGAGTGAGGACTGGTTTTATGCAGTAGGTCTCAGCAATGTAGAGGTTAGAGATAGAGACTGTTCAAATTTAATTCACATTGGGCCTCAACAACCTGAAGACAGGGAGGGCTTTAATCTCATCACTCAGTGGCAAAATGTGAAACGAATTGCCAAAGATAAATGGCAAGGCTCAGACTTAGCAGTTTTCATTTAAAAAAAAATTGCATCTCAATCAATTTCCTTCTTCTGTAAGAGCAGAAATTATGATGGGCTCTGTTTTTGGGGCAAATGCGGAGAATACACCTTAGAGATTCCTTTTTGTATTATTTTAAACCATCTTTCTCCTTTAGTGAGAAAGCACAGAAAAGAATTTGGCACAAATGTCTTAAGGATCACTATAAAAACTGCAGAGTTATAAATGCTGTTCTCTTATCTTCTACAAACATCTACGAAAGTGAATGCAATCTGACATATTGTGGGAAAGAGGATCTTTATCACTTTGAATTGCCAACTAAATGGAGTTGAATTCTTGTGATACACGATGGAAGCTGCACACTCTCTTTTCATGAACTCTGGCCCCACTGACAGAAATCGCCCAATTGTCTGATATCCGTAGCAAGAGGTAAGTCAGCAAATGTCATTCAATATTATAATCACAAGGAACATCAAGGCCTGTGTCATCACTCTTGTTGGCCCAAGAGCTGTAATAAGTTGTTATGTTTATCTGACAGTGTTCAGTCTATATTTCAAATGTCTGGCCAATGGATGGAGAGACATGGAGGAACAATAAAATTCAGACTTTAGCATTCCCATCATAGAGATTAACATGCAGAAGTGTTGAAGAGGGAAATTTACTCAATCTACTTTGATTATTAAGTAGATGCTTTGTTCCTTTATTTTCCCAAACTGCCTATTTAGAAAACAGTACAGAGCTAGGACTCTGAGGAGCAGTAATCCACATTATATTTCACAAATGGATACAACAAGCAGTGTACAATTGCGATCTGAGCTATTTTGAGAATATTGGTGAAATTGAAGTTGGAATTCACTCCCACTTTTGTTGGACGTATTTTGAAATTCAAAATTCACTACCAAGGGTACAACTTTATGAAGCTGTAAATCAAGTTCATAAAGAACAGCATAATCTTTTCTTATAAAATCCATTTTGTGGCTTAATAAGTTTGTACTATCTGGATCCAAAAATTGCTGCAAATATACTGGAGGTTATCATTATCTGCAAATCAAGTCCTATTGTTCTGTGGCCTGCCCAATATCACTGCTTTCTGTGGTCTCCAAGCTGTGGAAATCTTTGCCTGACTCTGATTTCCATTCCCCTCCTGCAACTGCAGGGTTTTCCCTACCCAGAAAACCCATCCTTAGGTTAACCACAAGTCCTCAGATTACACTTTGCCTACATCTTTATGGTATTAAGTCTTGTGGCATTCTTCATCATGGGTTTGGGACCACACAGCTCAGCTTTTCCCAGGCGTGTCTGAGGCTGAGCGGTGACCTAATACAGGTTTATAAAATCATTAGGGACATGGATAGGGTGAATAGTCAAGGTCTTTTACCCAGGGCAGGGGAGTCCACAACTAAACGGCAAAGGTTTAAAGTGAGAGGGGAAAGATTTAAAAGGGACCTAATAGACAACTTTTTCACCGCAGAGGGTGGTGCGTGTAGAGAATGAGCTGCCAGAAGAAGTGATACAGGCTGGTACAATTACAACATTTAAAAGGCATCTGGATGGGTGTATGAATGGGAAAGGTTCAGAGGGATAGGGGCCAAATGCTGGCAAATGGGACTAGATTAATTTGGGATATTTGATCGGCATGGACATGTTGGACCAAGGGGTCTGTTTCCATGCTGTACAACTCTATGACTCTATAACCAAGGAAGAAAAAGAAGGTGCTTGTTCTTTCACTTTCTACCGAATATTTGTTAGAACTTATATGGAACCTGGCATCGACCCAATGCAAAAGGAACCCTTTGGTTTTCTACACACAAAAATTATGGGGCTAGGCAGCACACCGCAACCAATCATAGTGTCCTGATGGGATGGAAAACGTCATTTATGTGGAAAAAAACATATAAAGCAGTCAGTTTATTCCAGTCACTGCACCTCCCCTAATATAAATGACGGATGATAGAGGCTTTAATTTGCACTTCTGGATGCAGAATAGGAGCTTCCCCGCTGATACAGATAATTGCAAGCTACAACCATTGACAAGGTTTATAATGTGGTTTCCACATCTCTGTCATCTAACTGCTGAACTGCCTTCATTTCTACATTCTGCTTTTGAAATTTCATTGAAACCTGATACACTTTAATCTATTTTGTCATCAATTTTTCAATGCTTCATAGTTTGAATTTGGGTCATCTTATTGATTGAAGTCCAGATCTTAATTTTAGCCTTGAAAAGGGTTTTCTTCCTCACACTGCTGATTGCATCATCTTTTGAGCCTTGTGGTTCTCTAGGCAGTGTCATTGTTCAGTCATGGTTTAATGTAGAGACCATTGCTCATGACTGAGTGTTAACAGTGGGAGTGAAATTGGTCAATGATAGAACTACAAAGCAGGCTCGTAGACAATCAGCAGCTTGTTGTGCTAGACTGTGATTTCAAATAAAAGGTCAGACTTGCATTTTGATAGCGCTTTCATGACCTCTCATGGTCCCAAAGTATTTATGGCCAATTAAGTAAATTTTTTTGACGTGTAGTCACTGTAGAGATGTAGGAAATGTGACAGCCAATGTGAGCAGAGTACAGATGGTGGCTGAGGGACAAAGTTTAGCCAATATAGTGGGGGGAGTTCCCCTGCTTTTTGTACACAATCATGGGATCAGTTACAACCACCTGAGTGGTGACACAATATATTGGTTTAATTTCCCATCAGAATGACAGCACCTTTGCACTGTTAATCGACATACTCTCTCAAGTGGGACTTGAACTTACACTGTTCTGACCGGAGGTGAGATTGCTGCTCACTGACAAATGACTGATTCTGACCAATTCATTATAAGCCCTCTTTATTAAATGATGAAAGCATTTCTCACCACCACCGACCCCAACAAGCTCCTTGATTTTCAGTATTTGACCACAGAAGTAGCTCAAAGATTCAGATCCTACCCTCACTACACATTCCAGCTCTCCATACAGGATGCAGGCTTCACTGGATGCAGAGAATTAGTCCTCCCTGAAGCCTAATTCTTTTAGTGAATTTGAATTTCATGACAATCAACATGCAAAACAACTGCAACAACACATAAGGGGCACTTTAAATGCGGCTTCTATCACCCTACTTAGTGCATTGTGATGTACTGTGTCCAAAATGATAGGTCATAGAATCCCTACAGTGCGGAAACAGGCCATTTGGCCCATTGAGTCCACACCAAACCTCTGAACAGCATCCCACCCTGACCCAACCCCCTACCCTGTAACCCTGCATTTCCCATGGCTAGTCCACCCAGCCTGCATAGCCTAGGACACTATGGGCAATTCAGTATGGCCAATCCACCTAAACTGCACATCTTTGGATTGTGGAATGAAACCGGAGCACCCAGAGGAAACCCATACGGACATGGGGAGAATATGCAAACTCCATATGGACAGTTACCTGGGGGTGGGATCGAATCCAGGTCTCTGGCGCTGTGAGGAAGCACCGAGCCACCCTGCCGTCCCCAGCGGGGACAAGAACTGAATGCATCTCTATATCAACAGGCAGTGCAAGTACGCAAAGAGCCATTGGATCATTACTTGATGAATATCAAAATCATTGATCTATTTTATTCAGTGAATTCTCAAAACTGAGTAAACACACACAAAAAAATACTCTTCTCTCCACATTGATTATTAAAATGTGCAACTTATTAAAAGCATATGTGAAGAACGAATGGATTCTTAGGAACAATTATAGAGCAAAATTCCAATCAAAGATTGAGATGACATTGTCAACAACAGAGTGAAACCTGAGCAGTTTATGACCATTAGAAAATTCTCCCAAGTAGATTGCAGTTGAATTTATATCATTCTCTGGTAACTCATTATTTTGCATTTATGCAGTTTCAGTGTATCCTAGATTTTTTTTGGCCAGTTTCTGCTCCATTAGCCCTTTGATGGTGTTCACACATTGAGGCCAATTAACTTTGATGCCAAGAGGTGATGTTTTTCATGAAGAATCTACACCTTTTTCGTTGTAGTTCTATGTGAAGTTTGTTTTATGTGTATGCTCCCTTTAAACTCTTAGCCCTGCCTTCAACTCAAATCTACCTCCACTGGGGACAGGATGAAAGATACAGTGGTTCAGTTTGCAGCAGATATAATTCCAAAGTAGAAGATTGGAAAAGGTAGTTTCAGTGGAAATTCAGTACAGATGCCATGCAGGTCCATAGTTGATGGACATATTTAATAGGATCATAACGAAAGGTGACCTTATAGAGGCTTATAAAATAATGAGATGTATTGATAAGGTGAATGGCAGGTCTGTTTTCCCTAGGGTGGGGGATTTCAAGACTGGGGGCATATTTTTAAGATGAGAGGAGAAAGAGTTAAAAAAGACATGGGGGCAATTTTTTTTTTTACACAGACAGTGGTTCATGTAAGGAACAAACTTCCAGGGTACGTGGTGATGTGGGTACAGTTAGAACGTTTAAAAGACATTTGGATAAGTACATGAACAAAAAAATTTGGAGGGGTATGGGATTAATGCAGGCAGTTGGGACTAATTTAGTTTGGGGTTATGGTCAGCATGGACTGATTGGACCGAAGGGTCTGTTTCTGTGCTGTACAACCCTATGACTTTATGGATCAGGAAGGATAAGGAGGATGGAATTCTTCCTGTTTGTCTCAAGCCAGTGTCCCAACTGGTAGGGTGGTCCTGATTGACCAAACTATGAGGAAGGTTACCTGTATTGGAAAGTGAAAGCATGGCTGTGCCTCAATAAGGGCCTGAGCTTTGACTTTGCCAGTCTTAGTTCCCAGATACCAGATACGTGGGTCGCATTCATAATGGGAGAGATTGGGTATTTGGCGTCAGGCAAGTAGAAACTTCACTCATTTGGAATTTGATTGGAAACAGTGGAGCATGACGATGAATTTCCAGTTGTGACATGGACCAGGATGACTAAAAGCAAAGCTTTGGTTTGCCTCTTTAATAGGTTTTAATATCATTTCACTGCATCTCCAGAGCAATGAACTGAAAGGAGTTAAATCACAGGAGGAAAGTGGTCTTGTGTATTCCTGTTTAATTTGTCCCTGCTGAATTGATCAGCTGTCCTCTAGACAATTGTAATTACAAGTAATTTGTAGGAGTAATAAGACCTGCTTTTTATTACAGGCAATAAAATCAATTCTTCATTCAATTATCTTCTGGGTTATGATATGATAGTTACCCCTTGGGCAACCATAGCAGGGAATATGCCAAGCTAAACACCGATGTTTATGTCTACATGCTGTAATATGATAGTACTTGGGGCCTGCTGGTTTTTATTCTGTTATTATTTTACATTCCCAATGACAAAAGCAAACAGAATAATAGACAGGTGAAAACATGACAGTGCAATGACATACGGTGCACTGGAGTGCATTGTCACAGCATAGTAACCATGGCTACCACATACGAGCCCTTGACATTGCGGACTGAGAGAGTGTCTTTCTCCCCCACCCCCACACTCACCCCTTCGCCCCATTCTTCTGAGTTGGCATGGGAAAAGGTTTAAATATTACAAAATGTGCAATACAAAATGCTACCAATTATCTGATTTTTGTTGTTTGCTTTCCTGAGCTGGAGCTTAGTCTCGTTCGCCCTGCCATTCAGTACTTCAAACACTGCTGTTATCACTCTCTATACAAAGCAACATTTAAGACTGAAAACAACAAGTACTGGAGCTCACAGTGGGTCAGGCAGCATCCATGGAGAGAGAGAGCAAGCTAACATTTCGAGTCGAGATGATTCTTCATCAGAGACTTGAAATGTTAGTTCGCTCTGTCTCCATGGATGCTGCCTGATCCGCTGTGATCTCCAGCATTTGTTGTTTGCAGTACAGATTCCAACATCTGCAGTAATTTGCTCCTACATTTGATTTAAGAAGTTATTTGTCCTTCTATTTGATAGGTCACCCTCCTGACTATAAATTCTGTACCAATGTTGATTCAAATTCACAATCTGTAAATTTTGAAAGGGTGCATATGAACATGCATTAAATCTTTAAAACGTGGTAACACTGGCAGGTAGTTTTTACCACTATAGTTAGTGCTGTGATTCAGGTCTGCAGACTTTTTGATTCCTGCTTCTGTACAGCAGAACTGGCCTCAACAAACTCAGCGAGAAACAATGGACATGTGGCAGATGATGACAGCAGTTGGTGTTTCATCAGCACTTTACTCAATAGTGTTGAAAGCCAAACTAATATTAAGGGTTGGTTACCAGCCACAAAGAAGAGAACAAGGGGCTGCAACCTTTTAAAGTTGCATTATTGCCACAGAAGCCCTGGGCAATGTAAGTGTTGCCACGAAGGGCAAGGAACTTAAAGTTCCCATTTCCCCAGTTCATCCCTGATGTGGAGCAGTGCTGGAGTCAGGATGGCTAATGAGATCATAGGATCCCCAAAGTGTGGAAATAGGCCATTCAGCCCAACTTGATGGGCCTAATGGCCTGCTTCCACACTGGGGATTCTATTAACAGATAGCCATTTTTGTGCAGAAACTGGTTGCTGTGTTTTCCTGCATTGCCACAGTGACAACTTTTGTAAAATACTTTACTGATTGCAAGTGGGGAGGTGATGGCCTAGTGGTATTATTGTTGGACTGTTAATCCAGAGACCTAGCTAATGTTCTGGGGACCTGGGTTCAAATCCTGCCATGGCAGATGGTGGGATTTGAATTCAATAAATATCTGGAATTAAGAATCTAACGATGTCGGTGAATCCATTGTTGATCGTCACCTGGTTCACTAATGTCCTTTAGGGAAGGAAACTGCCATCCTTACCTGGTCTGGTCTACATGTGACTCCAGACCCACAGCAATATGGTTGACTCTTAACTTCCCTCTGGGCAATTAGGGATTGGCAATAAATGCTGCCTAGCTAGCAACGCCCTCATCCCATGAAAGAATAAAAAAGACATCTTGAGGCGGAAAAATACATTACTTGCACGTGAGTTTTTTTTAGCTGTAGGACATTGGTGACTCATAATGAGTGGGATTTTATTTTCAAATATGGTCTCTTGAATATTAACCAGAACAAAAATAAAATCTTTAAGAGGGACAAAGCTTAATTTGGAACACCTGAGCAGGTAAGAGAGATCAGCTCCAATAGTCTGTTAGTGATCACAGGCAGCAGGACCAACAAGTAGGTAGTGGTTAGGCACCAACATTTATGTTGCTTGGCTTAACTTAAAGCTGGGAAATAACTGGTGCCAGATGGGTTACCAGATGATTGTTCCTGACAAAGTTCCATCAACATTTAAACATTGCTATCACAACCAGATAATGAGAAGCCAACTTCAGTGGGATGAGGGAATCTGGCAAACGTAAGTGTTGATGTTTTCGTGAAGGCTACTACATGGTGTAAAATTATACCTTCACAATTGGAATTAATCTTTCAGGTGAAGGTGGGTAATGTTGTGTAACTATCAACGTTTAGATACCCTTTGAGAATGGAGGACTCAGGTATGCAGGTTAACTTTCTGTTTATTCAAACACCCTTGGAGTGGCTAAACAGAAATCTGTCCTATCTTCTGTTCTGGCTGTGTCTCACATCCGCCCAATATCTGTACCATATTTGTCCAGCACGTACAGAAAAAACATCAAACTTTATACACCCACAATCAAACTTACAATCATTCCTGTACAATAAACAGAAATCTTTGATTCTAGGTCTTTCTCTTATCCTGTCAACAGGATACTGCATCTACTCGAGTCTGCTCTCGAGGCTGCTACAAGTCTGAGGTTGTACGAGGTTCCTCTCCTATCCCTTTTGCTGACATGGACACTTAGGGCATTTGAGATTCATACTTGCTCAATTGTACCTGACAGTGGCAATCATCTTCTTCATGTTGGAACCTCTCTTCAGAAAATCTTATTTAATACCCACTATATCCACTAATCCATCCACTTATGGTAAAGTCTTCCTATTTCATGCTGGCAAAATTAGATGTTATGGTTACTTGGGAGGACTGGCACATGGTATTGCTTTCTGTCATAAAGGAGTGTTTCAGCATTGCCGGTGACCTCCCACCTTACCTGAGGAAGCACCACAGCTGCTTTCCTCTGAGGAGATGGTAAATGAAATTACGGCATGACCCGACAGCGTACCTTTGGAACATAGACAACCATTAGACTAATTTGTGTTAAGTATAAACAGAAAGCAATGGCTTTGCTCATGAGAGAACGCAAATGCATTCCTTAGTGGAATTGTTAATTTCAAATGACTTTTACATGCATTAGCTGAAGACTTCAAAGAAACTTGACTCCGGAGAACACCTCTTCACCACACTCAGTTTCGTTGCCAGCAATGCTAGAATATTTTCTTCTTGGCTTTACCCAAAACACTTCAATCTAAAAAGAGCCTTTCATCCAAATAAAGCATCTATTAGTCTTTAATGCCACCCTTGAGCAGTTGTGCTGAAGTACACAAAGTCAGGCTGGAGATTAGAGTAATTTGTTGCAAGAGTTTTGGATTTATTTCATCACAGTATTCCTAGAACATGTAACTGGGGAGAATTAGCTTCTTTACTGTGGGTTAGAAAGGAAGTGAGTAAGTTCCTTAAAGCACAAACCTTTTAAGAGATTTGTTGAGAGCCAAGGGGCCATGCGCTCCCTTTTCTTTGATCCATCGCTAATTTGCTCCATGATTGCTCAGAAACAAAGTTCTATTCATGTTAAGGCAAGCACTCCCAAGGCATGACAGTAAAGTGCCAACCTGGTTCCTTCCTCCTCCTTTCACAGTACTTCAATGTGTTACCAATGTTTAGTCAAATGCTGCACTGCAGGCAAAAATATCCCTCGATAGGACAGAATAAATTACAGTTAACACTTTTCTCAGCCACTGCCTTCAGTTCTGCGATATGGCACCAACATATTCGGGCTGTCCAAGATGGCGGCGGGTATATGTGTGGGCTCTTGCCAGGGGCTCATCTGCTCCCATCCACTTTCTTTTCTTTTTTTTACTTCTGCTCTTTCTCCTTCATTTTTTCTTTCCTCTCTTTTTTCTTTTCTTCGGCAGCATTGGTGTGGCAGTGAGAGTGGACCGTGCGCTGAGTGGCTGTCAGAAGTGGCAGCAAGGATGTCCTTCTGACAAAGCTCCTCCAGCGATTGGAGGAGGTGGCAGCAGAGGACCCTTCAAGATGGCGGCGCTGGCAAGGTGGCACCCCCAAGGAGGGCGGCCGGAGCGGGACCCTTGGCAAAGCAGTGGCAGCACTGGTCTGGCAACAGTTGCCAGGGACTCCTGGCTGCAGTAGGCACAGAGCGTAGACTCCTGGCATTGGCAAGGTGGCGGCTGCAGCAGAGCTGAGGACTCCTGGTCGCAGTGTGAGCGCGGGTTCTGCATGGGATTCGCCATCATCGTCGGTGAAGAGACAGCCCATCAACTGTAGAAGCTCCTACAGTGGTAGGTCCAGCGCAGACAGCGGCGAGGCAGTGGAGGAGGGGTGGCAGAGCAGGTATCATTGGTGGGCCAACTCAGGACCCATGGTGGAAGTGGCAGAACGAAGGTAGACTCTCTTCCTGTTACATCATTCTATTCTTAAGCTATTCTAAATGGCACAGGATTGCGGCAACAGTTGAAGCTATTCACTGTATTATTCACTGTAAAATGCAAGTGACAATAAATCATTCAAATTCAACAAGAACGTAATGGCCACAATATTCTTGGCAATGCTCTGACCCTCTGCCTGGGCTTCACTACCAAGGACCACAACCTCCTTATAGCACACAGATTAATGCAAAATTCGGCACCTACTGCTATTATCATACCCTTTCCATCGCCAAAAGTGGAAACAGCAGCGAGGCACAGCCTGGTCAGGATGGGTGAAGAATTTACACAGCTACATGACAAGACATGGGCACACCACATATTTACAAGTTAATGGACCATTGTTAAACCATTCTGACATCTCCTCAAACAATGTCTGGGCCCAATGTGTGCACGACAACATGAGCCCTCAAAGGTACAAACTTTGTTTGGTACACTCTGCAACAAATTATTGCATCATTTCACAAAATTTGTGTCTGCACTTCTTAATTAATAACAGAAAGGTATGTTATAAAACTGGAAAGAAAAATAACTTTATGGATTTTCTTTGTTAATATGTGGAATTTGCTTGACCTTCTACACTATCTGAATAAAATTATGTAATTAAAGTAGCAGAAATAAAAAAAAACTCTCGCTACTTTCCCTTTGAGAATTATTTAGGGATGGTTTGTGTTTGTGAAATTGCTGATTGGGATTAGTGTATGGAATAGTCACATGTCCTTTCCTGATTCCATTCCTTCTTGTATTATCTTTGTGCTTTTATTTTGGTCTCTGCATGGCACTTCCAGATATGATTGAAACAGCCTTTGGAAGCAATGTCATTCTTGTGGGTTCTGGCATGGACAATCTGGAGCTGTTCCAGTTATTGTCACAGTTTGATGTGGTCAATTTTGTTCATCGTATTCTTTGAACTGCCAATCCCATTCTCAATCTGTTATTTACCTGCTGTATTTATCAAGGAGTCAATTGACAAACAGAGAGACTTGTACTCATATAGTTCCTTTCACAGATACAGGATGTCACAAAACTCTTGACCGTCAGTGAAGTACTTTTGAAATGTTGTCCTTATTATGTTGTGAGGAATGTAGAAGCCAATTTACATACCGCAAGCTCCCACAAACAGTATTACAATGACAAATTGTTGTGTGATGTTGGTTGAGAGATACACACTTGCAAGGACATAGTGGTGAACTTTCCTACTTCTCTTTGAATAGTGCCATGAAATCTTTTAATCTCACCTTAGAGGGCAGATGGAACCTGGATCTTATCTGAAACACAGCACCAAGAATAATGCAGCACTCCCTCAGTACTACTTCTGTTGGGGACCTATCCGCATATCCATTGTTCTAAAGTGTGTCAGGGCAGAAATGATGAACTTCAGCTGTGTTTCAGTTCAGTTAATATTGTTCCTGTGCATTCAATGTCTATGCTCACAGTTCAAATCAAACAATCTGCTTAAGTTTACACTATGTCCATTATCAGTTTGAAGTTTTGGATGATTCATCCAGGAGCTAGCATCAGACAGTGATTACAAGATGATTCTTTTGCAATCCTGAAATCCATTCCACGCAGACTTATGAATAAACTGGAGACATTCAACCTTTTCCTTCTGAGAAACAACTAATCTAATCTAAGCACAATTGGGCTCCTGGGAATTTGATGAAATGATAATTCATTTCAGTGACAAGCCTTCCTGGTTTTAGTACATCTGCAATGTGCCTGGTAAGTCTATATTGTACTGGTACTCAATTCATAGCAAAATGAACCCAAATGTTTTTTTAGGGGCCACTTTCCCCCCTTGTACCAGTTTAATGAAAATGCAGTCAGCTTCAAAAAGGATGGTTAAAGCCAGGAAAAAAGAAATCAGGCCAATGATGGCTTTGTTCAGACATAAAATGCATTAAATTGGGCGAGGAATTTTTTTAGATCAATCGGAAAATAAAAAGAGTAAAACTAATTAAAAGCAGAACGAGCATATAAAACAAAAACGGAGGCTGTGTTGGAGTGTTTAATTGCCATTTAAAGTTGGCTCCGCTCTGACGCCATTACTCATATATTATTGGGTCTCCACAGAGTGCTTAAAGAAAGTTCTGCATTTATGTAGCAGCTTTTCCAAACACCAAAATTCTTAAAGCACTTTTCAACTATATATGTATTCCAAATACGTTAGAATTTTTCAAGCAATTGAAAAAGTTTATTTTGTAATTTTGAAAAAAAAATACATACATCCATTTGTGAATATCTCTTAACATGCAAAAGTTACTTAATTTTTAAAATCTAATCTGCCCTTTACCTATTATTTTCGTTGCAAAGTAGCTTCCTGTTCTCACTTGTATTCAAACATCAAAGTGACAATGGATCAACTTCTATTCTTCTGCCTATTCATTTTCCAGCACCTTAAACCATGAAAATCCTTACCTCCCTCAACTCTCCCTTCCTCCTACAAGCTACAAACCCCAAGCTTGGTGTCACCTATGAAAGAAAAGAGAAAGATTTGAATTGATATGGTACTTCATCACATTTCTCATGAGCATCTCACAATGTTTTACTTATGCATTATTTTGTAGTGCAGTGGCTGTAATTATTTAGGCAAAAGAACACCAATTTGTGCACAGCAAGTAACAATGAGTGACTTGTTGAACTGTTTTACTTAGGACTGAGTGACAAAGACCGGCCAGGCCACCGAGGGAACATTCCACTTTTCATCACACCATGCCATGTAAATATTGATTACCACTGATAACACTGGAAAAAGCAAATTATGAAGTTTGGTTTCTTTAATACCCCATCAAAAGAAAGGACAAATGAAACAATATAACACTTCCTGAGAATTGCACAAAAGCGTAATGCTTAGGTTGTGAGCCCAATGCCTAGTTTGAATGCTCATCCTTCTGAATTAGAGGCTGGAAGGCAAACAATTGAACCAAGCTGAAACCAAACTGTTCAGCATAGGATAATTTATCTAATGTTCTTTCTTAATCTTTTGAACCTTATGTTTGAATGCTGCACTATGGACCTGGAATAAGAATATGTCCTTCTGTAGGGAAGTTAAGATGATGTAGTTTATTTTGATGGAAGGTGTATGATTTATCTATCTTTTAATATCATTTATTTGAGAGTTTGCATTTGAATTAGTGGCATGTGAGTTTTGGACTATGTGTCTGAAGGGATTTAATGATTAACTTAACCTCTCAATTATACAACATTCTAGCTTTCTCTCCATCTCAATAATTCTAAAAACAAATATATTACTGCAGATTGGCCAGAGAAACACAGCACCACATTAAACTACTGGACTTTATATGATACAAGTATGTTTTAAACTGTCTCATTTAATTGAAGACAACATGAACTGATCGGAGGAAGCAGTGTGATCTCTTATGGAATCTGATTGGAGACCAGTCCATGTGATCTTATTACCATGGGGACATAGGTCAAAGTTTATTGAAAGTGAGGTGCAAGCTTTAACATCTGAGTTTAGAAGAAAAACAGGAGATTGAAATGAAGTGTGTAAGATGCTAAAGACGATTTGATTTGATTTGATTTATTATTGTCACATATACCGAGATACAGTGAAATGTATTGTTTTGCGTGCTATCCAGGCAAATCATACCTTGCGTGAATACATCAGGATAATAGAACAGAATGCAAAATATAGTATTACATTGATGAAGTAGGCAAAGAGAAGGTGTTTCCTCTTGTGGGGTAATCTAGAACGAGAGGTTTTAGGATAAAAGATAGCAGATTAAAAACAGAGATGAGGAGAAATTACTTCTCTCAAAGGATTGTGAATGTACGGAATCATTGCCCCAGAGCACAGTGGATTGCAGGGACATTGAGCAAATTTATGGATGAGATAGACAGATTTTTTAATTAGTCATGATTGAAGAATTGTGGAGAGTGGACAGGAAAGTGGAGTTGAGCCTGAAGTGAGATCAGACATGATTGTATTGAATGGCAAAGCAGGCTAGAGGGGCTGAATGGTCTACTCCTTCTGCTAGTTCTTATGCCCTGGAGTCATAGAGCATGGAAACAGACCCCCGGTCCAACCAGTCCATGCCGGACGTAATCCCAAACTAACATAGCCCCACTTGCCTGCTCCTGGCCCAAATCCCTCTGAAGCTTTCCTATTCATGTACTTATCCAAGTGTCCTTTAAACGTTGTAACTGTGCATGTATCCACCACTTCCTCAGGAAGTTCATTCCAACCATGAACCACTCTCCGCCCCTCATGTCTTTTTTTAAAATCTCTCTCCTCTCACCTTAAAAATATGCCCCCTAGTCTTGAAATCCCCCATCTTAGGGAAAAGACACCTACCAATAACCCTATCTATACCCCTCACAATTTATAAACCTCCATGAGGTCACCTCTTAAACCTGCAAAGCTCCAATGAGAAAAGTCCCAGCCCATTCAGCCTTTCTTTATAACTCAAGCCTTCCACACCTGGCAACATCCTGGTAAATCTCTTCTGAACCCTTTCTGTCTTAATGGTCTTTTAGGAGGTAGCTGTTCTTCCTGCATATAAACTCTCACGACTGGAATTTCACTCGGATAGGGCCTCTTCACCATGGCAACATGGTGGACGGGCCATGACACTTCCCACTTTCACAGTGGCAGGAAGGAGCTTGGGTCAGAATTTCTGCACACAGGGTTAGCCAGGCAGCTAGCTAATTAAATTGTCAGCTAGCTCCGCTAAAGTGGGATTTTGGGGACCCATGAAGTGTGCAGAGAAGACCACGTAAAGAAGGTCTGAACTTTAAGCATTTCCTTAGAAAGTTAACATGCCACTTTGGAGATGTAGGATACTCATTTGAATCTGGCCCTGGGACATGTTTAGGGAAGCTAAGGTGCCCTTTGGTAGAGGTCAAGTTCTCTTGGAGCAGGCAAGGTTCCCTTTGGAATTGTTAATGGTAGGCATTAATGTGGGTTAAAAGTGTATCAATTCATTACTAACAAGCTCATTGGAACTGATGACTGACTTATGAAAAGCATCAACAGGAGCTGTCAAAGTGACTTGTCAGAAATGGGAAAAGAAGCTGTCATGGGGAGCCGTCAAATGAAGGTGTCACAAGTGTCAAGAGGCACTGCCAAAGGGGCTTTTCAAAAAGTGTCAAGAGGGACCTGGCAAAGGGAAATGTTAAGTTATTTAAAAGACCTTTCTTGTAATATTTTGCCTGAAGTGTTATAAATAACGATAGCTCGCTACGTTACAATGTCTGTCAGCATAAGCCTAAAACAGCTTCCATTATTGGATTAGTGTGACCAGACTGAGGCCATCCATCCTCACAACAGGCTGCCACCATTTCAGCTTGATTGATGGCTACAAGTGCGTATAGACTGCTTGGTGTGGGAAATTGAATTCCAATGCTTGTTGTTATCAGGGATTATGGGCTTTAATTAAATGTTAGTAATTATTAAGGCTTTGTTTAGATGATGAAATATAAATGTAGTAAGCATTTTTTTTGTGAATGAAGTTTCCTTTCAACATAGTGACATTTGCAATATGTACTTAAATTTTATTTAACAGACCTTTAGTTTACCTCATGGCTGCGTGTGAAACTAAGGTCTGCCCATGGTGAATAACAGATAGGTTGGCATGATAGAGTTGGCATGGGACTACAAGGACAATGGGGTGGGTACAGGGAACAGGTATGCCATGAGGGCCATGAGGGAACATAGAGGATGGGTGGCGGACATGATTGGCATGTATGGTATAGGAGGGTTGTTTGGAGGGAAGGAGTGTTTGAAAGCTGGAGGGGGTCTTTCATGTTTTATTCTTCACTTTTAAACTTTGGACACAAAGCCAGATTTCTGAGGAAGGCTCTCTGATCAGCCTGCTTCTGCACCTGGCAGCCTCCTTGGTTCTTCTGTGGTCATCCATCCAGACTTCCTAACCCCGAATAAAAAGCTGACTTCTGGGCAGCTGTTTGAAAAGTTGAGTTTGTAGAGCCAGGAATTCTCCTGTCACAGCACACTCAACCAGTGAGGGAAAACCAGAGTCAGACAGAGAGGTTCGGGGAAGATGACCCACAATGGCAGTTGCTATGCCAGACAGGACCATATTGGATGGACAGGAAGACACACAGAGAGAGAGAGAGAGAGAGAGGAAGCCACAGAGGAAGCCAAAAAGGACCACATTGGAGTTAATCAAGAGTAAGGAGCAGGTGAGGGTGGATCCTCTGTTTGAAGATTGAAGCTTGAGTAAAGTTAAAGGTCAATGAATCATCAAAGGGTGCCCTGTTACAGGAAATCCAACTGATTATTTGTAAATGAGAGAGTGGAGGGAATTTCTTCCAAAAGGAACTTGTTTCAATCAATCTGTTCAGAAATGTTATTTCACACCTCTGGAGCAGGTAGGAACTGAACCTGTGTCTCCTGGCTCAGAAGTAGGGGCACTACCACTATACACAAGAGCCCCTAAAACTATGTTCTCATCAACTTGTTCAGAGATGTTATGACACAGCTCTGGAGCAGGTGGGACTTGAAATGCAGGTCTTCTGGCCCAGAGGAAGGGACACCACCACGACTCCACAAGGCTTGAAGATTCATCCTGCTGGGGCAGGGAGAAGACATGGTGTTAAAGCTGGGAGGGTCTTGGGACTTTGTACAGATGTTATACTTTCATTGAGTATGTGGTGTAGTGTATAAACATGGCATGGGGTTTTGAGTTTCAGAAATTAATTGGGAATATCTTTCCAGTACTTTAATTCATTGGTTACCTATTAAATAGGGATTGGTTGAACAGTTATTTTAGTTTGTTGTAGTAATATTCTTAGAAACATACAGTCTTGTCATTTGATTATCTTGTTCTGATCAGTGTGAAATTAATTTCTCTTTATAACAATTACCAGTCTCTACCAGGACCATAACAATAGATAACCATAGATTTTTATTAGGTCAGAGTATCAAAGGATATGGAGTGAAGACTGGTCAATAATGGAGCTTGATCAAAGGGCTGAATGGCCTTATGTGTTCCTGTTTCTGGTTTCAGTCAATATATAGGAAAGCCAGCATCATAGCAACAGCTGGGAATTTTGATGCACAAAGCATATCTTCCCTTTGTGAAGGTCAGTTAAAGTACGTACAAGTAACTGGAAAGAGCCATAAGTGTGAATACAGAATCCTTCTGTTTCTTGCAAACAGCTACTCAGAATCGTGTGCCTACGCAAATGCGCAATTTTGAAAATTGCCCATTAAAAAACATAGAAGCTGTCTAAACCACCTTACAGAGTAGGGGAAAAGGTTGTGGAATGGTAAAGCACAGGCTAGATGAGAGTGGTTCAACTGAGAGTATCAGCAATGAAGGCTGTTGAAATCAGGGAGAGTGTGGCAAGACTTGCTCCAAGGTCTTCACAAGAAATGTAGTAAAATGTCCCAAGACCCTTCCCAGGAGCATTATCAATCAAAGTCTACCATTGATTCATGCAAGGAGGTATCAGGGCAGCTAACTGAAAGCTTCAGTTAGGTAAAGACATGCTGATACTATGCCAGAATTTCTTCCTGATTATGGTACAAGCTGCCTATAAATGACGCGTCTTTAATTGTTTGGTTTGTTACAACCGACCATTACTTCCATTGATGATTTTCTTGTATGTCCTGACTGTTTCGTTGGAGCTAAGATGCACAAGTATATTCTAAATAAAATTGTGAATTCCAAACCTGTGGTCTCCAGTAAATCAATAGCTTGTAAGGTCTACTTAAAGCAGCATTAATGTCCATTAAAAGCAATTGATTTAATATTGAAGTCTACTGCCAGAATTTGGGTCTTGTAACCTTGTTAAGTGTGACTAATTGTCAATGTGTCTACACCCAGCATCACTGAAGCTGAGTGTAATGTATCTGGACTTTCACATTGGTCATATTAATAGTTGAACTGTCTGTTTTATCATCTACATTATTACACCATTTTGTCTGAAGTTATACATGACATTATTTTCTTGTGAATTTCCATTATCCATTTATTTCAAAGAAATGTCAATATCTTTCTCAGATATTTGCATTTAGTCTTCAGCCATGCCTGAAAGGGATTCTACTTTAGGTTAGAATGCTGAAATGATACTTAATTTCAGCATTAGACATAAAACATTGGCTTTTGAGGTTTTTGGGTGAAATGAATGCATGAATAAAATTAAGCTTTTTTCTGTGATTTCCATTTGTTTTATTTGTGTCAGTTCACCTGCATTGAGGTTCACGATAGGCACTGGAACTGGAGGAGGTGTGAGTTGTATCTTGTACTGCCCCTAACCTATACATGGCCTGTAGGGTAGTCCACAATACTGGAGTCCATCTGCTTTACTTCAGCTGGATTCCTAAGCCATAAAACACCTTCTCCTCCTACCCATACTCTCGATGCTTCTGTTTTCTACACACTGCAGTGACCATTTAGACCACATTGAGACCCAATCTAGCATTCCACATTTGTCTCATTGCTATCTCCCATTGGCTTTAACCCATCATTTATATCATTAAATCTCATCTACCCTCTACCCTGTCATAAACCTCTCCCTATTGCTACTTTCCACCCTTACTGATTGCTATTTTTCTGATTTTCCAGTGGTTTAGAAGCAGTATATCTGTAACATTTTCTGGGTTTTGATGAAAAGGTCATTATTTTGAAAATGCCAGTGCTGCTCCCCTATCCACAGAAGCTGCCTGACCTGTTGAGTATGCTCATGTTTTCATGGTGATAACATGGAGCTGGGTATTATGTGCCCATACCCGGGGTGTGTTTCTGATGGGGGAGAGCATGTAAAATGGGGCAGGTGATCAGATCGATACCTTTCACCCACCACCCCCCCCACCCCCGAGTATGGAGGCTGGGCCAATGCTGGAATTGACAGCACACCCTTCATACCTAAGGAGATGATTAAAGGTTAATTCAGCTTGTTAAATGCTCAATTGACAATATAAAGGTTACACCAAAATACAGCTGGCGTGTGAAGTTGGATGGGAGTGGTCAACACGTTTTTAAATGCCTACATGAACGAAAGGTGGGAAAGAAGTGAGGTAGTCATCATTCACTGGGTGCCCTTTGTGTACTGGGACAGGACTCCAAATGCCATCTCACCCCTTCCTTCCACACAATCTGTCTGTCTGAACAGAGCCTGGCACAGCCCGCCTACCCTCCCTGGACTCTAGGATCTCTCCCCACCTGGAAACTCTGAGATTTATCTTTCAACAGCAGCCAGGATCCTTTTTCCCACAGCCCTGGCAGTGCCCAGAGAGTACTGGAGGTGGCAGATTGGCAGGCAGCTCCTCAGGGCAAGACTACCTCCCAAGTGAAAAGCGGTGTTTCCACAGTTAGCCAATTAAGTTGCCTACAGCATGTAACGATTGCAGGATGGGCTTCCAATGAACATATCACTGATTTGATTTGAGGTGTACCGTCAATCACCAACGGTAAATTTCTGCCCATGATCGTCTCTTTATGTTCATTTGGCTCGTACTCAGATTCGTAAGCTACATGAGGGAGAAATAGAAGAATTTGCAGATGTGATCAGATGAAGAAAGGTGGGTACAAGATCATGTGGAGTATAAATACCAACAAAAACAACACAGTGGCTCAGCGGTTAGCACTGCTGCCTCACAGCGCCAGGGACCCAGGTTCAATTGCACCCTTGGGTAACTGTCTAGAGTTTGCACATTTTCCTCACGTCTGCGTGGGTTTCCTCCGGATGCTCCGGTTTCCTCCCACAGTCCAAAGATGTGCAGGCTAGGTGGATTGGCCATGCTAAATTGCCCGCAGTGTTCAGGGATGTGTGGATTAGGTGGGTTATAGGGGGATAGGTCTGGATGGGATGCTCAGAAGGTCAGTGTGGACTTGTTGGGCAGAAGGGCCTGTTTCCACACTGTAGGGATTCTATGAAATTATGTGTTTCTATTCTGAAGAAGGGTCACTGGACCTGAAATGTTTTCTCTCTCCACAGATGCTGCCAAACTCAATTCCTCTAGCAATTTCTGTTTGTGTTTCAGAATTCCAGCATCCGCGATTTTTTGTTTTATTTTACCTGTTTCTATGTTATAAGCTTTCTGTAGCTTTCTTACTAATAGCAACAGCTCCTAAGAAACTTTACAGGGACATTAACATACAAGTATCCTTCCTGTATTTATAGAGTATTCAACTGCTGCATTGATATGAAATGACATGTAAATACATTTAGGAGGCTTGCAAAGTGCTTTTATTGACTAAAAGTGTCCCAGATTCTTACTGCAGAATTTTCAGAGACTGGGCCAAGCACAAGGTTGTCACTCTTGCACACTGCTCTTTAAATTGAAGCAAGGGATTGCCTTTTGAGCTTCAAGTCCTGTTTGCAGTGGTGAAAATTTGTGGGCATTACCTCATTGTCCACGGGTGCTTGCAGTTTTTCAATGCATGTAGTGCATGCTCCTCAGTTTAGAGTGGACAGCCTGCCATCAGTTGAGGTTATTCGGTTGCTTGAGAGTGTCAAGGTGTACAGTCATTAATTCTTTACAATTGCACAAAAACTTCAGCAGCAAAGTCACAATGTCTTGCACATTGCAGTTGCTGTTATGTCTAAGCTTAGGCCTCAGCCAATGAGGAAACCAGCAAATGAAATTTGTGAACGGCAGAATGGCGGATGGGAAGGTCGGATGCATCTTTACAGCCAACCTTTGGGAAAACAAGAGCAGGTATGTAAGTAAAAAGACCTCTGAATGGTTGAATTCTGAGACAGGCTTACGTCACAGCTGAAGCCTGTTAGTGTCCTGCTGTTTAAATCTTACTGCCTTGTTAGCTTGTGCCCTCACACTAACCTTAAAGGAAACATTACTGACAGGGACAACAAGGTGCAGGGCTGGATGAACACAGCAGGCCAAGCAGCATCATAGGAGCAGAGAGGCTGACGTTTCGGGCCTAGACCCTTCATCAGAAAGGGTCTAGGCC
>NC_063353.1:41435750-41464988 GCF_021869965.1 Rhincodon typus
TTCGGGCCTAGACCCTTTCTGATGAAGGGTCTAGGCCCGAAACGTCAGCCTCTCTGCTCCTATGATGCTGCTTGGCCTGCTGTGTTCATCCAGCCCTGCACCTTGTTGTCTCGGATTCTCCAGCATCTGCAGTTCCTACTATCTCTCATTACTGACAGGGAACCGTTAGTCACTTGTTTCCAAAACGTAAATAAGGGCTGCTTCCTGCAATATCCACACTGCTTAACCCTATGTGTGAAATGCATTTGTCTCCAATCCCGTCCTAATGACGCCTAAGTTCTGAAACTTACATTCCCTTTGCTTTCCATGAACCTGAACACTTTATCAGGGTGAGCTCATCAATCCCCTTATTTATTTTTTGAGGTGTTTATGAGGCCACATCAAAATCTCCTCTTTTCCAATAACCACAAGCTCAATTCCCTTCACATTCCCTTATGATCACCGTATTGGCTCTGTGCTGCAGCCTCTCCAGGGAAATAATACCACATCACAGGTACAGTGACCAATATTGAAGGCAATATTGCCGTATGGGTGCAATCAGCCACAATATCACTTTTTAAAAAATTTGAATTCTGAGAGTATATGTGCTCTTATTACCTAGATTAATATCCCACCACAACCAAAGATATTTTAAAAAAACTGCTGCAATAAGCGATCCTATGTTGCAACACACTCCCAGCCTCCGGGTACACGGATTCATGCAGAACGACATTTATCGGGAACAAATACAGAAATTGCTGGAAAAGCTTAGCAAGTGTGGCAGCATCTGTGGAGAGAAATCACAGTTAATGTATCGGGTGGAGTGACCCTTCCTCAAAACTGAGCTGCATTGCTGGAAGAGCTCAGCAGCTCAGTTCTGAGCAAGGGTCACTCGACCCAAAACATTAAATTCTCTGCACAGATGCTGCCAGACCTGCTGAGCTTTTCCAGCAACTTTTGTTTTAGTTTCTGATTTACAGCATCCGCAGTTCTTTCGGTTTTTATTTGGAGCAACTTTGTGTGTGTTATAACTGGAGCATCAGAACGACTTATACCTGAAACATATTTCTGTGTCTCTGTACGTGTGTGTGTGTGTGGAGAGAGGTGTTGAACAGAATGCTTGTTTCTTTTTCTTTAAAAAGCCTGCCATGAGCTATTCCATCTCTTTCATACAATCAAACCTGTGCCAGAAAGTTTGGGGTAGCCCACAATCGATTTAGCTGTAATAACATCTCTGAAGTTGTTCCAATCCAACCCTCCTGAGAGAGAGCTCAATGCTGTGAATTGGACAATTCGCGCTTGACAGCACAGCCAATGATAGAACAAATCAGGCGTGAGCTCCAGCCCATTCACACCTTCTGCACGCTCTGAAATACAAATACACACATAGAAATCTGCGGCAAGGTGAAATATTTGGCCCTTGTTTATTTAGCTTTGTCTTGACCTTAGACTGTCCCTGCCTTCTCAGCTGTGTTTAAGGGTTAAGCAAGTGCCTTTGTTATTGATATGTCTAAAGGCATGAAGAGCAGAGTTGATTGAAATAGCAGCGTATTGCATTGTGTACGCTCCATGGACCGCCGATACATTAGAAATTTTCGTAAATAATTTGTGAAAAACGTGACTTCTTTTTTGAAGTTTTGTGATATAATTTTGAACGTATTTTTAAATACGTTTTGCGAAATCATTGTGTAGCTCGACACTATTTTTTTCCCACAGAGCTTTACTTTGTAGAGAAATATAAAGGAGGGTTATTTCAAAATGTGATCAATCCGTTTTCGAGACTGCTTGTCTTGAAAGAGCAACAGACTGAGGTTCGGTTGTTGTTACAGACCCAGCGAACTCAGGTAAACTAAGCCATTCTGATCGCTACGCGATGCCCCTGTATTTAGATTACTGAGGTCGGAGAAACGATAGACAAGGGGGACAATTCGTGAATCTGTCACGAACTACCAGCTTTTAACAGCAGCCCAGACTCCCTTCTTGGAATCACACTCGAAGCATCTTTCTTTAAAACTGATTCTCAATAATCTTTTGGAAGATTGAAATGAAATACATACTGCTGAATATTCTTTCCATTGTAAAAGGGTAATTTTCAAGACATGTAGCAAAAGACAGCATATTGGTTTGCAAAGTTACAAAATCACTTTTCCAGTCTCCGGCGAGTTTTCTAACCTCACGAGAGGGGTACAAGTGTAATCCTTAGAATACGTGCGCACAATATTATAAATACAGCGAACAAACTGACTTCAAACCACAACGTACACTCCTCCAAACAAGGTGACTGAATATCAGATCGCTGTTGCAAATTGCTGAGCGGAAAGTGAAGCAAAAGGCTTGTCACACACAAAAAAAAACAAATACTGCTTAAATAAAACTGGGACTAGTCGGCATCAAATGCCTGCCAGTTCTCAGGAATGAGTAGTCTACTCCTTGTTTTACACCCAGCAGACAAGTCAGTGCTGAGAGATACATCATCAGTAATGACACAAATGCAGTTATCACCTATTATGAGTGGGAAGCAAAGGTCAGATAAATGGCAATGACACCTCACCATCACCAACCTTCCCCCACCCCACCCCTTACCAACTTGATCTGGTGCTCGGAAATATCACAGCAGGAGAGGCACACAGTTTCTAACAGATTCACAAAGCCTACAACATATATTTACAATGGAAATGCAATTAAACATTTAAAAAGAGGAAATAAATTCAGTCTTACCAGACTCTTCTTGAAGACTCACTTCAAATAAATGTGACTCTAATAGATTTCTCTTCCTTTTTTTGTTTGTTTTTTGTTTGTATCCTGGGGAGTGAAAACAAATGGAGACTGTTAAGAATTCTCACTCTGGAATCTTTCAGCTGTTCTGCAGAGACACACACACACACAGACACTGACGTACACACACACACACCATAAATAGGGCTTCATTAGTAATTTGCTTTAGCTGTGAGTGCTAGTCAGCGCTGCATTATTTTGTCCCGCCCCTCCCTTCCCACTGGGTTCCTGAGTACCTGCGGCTTTCCTGAAAAGCTTCTGCCAGAGACAGCAAAGAGAAAGGGAGAAAGCATGCTGGAACATTTGCTAACTGGTATCTCGGTCCTGCCGAAGCTTCTGTTTATTTTTTGTAACCCCACCCTCCCAGCAATCAGTCTGTGCTGTCACCTCAGCGTGTGTAGTTTTATACAAACCATTACCAACAGTTAATACCATCGGAATGGGGCTCAACGCGGCACGTTCTATTTAACGGCGAGAGGGAAAAATAACTTGCAAGTACTGTGGGGCCGGAGGTAATGTTTTAACCTTTTCCTCGCAGGCTCCACATTTTCATAGATGTGTTTGTTTTTAAAGTAAAGACTTGCAGCCAGCAGCCCCTCAGTTTATTAACTCACTGAGATCTGTACTTTAGAGGGGGCTAATACTGGTAATAATAGTGACTCCTTTTTGAAACTGAAAAAAAACTGTATGAAAGGGAGGAAAATGCCCACTTCAGATACTAAATAACTTCAACTGAATGGATTGCAGGGGCAGTGTCCCTGCTTCTGAGCCAGGTTCAAGTCTCACCTCCTTCAGCGCTGTGTCATTCAGTCGAGTCATAGAGATATACAGCACGGACACAGACCCTTCAGTCCAACTTGTCCGAGCCGACCAGATATCCTAAATAAAGCTAATCCCATTTGCCAGCTTCTGGCTAATATCCTTCTAAATCCTTCCTATTTAAATATCCATCCAGATGCCTTTTAAATGTTGTAATCGTACCAGCCTCCACCACTTTCTCTAGCAGCTCATTCCATATACCCACCATCCTCTGTGTGAAAAAAAATTCTCTTAGGTCCCTTTTAAATCTTTTCCCCCTCACCCTAAACCTATACCCTCTAGTTTTGGACTCCCCCACCCCAGGGAAAATACCTCATCTATTTATCCAATCCAAGCCCCTTATGATTTTATAAACCTCTATAAGGTCACCCCTCAGCTCTCTGATGCTCTAGGGAAAATAGCCCCAGCTTATTCAGCCTCTCCCTATAACACAAACCCTCCAACCCTGGCAATATCCTTGTAAATCTTTTTTGAATCCTTTCAAGTTTCACAACATCCTTCCTATAACAGGGAGACCAGAATTGCATGCAGTATTCCAAAAGTGACCTAACCAATGTCCTGTACAGTGATAACATGACCCCCTAATTCCTATACTCACTGCATTGACCAATAAAGGCAAGCGTAACACCTCAGAACAGGTTGATTAAAAAGAAATTGGTTCTTTAATTAAATTTTAGACTTTAGGTTTCTGGATCATAACGTCGGTGGTAAGTTCATTAAGTTATCATTACATGTATATCTGGGGTATAAAGGGATAGAGTTTAACAGACACTGGATTGTAAAGGCCACAGGAGCAATAAAAGAAAAACAAGGCTTTACAAGCCAGTTGGCCCATCAGAGTTCACATTGTCCAGTCTCACCAAAGTAGGTTACATCTCCCCTTAGAGCATCCAGCCACATTTTAAACGTTTCAAATGTTTTTCACTTCACACTGCTTCACAATCTTCTGTTTCCAATCCATAACTGAAGCTCTTTTCAATTAGATTCTACTACAGTTGCTGCATTCTGTTTGAAGATTTCAAAATGCTTTACAGGATTGATGTATTATCATTGGAGGTAGAGCAATCCTGCCGTCATCCCCTCAAAATCTATTGAAGTGCCACTGTTTTTCATTGAAAAAATATAACACTTCTCATTTTTCTTCGGTGTTAGATTTTTTTTTATCTCGCTGACTGTGAACTAGTCCCGCAGGCACATCCATTATTACAGAGGCTATTTAAAAATGTCCTATTGGAGGGGAAGGATCTCTACTGGGCTCAGCGATGATTGCTTCATATTAAAGTGTATCAGAGGTGACTAACTAACAGGTTTTTTGAAGCATAATTTGAAACAATTATGCAGTGCCATTGGGTACAAATGAACCAGCTTATGCTAGAAAATGATTTACTGAATGTGGCCTTACCTGTCTTTAAAGTCTCAGCGTTTTTTTAATAGTAAAACTGTGGTGTTGGCAGGTTTTTCATTTGCACTGGAGCTGTTGCTACAGAGGGTGTGCAGCCTGGATTTGGAGCCACATGCCATTGAGGTGGGAGATCCGGAGTGCCATTGAGGTCACTTTAGACTTTCACACCAGATGTCAGACTCTGTACAAACTCTTGTGTATGCGGGTTCATTCAGGTTCATTCTAAGTTGGCATGTTCAGCATTGGATGCACATTTGAACAGTGACTTAACACTGTCACGGTCCCTGCAAATTTTTTAGATTATCACCTGATTTTAATATCCGAGACCTTCATGAAAAATATAGTTTATAAAAGGAAGAAATATGGATTTAAGATTGCTGAAGTGGTCACTTGACCAGGTTGAAATGTATGGGAGATAAAGACAGTCTGAACCAAAATTAACATTTCATCAAAAGGCACCAAATCTCAGACAGGTGCAAGGAAAAAAATGCCTTGTTTCCTGTTTTTGATTTACACCTCTCTGGAAGTATCTTGTACTGAGACACAGTCACCTGCCAATTATCCAGTCAGAAAAAAAGCACTGCAGACATGGGAGTACATAAACAAACTTTATTTAAGGTAAACAGCTTTTAGGCAGGAGAAAGGGAGGAGAATTATTAGTAACAGCAAGGAGTGAAAGACCAACTTCCTGTTCTTGTTTCCTTCTCAATGTCTCTAAAGTTGGCACTAGTCATAGAATAAATGAGAAAAAAACAGTAATTCATGGAGAACTCTACAAATTTTGATACTGCTGTGAATTCAAGACATCAACTAAACAGCCATGGTCTCAGGTCCAACTGTAACAACTGAGGGATTCTTCAATAAGTTTAAAAATATGTATTCTTCATCTTATTGTACTAGACTCTCTCCCCTTTTGAAACTGTGTGTATCTGTGTTTGATGTTGCATTTTATAATTTTTTTCGGGGTTAAAAAATAATAAAATTCCTCTTTCTTTCGTCTAAAAAAAAACCTTATTATTGGCTCCATAATATTGACTGGTACAATGAATTATTGTGGTGTGATATCGCTGAGTGCTAAAAATAATTTTAAATATTTGTTGCGACTGACTGAAAGATACAGAAAAATGGGAGCTGATTCATCCCTCCTCATGTAGTTCTGACAATATGTATTCATGGGATGTGTCAAGGCTAGCATTTATTGTCTTTCCTGAGATAAAGAGACCAAACTACACACAGTACTTCAGGTGCAGTCTAGCCAAGGTCCTATACAATTGAAGCAAGACTTTACTGCTGCAGTACTCAAATCCTCTTGTAATTAAGGTTAACATTACATTAGTCGTCTTAATAGCTTGCTGCACCTGCCTTCAGTGACTGATCGACAAGGACACTTAGGTCCCTTTATACCTCTACACTTTCCAACCTTTCAACACTTAAGAAATACTCTGCACATCTGTTTCTGTTATCAAAGTGGTTAACTTCATATTTTTCACATTCTATTCCATCTGCCATGTTCTAGCCCATTCATTAACTCTGTCCAAATCCTCCTGAATGCACTTTACATCTCCTCAAAACACACACATCCACTCAGCTTTGTGTCTTCCATTAACACGCCACTGTAGTAGGAGAATTAGAGGGAAGCGAGGAGAAGGATTTTCACTTGGTGGATGCTGGGGGTTTGGAACGTAAGGGGGAATGCAAGAGTGGCAAAAACCCTCATCTCACTTAAAATGTGCTATTCACCCTCCAGGCTATGAATCAACATCTAGAAACTGGCACTAGGTTGGCTAACTTTTAATTGGCTTGCATCAGTACTATGGGCCAAAAGGCCTCCATCAGCACCACCATTACTATATTTCTACTAACAAGCTACCCCAACCTTCTGAGCTGCACTATTCCCAGGACAAACACAGTCATGGCCGGAAATTTGCCCACACTGCTGATGTACTCCTCCATGCAATAATCACACGAACAAAATGCATACATAAGCATTCCAAACCATGGTACGATTCCCCACTGCTAAGGTGCTAATATATAGCTGCTTGCCTGGTGCTGAGTAAAACAAAATCTCCAAAGAAGAATGCAACTCATGTGGTGGCTTTTTTCATTCCTTGGTTCTATATTGCAACTTTATTTTTCAACAGGCCACTTTGTCTCTTGCTCCAGGCCACCATTATTGAAGAGATGCCTGAAGCTGGTTTGCTAAATTTCCTTTGGGTAGCTATGCTGTCAACAACCCTTGTTGCAATATTTGTCAACGGGGCTTACTTGTCTCAAGTGATGAATGATTAACCACTAAGATGTCTTTGGCACATACTTGAGTAATAAAAATATGTTTATTATACATACCTGACAACAGGTTACATTAGCTTAAGACTAGTTAACTATGTCACACTTGGTAAGAGACATTGCCAAGGGGACCAAAAGTGTGCTCAGTACTAAAGGTGTGACCTCACAAACACCTGTCCTGTTGTAACAAGTCATGATTATTTTCAAACTCCAAACCTGAGTAATAATGGACAAAATTCCATTTGCCTTCCTATTTACCTGTTGCACCTGCATACTAACTATTTTAGTGTTTCATGCACAAAGCCACCCAGATCCCTCTACGCTGTAATTTTTTAGAGTCTCTCTCTATTTAAATGATAGTCTGCCTTGTGATTTTTCATACCAAAGTGCATAGTCTCACAGTTTCCTACACTAAACTTCATGCGAGCACATTCAACCTATCTATTACCCTTTTTGCAGATTCCTTATGCCCTGATCGCATCATGCAAACCCGTTTATTTCGGTATCCTTGACAAATTTGGATACATGACACTCTGCCTCCCACCCCAAGACTTTCATGTGGATAGTAAATAATTGACACCCTAGGATTGATCTTTGGGGCTCTCCACTAGTTATCCATTTTAAAGTAAATCTCAGCTGAAGAGTAGTTTATTATATCACAGTAACCATATACACATTACAGACAGTCTTAGGCATTTGAATTGTTACTAGTACAGGCTAGGTAAGGTACTTGTGCCTTCATCAGGAAATAGTGACAGCCTCTACCTCACTCCAAACTGAACGACTGACAGCCCGAAATTCCACCCAGTGTCTTTGATATGTATCAGATTGGGTGGTGCTTCAATTAAGATCATAGATTAACGTCTTCATATCCATCATCTTATGCAATATTATCCCAACTTTCCACTTCCACAGTGCTCAGACCTACATTCCAAGTACCAATTCCATTTTAGCATCATATCCTCAGTTAGTTTGTGGCTGTAGGAACTGGGTTGAACCTCCCCAGATTAACAACTTGTGTACAAAGGTAATAATTTAGCGCTTCAAGAACAGAAAATAGGCAATGCATCTCAAAATGGTCAATGTCCATTAAACTCTCCACAAGAAACTTACATTTCTGTCATGTTTGTGAAAAAGTGGTTTGCAGGACAAGAAGGACAGATCTCGCCAAAGAAGACTTTCACCCCACTAGCTTGTTGGAAAGTTAGAGGTGATAATCTAGTCTGTTAACCTAAATCCCTAGCGCAATCATGTTTAGTGCACATATGGTGTCATTTTATTGGCATTATAAAGCTATAGAGCAAGAAACAGCAAGCTGGTCCCTTGCCAATCTAGTTAGTTACTAAGCTGTCATGACATGTGTTCCCTGTTGTTAATCCAATGATGTCTTAATAGGACATTTATTCACTTTCCCCTCAGATAATTCTATCATAAAGAAGTCCTCCTTTAATCTGCAGCAACTGTTAACAAATGTGATGTAATAAAGAGTGGGAGAACATTGTTGCAAATGATAGATCTACAAGTTTGATTTTGATGATTACTAAAGTAATGAGATTTTTTTTAATAAACGTAGTCATATTTCTTTAACATTCTGGCATTCTCAGGGCTGCCAGTGGTTCTCAGAATCAGACAGTTCAAGTTTCAGTGCACCAATGGAAATACAAAATGGACATTGTACCTTTGTCCAAAACTCAGCTGCTCATGTCTTGATATATACCAAATTCTGTTCCTCTGTCACTCCTGTGCTCACTGCCTTGAACTGGCTTCCGATCAAGCACCACCTTGATTTTAAAATGCTCCTCCTTGTTTTCAAATCCCTTCATGGCCTCACCGCTGTCTATCTTTGTAGTCTCCAAATGCTCAATCTTCTGTCATTTCTGCATTCCTCTAATTATGGTATTGTGAGTATCCCTAATTTTAATTAATCTACCACCAGTGACTGGACCCTCAGCTGCTTGGAACCTAAACTCTGGAATATCTTCCCTAACAATCTCCAGCTCATTACTCCACTTATCTTTTTTCTGATACTCCTTAAAACCCACCCCTTTGGCCATTTGGCTGTTAGCTCTAATATCTCCTTCTGCCGCATATATTTTACAATGCTGTTGTGAAGCACGTTGGGAAGTTTTATTATGTTAAAAGGTGACATAAAGGAGTCGTTGATTCAAACACAATTAGCTCGTCACAAGGACTAGTCACATTTTTCTGACCTGTGGGACCTGGCACCATGTGAAGACTGTTTGCCTTACTGATTAAGAACCTGTCTATCTCAGCCCTGAATATACTTAATAACCCAGCTTCTACAGCCCTTTGTGGTAAATAATTCCACAGATTCAGTGTCCTCTGAGAGAAGAAATTTTGCCTCATTTCAGTGGGCAACACTTTATTGCAAGATTTATATAGCTAGTCCAGTTCAGTTTCTGGTCAATCTCCCAAAATGTTGATAGTAGGAAATTCAGCAATGGTAATGCCATAGATTATCAAGGGGTAATGATTAGTTTCTTTCTTGTTAGAGGTGGTAATTGACTGGCATTTGTGTTGCATGAATGTTACTTGTCACTTCTCACCCAAGTCTGGATGTTGCCCAGGTGTCCCTGCACATAGGCATGGACTGCTTCAGTATCTGATGAGTCACAAATGATGCAAATATTTTGCAATCATCAGCGGATATTCCCACTTCTGACTTTAGGATGGAGAGAAATCATTGATGCAACAGCTGAAGATGGTTGAGCTGAGGACTGGACACTCAGGAGCTAGAGCTGTTGTGGTGCAGAGTTAGTGTCCCTACCTGAGTCCAGAGGCCTGGGTTCAAGTTCCACCTGCTTTAGAGGTGGTCCTGAACAGGTTGGTTAAAAATATCTACACTGATGTGGCAATACTATGACTGTAAGAGGTGTATTTTGTCCTTTTTTTTAATGAAGAGTGGTTTTAAGACAGAAGTGATGAGCTGTCTATTTGGATCCAATAAAGCAAACAGTTTGTGAGGCCTTGGTTTTTTTTAAAAGTTGGAACAAATGAAGCATCCTGAATGGGTGGGGTCAAGCTCCCACAGAGCCAGGAATTTTTAGTTTTACTTTTCAGTAGTGATTGTTGCTGTGTCTTGAAACTGGGTTTAGAAGATGCGGCATATCTCTGCTACTCTCTCTCTCTCAGAATTTTCTCTTGATGTGTCTTTCCCTCCTGGAAAGGAGAATTGCTTGTGAGACAATCTATTTTTCTGAACTTGCCTTTTGCCATGGATGTTACTACATTGGAACAGTTACCGTTTAGTAGTAAAATAATCTATTATTCTCTTAAGTTTTCCAAAAGAGGTGAGTTATTCAAATTTCTTCTTTTCTTTTGTTGTATTTTAACTATAGTATATGAATAAAGTATGCTTTGCTCAACATCAAGACCAATTGAATTGCATCTGGAATGCAACACCTTACATTGACCTTTAAAGTAAGAAAAAGTTAGGATCTACACTATCTTCTGAATATATTTTGGACTAGCGTCAAGTTGAGACGATTGACATCCCGCAACCACAATCACTGTCCTTTGTGTTAGGTATGATTCCAAACAGCAGGGAGATTTCCCATTGCCTCCAGTTTTGTTAAGGTTTCTCATTTGCAATACCCAGTTGAATGCTGCCTGAAAAACCTTTTCACACAGCAAGTAGTTAGGGCCTGGAATGCACTTTCTGGAAATGTGGTGAAGGCAAATTGAATTGAGGCATTCAAGAGGGCGTTGGATGGTAATTTGGATAGAAATGGTGTGCAGAGATAAGAAGAAAAGGCAGAAAATTGGCACTAGGTAACAAGCGTGATGTAGAGACAATGGGCCGAAGGACCTCCTTCTGCACCATTACAATTTTGTCATTTTATAATATGTCGAGTGATGTCATTCTACTTCATGTGTAGAGTTCGGCTCTTTTGTACATGTTTGGAACAAGGCTAAATGAAGTCAGGAGCCAAGGTGATCTGGCATCAATTGAGTGCCTATGAGCAGATTATGCCTCTGTAAGTGCTGCTTGATAGTACTGTTGATAACACCCATCAATTTGCTGATGACTAAGTATAGACTGTTAGGGTGGTAATTAGCCAGGGTAAAGTTATCTTGCATTTTGTGTCCAAGATATACCTGGGAAATTTTCCACATTGTTTAATAAATGCCAGTGCTGTAGTTGTACTGGAATAACTTGGCTCGGGGTGTGACCAGTTCTGGAGCATAAATCTTCATTATTATTGCTAGAATTTAGTCAGGGCTCATAGACGTTGTAGCATGCAGTGCCTTCAGCTGTTTCTTGATATCACGTAGGGTGAATTGAATTGGTTGAAGACTGGCATCTGTGATGTTGGAGATTTCAGGAGGAGGCTGAGATGGATTATCCACTTGGCCCTTCTGGCTGAAGACTGTTGCAAATACTTCAGCTGTGTCTTTTGCACTGTCATGCTGGGATCATCCATCATTGAGGATGGGGATATTTGTGAAGTTTTTACCCTCAGTGAGTTGTTCAATTGTCCATCACCATTCATGACTGGATGTGATGGGACAGCAGAACTTAGATTTGATTTGTTGGTGTGGGATCACTTAGCTGTGCCTATCACTTACTGTGTATGCTGTTTAGCATGCAGGTGGACCTCTGTTGTAGCTTCAACAGTCAGACACCTCATTTTTAGGTATGTCTGGTGCTGCTCCTGGCATGTTTTCCAGCAATCTTCATTGAACCAGAGTTGATTTATTGGCTTAACAGTAATGGTATGATGGGGCATATGCCTGGCCATGATTACAGATTGTGGTTAAATACAACCCCGCCCACAGCATTTCTTGCCCAGCTTTGAGTTGCTAGATGTTCTTGATGTCTGTCCCATTTAGCATTGTAGCACTATCATAAAACATGACTGAGGGTATCCTTAAAGTGAAGACAGCAGTTCATCTCCACAGTGATTGGTGTCGTCACTCCTAACAACATTGTCGGGAATGGACTCATCTACAGGGCAGATTGATCGGTGAGGAGGAGGTTAAGTTGACTTTTTCCTTTTGCTGGTTCTATCACCACCTGCTGCAGACCATGTCCTTTAGGATGTGGTGAGGCTGAGCGACTTTTGGCGATGGACATTGAACACTCACATTCAGGATATATTCTGTACCCTTGTTACCCTCAGTGCTTCCTCCAAGTGGTGTTTGACATGGTGGAGTACTTATTCAACAGCTGAGGGAAGGTAGGGGGTGTGGGGGAGATGGGGAGGGCATGGGTGGGAATCGAAAGGAGGTTTCCATGTCCAAGGCAGACCTAATGCCATGAGATTTCATCGGATTAAGAATCAATGTTGAGTACTCACACGGCAACTCCATCCTGATTGTACACCACTGCCACCGCATCTTCTGTGTCTGTCCTGCTGGTGAGACAGGGCAGATCCAGGAATGGCAGTGATGGCAGTGTGTGGGGCTTTGGCTGGAGGGTATGATTCTGTAAATTTGAATATTTCAGGCTGCGTCTTGACCATTCTGTGGGTCAGCTGTCCCACTCTTGGCAGAAGGCCCTAGGAGTTTCTAAGAAGGACCTTGCTGTGTTTGCTATTGTTGTTTCGGGTGTCAGTGTTAATGCTGGGTAATTTGATTATTTTCATTTTGTTGTTAAGACTTTTAAGTAGTTTGATACAAATGAGTGGATTATTGAGTGAAATCAGAAGGCAGTTAAGAGTGAACCACATTCCTTCGAATCTGGATTCAGATGTGGGGCAGATTAGGTAAGGATGGAAGATTTCTTCCTCGAAAAGGCAACAGTGAACCAGATGGGTGTTTTATGATGACATATGACGACCTGTTAATTCTAGATTATTTTTCCTTAATTCAAATTTCATCTTCTGCTATGATGGGATCTGAGCCCATCTTCACAGAATGTGACCCTGGAGCTCTAGATTACTAGTCTGTTGACATTATTAGTATGTCACTGCCTGCTTTTGGGTAACTGGTTGCCTGTGCTGGCAGTGCTAGTTCCTCTCATTGATGGAGCTTGCACAGCAACCCAGAAAACCAGCAGCAAACCTGTTGGAGTTCACCAGTGTTAGGTGAGAACTATGTCTTTCCGGCAGCCAACAGTGACACTTCTGGTTTACAGAGACAACAAGATGCTTGGCTGGATCAACACAGCAGGCCAAGCAGCATCAGAGGAGCAGGAAGGCTGACGTTTCGGGCCTAGACCCTTAATCAGAATGAAGAAGGGTCTAGACCCAAAACGTCAGCCTACCTGCTCCTATGATGCTGCTTGGCCTGCTGTGTTCATCCAGCTCTGCACCTTATTGTCTCGGATTCTCCAGCATCTGCAGTTCCTACTATCTTCTGGTTTACAGTTGGGCAAAGAAATTGAAGCATGATGAAAAAAAGTTGACTATGTCGGGACATCTATGACATGCAGGATTTGGGATAGGGGTACATCAGGGCCCAACAACCAGGACCCAGAGGTCTAGGGGTCTGCTGTGATTGGGTCAGGTTGAGCCTTAGTGCCCGGTTGTTGAGGGGGAGGCACAGAAACCCAGGCCACGAGTGGCACCTGGACCTGTAATTTCTCTCTTTGTACCTTTTGATGCCACACATGGTAAAATACTGCCTTGATGTCAAGAACTGTCATCTCACCACTCCTCTGGAGCTCAGCTCTTTTGTCTACGACTAAGGCTTTAACACAGTCAGGAACCAAATAAGCATTAAACAGGTTAAAGAACATCGCACAGGACAGACAATCTGTTACATTAATGACAAATTTCTTCTTTTCTAGATATCAAAATTACACCTAGCCTCGATGAAGCCTTGTGCAAACTCTCAGTCTCGAGGTGAAGCCCTGTGTGGACTCCTGTTTTAGAACTTTAGGACTGTAACACTGAACTTTTACCTTGTTTTTTTTTTCTCACTTATACATAAGATTTTGTACCTAGGTATCTTTGTACCTAAGGTGGCGTCAGAAACAGTGACTGTACGTTTTTCACTATACTCATGTACATGTGACCATAAACCTAATTCTAATTCTCATTCTAAACTCCAACACTGAGCTAACCCTTTCAAGTCTGGTTTCATTATTTCTTACAGAGAGTGTTGTTGCTGTGAGTTTACTACATTTCCTCAGCTTCAGACTGACTACATTTCCACAAGATGGTGTCAAGCACAATATTCCTGTAATTAAATAGACTGATTTGACTTCTTGATCCCTTCCAAACCACTCTGATTAACCCCAGATTGCAGGAAATAAACACTTTTCCAGTCAACTAACGGCAGCAGTGCTGCTGGACAGAATGACACTAATGACGCTACTGAACAAATAATAGCACTTACTGTCCCTCACAGGAATAAGTCACATAAGCACATGAATGGTTTTGGTGTAACAGAATGTATTGTGCACTCTCCCCCGCTTGCAAAAACAGCCACAAACCGGAGCAAATTTCTCGACCCTGGGAATCTGAAATAAAAACAGAAAATGCTGGTAACATTCAGCATTGGTGGTGGCAGGGGAAGAGAGAGAAAACGAAAAATAGGCCGGATGCTTCAACAAATGTTTTGAATTGCTGATCCCATTCCCACCTCACTGTCCTCAGCCTGCTACACTGTTCCATGAAGCTCATTGCAAGCTTGAGGGACAGCAACACTTCTTTCCTTGAGATCATTTAGCCTTCCAAACTCAACGCCCAGCTTCACATCACCAGCAGTTGCTGGTGTGGTACTGCTTCAACTATTTACACCTCCTCTACAACCATTGTTTGCTTCTTTATTGGTCCATTGGCAAACCCCTTTTGTCAGTTACTTCCCCCCATTCTCTGTCCATAGACTTTTACTTCCATTCTTTTCTTCTCCATTTGGACCCTAACCTTTCCCTTGGCTTTAGATGTTATCAGCTGTCCCTTGATTTGAGAATGATGTCCACCTTGGGATTTGGCCAAGGTTCTTTACGTGACTGAACAGGAATTTGAATTCAAATAAAAACAAATCTGGAATTAAGAATCTACTGATGACCATGAAATCATTGCTGATAGTCAGAAAGACCCATCTGGTTCACCAATGTCCTTCAGGGAATGAACTCTAACATTGTTGCCTGGTCTGACCTACATGTGCCTCCAGACCCACAGCAATGTGGTTGACTCTCAACTGCCCTCTGAAATGGCTCAGCAAGCCATACAAGGGCAGCAAGGGACAGGCAATAAGTGCTGGCCAGACAGCGACGCCAATGTCCCATGAGTGAATAAAAGAAAAGGTTGGTTTTCAATGCACAGATCTTTGGGAACACTGGACTGAATGCCTCATGAAGTGGGAGGGACAGGATTCGCTTCCTTTTCTTTCCTTCTCTGGGGCTGTTTTCCTTCTGTCTAAAGCTTGTTCTGTATGAGTTAACACAACGTACCATGACAGATTTAAATAAAAGTATTTTTATAATGAAAAGATAACTGTTTCTGTCTCCATCCACAGATGCTGTCTGATCTGCTGAGCATTTCCGGCATTTTCTCCTTCATTACAGATCTTCGGCATCCACAGTGTTTCACTTTTTAAAAAATTTCAAACTGTTTCCAGTTCTGATGAAATGTTGACTTGAATCATTAATCCTGTCTCTCATTGACATGTATATCATGCAAGCATTTCCAGCATTTTATGCTTTTCTAGAATCATGGAAACAGATCCTTCAGCCCAATTCGTCCATGCTGACCAGATATCCTAAATTAATCTACTCTCATTTGCCAGCATTTGGCCTATATCCCTCTCAAGCCTTTCTATTGATGTACCAGTCCACATATTTTTAAAATGTTATAATTGTACTCACCTCTACCATTTCCTTTGGCAGTTTGTTCCATATATGCACCACCTTCTGCATGAAAAAGTTGACCCTCGGGTCCCTTTTAAATCTTTCCCCTCTCACCTTAAATCTACGCCCTCTAGTTTTGGATTCCCTCACCCTGGGGAAAAGACCTTTGCTATTCGCCTTATCTATGCCCCTCAAGATTTTATAAACGTCTATAAGGTCACCCCTCAGGGAAAACAATCCCAGCCTATCCAGTCTCTTTTTATAACTCAGACCCTCCAGTCTCGGTAATAGCCTTGTAAACCTTTTTTGTACCCTTTCCAGTTTAATAACATTCTTAGTACAGCAACCCTCTTGGGATTGTGACAAGTTAAAATGAATTCAGTAAATACACAGAAACAGACAAAACTCTTCAAAGATCTGCTCTGAATGGATGGCTTAAGACGGCTTTCGTTGTTTGCATCTATCTTGAGCTAAAAGTGGAAGTTTCAACTGTGTTTGTCCAAATGTTCACCAAATTTGCTGGCTTACTGCGCAAGTTGTGTAGAATATGCATCATTATCTGCTGTGCTGAAGGCATTGATATGCATCCAACGTTGCTGTCTGTTCAGTGCCGTCATTAGTAGCATTCTCCTGGTGTTGCAATATCTGGGTGAAACAGTGTTAACTTTCCTGTCTAACTCTGGTGTTAAAGCTGCATGTTATCTTTGAAGAGGAGGATGAGTATGAGGAGGAGGAGCTACACTAATGAATTTTACAAGCTATTTCCTGACAGTTGGACCTTTGCAACTCCACACATTAGAAACATTAGAACTGACCAGCAATATCTTGGGAACTAAGAAATTCGTAAATTTGAGAGCACGTTGAGCCAAGGGGAAAAAAAAACAAAATCTGCATGTGACTGGGTGAGATTAGACACCAGATGGTAGCTGGTATTTAAGGCTGTAATTTCTGCAAATGCCATTTTCAACTTTTCCGGCTTCTTTCACAGTTCTGAGCAATAATGATTGAGCTAGAAAAGGAAAATGAAGAAGATCTTTTTAACTGCTTCGCTCCCCGTACTCCGCCCCCTCATCTCCCGGTGGGTCCTGAAGGCATTGAGTCTTTGTTGGAGCGCAGGTTCTTAGTTACCCGCAGTACAGCAATTTCGGGTCCAACTTTTTCAAGAATGGGCTCAGGTAACGCACAACAGTAGATTCTTTGAGCATGGAGCGCGATGGACATCCAAAGCCTATCTTCTCTGCACTCAGTGTCTACACATGTGCATGTTTACAGCAGAGGTAAGGAACAACAAATAACACTCTTACCATAGCAAAACATCCCAAGATGCTTCACAGCAGTACAGGAAACTTGACACAAAACTGCTGAGGAAATATTCAGAGGAGCGAGTCAGGTTTTGAACAGTACCTTAAGAATGTGGTGGAAAGATTACTAGGTTCAGGGCTGAAATTCCAAAGTTAAACGTAAGGTGCTGCATTTTGGAAAGGCAAATCAAGGCAGGACTAATACACTTAATGGTAATGTCCTGGGGAGTGTTGTGAACAAAAAGACCTTGGAGTGCAGGTTCATAGTTCCTTGAAGGTGGAGTCGCAGGTAGATAGGATAGTGAAGAAGGCATTTGGTACGCTTGCCTTTATTGTCAGTGTATTGAGTACAGGAGTTGGGAGGTCATGTTATAGCTGTACAGGACATTGGTTAGGCCACTGTTGGAATACTGTGTGCAATTCTGGTCTCCCTGCTATAGTAAGGATGTTGTGAAACTTGAAAGTGTTCAGAAAAGATTTACAAGGATGTTTGGAGGGTTTGAGCTACAAGGAGAGGCTGAATAAGATGGGGTTATTTTCCCTGGTGCGTGGATGCTTTGGGGTGACCTCATAGAGGTTTATAAAATCATGATGGGCATGGATAGGGAGTATAGACAAGGTCTTTTCCCTGGGGTGAGGGAGTCCAAAGCTAGAAGGCATATTTTTAATGGGAGAGGGAAAAGATTTAAAAGGGATCTAAGGGACAACATTTTCATGCAGAGGGTGGGGCATGTATGGAATGAGCTGACAGAGGAAGTGATGGAAGCTGGTACAATTGCAACATTTAACAGGCATCTGAATGGGTATATGAATAAGAAGAGCTTAGAGGGATATGGGCCAAATGCTGGGGAATGGGACTAGATTAATTTAAGATACCTGGTCAGCATGGACAAGTTGGACCGAACTGTCTGTTTCCGTGCTGTATATTTCTATGACTCAATGACTTTATAAGAGTTGAGAAATTGGCTACCAATGGAAATCAGGAGTATGCATGTACAGGAATCTTGACTGAAGATATTCCGTCCTAATCTCGCGGGTCAATAGTCAATAGCCAAGATCTGAGGAAGGGTCACTGGACCTGAAATATTAACACTGATTTCTCTCCACAGATGCTGCCAGACCTGCTGAGCTTTTCCAGCAACTTCTGTTTTTGTTTCTGATTTCTAGCATCTGTGGTTCTTTTAGTTTTTAGTCAACAGCCAATCTCTGCTGGTGCCACTGGGTTTACCTGTTTCAGCACAGCGCAGGGGTCAAAGGCTGGAGCAGTGTAGCCCTCGGGTTGGTTCACAGCGGAGTTTGTCAAACTGCTTCCATCAGAGGCAGTCCCACATTTAAAGGATGAAGCTGGGCAAAAGATCAACTCGGTACATGCACCTTTCTGTGTAATGCTCCACCCAAACATTGCCATACAGACAGCAGACACTGTTCAGCTACAGCCTCACACTGACCCCATGTTTTAGCACCTGCTGGATTGCATGTAGGAGACCACAGTTCAGGTCTGCAAAAATAATTAATCATGCTTTGTTGGCTTTCTGTCTTTCAAATTGAAATCCAGTAAGGGACTTTAGTTTAGCAGGACAGGATGCTAACTGGTCAAGTTACTTCTGATTTATTTCTCAGGGCCAATCAGCGTCAATGTACCTATTTAAATGTTAAAGTCTGGCAGTTAACTGTCAATCAGTATTAATGGGTGTATTCTCCATGTCAATACATCTACCAATCAGCCTCCATATGACAATCAGTTGGCATTCTCCACTCGTGCATGTTTCTGCTTGCATTTGTACTCTTGCAAAATGTCCTGATTGTGCAGAGCAAAGAGCTTTCACAAAATGTGCCGTTTTTCAGCAGTATCAGAATGACATTGTTGAAAAGAGGAAGAGCAAAAACAAGGACAATTTTGGAAGAAGGAAAGGTGCAGCAATAATTGCTCAGCACAGTTGACATAAAGGTTGCACCGTGAACACTTTTCAGTGGACAGTTCATAAACCATTAAAATAACTGGGAGAGAATGATGATGATAGAGAATAAACCTTCACCTCAGCCACGAATATGTCATGCTGTACTGTAGCAAGCTGACACTCCAGTGCAGTACCTCGGGAGCACTGCAACGTTGGAAATGACTTTTTTTGGTTGAGATGTTAAACAGTCTTGTCTGCCAGTTCAGGTGGTTGTGAAACATCTCCTGGCCACTATTTGAAGGAGAGCAGGGGAGGTCTCCAGGACAAAACCTGTTCCTCAATCAATATCAGAACAATCAGATTACCTGGGTAACTAATATTTATTAATCACATTTGCAAATGTTGGTGGAATACAGATCTTAGGCTGTGAGACACCGACAGAAGCAAAAGGGAATTGAGTTTTCAAACAGTTGCTTCTTTACTGTCCCTTCAACCTGTGGAGGTTAAATTGGCAAAGCAAAGTAAAATCTGTGAACTTTGTGTCTGAGTCCAGAAATGCAGGGCTGTTCAGTGGAGGTATTGAGGTGGAGCGAGGTTGGGGGTGTGGTGGGCATAAAGGCCGCTGCCATTGACTCATGCAGCTCTGAACAAAGCCAGTGAGTTGATTGTGTCTATGAAAGAACTATCGAACTAACTGCATGCCCCTTGCTCTGTCCCCATTGTTCTACAATTCTATTCTTTTCAAACATACACTACTCAATTCTCCTTCAAGGTTACCAGCCTTTTCGGTAGTCCATGGCAACTTGCTTTTATAGAAATCGTCTTCCTCATTCGCCCTTACCAATCACCTTGAATTTGTGTCCTCTGATATTCCGACCCCAACAGAATCTGTTTACTTGCTCTCCAAAAGCCTTTCAGAATTTTGAATGTCTCTGTTAAATTTCCCTTGAAACTTTCCCTGCTCCAAACAGAATAATTCCACCTATCAACAACCAGAATCTTACAGTGAGCGCCAACAGACACAACACACTCAGTAAAGGCAGAAAGGCAAGGTATCTGCTGTGGGTGGGGATTGTGGGGGTCTATCATGCTACTTGGCAAAGGTTTCAGTCTCAACATACACTGTGTATGTGTCAGTAGCCAATCGAAAGTTGCTGATATTGGTACTTATGTCGAATTGGTGATAACTCTTACCTGAGGATTGAAATGAAATTGGGACATCACTATGCACCTCGGAAGATGTTAGCTTGAACAGGATCAGCTGGGCTTATCACAAAGCTCCCATCTTACAAAATGGCATTGTCATTATAGACAGCAAAGTCCCCAATGTGCAGTGAAGGTTTTATAGGCCATCAGCTGAATGGTTATATTGTGCACTCCACATTGAAACAAGACTAAACCATTGCACTAAGGCAGGGACTGAATTTATGATGCAGAGAATGAGAGTTTATTACCTTTCTTTTTACCGAAACGTCCCATTCTAATTTAGTAACAATGGATCAAATTCAAGACTGCCTGCACACACAGAGCTCAAGAAAGTAAAACCACAGCAATTATCAATTTGCTGTTCATGTCTAAATATTTTAATGGGAATGAAGGAGCAAGCAGGACCAGGAGAGGCCATTGTGGCCAATCCCTCTGACTCTATGCTGCCCTCTCTTCTACACCTCAATCCCTCCTGTAGCTAAATATCCATTCAGTTCTCTCTCACATTGGCTGGAAATATTCACTTCCAGTGCCTCTTCAGTATTTTTCACGTATTCACCCACCAATCTCTGTGTGAAGTCTGAATTGTCTGCTCACCTCCCATTGTTTGGAGCTTGATTCCTGAGTACCTCATTACAGAAAGACAACTAAATGAGATTGCTTTGGAAGGAAAGGAGTAAAAGGAAGTTTCCCTTTGAGACAACCAAAAACATCTACAGGATGAGTTTGATATTTCCTTAGAGAAAACTTTTAAATGAACGCGTTTAAGATAGATAAAGAAATTAAGAATTTGCATTTATATGACAACTTTCATGATCTCAGGATGTCATAAAACTCTTTACAGGTAATTAAGTACTTTTGAAGTGTAGTCACTGTTTTAATGTAGCAAATGTGGCAACTAATTTGCACACAGCAAGGTCTCAAAAACAAACAGCATTGACCAGATAATTTCTTTTAGTGATGTTGGAATATTTGATGAAGCATAACTATTGGTCAGGGCATCAGAAGAATTCCAATGCTTTTCTTCAATTTTTGCCGTGGGATCTTTTACATCTAGCAAAGCAGCTTGGCCTCGATGTAACATAGTACCAAAAAAAAACTTCTGACAGTGCAGTGCCTTCTCTTTATTACACTGAAATGTTGACCTAGATTATGCGTTGAGGTTTGTGAGTGGGGTTTGTGGTCATAGCTTTGCAGTTTTCTACGTTTCTGCTTCCCTGTTGAGTAAACTAACATTAAGCCAAGGAACACCAGTGACGACCAAGGCATCCAAGAAATTTCATTCCTGACTACAAAGCATAATTCTGGGCCTTTTGCGAATGTACAGAAAACTCTGTAAATATTATTTCAAAGCAGACAGCTATCAAAACAATATTAAAGAGCGTTAGGTCCAAAGAAGTGAGCATACTGACATGATTTTTTCAAAATCACAATTGACTGATGAGTTTTCGAAGATGCAGAGCCAATAAATTGACCAGTAAAGGTCATCATTAATATTTAACATTTAAATCCAAGATCAGTGTCATCTTTATCTTATGCAACAAGTGTAATGACCTAAAACTTTGGTGGAAATGGAGAAAATGAATGATTTCTGAAGGGAAATTAGATTCGCACTTGAGAGAAATAAGCTTGCAAGGTTACAGGCATACAGCGGGGGAATGGAGCAGATCAGACTGCTCTATAAACAGTTGGCATGCATATGATGGGCTGAATGGATCCTTCTGTGCCATAATGACTGTCACTTGCTGAGTTACCTTCTGTTTTTAATCTTCACCCTCTTCACTGTGGCTTGCTACTGCATATTTGCAGTAATGAAGGCTGCGAATGATGAATGATCAGCAGCTGAGGTTAGAAGCTACACATGCTCATTTTTAACTTGTAAAACATGTATCTGAGAGCGGGATTTTTGCAATGGCATGCCTGCTTCCTTGCTGCATGCGAAGCTACCCGTGACAGAAGTTACTGCGACTGTCCTCACCAAGTATAGGAAAGCTGTGATAGAGGATAACCACTTCCTGATCTAGCTAGAGGAAACTCCTGATGAACCAGCATATTACACAAGTGCAACCCATACGACCATATTGAATAATATGGTTTGCAAGATATTGTTTGTGGATGTGACTGAATGAACACCTAGATGAGATGCCAAGCAGAAAGTGGGGATAGTGGCATGTTCATGGCATCCTTTTTAGTCCCTGAGTTTCCCTACAATGGTGTGCATTCTGGACTCAGTCGAAGCTCCAGGAACGAGACACAGCCCCTCGCAGAGGCTTCCTGACATACAGCCGCCTGGATATGTTGAGGGAAGATCTTCTGGGATGACATATCATGGTGGCTGAATATTTGCAGGACTTCCTGTGGTGCTGCCTTGTGAACCTGTTTTCCTCAGTTGCCTGATGTTCCTCCTCCCTCAATGAACATGCTAACAGAGAGGATTCCCCATAGAGAGCTGGCATGTAAAGGAAAAATATAGTCAAATAGGAGACTGTCGCATTCACATAGAGACGACAAAGATAAACATTGAACTAGCCCTAAGGAAGGTTACATAATCTAAAAGTGCAATGAAGTAGAGGAATTCACCTGTTAGATTTCAGGAATAGCCTTTTTTAGTGTCATCAGTTAGATTGGCAGGATTTAGGATGCAACTGTCAGAATTTGGGACTTGCATGGTCAATGTGTTCTAAACTGCATCTTAGCAAGAACATCTTATACATTCCCTCACTTTAGTGGAATTTAGGATAAAATCTAACGGGAAGTAATAGCTATAGAAGCTCTACAGTGTGGAAACAGGCCATTCAGACCAACAAGCCCACGCCAACCCTTCAAAAAGCATCCCACCCAGACTCATTCGTCTACCCTTTCTCTGTTACCCTACATTTCCCCTGGCTAACACAACTAACCTGCACATCCCTGGGCACTATGGAGTAATTTGGAATAGCCAATCCGACTAACTTGCACATCTTTGGACTGTGGGAGGAAACCGGAACACCCAGAGGAAATCCACACAGACACGGAGAGAATGTGCAAACTCCACACAGACAGTTGCCGGAGGGTGGAATCAAACCCAGGTCCCTGGTGCTATGAAACTGCGGTGCTAACCACCGAGCCACTGTGCCAGCCATATAACCCTTTTTCTGAGAAATTGTTTGTCAATGTACTTGATTCACAGAATCACAACACACTCTTAATGATCAACTTACCCAAAGTAATCCCAGCCACAAAGTGCACATGCTTGATTCATCAATCTGTTTTTCTCTTTTTCATCCATCAGATTCTAAATGCTAGGTGATTTAATGTGGCTCAATTAGTATTAGTGATCTTCTACTTACCTGACTTTGTACATGAATAGGAAGGGTTTAGAGGGATACAGGCCACGTTCTGGCAAATGGGACTAGATTAATTTAGGCTATCTGGTCATCATGGACCAGTTGGATTGAAGGGTCTGTTTCTGTTCTGTACAACTCTATGACTCTGGAAAACCATAAAGAGAAACTTTCTCTTGAGTTCATCATAGATTTATGGTATAGGTCCAGGTACAGCCAATTGATGCTTCAGGAGGTGACTTTCTGTGAATGCCAGGTGCTTTTCCAATACTGTAAATTCATGTCCTTAAAAGCAAATTAAAAACCTTATTTTTTTCTTACAGCGCTTTATCATAATTCTTGGATAAGTTTCATGCTTTGGAATCTGAAAAGGTGTTGGAAGCAGATTCAAGAGTAACTTTTAGCAGGTTACTGCACAAGTACTTAAAGGGGGAGAAAAGTACAGGGTTCCATGGAAAATGCAAGGCAGTAAATGTCACTGGACAGCTGTTTCAAATGGAGAAAAACTGTGGAAACTGTGCAGGTTTCTGAAGGATATGGAGGCCCTGGTGCATGAGTTGTAAAAAGTTAACATTCCTGTTCAACAGGTAACAGGAAGGCAAATGGACTGTTCACCTTTATTTCAAAGGGAATGTAACATAGTATAGGTGGTCTTGCTAAAACTCTGGAAGGTACCAGTTAGACCACAGCTGGAATACTATGAACAGTTTTACTCCCCTTATCTATGGAAAGATTTCTCAGCATTGGAGCCAATTCAGACAAGGCTCACTGAATTGAGTGGAGGTTGAGTAGCTTGAACTTGTACACATTGGAGTTAGAAGAAGGAACCTTACTGAAACTTACGAGATTCTTAGAGTACTTGGGAAGGTTGTTTTCTGTTGCGGGAAAATCTAGGACCAGGGGGCATAATCTCAGAGTAAGTTGCCCATTTAAGACAGAGATGAGGAAGAATTTCTTCCCTCAGAGCTTAGTGAATCTATGGAATTCTTTACTGCAAAAGGCTCTCGAGGCGGGCTCATTATGTATATTCAAGGTTGAGATAGGTTTTTAATCAGGAAAAGAATCAAGGGTTGTGGGAAAAGGCAAGAAAATAGAATCCCTACATTATGGAAGGAGGCCATTTGGCCCAATAAGTCTGCACTAGCCCCCCAAAGAGCATCTCACTCAAATCCAGCCCCCTAACATGTCCCTGTAACCCCACATTTCCCATGCATAGTCCACCCGAGCACTATGGACAATCCTTTTTAGTACGGCCAATCCACCTAACCTGCATATCTTTGGACTATGGAACACCTGGAGGAAATCCACCCAGACACGGGGAGAACATGCAAACTCTACACAGACAGTCACTTGGGGGAAGGGGGGTGGTGGAATTGAACCCAGATCCCCGGCACTGTGAGGCAGCAGAGTAATCATTGAGCCACTGTGCTGCCTGTAATTGATAATGTAAATGAGGATGGTCAGATCAGTCACGATCTCACTGAACGGAGGAACAGACTCAATGGGCTGAATAGCCTACTTCTGTTCCTACATCTTATGATCTTATGGATTCAAAACACAAACACGAAGGCTGAATGGCTACTTTTTGTGCCTAATGGAAACTTCAAGGCACTTCTGATGTAATGAATGACTTTGAACAGTGACAACATGCTGTCATGTAACTTTATATGCAATAAGGTCCCACAAATCTCATTGAAGCAATGCCATTTTTAATGAAAGTAGCAGAGAGAGACACACAGCATGAATTGTCTGCACTCCTTTGAAGAGCAGCGTAGGGCAACTCAGGCAATCATTGGGAAATGGGCAGAAGACCAGGTGAATGCCAAGATCAGTCATGTTAATATTCTGCCAAGTTAACATGATCACAGCAACACTTCAGTGATTCAATCCTCCAAGAATGTCAGATGGCATATTAATACTGCAAATGGGAGTTTGAAAAATGCATAATTTGTCCTTATTACACACGCATACAAGGCACAGGAGCTAAGGAAGATGAGGTTACAGCTTCACAGGGCTCTGTTGGGTAATGAATCTCTGGGCTCTTGGACTGATGGGGAAGAAAAGTCAACAGCGAATGAGATCCCATTAAAAACTGATGTCAGAAAAAACCTCAGAAACTTCCAGATAATCTTTTGTTCTGTCCCAACACCAGAAAATATCAAATGGTCTTGTGCTTGATCTCCTTGCATTCAAAGCAAAAAGGATGTTTTCTTTTTGTTCTTAAGTTCACTTGAAGTTTGATATTCTCTCCACAAAGAATGGTTTCGCTTTGACGTTATCCAACTTAAAGGTTGAACTGACACATCAGCTCCAGGTAACAGTACAGCAAACGACACATGATATAATTAACACCATGCATACAGGACAGCATGGGTGTTGAACAGGAAGCAACTGACAGTTGTAGCATCAAACTGCAGTGAGTACAGGCCCACTTCTGACCTGATTTCTCTGTTCAGTTCTTCCTTCTGTGGAGCAAGACAATCCCAGCACCCTGGTGGCTGACAGCTACACAACTTTGTATTTATGCCTTAAGTTGCCCCTGGTCCTTTACATTTTTCATGTGTACAACTGTCCCTGGAGTACATCTCGTATCATCCTGATACAATCAAAAGGATTGTGCCAATGTCTCAACAGGCCTGCACCTTTGATAAATTAATCCAGTTTTGCATACTTAGCTCTCAAACACACTTTTCCTTTCTGCCCGACTTCTCTTCTAAGTTATTCATAACCTCAGTCCAATTCAATGAAGTTCAGCCAAAAGCAAATTCAATCTGCAATTCCTTAACCCTTTAGATATTTCAAAATAAAATGATAAATCCATTGAATTCACATACAGACAATAAGACAAAAACTTCCTTTATTTTGTTTTCTTTAAAAAAAAATCCAGTTAACATTGGGAGACAAACTACATCATTTATAGTTCAGGGGAATCTTTACTGATTCTGAATGTTCTTTCTCAATTCTAACTTTAATATCCTCAGTGCACAAATGCCACATTTCCTCCAGAAATATCCACAGTTTAAAATTACATAGAACCTAGAACTGTACAGCACAGGAACAGGCCCTTCAGCTCACGATGTTGTGTTAAACATGATGCCAAATTAAACTAATCCCTTCTGTCTGCCCTTGGTCCACATCCCTCCATTCCTTGCATATTCATGTGCTTATCTAAAAGTCCCTTAAATGTCCCTATTGTATCTGCCTCCTCCACCACCACTGGCAGTGCATTCTAGACCCCTACCACACTCAACTTGCTACTCGCATCTCCTTTGAACTTTCCCCCTCTCACCTTAAATGCATGTCTCCTAGTATTAGACATTTCATTCATTATATAATTAGTGATGATATATCTTGGGATGCCCCTAGATTTGAAAAGAACATTTCATCTATTTTTCTTTTCCTATGATGTGGAGGTGCCAGTGTTGGACTGGGGCAGACAAGGTCAGAAGTCACATGACATCAGGTTATAGTCCAAGAGGTTTACTTGAAATCACAAGCTTTTGGAGCGCTACTCCTTCACTTCACCTGACGAAGGAGCAGTGCTCCAAAAGCTTGTGATTTCAAATAAACTTCGTAGACTATAACCTCGTGTTGTGTGACTTCTGACCTCTTCTTTTCCTAGTTCCTCCTGTTTCACATTCTCCCTATCTCCCGCTTTATCCTCCTCACACAGTTGTGATCCTGTCTCTGCATGTGTTACTCAGCTTTTGCCTAGCTCTTTATGGACATCCATCATTTTCTCTTGATTCTGTCTGTCACTCACACTACATTAATTTCATTCTCTCTCCTGGTCTGTAGATATTTTTAATAAACATGTTCAGGTGGGTTAGGTCACATCTATGGAGCATGTGTGACTTGACCCCAAGCCTTGTGGCCCAGAGATAGGGACACTACCACTGCACCACCAGAACCCTAGCTTTCCCTATCTGTGCATCTCTCATTCCCTGTCACTGAATCCATTAACACATCAAAAGTACTTAACTGCAGTGAAACATGGTGGGATGTCCTAAGGTTATGAAAGGCATGATACAATTATAAAGTGGTTCATTCTTGTCAGTTTAACTATCTAAGTTCCCTCCACACAAAGGATTTGAATGGCACAGTGGCTCAGAGATTAGTACCACTACCTTACAGCACCAAGGACCTAGGTTCAATCCTAGCCTTGGGTGACTGTCTGTGTGGTGTTTGCACATTCTCCCCATGTCTGTGTGGATTTGCTCTGGTTTCCTCCCACTGTCTAAAGATGTGTAAGTTAGGGTGGATTGGCCAAGCTAAATGACTACAGTGTCCAGGGATTTGCAGGCTAGATGAGTTAGCCATGGGAAACACAGGGTTACAGGGATGGGTGGGTCTGGGTGGGGTGCCCTTTGTAGGGCCAGTGTGGACTCAATGGGCTGAATGGCCTGCTTCCACACTGTAGGGATTTTATGATTCCTTACTAAAAGCTTGAATGGTAGTAGCCAGGTTTGAAGATCAGGTTTGTAAAAAAAAAGACACCTTCCCTATGTAATTATTTGAAACAATTGTGTGTGGATAAAAACGTAGTTGGACTCAGGTGTGAACAAAGCAACAGACGGCACCCAAGACAATTACAACTTATTGCAAACTTTTTATTAACCGGCACCTAGGATACCAAAGTGTGCCGGTTGATCAGGTATTCCGGGTAATCAAGAGATCCATCTAACCGCAATAAACCCTGACCAAGCGAAGCTTCAAATCATCCGCATCAATCAAAAAATCTGCGTAAAAACATCAACACACCTCCAGAAAATCAATGTAAAAACACACAATAGGTAATAGAAACGTAATGCAGGGGTATACACATCACTGTTAGACGTTATTTGCAGAATGGGTACTTGGACGTCACGGTGGATGGTGGTATTAAGAGGTGTATTTTTTTTTGCCGGTTTATCAAGAGTACCTGTTAAAACAACATTTTCTGTACTTAGATAACACAGTGTGGAGCTGGAAGAGCACGCCAGGCAGCATCAGAGGAGTAGGAAGGTGGACGTTTCAGGTCGGGACGCTTCTGTACTTATTTAGAATAGAACAGAATCCCTACAGTGTGGAAACAGGCCATTCAGCCCAATGCGTCCACAGCGACCCTCCAAAGAGCATTCCACCCAGACCCTTTTTCCTGTTCCTGTAACCCTGCATTTCCCATTATTTAATGATTAATGAGACTTTGACTGAGTTCTGCAATTAATAGTTGCATACGAATTTGATTGATACAGAATTTGCTGACATTTTGAGTCACTGTGCCCGTCAGGGTGACACCCTTAAAATTATAGAATCCCTACAGTGTGAAAGAAGGCCATCTGGCCCCTCAAGTCCACACTGACCCTCTGAACAGCACCCCACCCAGGCCCACTCCCTTACCCTATTCCTGTCACCCTGCATTTCCCACGGCTAACCCACTTAACCTGCACATCGCTGGGCACTCTGGGCAATTTCCCATGGCCAATCCACCTAACCTGCACATCGCTGG
>NC_063353.1:41464998-41567320 GCF_021869965.1 Rhincodon typus
TCTGGGCAATTTCCCATGGCCAATCCACCTAACCTGCACATCGCTGGACTGTGGGAGGAAACCGGAGCACCTGAACCATGCAGACACGGAGAGAATGTGCAAGCTCCATACAGACAGTAGGCTGAGGGTCGAATCTAACACAGGTTCTTGGTGCTGTGAGGCAGCTGTGCTAACCACTGAGCCACCGTGCCACCCAGCTAATTTCTTTTACATGTGTCAATAGCGGAGTTGAAGTCTGCTTCAGCATTCCCAAAGTCAGGCCAGACACATGAAGTCCTACAGCTCATTTGTCTAAATGCTGTTGTGGTGCTGCAGTAGTGGTACTACCTCTGAGCCAGGAGGCTCAGGTTCAAGCCCCAGATGTGTGCCATAACAAGTTAATGAAAAGTATCTATCAAGGGCTATTATCATACGCTGGTAGTGTCCTTACCTCAAAACTAGGTGTTCTGGCTCAAGTCCCATCTGTCCCAGAGGTGTGTTGTAAAATAGCTGAATAGGTTGATTTAGAAACATCTATGGAATGCTTTCTTCTAAGAGGGCTGTGGTAGTGCCTCTACCTACGAACCAGGAGGCCATAGCTCAAGTGCCATCTGTTCCAGAGGTGTGTGATAACACCGCTGAAAAGTTTGCTTAGCAGAAAAAATCCTTAAATACAGCATTAGATTTAACTTTGTGTAAACCTGGGCCTACCTGATCTGGTGCAAGGATCAATCCTTTTGGCTTATTTGAATGTGGTGCTGCACAATTTCATTCCCTGGTGTCTTGCTGCATAATGAGCATTCCCAAGAGGAATTACTGCAATGACTGTTTGGATGGCAATTTGAATTTCAATTCAAGCAGCACTGAAGTTGAAGTGAATGTTTATTTTAATTTGTTCATGGATGTCGATTGCCCATCCTTAATTGCCCCTTGAGGAGGTGGTGGTGTGCTGTTTGGCGTAAGCACGCCACAATGCGGTTAGGGAGATAGTTCCAGGATTTTGATCCAGCAACACTGAAGGATTGGTGATATATTTCTAAGTCTTAAAGTGCGTCATGGGTGTTCCATGGAGTCTCAGCTAGCTCATAAAGTGCCATTTTACAAATTTCCCTCCCCCATGCCTCATCGCTGCATTAAAATGAAAAGTTGCCACTCACCATATGTGACTCAAACTTCTTCTCTGCCAATTTCTTAATGTCATGGAACTTTCTATTTGCTGAATTCTACCCTTTCTCTTAGAATATAAACCATCAGTGAATTCTATCTTGGAATCACTAGTGGGTGAAAGCACATTTTTGCATAGTTTTTGGCTGTGGGCCAGTAGTAGACATTTTGTTGGAGCCTTAAGGACAATTTCACTTGAATTTAAAAATCTCAGCTAATACTGAGGATGTTCTCTCATGGCAGAAAAACCATCTTTTGAGTTCTAATACAAGGCACCAGGATGCCTTAGTCAAATATAAAATACTTTGACCAAAACTTGAGCTCTTAGGCAACACCAACCAGTAAAAACAGTTCAATTGGTCGCTTATCTCTATACCGTTTGTGGGATCTTGCTATGCATACAATTACTTGTCATATTAACCCACCAATCGACATCTTGAGCTGTTTCAGACAGCCTGAGGTCATAAAAAGAATTTTAAAAATCAAATTAACGTCAATTTTGCCACTCTCTGCGAATTTGGTGGTAGTCAGATAATGATGCTTTGTGGCTTTTGCAATAACTCATATGAATATCAGTGGCAGTGGCTGTGGGTCTGCTTTGTAATGTGTCTAGTAAGGGGACAGGTTTACCTGAAACATCCACCAAAGATTAAACAAACCACATATCATTCTGAACAGTAAGAAGTACAAATGGCACCGCAATATAAACTCACTCAGGGTGGTCTGATTTTAATTGTACTCAGTTAATTTTCCTCTCACTTGCCTTCTGCTAAATAATTTTTTCCACCCTTGCTCCCCTCACCCTCTTGTTCCAGTTTGGGATACATCTTCAGAGCACTGTTCCTGTCCAAAGACAGGGACACAGGTTTCCTGACAGAAGAAACAGACAACTGTGTTGCCTCCAAGATCAGCAGCATCTTGTTCCTCACAGAAACCTTCACTGCTGTTGGGATGCCAACTCTGAAAAATTGACTGAGCTGTGGAGCTAGTTCCCTGAGATCTCTGCTGACCTTTTAGTCAGTGAGGAACTGGAGTGCTCAATAACGGCTTGTTTATTTAAGCTCCTGCAGGATAAAACAGTGCATGAAACCAGGGAGTACACTTTCTGTTTTCATTAACGGTGCCACAGTGGGCCTTTATGATTGCTGCAGAGGTGGTTATACAGGGAAATGTCCTTTCTTCCCAACCTTTGCACCCGGAGATACAGATATTCCCCGTGGGGCTGCATCAGGAAAGTCTACTTTTACATTTGGGCTGATTGAAATGTACAAAGAGCCATTTTTTTCCTGGTGCAGTTTGTCTGTCTGGTGAGGTCCAACGTTAGCCCCTATGAGGGCTGCAATATTAAAGTCATGGAATCTCTACAGTGTGGAAAGAGGCCATTCGGCCCATCGGGTCTCTGAAGAGCATCCCCCAAACCCTCTTTCAGCCATGACACAATGTAGTTTCATTAGCAATGAGCCTTAGCTTTCCCTCCCTCCGTGCATATTTGACGTACTAATGCCTTATAACTAGGTTCAAGGGAGCAAGCAGGCGATATGCACTGTATTGACGTGCAAGCATTTAAGACACGCCTATTCCTTGTGTGCCATTTCAAAATTGCACTGTCCCATACAGATGGTTCACCCTTTGTACTTGACGTCCAAATTGACCCCCATTTTTGCAGAATTTTGAAGTTTGAGACTTACACACCAATGTCAATGGTAACTGAAGGCTTCTTTTTCCGAGAATTTTCCAATATTTCCTCCGTTTGTCTGAACTCATTGACTTGTGCTGGGGTGGGAGGTTCGGGAGAAATTCAGGGCGTGGTGTGCACCTTCTGCTATTTCAGTTAAATGATCATCCTTCTCGAGTGCACCTCGACGTGGAGTTTAGATGGCTCTTTGTTTCAGCCTGTGAGCCCAGCCTGATCCCATCATCACACTCACAGATGGGAACTGAATCTGTCATGTCATTGAACAATTTTTAAACTGTGATTATGTGGCAGTAATGCACAGCCTGAAAGAACAGCTGCAAAGCCATTTATTAACTCTGAAGCTGCAAATTCTTCAGAATTACGTACCACGCTTGTCTAACATTTGTTGATGAGAGGTGAGCTGGAATTGTTACAGCAGACACTTGGTACAATCAGGCACCAGGTTGTCAGTGTTATTATCCTTATTATCCTGTGCCAAACAGCTTTTTATCATGTTATATCCTCCTGCCACGCACTGACAGAAAGACAGAAAGAAAAATGTCTTATGATGGACCCTTTTGTAAATTAATTTACAAGCTCAGTACAAGCTTCCCCTATAATTCCAATGTCTGCTTCAAAGTGTGTTTTGTGGTGTGGAAGTATTCTGTGGTGTGTTTTGGTGTGTTTCATTGTGTGGGTGTTTCAGTGTGGATGGGAGTGGGAGTGAATGTGTGTGGGTTGAGATGTGTGCGTGTGCGCATGTGTGTGCATGCATGTGTGTACACGCATGCATGTGTGTGTGCGCTTGCGAGTGTGTGTGTGCGTGTGTGTGTGCACATGTTATAGTGTGTGCAAGGTAGATTTGTAACCAGTTTTGACACACACCATGTGATCTGGCTGGCACTGGGTCAAATCATAGAGATGTACAGCATGGAAACAGACCCTTTGGTGCAATTTGTCCATGCCGACCAGATATCCTAAATTAATCTTGTCCTATCTGCCAGCATTTGGCCCACATCCCTCTAAAACCTTTTCATTCATTTACCCGTCCTTTTAAAAGTTGTAATTGTACCAGCCTCCCCCACCTCCCTTGGCAGCTCATTCTATACATGCACCACCCTCTGCATGAAAAAGTTGCCCCTCCGGCCCCTATTAAATCATTTACTCCCCTACCTTGGGCCAAGATACTGAACAGCCTCATAAAGACCAAAGTGAAGAGAAACTGAGGATATTGCCTGTGGTCAAGATGTTAATTTATTTAAAAGGGAGCAGGAAGGCTGTATCACACCAAGCTTTTTTGATGATTTTAACATGATCTGCTTAACATTTCCCTCAATTCCTCTTCTGAACTGAAAGACACTCAGTTGCCTCCTGACCACATTAACACTGGCTTGCATCAGTGGTCTTCTCTCAGGAGATAAAAAGCACCAGTACCAGTTAGTGAGCTCAGAACAGTAACTGAATCTCAGATCTGCTGACTTTCATAAGTAAATTGAGCATCACTCATGGGTTATGGTCTCCAGAGAATAACAGAATGAATTACTGTCATATTACTCAGTGCCAACATCGAGCGTCAAAATATATATTCCTGAATTTCTTGCCTACAGTATTTCAGTACTGATTGATTACCTTAGAGCTGCATACTCTTTATTGTTTGGTTAAGTTTTACCTTTCGTTTCAAATTTTAGGGGAACATATCTTTCAATACTTTGGACAGGAAAGTTTCAACTGGACATCACATCAAACAAACAATCAAATCATGCTTCACACAGTCAAATCTAAACTTAGCAACATTTGGAGCATTGTTAAGTAGCCTCAGGACCAGAGGAAAGATCATCCAGTGTTCCCACTTCCGATTACAAAGTGGTGGCCCTGATGGAAATAAATTTAGAGTGAGGACAGGGTTAAACTTTGCTTCAATGCCAAACAGAATTAATAAGCTGACTGACACTGCTTTAAATTGTTGCTTAAATCCATGCAAAATAGACCCAAGCAAATGTTGTTACTTCTGGCACAGGTTGAATATTGAACTGAAGTCTGGTATGGTTATGAGAACTCTCAAGCAGTTAGCATTTAACCAAATTCTGAAAAATACATCATAATTGATGAATTCAACTTGGTCATTCATTCAATGTTTCTCGAGTTTCCAAAAATGTATCATCACTAAACATGCTGTCTCTTACCAACAGTATCTGATCTGCGTGACTCTTATTCACTTGTCGGACAAGGGTAATGCTGGCTGGTCACCATGTATTGCTTGTCCCTAGTAGCCCTCAAGAAAGTGGTACTGAACTGCCTTCTTAAACCACTGCAGTCCATGTGCTGTAGGTTGACCCACAATGCCCTTAGAGAGGAAATTCCAGTGACGCTGAAGGAACAGCGATATATTTCCAAGTCAAGATGGTGAGTGGCTTGGAAGGGAACTTGCAGCTGGTGTTGTTCTGCTGCCCATGTACTTCTAGATGGAAGTGGTCATGGGTTTGGAATGTGCTGTCCAAGGGTCTTTGGTGAATTTCTGTCATGCATCTTGTAGATAGTACACACTGCTGTGTGTCAGTGAGCGTCGGTGGTGAAGAAAATGGATGCTTGTGGATGTGATGGCAATCAAGTGGGCTGCTTTGTCCTGGATGGTGTCAAACTTCTTGATTGCTATTGGAGCTACCCCCATCCAGACAAGTGGGGAGTATTCCATCAGCCGTCTGATTTGTGCCTTGTAGTTGGTGGACAGGCTTTGGTGAATCAGGAGGTAAGTTATTCGCTGCAGTATTCCCAGCCTCTGATGTGTTGTTATTGCCACTGTGTTTGTGTGTGGTGAGTTCGGTTGAGTTTCTGGTCAATGATAACCCCTAGGATGTTGATTGTGGGGAATTCAGTGATGGTAACACCATCAAGGGGTGCTGGTTAGATTGTCTCATAATGGACATGGTCATCGCCTGGCAATTGTGTGGCGCAAATGTTACTTGCCACTTATCAGCCCAAGCCTGAATATTGTCCAGATCTTGTTGTATTTGAACGTGGATTGCTTTAGTAAACATTTTCTCTCATTGAAGGTGGTGTGCTGTAATGCTTTTAAGAAACATTCACTGCATATATTCTTCTTATGGTAACTCAAATTTTTATTCCTCTGTTTAAAACGGCATTAATATTGCTTGTTTCAGTCCTCAGAAACCTTGACTGTAATTGTAGCACAGCATCAAACGTATTCACGACAAATCACAATAAAAGGCTTTTCTGTCAGTGGCAAGTTAAACAGCTCATGAATTGTTGCAGTTTGAGAAAAGATGGTGAGGGCTGAATAAAAACAAGACAAATTTCTGCTTACAAAGTTAACACAGCCCGCTTCCAGTTTCAAACCCTAGGGAAAGACACTCAAACCCCTCCAATTGATGCTGTGGGTCCCTCAAATCCCTCCGTACGCAGAATGCACGTCCCTGAGGCTTAACCCATTGTAGTGAGAAACTTTATTCACACTCATATGCTGGAGTTATTGGATCCCACTATCCTAATGTACACGGCTAACACTGACCCCAAATTTCATTCGACGTTCAAGCATTGACTTGCCTTCCTTTCAATTCAAGAAAGTTTGTTCCATGTCTTGTGAGGACCGCTGTAGAAATTTGGTTTAAGTACTGTAGCCTGGCAACCAGATGTTGCAATGTGATGTGCATGTACCTGAAAGGGGGTACATCTTAAACTGCTCTTGATCACTACCATTACTGGGTCAGGAAGTAATGTAGTATACACATGACTCTAACACAGTACGTGTCAGTTGCAGTCATGATCAGATGTACCATCCATAGGCTCCTAGTTAACATAGTCTATTGGTATGACTGGACTCTGGATGGGATTTCCCAATTTGTTACAGTTCCAGATAGGATAGCCCAAGTGAGATGAACTGACTTCCCTTATTTATTCACCCACCCTCTTGGTTGCCCACAACAAGGTTAATTTAGAAAGATTCCCTTCCCTTCCAGATTCCTTTCTCTCTGAACAAATTAAATTATGCTTTAAAAGGAGCCAATGCAAGCAGGCTTTCTTGAGTTAACAAATGAGTGAGATTATTAGCCAAAGATTAATATTAGCTATGAGTTTGAAAACACGCACCAACAGACTTAAGAACAGCTTCTTCCCCGCTGTTATCACTTATGAACGGACCTCTCATATATTAGAGTTGATCTTTCTCTGCACCTTCTCTGTAGCTGTAACACTATATTCTGCATTCTGTTCTATTACCCTGATGTGCTTATGTAAGATATGGTTTGTCTGAATAGCACACAAAACAATATTTTTCACTGTGTCTTGGCACATGACAATAATAAATCAAATCAAAAACCATTACATAACACAGATACAACCACATTAGGAACAAGAAGTGAGTCCCAAAATAAGTTCAAAATCAGATATAAAGATCAGGCTGAGCAGTCCATGAAGAACAGATTGGATGCTACAGCTGGCGTTGCTGTTGGTAGTTAAGGAAATGATTTCAAGGTTCTTAGCTTTGCAGATTGATTGAAATTCTATTGTCTTGGTTCTTTTTGACAGTGTTAGATGGCAGCACTCAGAGTTACAGATATCTTTTCCTCATGGTGTAGGGTTGTTTAGTGGTTGATTTCAAACTATCACAGCACACTAGTCCACAGAATAATACACAAGTCACTAACAAACATAGAATACAAGTTGCAGTCAGTTTTTTACCCCTTCTTGCATATCCCTGGAAGTGTAAAACATAAACATGACTTCCTGTTGAAAGTGAGGTAGTTAGACAGCCTCTCTATAACTCTTCCTTTTTATTTGAAGTTCTCCTGATTCTCTCCAGGTGTGACATTCCAGGGTCCACGCAAAACTCAGCCAGACAGTTAGTGAAGTTATATGCATTGTCATCTTTTGGCTATGGCAGTCTTCTTTCAAGAAACACACATGTTGCAATTAAATTTCAAAAGGGTCATCATTACTTTGGGGTCCTGACTCACCTTCATGCAATTGTGCATAATAGTGTCTTCAAATAAAGGATCCAAATTATTGCTTTACCAATCGTTGTCATAATTGTACCACTCATATGTTGAATAGAAGAATCAAACATCAGCTACCTATTTATCTACTCCATGCATTGATGTGCAAAGACCAGCAACATAGATTTCTGCCTGAGCAAACAGTCAAACACTTTCCCAAAATCAGCAATCTTTGCTTTCTCTTTCTGTGATGGGAATAGCCAGCTCTCGTCAATCAGCTAGCATGTCTAAGGCAAAGTAACTAAAGCCATTTGTCATCATTAAGCACCAATGCTATCAATCAAAGCCCAGGCTCTAGCCTTATTAATAATCTAAACTTGGGTGTTATGTTTTCAAAAATCAATAGCATTTAATGGAAAGAAAGAGATAAAACATTGGTGAGGCAGGTCCTTAAGGAAGACAGTGGTTGAGATAGTTCATGACTGGAGTTGAACACTCATATTTTATGGAATTGACAAAAATATAAAAGGGCTAGGAGGTGACAAGTTGAAATGTTCCTCCAAAGCAGCCCCCTTATCTCAATAAATGGGAAACTGCCATTTTAAATCTTAAAGCAAGCTGAAAGAGCCATATTGAAGCGATGTATACCAAAGCAGCTTCCAGTCAGGGTTAGTTTGGGCACAGCGTATGGTTTCTCCTGGTCCAATGGGTGGAGGTAAAAATAAACAGATTGGATGGGATTGATATTGTGAGGTGACACTGTTGTGAAATACATTTGGCGGTCAGTTATAGAGTCATGCAGCATGGAAACAGGCTCTTTGGTCCAACTCACTCGTGCCGACCAGACATCCCAATCTGACCTAGTCCTATTTAGAACCTTAGAATCCCTATAGGTGGAAGCAGGCCATTCGGCCCATTGAGTCCTCACCAACTCTCTGAAGAACAGCCCATCCAGACCCAACCCCTACCCTATCCTATCCCTACATTTCCCACCCTAGACACTATGGACAATTTGGCACAGCCAATCCACCTAACCTGCATATCTTTGGACTGTGGGAGGGAACCGGAGCACCCGGAGGAAACCCACGCAGACACGGAGAGAATGTGCAAACTCCACACAGACAGTTGCCCAAGGCTGGAATTGAACCCAGGTCCCTGGCACTGTGAGGCAGCAGTGCTAACCACAGAGCCACCGTGCCACATTTGCCAGCATTTGACCCATATTCCTCTGAATCCTTCCTTTTCATATATCGATCCTTTTAACTGTTGTAATTGTACCAGCCAACACCACTTCCTCTGGCAGCTTATTCTATACATATATATGGAATACACCACCCTCTGCATTAAAAAGTTACCCCTCAGGTCCTTTTTAAATCTTTCCCCTCTCACCTTAAACTGATGCCTTCTAGTTTTGGACTGCCCCTCCCTAGGAAAACGACCTTAGCCGTTCACCCTATCTATCCCCTCATTATTTTATAAACCTCGATAAGGTCACCCCTCAGCCTCCAACCACATGCTCCCATTTTGTTAGTAACTGCCTCAGTTCAGCAATCCATCTTTTTGGAAAAAAGCAGCAAAGTTTTGGATTAAGAAACAGAAAATGCTGGAAATACTCAGGTTAGGCATTCAAACAATACACTCAAACAGAATACATCTCTGTCTCAGGCTTGGTGCAGTGCTCCAGCGAAACTCAGCACAAGTTAGAAGAGCAGCACCTCATTTTCCGCTTGGGAACTCTGTAGCCTTCTGGACTCAACATCAACTTCAACAATTTTAGGGCTTGAGCACTTTTTCCTATGTCCTTACCTCACTGCCCACTCGCCAGGCCTTGTCAACACATTGTTTGCTACCACAACCAACCCATTGTCAGCCAATAATGGCGCCCATTAGGAGTTATTCATTCCCCCAGGCTGACCTTTACCCATTCCTTTGTCTGCCCAACTGTTTCCCTCTCTCTGGGCTTCATCTCCACCTATTGCTTACTCCTCCCCCTCCACCCCCACCCCATCTTTAGCATATATACCAATCTTTACCCAGCTACAATCAATTCTAAAGAAGGGTCACTGGGCCAAAATGTTATCTCTGCTTTCTCTCCACAAATGCCGCTAGAGCTGTTGAGTTTTTCAATGATTCCTGTTTTTGTCTCTGATTTTCAGCATCCACAATTTGTTTTGTTTTAAAAACATATAGCTTTGTGTTTGAGTCTTGCGTGTGATTGGTGTGAGCTCAATAGTGTGAGGAAACTGAACTCTAGTCACTAGCTGGAGTCTTTAACCCGGAATGCCTCAGTGATCATCTCATCAATTGTTCATGTTAATCGAGCTTGTTCATGATTTTGGGCTCAGTAACTCTAGTCCCCTGCTGTGCTGGAAGCAGACAATAGAATAATAACATTAAAGTGAATGTTATCTGTTTAAACTGTTGAGTTTTAGGAAAGAGACCAACAACGAGACTCACATTTATAGGCTCAACATTATTCTTTTGCCATTGTTTCTAAGCATCGTGGAAAAAAAGCAAACTTTTTTTATCCCAGTATCTTTCAAAGAATTTAAAAAGGGGTAGATTTTCAGCTTTGTATAAAGTGTAAAATGGGTGAATCAGTAATCTATTTTACACCTCTCCCTACTGTTTTGTTATATGCCTTTAGATGCACAGAATGGGTTGCCTGTCTCACTATTGTCTCTTACACAAATGTACCATGTCAAAATCTACACCAAAAGTTCTTGGATGTTCTAAAATTTTGCAAGGAACACTGTCTACTGATAATGACTCACATGAGATCTTTACACCACAATGATGCAATGAATATTGGAAAAAGTCATCACATTATAACCTTGTCACTGCAACAGAAATGTGAGACATCCTTCAGGACTATTTAGCTCTGTTCAATAGCATGGTTGAAAGATTGTTCTCGAGTTAAAGGTGAAGTGACAGGTTAGTTCATCTATGGTTACAGAAGTTTCAAAGAAAAATTAACTGCATTGCATAGGAAGGGGCTGTTCAACATCACATATAATCAACTTTGTTTACAAACTTTGAAAAAAAATGAACTTTTATCTTCCATACCTCATGTTGTGGTAAATAGCTACATGATCCAAGGCATTGGAAGCTTACAGGGAAGTTAAAAACAACAGTTTGTGGCATTACAGTTTCACAAAAGATCACAACTGTGAAAGAAGAAAAGCTTTATTATTCCTTTAGGATGTCCAAAGATGAGTTTTTAAGGGAAATATCTGCTAGACTTTGACTGTACAGCATGGACGTAATTTCCTAAATATGGAATACAAAATCACCAATTGATGGCTTCTCAAATTGCATTCTTTCCCCAATTAACAAAATATTATATATAAGAAAACTCATTCCATGCCGTGTTTACATCATACCTGATTTTCCCTTTTTAATGTTCATGGCTTCAAACATTGAGATGAGATGTGTTAAATTGGCTGTCAATGACCTTAGCCATCTATATAATGTTAATGTCCACCTCAAAATATCTGTCAAAGCTCTGATTTTTTTTAAGCAATGAATTCAAATGGAGTTGAATAACTTCTGGGTTAGACAACTATTGCATTGCCAGTAATTACAGAAGCACAACATTGCATTCTTCAACTTGGTTTCAGGTTGAATAGTGATTATAAATTTAAGATTTTGTGTGATGCGATGTGAAGTAATAGCTCATGACCTTCATCTATCATGATGTGATGTTACGTTAGCTCCTGTGATGCAAGACTGAGATGTGGGTCAGGTAGTTCTGAAAAATTCAATGAATTGTTATTACAGCACCCTGGTACCTACAGGTGAATGCTACAATTACAAGGGCTTGTGTATCTTGACTCAAGCTAAACAATTTGGATATACAGTGGCACACTTCCCTCAGCATGTCATGCTTCAAGATGGAGATTGACATCTTTATTCCATTAGGTCATATGCTATCATTTGGTGATAACACCATGAGCATGTCCCTTAAAGCAATATTACATTCTGCCGTGAGACATAACACAAAATAGTGCATAAAATTTAATTTTAATAAGCTAGCAGTGACTATATAATTCCACAAATGAGCAATCTGACCTTATAGGACAGGAAGAGAAAGTAAGGAAGGATTTGCATTTACACAGTGCGTTCCATGACAGTCAGACATGCCAAAGTACTTTATAGCCAACGATGTGCTGTTGCAATGCTGAAAGCCACAGCAAACATCCATAAGCTGTAATGTGAGCAAGAACAGTTTTTGTAGTGTTGATTGAGGGACAGGAACAGGCCAGGACCCCAGTGAAAACCCCCCTTGTTTTTTCTGAAAATAATACCAGAGGATTTATTTTTACGTCACACAACCACGTGCCTCAGCCTGATGCCTGACCTGAACATGGCACCTTCTGACATAGCAACCCTCTCAGTACTCCACCAATACGTCAACCTAGATTTTGGTGCTCAAGCCCTGGAAAAGAATGTGAATCCAGAACTTAGTCATTCCGAAGCAAAGCTGCTATTAACTGAGCAATGACTGGCACTGGGACAGATGCTCATGGTGAATTTGTTGTTGCAGTAGGGCCAAGGTACCAGCTCGGCAACAAGGAATTTAATACCAACAAGGGAAACCTATTATGTTATAAACCATTGGAACCTTATTCTCTGAAAGCTGTGGAGATATTTGGAAAGCTTTGCGTCCCTTCAGCTGACAAAATATCAAGTTGGATCACTTTCAAAAATAATGACCTTCTTGCAGCTTCTTTTTTATTATTGACGAACAAACCTCAGCAAGCTCTTTCCTGTAAATCTCCATGAATGCATTTTTGGATGGGTACAGTGCCTAGATTGGTAGAAATGGTTACCAAGGTGAACACTGCTTTCTATCTGTCTTGCAATCTAGTTTATATGTGTCACCACATAGAATAAAGTCAACAACCTCCATCCCCACCTCTGTCACAAACCTCACCCAACCTTTCATGTTATTCTAAGTGCCATGATCCAGAACATTGCAGCAAACAGGCCCATGTAACTGTTGAACAAAACAATCTCAACCACATAGCAGTGCTAACTTGTACATAAATATCAAAGATTATTCCATAACAAAGTAGAGCAAGAACACTTCATCCAGTTAGGCTCACTGATTTCCTTTCCCCAGGAATATATTTTATTCACAGAATTTATAAAAGCACATTTCAATCTCAATGTTACAGAAAGTGCAATAGAATTCAACTTGTTCCCGCACAGCATGTTGCAGTTTGAGATGCCTCAATATAATTGCAATGCGTGTGATATTCCCTGTACACATTCCATGTCAAGCATACAGCCTGGGGGGAGGGGGGAAGGGGGTGGTATCTACACCATTTCGAGCCCATCAGTGTCCAATGGCTGAAATACCTTACACTCCAAGAATATGATCCTCAAAGGCAAACAAGTCATAATTCCACCATTAACAAGGACATTGATCAACTAGTCTAACAGTGTGAAACAGGCCAATTCATCAATCTCAACAATTCAAAGCATCTTTCTTTCCATATGAGCTTCCTTCTGAGCTATGGTCACAATTGTGACTTATATTTTCTGTGTTCAAGGGTGCAATTACATTCTGATGACTGTATATTTCACCCAAATTCCCTCTTGTATGGTTAATGAAAGATACCACTATTTGTTGACCTAATCATCTAGAAAGGAATAATTTGATTAGGGATAGTCAACACGGTTTTGTGAAGGGTAGGTCGTGCCTCACAAACCTTATTGAGTTCTTCGAGAAGGTGACCAAACAGGTGGATGAGGGTAAAGCGGTTGATGTGGTGTATTTGGATTTCAGTAAAGCGTTTGATAAGGTTCCCCATGGTAGGCTATTGCAGAAAATACGGAGGCATGGGATTGAGGGTGATATAGCGGTTTGGATCAGAAATTGGCTAGCTGTAAGAAGACAGAGAGTGGTGGTTGATGGGAAATGTTCATCCCGGAGTTCAGTTACTAGTGGTGTACCTCAAGGATCTGTTTTGGGGCCACTGCTGTTTGTCATTTTTATAAATGACCTGGATGAGGGCGTAGAAGGATGGGTTAGTAAATTTGCAGATGACACCAAAGTCGGTGGAGTTGTGGATAGTGCGGAAGGATGTTGCAGGTTACAGAGAGACATAGATAAGCTGCAGAGCTGGGCTGAGAGGTGGCAAATGGAGTTTAATGCGGAAAAGTGTGAGGTGATTCACTTTGGAAGGAGTAACAGGAATACAGAGTACTGGGCTAATGGTAAGATTCTTGGTAGTGTGGATGAGCAGAAAGATCTCGGTGTCCATGTGCATAGATCACTGAAAGTTGCCACCCAGGTTGATAGCGTTGTTAAGAAGGCGTACAGTATGTTAGGTTTTATTGGTAGAGGGATTGAGTTTCGGAGCCATGAGGTCATGTTGCAGCTGTACAAAACTCTAGTGCGGCCGCACTTGGAGTATTGCGTACAGTTCTGGTCACCGCATTATAGGAAGGATGTGGAAGCATTGGAAAGGGTGCAGAGGAGATTTACCAGGATGTTGCCTGGTATGGAGGGAAGGTCTTATGAGGAAAGGCTGAGGGTCTTGAGGCTGTTTTCGTTAGAGAGAAGAAGGTTAAGAGGTGACTTGATAGAGACATACAAGATGATCAGAGGATTAGATAGGGTGGACAGTGGGAGCCTTTTTCCTCGGATGGTGATGGCTAGCACGAGGGGACATAGCTTTAAATTGAGGGGTGATAGATATAGGACAGATGTCAGAGGTAGGTTCTTTACTCAGAGAGTAGTAAGGACGTGGAATGCCCTGCCTGCAAAAATGGTAGACTCGCCTACTTTAAGGGCATTTAAATGGTCATTGGATAAACAATATGGATGATAATGGAATAGTTTAGGTTAGATGGGCTTCAGATTGGTTTCACAGGTCGGCGCAACATCGAGGGCCGAAGGGCCTGTACTGTGCTGTAATGTTCTTTGTTCTATGTTCTACTGATTACCATATTTGGTATGTTCAGTGTTCGTCAATGAATTGTGTCTGACTGTGGTCCAGGGTACACTAGTGTACCCTTCTGAGACACTTGCAGGAAACAGGGTGCTTGACAAATTACCTAATCACCTCCCTATCCTCAGTATAACTACCACACACCCATGACAAATGATAGATGGCTTCTGGCAAGATTGTGGCAAGGTAAGTCGCTCCATTCAGAGCACTACTCTGCTCGCTAGTTCCCTTTCCTTTTCCCTTCTTCTTCTCTCTCCTCTCTGCAGTAATTCTATGCCCCCCAGCTCACCGGCCTTTTAACTACTTACCTAAGGAGTTGGGTCACGAGGGCCATGTCCTGCAGTAATTGTGGATTGAGCATGGGCCGGAGCGACGGCGATGGATCAAGAATGGGCCGGTTCGGCAGTGAGAGCGGGCAGTGAGGCGGTGAGAGCGGAGACAGTGGGCCGGGCCGGTGAGGCAGTGATGAAGAAGACAGTGGACCGGTCTGGTGAGGCGGTGAGAGCGGAGATGGTGGGCCGAGCTGGTGAGGCGGTGACGGTGGGCCGGGCCGGTGAGGCGGTGATGGTGGAGACAGTGGGCTGGGCCTGTGAGGTGGTGATGGTGGAGACAGTGGGCCGGGCCGGTGAGGTGGTGAGAGCGGAGATGGTGGGCTGGGCCGGTGAGGCGGTGATGGTGAAGACGGTGGGCCAGGCCGGTGAGACATTGAGAGCGGAGACGGTGGGCCGGACCGGTGAGACGGTGATGGTGGAGACGGTGGGCTGGACCGGTGAGGCGGTGAGAGCGGAGACAGTGGGCCGGGCCGGTGAGGCGGTGATGGTGGAGACGGTGGGCCGGGCCGGTGAGGCGGTGATGGTGGAGATGGTGGGCCTGGCCGGTGATGGTGGAGACAGTGGGCTTTCCACATGGCAGTGGCGGTGGGGGCCTCCTGGTTGCCCTAGCGATTGGAGCAGTGCCTGCACCATTGTGGAGATGGGACTTGGGGATCTGAACTTTTCATTTTTTCTTGGCTCCGTTAAAAAATTTTTAATTCTGGTTTTTGTAACCAAGTGGGTGCCAGTGATTGGCGATTTTGTGCACTTTTTGTTATATTTATGTATTCCTATACTTAGTACATGTGGCAAATAAATAAGTGAACATCCAACGCACCGCACAGCCACACTGCTAACTTCTGGGAACTATACAGCACTGAATCCAGTCACACTGTCCATCTACCAGAGCATTTTCTCTGAATATTTTGAGACGATGGGTGGAATGTTACAGAGGTCTGACAGATGTGGGCTATCGTGTGATTTATGGCACAACTGAATGCAATGGCTGGTGAGACCTCTCTCAGTGTCAAGAGAAACTCGCTCCATTTTCTAAGCTTTTTCCGACCAATGAGGCAAGTTTCTTACTTGGAGCAGTGCGTTGCCAATTAAGGGAGATCAAAGCTTGTTAAACTCCTTCTTCACAGACCAACTCGCCTCATTCACATTCAACTTCCAATCTTTTCAAACGCACCAAACAAGCTTGAAGTTGAGAAATCTCCACTTGGATGTCAGAACGGGTACCTGATGACTTCAGCTCAACGCCACCTGCCAAGTGCTCCCATTGGTGGTCACTGCGTAGCATCTTGGCATGATCCATAGCTACCAGTCACTTGCACCCCTTATCCATGGAGATTGGCATCCAGCAGTTGCCAGCTTCTTATGACCATGATAACACCTCTCTGATACATGGCAGGTTGCTCAGGAAGGACAGGCTGGCATTGAAGGGCACATTGGTGACTGGCAGTGAAAGGCTGGAGCAGAGATATTTTCCACGTACACTCAGCTCATGGAGTGGTCCAGGCTGCACCTCACGGCCGATCACCTACTCTCTGAGCGCTCGCTCACATAGTGCCAACCTACCTTCTTGTAGCACCTGTACCTTGCCCTTCTTTGTTGATTAACCCAGTCACACCACCAGGCAGCTTGCCTTGCTGTTCAGCAGTCCTCAGTCAAGGGCAGACTGTGATCTCTGTCCAGGTCAGGCATCCAATCGGTGTGCTCTCAGCTGGGGATCCCTGCCTCTGCAGCCAAGGGAGAAGGTCATGGTTAACTTCATGGCTCTACACTGGCCAATCTTGGTGGGGATTTGGGGGGTGGGGTGATGTAAGGCTAACGCAGTCAGTGGGAGATGTATAGAAAGGATTTGGAGCTCTAGGCATGTCTCATCTGGGGCTAAAATTGAATCAGAGATAGTAGGAACTGCAGATGCTGGAGAATCCGAGACAACAAGGTGCAGGGCTGGATGAACACAGCAGGCCAAGCAGCATCATAGGAGCAGAGGGGCTGTCTGGTTAGGTGGCTCAAGGGTGTGGGCCACGGTTGGTCCATCAGTCTGTCCACAGAAACGAAAGGAGAAGGGGGTTGGGTGGAGGGGGGGGGGTCATCCAGGGGAGCATTTGTTGGAGGGTTGGGGTGGTGAGGGGAAGAATTAACAACCTAATCTTCACCATCAGGGGCTACAGGCTGCGGGGTAAGTGTATTAAATTCTGAAAGGGGGAGCAACAGTTTCTGCAAGGGGTCGATACAGGAAAGCATGGAGGGAAGGAGAGGGATGTCAGGAACATCCTGGCTTCAAAGTGGGGAGAGGGGACACTGTATGACCACAGCTGGCATGGTCAACTTATATTGGGAGGGCGGTGGTGGTAGTGCGAGAGTTTGGCTGGGAAGTGCAGGTGATGGGCAAGTGCAAATTCATGAAGATGGCTTGGACCTAGGGGGACGGAAGCAGATGGCATTTACAAAACAGCTACCCAGAAAGGGTATCTGGATGTCACCAATATATATAGAGGTGGAGGCTGTAAGCCACTGGTCGAGGAGCATTCACGGTCACCTTCCAGTGTACTCAAAATCAAAAGTGTGAAATGGCGAAGAAAAGGATTGTGACTAGGCGCGGAGTGGGCGGGTATGTTATTCACCTTTTGAGGGAGGGGGCTGCAGGCCCCACCAATGTGAGGAACTTACACACAGATCCATGAATTGTACAGGACACAGAGCTGTGCAGTCCCTAATCCCTGGCCATCTGAAGGCATTAGCTCCTTGTCTGTGCTCTACACCTCCCTGCCCACACACATTGCAGACTTCCTCAGTCATACCAACACTCTTGGACACATGGCAAGAATTGGGGCATTCCAGGACGAGGGGCAATGGGGTCACTAGGACAGAGTAGTGCTCTGTACTTCTTCATCTTTCTTGCACATGCTGCAGTGCACTCTCAAAATCAGACCACAGCTCATCCCATGATGTTAGATATCATGCTGGGAAACAAACTACCAGATGTGAGGTCAAAATATCAAAATGTACCAGATCATGCACAGTGCATCGTCACCAAAGTGCCCTCAAAGGGTTTTCATCTTCCTCCACGTCTCCCTGGTTCTGTAGCTAGGGTAGAAGGAGCCTGTTCAGCAGGGGAGCCTGTAGGCCCTGCATGTTTGACCAGGCAACCTGGGGTTGTTTGTACCTGGATGGTTCAGACATACCTCTTGCCAGAGCCAACTGGATCTTTCTTGGCTCAAATTTCCAAAGCTTGGGGGAGGGACCAGGTCGGATGGAGGTGGAGGGCCTGACCACCTCTAGAGTGTCCCGAGATGAGACTTTGGAGGGGTAGTGTGTGTGGCTCCTCCTCCAGCCGGGTGTCACCACCTTGTCTCGGGGGCACCTGGAGTGTGTGCCACGTTTACCAGCCCAGTGCTGGGGTCTCCAGGACCAATGGATGGGGGAGGGGCAGATGTTGATGAAGTCACAGTATGTGCCCCTCTTCTACAGACCCTAAGGGTAATGGACTTGGCTCTCCATGGAGCTGGCAACCTGCCCATGGAGACAGCCAGATGGTCATAGGATTTGCCGCAGTGCTGCAGCTTCTGGGCAATGATGGACATTGTGCCCCACATGCCTGTCAGCTGCTCCCATTCCTGCCTGTGCATGTGGATGTTTATGGACAACGCAGGGTCCCCTCCAGACGGGGGCTGAGCTGGTACCTGGTCTCGGAGGTCCAGCTGCTTGGGGGGGTTTCTGCCTCTGCCAGCTGGGCAGCTGTCACAGTGAGGTGCTCACCAGCTTGTGGTCGCATGCTTTCCAGGCCTGACCTTCGCACACTGAGGTGTCAGGGTCTGGACTGATGGGGCAGCTTGCTGATGCTTCCTCCGAACACTCAGTACTCTCATCCTCAGAGGCCGAGGATGTGGTCTCTGGCAGGAGGTGGAGTGGGCATTTTTCTGCAGAAGTGGTGCCAATGTTGGCCGTACCTGCAAGACAAACGAGAGATAAGGCATTGGGGTCAGTGGTTAGACATAGCATGCCAATCAATGACACTGACAAAGGGTTTAATGTGGGAATGAAGTGTATTGCTTACTCGGTTGGTGAGACATGGATGTCTTTGCACCCCCGCAGGAGTGGTGCCCACTTTCTCCTGTAGGGGCCAGGTTTCTCTCCTCAGAGGGGCTGTGAGCTTGAATGTCAGGGACTCGCCCTCCTGTCTGCCTTATACTGGGCTGCCATAGAAAGTAGGTGCAGGAGTAGGCTATTTGGCCCTTTGAGCCTGCACCACCATTCAATATGATCACCGCTGATCTTGCAATTTCAGTCTCAACACCCGCATTCTCCAAATACCCCATAATCCCTCAATGGGCCACATCCAGCTCCCTCTTGAATATATCTAATGAACTGGCCCCAACAGTTTTCTGTGATAGAGAATTCCACAGGTTCACAACTCTCTGAGGAAGAAATTCTTCCTCATCTCAGTCCGGAATGGCTTACCACTCATACTTGACTGAAAGACTACAGCCTTAATCCAGGGCCTTAGACCATTTGGCCACACGATTGCTACCATTGTCTTCTCCTGGAATGGCAGAAGAGGAGGAATTGAGTGAGGTGAGAGTGGGTGGCACTGGTGTTAATGATAGTGCAGTGGTCGAAAGGTGGTGAGGCGTTCCGAGGGAATGAATAGGCAGTACAGACGCCATGCAGGGGTTAGTGGTGTGTGAAGATGGGCATGGGGAGGGACAACCTGAGCAAGTGAGGGAAGGTGTAGTAGGCAATAGCAAGAGTGGTAGTCTTGGTGGAGGTGTGTACAATGGTAGAGATAGATGGTGAGTGTGAGGAAGCAGAAAGTGGAATGCGGCACTTACCCAAGAGGGGCAGAGAAAGTCATTGACCTTGTTATGGCACTGTTTGTCATCCTTCGCACCGTGCATTGACCCAGCTGGCAACCTCAGACTGCCAGGCTTTGATGGCGTAGCCTCTTCTGCCAGTCTCTGGGAAGAGGGCTCTTCTCCCTTGCACCACTTCTTCGACCAGGACCTCAGATTCTTGGTGGAGAATTGTGGCGCCTTCTTTCCCTGTTTCAACACCTTCTGACTACATCCTTGACTGAACGGAGCAGCTTTGGAATGCCAGTGGTCATCCAGCTGCAGAGTAGCTTTATAATCTGTCAACTCAGCATTGCTCAGGAGGGAGTTGGACCAGGTCCTGACTCTGGTAGAGATCACCTTTAAATGTAAATATCCAGAAGTGCAATCACACACCACTTAACATACATTTTTCCTGCACTGAATCACGGGCAGTATGTTTCATCTATTAACTACCACCAATAAATCACCAATGTTATCCAATTGATCAATTTGTATGCAAAGCCTATTAGGGGCAATGCAGACCATCAAAAGGTGAGGGAGAGATCATATTATTGATATAATCAACCTGCCCAGAGATGTTATTACAAAGCTTTGAAGCACATGGGACTTGAGGTAGACATGGCTCAGAGGTAGAGACACTACCACTGCACCACAAAAGGCCCCAGTGCTCACTGTTTAAAAATTTCACCAACTTTTCTAATGAGCCTGTTATGAAATGTTACTACATACCTCTCGAACAGGTGGGACTTTGAACCTAGATCTCCTGGTCCAGGTGTAAGGACGCTGCCACAGTGCCACAAGAGCCGTTAGAGATCACATTATATAGGAGTATTATAGATAACACATGGTGCACATGATCTCCTGGACTAATATGATCACTCTGAGTTTGGAGAGCAATTTTACAAATTAATTCTTCTCTCATTAGCTCAGCAAATTTTTGTTTTCTTCATCACACCGTGTCTCACACATAAACTGCCGCCAGGGTGTGGGCCCCAGGATGCAGAAATGTTTATGTTAACTCCTGTAATGTAAGACTATGGACATTGCTGACATTGCACTGAAAGATTCAACAATTGTTTGTTATAGTTCCTAAAGTCAAAAGGCACTTCACTGTCTCGACTAATACAAAACAAACAGCAGAACACTTTCACCAAGATGCTATGCTTCATGTGATTAAGATGGAGTCTGAGACCTTTATACCCTCTGGTCACATGCTATGACGGTCTCATAATCATCTCGCTTAAAGGTATACCGAATAGTGGCTGTGAGATGGAATACAATTACTTGAGTCAAATTTTCATGTAAAGAATAGCAAAAATGAATAGAATTATTGGAAAGAAAGGATCCCACACTCCAGCACCGAGACTGTTTAATCTCGATAAATACTAAATTTGCCCTGAAATTTTTCCGCCCGTCTCCGCATTGTTATACATTCCCAGCCACGATCCCAAGACAGCCACTTCTCATTAACTGCTCAGCAATCTACAGAAAGTCCTCTCTCTACAGCTGTCCTGTCACTTCAGCTCTTTTCATCTATTCTTCATGAAAAATGCCATTGAACTTTAATCAGTGTGAAAAATTCACTCGTGAGGTATGTGTGCAGGAGAACATTGCAGCTTAATGGGTACAAGGACTGGAATCTTACTCTGTCACTCGCTTCTGTGAACTCATTGGGCTTGTGCAGAGTCTGCTAATGATTCTGCAGTGAAGTCACAGAAAATTTATGAAACGCTGTTATTGTGCTGTGTTCAATAATAAAATTAAATAAACATGGAATGCCGCCTGTGTACAGCCATTTTCCAATGAACAATTATATTGGTGTAAAATGACAATGGTTTTCATCGTTTCCCAGGCAACATGCATTGATAGTCTTTGCTCAGTGGGTTGTGTTCTCACCTGTGTCTGAAACAGAGGGTTGTACGTCAGGTCCTGATCCAACCACTTGAGTGAACAATCCAAGGCGACACCCAATGTAGCAGGGAGGCATCGCTGCACTGTTGGAGGTATCTTCTTTTGGACAAGGTGCTAAACCAAAGTCCCCTCTCAAATACGTGTAAAAATGCTGTGGTGCCATGTTAGAAAGGGCAAGGGAGTTTTTTTTCTGATATCCTGCCGGTTGACATTAGTCAAAGGACTGACTTCTTATTATCTCATGGTTACCTAGGTGCCACAAGTGACAATGTTTTATACAATTTGAACAGTACTTTTCAATCCATCTGTTTGGGCATGCCTTATGAAGATATAATAAAAGAATAGGCCGCTCAGCCCTTTGAATATTCTATACCGTTCAATAAGATCATGGCTGATCTGATTTTGACCTTAACTCTACATACTTGCATATCCCCAATAATTCTTTCACCTCCTTGGTCATTAAGAATGTATCTACCTCCGCAATAAAAATATTCTGCATCCAATGTGAAGTAACTCCACAAAGGCCACTATTTTGTCACAAAGTCATCCTTTATTTAAACATACATAGTACATAACACTGACCCAGCTAGCTCAGAGCCAGCTACCATTGACTTGGTCCAATCAGGGAACTCATATTCTATGAGATCCACCTGGCTGACCTCATTCCAATCACTACAGAATGCTTTTGAGGAAGGGAATTCCAAATGCTCTCAACCATTTGAGAGAAAGTTATTTTCCTCATCTGTCTTAAATGAGCGACCCCTCATTTTAAACTGATGACACACTATTATAACATCCTGCTGTGGTAGGTGGGACTTCAATTGGACCTTCTGGCCTAGAGATATGGGCTGCATCATTGATCACAGAGCCCCCAGAAGATGATATCTCCTGCAGTGGAGCATTCCCTCCCTAATGCATTTCCTCATTTAGAGGAGAGAGTGCAATCCATTAAACAAAGACTGGCAAATCCATTAAATCTGAATGATAACACTTCAATGTTTAACTGACTGTCAAGTGTTTTGGGATGTCTTCAATTAAACTTGAAAGGTTGCAGAAAAGATTTACAAGGATGTTGCCAGGGTTGGAAGCTTTGAGCATAGGGAGAGGAGAGGCTGAATAGGCTGGGGCTGTTTTCCCTGGAGCATTGGAGGCTGAGGGGTGACCTTATAGAGGTTTACAATATCATGAGGGGCACGGATAGGGTAAACAGACAAGGTCTTTTTCCCAGGGTGGGGGAGTCCAAAACTGGAGAGCATAGGTTTAAGGTAAGAGGGAAAAGATTTAAAAGGGACTGATGGAGCAACTTTTTCACAGAGAGGGTAGTATGTGTATGGAATGAGCTGCCAGAGGAAATGATGGACGCTGGCACAATTCCAGCATTTAAAATGATCAGGAAGGGTTTAGAGGGATATGAGCCAAATGCTGGCAATTAGGATATCTGGTCGGCATGGATGAGTTGGACCAAAGGGTCGAGTTCCGTGCTGTATATCTCTACGACTGTATGGTACCCTCAGATAGGGAATAGGGGCTGATATGGATCAAGGCTGATCACTCTGATGTGTAAGATAGGAACAGAATTAGGAAATATATGATGGGGCAACAAGGCTGGCAGTTTACCCTTAGACACTGCTGCAAAACTTGTAACTTTATAAGATTCTTTTTTAATTCACAGGATTAGGGCATCACTGGCTAGATCAGCACTCATTGCCCATCCCTAATTACCCAGAGGGTAGTGGAGAGAGTCAACCACAATGCTGTGGGTCTGGAGTCACATGTAGACCAGACGAGGTAAGGATGGATGATTTCCTCCCCTGAAGAACATCAGTGAACCAGATAGGTATTTTTGTTTTCCAAATCATCAGAGAGAGACACTGTGTCACAAAGAATAATGTGTTGGGCGACCAATGGCAGGAGGATGGGGGAAAAGTTGTGTGATGAAACCTCCAGGAATAGCTTTAATGTTGCAGTTGGCAACCCTACTTCCACATGGTATGTGGGAAAGGAAGGAAGACTGGAGTATCATGGACCAAAATGCTGGGACATTGCACTTGCCTTGGGAAGGGTGTCTAGTTGTGATCCTGGGAGAGAGGATTTGAGTACAGGAGCAGGGATGGTCTTGCTGTAATTACACAAGGCTTTAGTGAGATAACATCTGAGTATTCTGTGCAGTTTTAGGTCTCTTTATCGGAGGAAGAATGTTCAGGTTATGGAGAGAATGCAATAAAAGATTTATCCGATTGTTTCCTGGGATGACAGGACTGACGTATGAAGAGAGACTGGATTAGTTAGGACTATATTCATGGGAGCTTAGAAGAACAGGAGCTGGCAGATCTCATAGAACCCGATAAAATTCCAGCAGGAACTAAACAGAGTAAACTCAGGAAGGAGTTCCCTGGGATTCTGTAGACCAGGGGACACAGTCCAAGGATACAGGGTAGGTTATTTCAGTCAGAGATGAGGTGAAATTTCTTTATTCAGTGAAGTGGTGAGCCTGTAGATTTCTCTGCCACAGAAAGCAGTTCAGTCCAATATTTTCAAGGAAGAGTTACAGTTTAAATGGATCAAAGGATATAGGGAGAAAGCAGGGACAGCATACTGAGTTGAATGGCAGAGTAGGCTAGAGAGTCCGAATGGCCTAGTCCTGCTCCTGTTTTCTATGTTTCTTTGGGTGGTGGGGGATGAATTCTGAGGGGTGGGGTGCAGAGGGCAGAGCGTGAAGGCAGCTGTGGGGCCTCACACTTAATTTTCCTACTCAGTTTGAGGCAGGATGGCAGAGTCAGCCCATAGACAGGTTCCATTGAGGTATTCAAGAAGTCTTTGAATGATTATTTGGATAGAAAATGTGTGCAAGAGTATTAGGAAGGAAAAAAGAAGATTGGCACGAGGTAATGATGCTCATCTGAAGGGCTGGTGCAGACACAATGGACCATATGGCCTCTTCTGCATCGTGACAATTCAGCAAAAAATAAAAGGAAAATGCCAGATATGCTTCACAGGATATTTGGTGCTTGAGAAAGTCAGGTTACTGGTTCACAAAGCATCTTTTTTTCCTTTTGGATGCAAATCGATTATCTATACTTTCTCCCTCTGATAGTTTTAACACTTTCAACTATTTGCTCTTACTCACCCACACTGCCTCCTGCTGGGAATGGTTGCATCGACTCTGGTGTCTCACATAAATGACCTTGCTTCCTCCATAATGATACAAGGTGACTCATCAATGTGAGGCTGCCTCCATCTTGCCCAATCTGTCCTCATTCAAAAGCCTCTGTGCGGACACTGAGGAATATAGCATTCATTTATTATCTGCTTGATTACACAAGGTCAGCAACTGATCTATGCTCACCATGCTTGATTGGTCAAGCTTGGCTGATGATTCAGATTTAAAGTCGACAGAAGATGCTCAAAGCTGACCTGTAACAAGCAGGAGTGCAGATAGTGTAGAAGAAGAATCCGTACAGTGTGGAAAGAGGCCATTCGGCCCATGGAGTCTGTACCAACCCTCCAAGGAGCATTTTACCCAGACCCACTCCACTGCCCAATCCCTGTAACCCTGCATTTCCCATAGCTGATCCATCTACACTTCCCATCCCTCGATTCTATGGGGGAAATTTAAGCATGGCCAATCCATCTAACCCGCATATCTTTGGACTGTGGGAGGAAACCCACGCAGACACGGGGAGAATGTGCAAACTCCACACAGACAGTCACCTGAGGCTGGGATTGAATCTGGATTCCTGGCGCTGTGAGGCAGCAGTGCTAACCACTGAGCCACCATGACAACCTTTTTGTGACATTTTTGTGACTTTTAAATAAATAAGCCTGTTGCAAACAAAAATACCTTACTAGGAGACATATAAAGCTCTGAACAAGCTGGTTAATACACAAAGAGTGATCAGGGCAAGACACCTGACAACAAAATATGCCAGGGGAAGTACCCTCACCCCATGCTGCTAATTTAGCCGAGGTCAGCTAAGGTAGCAGACACTGGTGAGCATGCCTAGCTCTTCCTTAACTTGTGTGCCACACTGTCAAACTGGACAGTGAGTCCAGCAGCAGCAAAACCTTATGCATGTGGTTACAGAACAGGCTTGAGGGCTGAATGGCCTGTGCATTCCAATTGCTGGTGGGGTTTGAGCAGAGCTGAGACAGTGCCGCATGAACAATTTCCATTTTGTATCCATTAACTCAAAACTGCCCCCCTACTTGCCCCACTGTTGTTAAACCCCTCAGGCAGTGCTGGGCTGGAAAGAGGTGCCTAATGATTGAGCAAGGCATTGTTGTGCTCAGTGGAAATCTGTAATTAAAAAAAGGTAAAACAGTCATCACAAACAGAGTGGGCCAGTCACTCTGCCTGAATTTTGCAACTTAACATCTCTATCAGAAAATAAATATAAAGTACTCGATTACAAAAAAATAAGTCTGTGCGAGAGATGAGTAAATGAGCAGGTCACCTGTCAATTTCACCAATGAATTGCATTTAAGCAACACTGAGCTGAGAGAACTAAATAAACGCAATACCCCAAACTTCCCAGCAAGTAGCAGATAATCTAACTGACAGTCACCATAGCAACACAGGCCAGGAAGAGCAAGCCACCAGCTTATAAACTCCAGAGAGAAACCTCTCTTAATTGGAAGGCCTTTAGCCCATTTCTCATTGCAGCACAGCTTCTTCCAAAAGAAGATTATTAAATTCTTCTGTTGACTTATGGAGGCTGGCACACACCATTATATTCTGCTTTTAGGATCACCCACTGCAATATAACTTGTGGCGCACAAATATTTCAAAGCAAGCAACGTTTGATGACAGCAAGGTGGGACGGCTTCTGTGATAGGCTCAGGCAGACTCTTGTCAGCCACTATTTCTCGTACAATGCCAGCAAGTCACATGATTGCTGTAAGCATCAGTGAGAAACCAGAGAGAAATAACAGGTCAGTGAGCACTCGATCCAGAAACGAGTCTCAAAATTTCTCCTTTACATTTCCCCTCCACCCCCCATGCCAGGAAATTAAGCTGATCTGATTTTTAGTTTCACAACATCTTTGTCCATTAAATCTCATGGTTGCTAAAGTCCTCAATCGTCTGGTGAGATTGTCTAACTGAAGATTTTATTTTTGAATGGATTGATTTATTCGGGTATTCCATGCTTTGCTTGCAGTATTTATTATCCATCCATAGTTTGCCTCGAGAAGGTGGTGGTGAGCTGCTTTCTTGATCTACAGCTCAGTATCCTCAGTGCTGATAGGGAAGGAGTTCCAAGATTTGCTATAGCAATGACAAAAAGGTAATATAGTTCCAACCTACAATAATGTGTGACCATGCATCTTCTACCCTTGTCCTTCAAGGTAGTACATTTCAAGACTTTGGTAAGTTCTGTCAAAGGAGCCTTGGTGAGTTAGCGCAGTGTACATGTACACACTGCTTCACTGTGGTCCAGCTTTGAAGAGGGTGAATATTGGAGAGGGGATCTGAATTAAATGGCCTATTTTGTACAGGATGGTGTTGAACTTCTTGAGTGATGTTGAAGCTGCACTCGGCCAGGCAAATGGGGAATATTCTATCATACTCCAGACACAAGCCTTGAAGACAGTGGACGTGCATTGGCAAAACAGGAGGTGAGTTACTTGTGGAGAATATCCAGCCCCTGAGCTATTCCAATAGCCACAGTATTTATATGCTGAATCTAATTATGTTTCCAGTCAATCTGGAAGACCAAATTATTTAGGCACAGACTTGTTGGAGATGGTTATTGTCTATCATATCATAGAATCCCTACAGTGTGGAAACAGGCCCTTTGGCCCAACAAGCCCATACCAATCCTCATAGCATATCACCCAGACCCATCACACATAACCCACCTAATCTACCCATTCCTGAACAATATGGGCAATTTAGCATAGCCAATTCACCTAGCCTGCACATCATTGGACAAGGAGAGGAAACCAGAGCACCTGGAGGAAACCCACACAGATACGGGGAGAATGTGCAAACTCCACACAGACAGTTACCCGAGGGTGGAATCGAACCCAGGTCCCTGGCGCTGTGAGGCAGCAGTGCTAACCACTGAACCACCGTGCTGGCCCAAATCTTGTTATTTGAAAGTTATTTGCCACATCCAGCCCAAAACTTGTTGCACATGGACACAGACAGAGTTGCAAACTGGACTGCCCATTATTTAAGACTGGCTTCTGCGATGTTGGGAGTTTGAGATTGATCAGCCATTCTGGCTAAAGAAGGCTCACTCCAGCCTTATATTTTTCACTCAAGTGTTGGTCTTTGTCATCACCGAGGATATGAATACTCATGGAATTTGCCCCTCCCAGGTGTTAAATGTCCATCACTGTTTTGCACAGGTCTGACGGGATTTGTTTCAGTGCAGAATCAATCAGTTTTTTCTGTTGGGTGTCCAAGTTGGCCCTATGTTTTACTTTCATTGAGTCAGCGTAGCTTCTTCTACACTGCTCTGAGCATGCTCTCTGAATTAGGGTTGGTCCCTTGGTTTTATGGCAATGTTGCATTGAGGAATGTGCCTGGCCAGAAGTTTACAGATTCTGCTAGAACTGAACTCTGTGGTTACCGATGGCCAATTGTTTTGAAAATTACCCGTACAGTGGCACACGACAGAATCCCTCAACATATTTCATTTGTTACAATGCCAGTTTTTGTTCCTAAAGGAGCACTCCTTCATCCCTGGAGAAGAGAAGGAGAGCGATAAGTTTTGCTCTTCAGTTACAACAACTCCAGTTACAGGCTCGAGTTCAAATGATGAAACTTCATCAGGAATGATTTGGCCAACACTGACAGCATTATCGCAGAAAGCAATGTGCAAAAGACTGTCACTTTTCTTTTCCTAATGAAGCCTTTGCCCTTTCACCATTGCTCTTCAAATAAGAAACATTTAATTGAATTTGTGATTTAAAAAAATAGCCTCTTCTTTATAAGCCCCAGGGGTCAAACATTCAATGGCTGATCATCAAATTAAATGTCAGATTCTGCATATTAAGATACCACCTGTCTGAATCTCATCATTCTTTTCAATATTCTTTCTCCTAGATATTCGTTTCACGTGATCCCACTAGGCAGCACACCATCTAATCCCACCTCCATCTGTGCCACACACCAATGATCCAACTTCTTAGAGCTGTAAGTTGCTCTCAAGTGATTTGCTTTTTAAAAAAAGAGAAAGTTCGGAAGCACAGGCCTGAGCACATCTTGAAATTAAAAGCAACTTTTCATTAGGCAAGCTGAGGAACGCATTGAAATTGAGGACTGATGCAGACAATGGCCTATTAGATCAATAGAGCATGCAGGGTAAACAACATGTTGTTCAGAAAAACAGCTTGTTCTGAGGAGGAATTTACTGCTGAAAAAAATCAATATTGGGAGCCACCTAACACTTACTGCACTTCTGTCTAAGTGGCAAAACACTTGAAAGCTTTGCGGGCTTCTTTATACATCATGTTCATCCTCTTCAGGTTTCAGGGCACTCCTTCATGGATCTGGCATTAACAGGCCTCACGATACTTTTTTAAAGTGCTTTGCTCAACAGAAACAGCTGTAATTTGGCTGGAGCAAATCGACTTTTTCTGTTCTATTGATTTGTGCTGAATTACTCTTTCCCGGTTTTCCACAGCCCGGAGTATACGTAACCATGGGAAGGTTGTGGGAATACTGCAAACATTGCTTACAATATGGAGCCTGTTGACATTCACTATCACAAAGTCTTTCAAATTCTGTATCGTCACGAGAAAGCAAAATAAAAGGAAATGTGGAGCCATACTGCCTTTCTGAAAGGTCCTTCATAACGCAAACCCCACTCCTTTTTTCTCTGTGGTCAGTTTCCGTACGCTGCCATCACAGACACTTATTTTGTGGAACAGTATGTGCAGAAGATTAGTGAGTTTAGGCTAATGAGTGGATAGAGTGCTAGGTGGGTAGAGATAAAGGTGGTAGGTGAAGTGCCAGGTGGGTAGGGGTAGGTTTCCAGGTACATAGGGTTCTTTACGAGTAGGATGCCAAGGTACAAAGTGACAAGGGGGCCAGACATGCGATGGAGTGTTTAGAATATGTTGGGGGTGGGGGAAATATCTAGTTTATTTGGCACCCAGGTGGGGTTGGGTCTATTGGTAGGGCGGTGGATTCTTACATAGCAGTATGGGGTGTATATGACGTCTAGAGATTGAGTCGGGGGTTGGGGTCTGAACAAGTTGTAGTTAGAGGTTCCACTGGGGGCCAGTCTAAAAGTTACTCAGGAGTTAGACGAGATTTTTAATAGCCTAAACTTTCCGGAGTAATAAAAGCAAAGTTGCTGGAAAAGCTCAGCAGGTCTGGCAGCATCTGTGAAGGGAAAAACAAAATTAACGTTTTGGGTCCAGTGACTTTTCCTCAGAGTAATTATTTACTTAACTGCAGCAAACTCTCCAAATTTTCTAATTTAAATGGATACTTTCACAGCACAGGGAAATTGTCCAGTAGAATCTTCAATTTCTCAGACAATTTCTTCAGGAGTGTGTTGCAATTGAGATTCCACTGGATTCCCATGTGCAACGTTTTTTAAAATTCACTCATGGGATGTGAGCATCTCTGACTAGGTCAGCATTTATTACTCATCCCTAATTGGGCCCAGAGAGCAGTTAAGAGTCAATCACATTATCATGGGTCTGCAGTCACAAATAGGCCAAGCCAGGTAAGGATGATAGAGTTCCTTCCCTAAAGGACATTGTTGAACCAGATGGGTTTTTACAACAATTGACAATGGTTTCATGGTCATCATTAGCCTCTTGATTCCAAATTCTTTATTGAATTTAAATTCCACCATCTGCCATGGTGGGGTTCGAACCCAGGTCCCCAGAACATTATCTCAGTTTCCTGGATGAATAGTCTATTGATAATACGACTGGAACGTTACCTCTCCACAGCTGCCATCCATGTTCCAGAAATAAGTCACAAAATTGTTACTGCCGTTTGGCCCATTGTGCCAGCGCTGGCTTTCCAAATGAACATCACTTCTTAGTGCAATCTCCTGCCTTTTTCCCATACCCATGCACACTATTTCTATCCAAATAATCATCCAATTCTCCGTTGAATGTTACAATTGAACCTTCTCTCCCCACATTTCCAGGCAGTGCATTCCATACCTTAACTACGTGCTGTGTGAATAAGTTTTTCCTCATTTCATCCTTGCTTCTTTTGCACATCGCTTTAAATCTCTGCCCTCTTGTTTTTGTTCCTTTTATGAGAAGGAACAGCTTCTCTCTATATTCTCTATCCAACCTGCTCAGGATTTTGAAAACCTCCAGCATAACTCCTCTCAATCGTCTTATTTCCAAGAACAACAGAACCAGAATCTTCAATCTATCTCATAACTGATATTTCTCATTCCTGGAACTATTCTCGTAAATCACTTCTGCATTCGCTCCAAGACATTTGCACCTTTCTAAAATGTGGCACCCACAACTGTACACAATACTCCGGTGAGGTCTAATAAGTGTACACTTATCTGGCCTTCTGAAAGTCAGGGTCATAATTTCATTCATCAAGGAAGAGTTACTAGATAATTGAAATACCATCTGTAATCCATTGCCAATTTAATAATGAACAAACTAATCAACTGAACTCTTATGACTGACTTGCGATTTTCTTCCAGAACAATATGTATCGATGGTCTTATTGCCCAGCAACCAAGTGCCAATTACTATATCTTCTAAGGAAATAATAAAGAAAGAATGTGCAATTATCCAAGTCTTTAACAAATCTGTCAGGATGTCCCAAAGTGCTTCATATCCAATGACTAACTCATTGTTCTTTAGGTAGACAAATGCAGAAGCCAATTTGCACTTCACAAGTCTGGCAAATAAAAATGGAGGTGGCTGCATATTTAGTCTTCTGGTATTGGTTGGGTAAAAAGGGCTTGTGGCAAATTCCTTGTTTTTGAAGAAGCGCATTCACATCAACTACTGAAGAAAGGTATTTAGTTTAATAGCTCATTAGAAAGTGAGGATCTCTGACCAGGCAGCTCTCCCTCAAGACTGCAGGCAACAGCAGTTAGCCTGAATTATAAAGATTAAACTGCAGAGAAGATTTTCAAATCCATACCCTTCTGATCAAAAAGGCAAGTGCGCTTGCTACAGTCTGAAGCATGCTGACCAATCCACAATGGATTATACCAATAGCATTCACCCTGAACGAAGATGCTATCCTACATCCAGTGACTATAAATGTAGTAACAGAAGTAGGTCATTCGGGCCATCGAGACTGTTCCACTATTCAATGTGATTGTGATTGATGTGATCCTTAACTCTACTTTTCTGCCTTTCCCTATAACCCTCAATTCTCTTATTAATAAGAAATCTATATCATCCTTAAATATACTTAACGACCCAGCCTCAACAGCTATCTATGATAAAAAAAATTCCACAAATTGATTACCTTCAGAAAAAAATTCTCAATTGCTGTTTTAAATGGGTGACCCCTTATTCTGGGATTATGCCTTCTAGTCTTGACTCTCCCACAAGGAAAATATTCCTATATTGTGAGGCCCCTTACAACCTTGTATCTTGCAATAAGTCTCTACTCATTCTTCTAAGCTCAACTGAATTCAAAACCAATGTATTCAACTTGTCCTCATAAGAAAGCCCCTCTATACCTGGAATCAATCTAGAGAATTTTCTCTGGACTGCCTCCAATACCAGCATATCTTTCCTTAGATAAAGAGACTAAAACTGTTCACAGCATTCCAACCTGATCTGACTAGTGCCTTTTACAATTTTGGCAATACCTCCATATTTTTATTGTCCATTCCCTTCGAAATAAACCTGCTGCATTTGGGTTTTGAGATTCATGCACAAGGACCCACAAATCCCTCTATGCTGCAGCTTTTTGTAGTCTTTTCCTACATAAACAATATCTACCTCTTCTATTCTGCCTTCTAAAGTGCATAACTTTACATTTTCCCACATTATACTTTATCTGCCAAGTTTTGGTCCATCTGCTTCATCATTCTATATCCGTCTGTAGACTCTGTCATCCTCATGACTTACCTTCTCACCTATTTTTGAGTCATGCAGTGCATGTTTGAGAAATCTGTTGTGATAACTTTTAAAAGGAATGAGAAAACAATAATGCTAACCCGACAAAGTATTAAACTTCATTTTCCCCAATGCAAAGAATGAACTAGTTTTCCTAGGTAAAGCTGCAATGCCAGTATTACAAAGCAATATTAATGAAGTGAATCAAATAGGCTGCATCTAGCTTAACCATATCAATCTTCATAATTCTGATTCTTTTCATGAATGTGCAGTTATAATAGAATATATTTTGTATTGCAAGCTTAAAATTGTATTTAAAAATGGATCAAGTTGTCTTCCAAAATAGCTCCCAAAGGTCACCGTGTTCGATTTGGATTCAACTGCAATTGGAAGCAGGCACTACTTACCAAAAAAGTGCTCACAAGACCTTTCGAAATTCTATAATTGTTTACACAGAGAGTAAACAAAACTCATGCATTGAGTATAGGTGTTGGGAGGTCATGTTGTGGCTGTACAGGACATTGGTGAGGCCATTTTTGGAATACTGTGTTCAATTTGTGTCTCCCTGCTACAGGAAGGATGTAGTGAAACTTGAAAGTGTTCAGAAAAGATTTACAAGGATGTTGCAAGGTTGGAGGGTTTGAGCTACAGCGAGAGGCTGAATAGGCTGGAGCCATTTTCCCTGGAGCATCGGAAGCTGAGGGGTGACCTTATCGAGGTTTATAAAATCATGAGGGGCATCGACAGGTTGAATATGCCCACCCCCTGGGGTGGGGAGTCCAAAACTAGAGGGCATAGGTTTAAGGTGAGATGGACAAGATTTAAAAGGGACCTAAGGGGCAACTTTTTCACAGAGAGGGTGGTGCGTGTATGGAATGAGCTGCTAGAGGAAGTGGTGGAGGCTGGTACAATTACAATATTTGAAAGACATCTGGATGGGTACATGAATAGGAAGGGTTTAGAGGGATATGGGCCAAATGGTGGCAAATGGGACTAGATTAATTTAGGATATCTGGTTGGCATGGATGTGTTGGACCAAAGGATCTGTTTCCATGTTGTGTATCTCTGTGACTCTATGACTCATTGGTAATGGTTTCTCTGGAGCTGAATGATCCTGAAAGAATGGCAACCATTCAACTTAATGACCAAGATACTTAAAAAGCTAATCACCTTGGCTAATTGACAATTGATGGGCCAATGCTCCAGCCCTTGGGTCAAAGCAATGCTTTGTACGGAAGCATGATTTGATAGTTTGGGATAGCAGCCATTTTTAACAGCAAGTAACATTTGTGCCACATAAATGCCACACAATGACCAACTATGAAAAAAAAAAGAGAATCTAACTATCACTCTTTGACGTCCAATGGCATTATTGTCACTGAATCCCTCACTATCATCCTGGGGGTTATCATTGACCAGAAATTTAACTGGTCATAAAAATATTATGGCTACAAGAGCAGGTTAGAAGCTACTACCTGCAATGGGTAACTCACCTCCTGTCTCCCCCGAAGCCTGTTTACCATCTACAAGATACAAGTCAGCAGTGTGATGGAATCCTGTCCACTTCCATCAGTGGCTGTGGCTCCAACAACATTCAGGAGGCTTAACACCACCTCGGACAAAGCAACTCACATGACTACACACCTTTCCCCAGTTTCAGCCTTCACTCCCTCCAAATATAGCACCTACCAAATCTCCAACCCTACCAGCTCCGACATGGGCAACAGATGCATGGGAACGCCACCATCTGCAGGTTCCCCTCCAAGTTACATACCATCAGGACTTGGAACTATAATCGTTGTTTCTTCACTGATATTGGTTGAAATCCTGGAACATTTCCTGACCACACTGTGGGTCTCCCTAAGCTCGTCATCACTTTCTCCATGACAATTAGGGATGGGCAACAAATGCTGGCCTAGCTGGTGATGCCCACATCTCATGAACAAAGAAAAATACCGCAATAAAATCTGGCTGGTTACAGGCCTTTTAACTTACTGTGAACATCGTGGGAAGGTTGGGTTTTTTCTCTAACCGTGAAAGTTACAGACGAAAAGCAAGACAAAATCTAGCTAACAGATTGCTGTTTCTGGACACCATTGCCAACAGCCATAGTCTGCCGTGCCAAAACAGTGAAATCAAAGGAGCCATCTCTCACTCCCACAACCTATTCTGCTAGAGTCCACACGTGGGAGAGTTCTGCAAATAGTCAACTACAGAAGCCGTCACAGCTGCTGAAACTGACTTGGAATTTCACTCCCTTCATCTTTGACAGAGAAAATTCAAGCAAGTCAAACTTGCATTGATGGATGCTATCTGACCTGCAGTGTTTTTCCAGCTCCACATTTATTGACTCTAGCTTCCAGCATCTGCAGTCCTTACTGTCTCCATGCATTATTATCAGAGACTCATTTCATTTTAATCTTCATACAAAACTTTTATCCTTCGTTACTTTGAATCTTGGATATGCATTTGTTAACTTTAATAATATAACTTTTCCACTTTTAGCTAAGTAGCATATAGCAATAGTTGGTTAATAAACAAACCTTTTATCATCATTAAAACATAATATTGATCTGGTTATTTTTAAATTTAAACACTCAAACTAAAAAGATGGCTACATATGAAATTGTGCAAAGTCTTTGTTTATAAACCAGTCTGAGTTCATGCCAAGAAATAAGTTCTAGGATCTTGACAGTGAAGGAACAGCAACTGTCAGGAAAGTAGGGGCTTGGAGATGGTAGTGTCCCCATCCATCTGCTTCCCTTGTCTTTCTCAAGATGCTGTGGCCGGGGCCTTGGCAAGTTACCACAGTGCCTCTGAGAATGGTACACACTGCTGCCACTGTGCATTGATGGGAAAAAAAAGGTGAGGATTGAAGGAACTGGATGAAATCCAATCAAGCATGCTGCTTGCCGTGGATGCTGTGGAGCTTCCTCAGTGTTGTAAGAGGTGCACTCATCAAGACAGATAGACAGTATTCATAAAATGCCTGTTTGGTGTCTATCCACCATCTACACGGCACGGGAGTGTCAGAAGGTGAGTTACTTGCCACAGAACTTCTAGCCTCTGACCTGCTTATGCAGCCACAGCATTGAGGTATGGCCAATCCAGTCTAGTTCAGTTTATGGTCAATGGTGATGCCCACAGGATGTTGATAGAGGCATTTCAGCAATGGTAATTCCATTGAATGTCTAGGGACGATCGTTAGATTCACTCTTGCTGGCGATAGCCATTCATGCCACACAAGTTACTTGACAATATTCAGACTTGGACTAAACACTGACCAGGTTTTGCTGCATATAGACACAGACTGCTTCAGTATCTAAGATGTCGAGAATGGTGCTAAATACTGCGCAATCATCAGCTAACATTCCCACTTCTGACATTGTTATGGTAGGAATGGTATTGATGAAGCAGCTGAAGATCTTCCGCCTAGGATTCTACTCTGAGGAGCCCATGCAGAGATGCCCAGGGGCTGACGTGGTTGACCTTCAACAATAACAACCACCACTTTTTTCTTTTTGTGCTAATAACAACTCCAACTAGTGGACAGTGAGCATTCCCTGGACTCCCAGTGACTTCGGCATTGCTGGGCTCCACTCGGCTACAGTCAACTGTGGCCTTGATATCAAGGGCAGGTACTCTCACCTCGCCCCTGGAGTTCATCTCTTTTGTCCATGTTTGAAACAAGGCTGTAAGGAGGTCAGGAACAGAATCAAATTGTACAGCAGGAGGCGAGTTGCTTCATCATCATGCAGCTACTGACTTGTTAACAAAGGCATTTAATCAAGATGGTGGCACAGTGTCCAGCCAGAGCTCCTCTGCTTTGCCAGTTCCTTTCCCTTTCTTTTTCTTCTCTTTTCTGCTGTTTTTCTTCCCCCTTACCCCCACCAACTTTTAACTTCTTACTTTTTGTTCTTATTTTGGACTTTGAGTAATTCGAGTACTTTTTGAAACTTTGTATTCTGATGCTAGACTTTTTTCAATCTTTCAATTCTGTAACAAACACTTAAACTATCTGTATCTAGGTATCTGTACCTAAAATGGCACCAAAGTGGTGACATTATAAACTTTCAAGTGCACGTGACAATAAAAGATAATCTGTTCTATTCTTTCGCAACTGCCCTGCAATTTTCTCCCCAAGTATTTATCCAATTACCTTCTGAAAGCAAATCTCTTTGAAAAGTAAATTATTTTCAAACTTACCTTTAATGGTCAGTTTTTAAAAAATATTTAAAATTTAAATTGCAGAGTAAATCGGAATAACTATCTTGGATAACAACGGAAAAGAACCATTCCTGTGGGATCAATGACCATCCCATCCACTCATTTCGGAATTTCCTAGTCTCGCCTCTCTGCTAATCTGCTATGGCAGGGTTTAGAAGAAAGATTGGCAAATATTGCAGGAGTCCTGGGATGTCTGCAAGGATTACCTTTTATTTCAATATTGTAAATATTGACTATACATAGGTCAAGACTTCATCTCTGCCATGAGATTGCTCAAGAGAACAATTTCCTAAAGTCATATGATTGTATACACCATCATAGAAATGTGATGGACAATCATATTTATGTATTCACATTAACCTGTTACACTACATTCTCCAGCTATCTGGAATCTTATTGACTGACTGGAACAAATTATAATGGGATTCTATCTCACTTTCTCTTCTCTCTCTCCAGGGCTTATGTTGGAAATATTCCCTGACAATGTAAGAAATTTCAGTTTCTATCTCTGAAATACTGAGAGAAGCAAAAGCTTTGTTGTACAATTGGAGGGCAGGTTAATCAGTGCGCACTGTTGTTGTAATGTTACTAGAAATGTTCCAGATTTGACCCCTACTTTGTCTTAAGTTAGTCAATTTCAGCTGAGGTTGTAGTGACTAGAGCACTGGACTTTGATTCCTGACTGTGGCATTGGGGGGGGAGCATGTGTGGGGAGAGTTTGGTGATCCCAACATCCCTACTCCTCATTGTTGTCCAGAGACAACTTTTGAAAGGTGTTCTTTGTTCGATAAACGGCAAGGATTAAACTGGACTCAGCTGTACAGTATTCGTGTGTACATGTTAGCCCAAAGAGCATTGTACCTTGCACCTGAAGGATGGCCATCCAAGATGGTGATCGGATAGTTAGTGAATATCAATGGGACCAAATCCTAGCACAAGTCAGCACCTTCAGCAAAGCCAGAATGGGAAATATGGACAAAAAGTCATTAAATCACTAAGACTCTATCTTCACTGGCTTGTTCGATTGGTATTCTTAAACAGAAGACAAGGACACGGAGACAGGGCACAACAATAAAAGTCAATGTCAATCATACCTTTGCCTTTTCTATTAGGACATTCAGATGCTGCAATTAAACTCTACAGACACTTTATTCAAAATTTGTGGCTGAACATATAATTTCATTTCGCAGAAAAGGTAATAATCAAACTGCAGCAGAACTTCCTGTTCCCAAATGACAGACTTGACAATTTCATATGTGTAATCCTTTGAGAAATCTGCCTCAACTCCCACAGTAAAGATTGAGCCTCCAGTAACATTCTACAGTGACGTCTTGTTCATTATCTCTCTCGACAATGAAATATTTTTTCTTCAATGTAAAGTATCTTCTCAGCCTGCCTTTCCACAACAAATACAACATATGCCGAGAGAAACTAATTGAAAAAAAAGGTCATTCTTATTGAAAGAGGCACTGACACAAGAAGGAATTAAGGCAAATCTCTTTGCTTTTGTTTGCAAACGCAAAAATGGGATGACTCAAAAAATGCATTGAAACAGTCGCATTGCGTACGTGTGAAGTTATAGAAGAAACGAAAACCCATTCTCTCTCCTAGCCAAAAGGAGAACAAAATTGCCAACACATTTTCAAAAAGGCACAACCCAAAATGCTTGGCCATCCAATGATTTATTGGTTTGGTAGCAGGTGATTTTCCACTCATAAAGCCTTGATATTGTTCACAACTCAGAACCAGGTTGGTTCACGCCCAGCGTTGTGGTAGGCGGGCTATTTGTTTTTTAAAGGGGTATCGCTGGTTTTGATGGGATAGAAGGTTTGTCCTGAATCTTTAACAAAGATGTCTCTGTTGGATGTTTTTGTATCTATGCTGCCCTTGGCCAGGATCAGAGGTGATTGTGGCACTTCATGAACTGGATTGGGAAATGCCAACCTATTTGTTCTAACGCAGGATGGGGGCGATGGTAAGATGGGTATTTGTCAGCCCATCCCAAATTGCTTGCTTGGCCATTTCAGAGGGTCATTAGAAGTCAACCACGTTGCTATTGAGCTGCAGGTCATACATATGTCAGAGATGGTCAAGATGGCAGATTCCCTGAGATGTTGAGTGAATGTGAAGACCCCCTGAGATCTTGAGAAGCACATTGGAATGGGTCCTTGAAAATCAGAATAATTCCATCACCACCAGAAATTTGGATCAGCACAATGGCTCAGTGGTTAGCACCGCTACCTCAAAGTGCCAGGGACCCAGATTTGATTCCACCTTTGGGCAGCTGTCTGTGTGGAGTTTGCACATTCTCCCTGTGCCTGTGCTGGTTTCCTCTGGATGTGCCACAGTCCAAAGATGTGTAGGTTAGGTGGATTGACCATGTTAAATTGCCCATAATGTCCAGGGATGTGTAGGCCAGGTGGATTAGCGATGGGAAATGCAGGGGGATAGGGTAGGGAGGTGGGTCTGAGTGGGATGCTCTTCGGAAGGAAGGTGTGAACTCAATAGGTCGATGCTTCCATACTGTAGGGATTCTATGAAATACAATACATATGTATTTAAGTGGACCAAATTAAACCTGGAGTCCAGAATAGATTTCAGAACAACAATGAGTTCGTGTGGCTGCTTTATGGAACAAAAATGTCTAGTGTTGCAGTAGAAGACCACAAAAGATACTACCAAAAAAATCTTGATATCAAGATTACCAGCTTCCTCGGGTTCCCCTTTAGACAGCAGCAAAATTACAAGCATCCATTGTGCCTTATCAGGAATATGGATGAAATGCCCATTCATTTTGGCATGTCAGCAATTGAACTGTGAAGTGCAAACGATTGAAAACAGATCTAGCAACAAATGGCAGGACATAAGATTCACAGAGTTGTTACCCTGTGTGGCTGACAGAACAACAAAGCCTATTGTATTATTGCATAGATCTCAGAAATGTACTATACTTTAAGGCAGATAGATGATATCATGACGTGACACTAATATAAAACGTCTCCATTTTACTCCTTATACGTTCAATTGGGAGTCAGCCTCTAGTGAGTTTTTTGTTAGGCAGCCAACTACTTATGCAATGTAGTAGTAATCTAAGCAAGCACATAACTCAAGCTGTGTACTTAAGTCAGAGATGTCATTAGTGTACGTTGTCAGTGGCGAATAAGATTCCAGATATCTGACACAATTTGAACCAAACACTGAGGTATATGTTATGTCATGTTGAAAATTACCATGGTTTATGGTTTTCTAACATCAAACCATGCCAAAAATCAAGTTCCTTGCAGATGCTTTCATCCACGTCCATGTCAATAGCTGGATAGACAATGGGATGACAGGGAGGCAATGGCTGAGTGGCATTATTGCTCGACAATCAATGCAGAGACTCGAGTAGTGTTCTGGGGGCCCAGCTTCGAATTCTGCCATGGTAGATGGTTGAATTCGAAATCGGTTAAATATTTTTTTCACGACAAATGTTCCCGAAATTTACATTGGTAGGCGTTAACTGATGGACCATATACCCATGTGTGCATATTTTACAAAAGAAAATTACTACTCCAACAGAATAAAAAAATCAAGGATCAAGGCAGTATCCAGTTGAAGGCTCTGTCAGAAAAATAACTGCACGGGTGATACTGAATTTGTGATGCTGACAAAAAGATTTGGTGGAATCTGGAAGACAACTAAAGTGCAACAAACTCGTGACATGTCCTTTATTTTGACAAACTATTGTATTAACCGAGTCAGTTTTTCACTGAAGCTCGAGAAGCTGATGACCTCATTATCTACTGAAATGCTGATTGATGTAATGATGTCAGACTGTTCGCTGGTGGAATAATGATCTTACAGCATGAAAAACAACACTGTTCATGGAGAAATAGGAGAGTGTAAGCTTACAAACATGTATTATTTTCTCAGGCCATTTTAGCTTTGCTTACGTTTGGTGCACTTATGCATTCTGGTATCTAATATCATTCAATGATTTTTTTAAAAAATTCATTCATAGGATGTGGGCATCATCGGCTGAGCCAACATTTATTGCCCATCCCTAGTTGCCCTCGAGGGGGTGGTGATGAGCTGCCTTTTTGAAGTGCTACCATCTGTTTAATGTAGGTACACCCACAATGACCATTAGGGAGGATATTCCAGGATTTTGACTCAGAAGCACTGAAGGGGTGATGATATAATTCCAAGTCAGGATGTTGGGTGGGTTGGAGGGGATCTTGCAGGTGATGGTGTTCCCATGTGTCTACTGCTCTTGCCTTTCTAGATTGTAGTGATCCTGTCTTTGGAAGGGCTGTCGAGGATCTTTGGTGAATTTCTGTAGTGCACCTTGTAGATGGTCTGCAGCTGCTACACTGGTGCTGGGAAGGGAGGACGTTTGCTGATAAAATTGGGCTGTGTTATCCTGGATGGTGTTGAACTTCCAAGTGCTGTTGAAGCTGCACTTATCCAGGTAAGTGTGGAGTATTTCATCATGCTCCTGACTTGTGCCTCGTAGATGGTGGATAGGCTTTGGGAAGTCAGGAAGTATGTTAGCCACTGCAGGATTCCTAGCCTTTGACCTGCTGCTGTAGCCCCAATATTTATATGGCTAATCCAGTTCATAACACCGTAAGCAATAGGAACAGGAGTAGGTCGTTTGGCCCCTAGAGATTGCTCCGCTATTCAACAGGATCATGGCTAATCTGACACTTCTCATATCCACTTTCCTGCATTTTCCCCATAACTCTTGATTCCCCTTCTGATCAAGAAGTTCAGTTTCCACTCAATGGTAGCCTTCAGGTTCAGCGTCTCCAGTTCTGAAGAGTTGTACTGGACTCAAAACGCTAACTCTGTTTCTCTCTCCACAGATGCTGCTGGACCTGCTGAGTTTCTCCAGCGTTCTCTTTGTTTGTACTAGTTAAGTTTTACTTTCCAAACCCACTGAAGCCATCTGTATATTCACACCACAGTTGCATTTGAGCTCAGCTACTGCAGCATGTGACTGTTGGATCTGAGCTCTTTCTGAACTATATGAATGAGGAATGTGGGCATTTAGCAACAATCCTTGAGGAGGCTAAGATCTTTTAGCATTGTTGGGTATCAGTTCCTCATCTCTAATTGGCCACGAGAAGGTGGTGGTGAGTATGACATACATAAATTTAAAACAAAACACACCAAATAAAAAGATGGAAAAAGAAATTATAGTTCCTATCTTGGAATAATATTTCAGATCCACTGTATTTCTGGCACTTCCTGATTAAATTCACAAGTCACGTTTTCAACCCCCTCAGCTTTTTGAATGTGAAGTAATGGTGTTGGTGCAGAGCTCAAAGCAAAACAGACTGAATTATAACAAGAAGGCACTAATGAGACCCACTGCTGCACTGAATTTTCAAATGATGTAACATCCTGATTCAGCTCACAAGCTTCATGGAATGCTGGAACACTTTAAAGATTTTTTTTGTTAAAAACTCAGAAAAATGGGACGGGAGATGCTGCTTCAACTTTCATTTCAGTGTGTTTCAGTTTTTGCCAGTGTTCTTAAATTATTATATTTCCCGACCTTTAACATCCCTCCCATAAATGACTGCATTCATGTAACAATCCCAAATGCCAACTTACGAGGAGATGTAGCATGAAAATGAGGGCGAGGAAGAATACAGGATAACTTCAACCTGGAGCTAAGAGGCTTACTCTCCCTTATCTGAGAATGGGAACTAATTATAAACAATTACAGGATAGGTGAACCTGAAGGTTTCCCATCCAGTAGCATCCTAGGATCATTCCACTATGATATCCAGGTGTTTCTTAAATAATACCAATGCTCATGCCTCCACTGACCTAATTGAGTCAATATTAGCAGGCAGTCTTAGCAGAAGCTCAAGTCAAGCCGAAATTTTACAAGCATTAGCTTTGTCATCGCATGTACTTCGTTTATTCATTGGATGAGGGAATTGCTGGCTAGGCAGCATTTATTGCCCATCCCTATTTGCCCAGAAGGCAGTTCAGAGTCAACCACTTTGCTGTGGGTCTGGAACAGGTAAGGATGACAGTTTCCTTCCCTAAAGGACATTAGTGAACCAGATGGGTTTTTCCTGACAATTGACAATGGATTCATGGTCATCATAAGACTCTTAATTCCAGATATTTATTGAATTCAAATTCCACCATCTACCATGGCAGGATTTGAACTCGGGTCCCCAGAACATTATCTGGGTCTTTGGATTAACAGTCCAGTGATAATACCACTAGGCCATTGCCTCCTCCTTACACGAGTACAGTGAAAAGTTTACAAGTTGCCACTTACCTTACCACTTATCCAAGGTGCCTAGGTACAGATTCTTAAGTACAAATACTTTGGGGAAAAAATAGAAAAAAATGAAGAAATAAGAAGTCCAGCAATAAATTAGAAGAAGGGAGAAATAAGAGTTCAGAGTAACGGTCCTCCCAACCCAGACCTTGCCAGGCTTCACCTTGATGCCAGGAGTTAGTTCCACACTGAGGCCAGAAGTCTGTGCTGGCTTTCATCCTGGAGATTGCCGATGCCACCCAAGGACAGGAGGTAACAAGAAAAAGATTTTTTTAAAAGATGCAAAAACAGAGAGACAGAGGATAAAGAAAAGAAATGGATGGAGCGGACCAGCTCCAACTTAGGAGTCCTACTCTGCTGCCATTTTGGAGACATTTTCTGTTCAATTTCACCTTCAATGTACTTGTGTCATAAGTGTGACGATCAAAAATGTTTCAGGATTTTGAAATAATCCAATGGTGCCATTTTAGAATCCGAATACGTCAATTTAGGAGAATTTATGAGCTAAAGTTTGTGAACCCAAGGAATGGAAAATCTTCCTCTTGAGAATCAGCCACTCTCTGCTGAGCAGCGTAATTAATCCTCTGTCAGGATCGGTCTGATTTCAAGTTCAAGTTCAATTGCCTTTTCCTGCTGCAAAACCAAATTTGGAAGCCAGCATTGTTTGCTTTATCCTGCGATCTGAATTCCTGTACTTATTCCACTCTTACTTCTCTGGGCTCTGGCCAACGCTGAAGATAGGAGCAATGTGGTTACTAGGTCAAAGCAAACCCAATATTAAATGGATAGACCATTAGCTGACGTGATCAATGGACAAAGCTCAAACCTGAAAACACTTCAACCATTCTTGCAGCTTGATATTGAACAAGAGCAGACAGGTGGGACTAGTTTAGTTTGTGATTATTGTCGACATTGACCGGTTGGACTGAAGGGTCTGCTAATGTGCTGTATGACTCTAAGATATCTATGACCAAGCCTGGAAAGAAAAGCTTTGGAACATGGTGAACTTTAAAACCATTGCCTCATTTAATCAATATCTTTTGCACACTAGTAAGAGGGAGAATCAAAGAAACCTTTCTGTACACTTTGCCAGAATCCTGCAGCCAAACTAATTTTTGTTGCAAACACCAGTTTTCTTTTTTATTTATCTGCTTTTTATTGTTGCATCCCTGGCTGTTAATGTGAAGGAACATTGGTTTAATTTACAGATCTTCCAATGGAGTCAGTTTAGAAGGTTAAGAATGATTTGATTGAAGGAGAGGATTTTAAAAGGAGACTGACAGTGAGAGAAACCATTTCCAAGGTCTAGGACTAGGGGACATAGCCTACAAATCTCTAGAGTGAAAGTTAGGAATTTTTTAAAAATATATGAGGGGTGATAAAGTTGTTTTCCACACACAGTTGTTGCTGCCAGTTATAAATTGGAGATGGATAAATCTTTATTCAGTAAAAGCATCAATGGAATATAATGCAATGGTCACATGCAGTGAGATCACAGATCAGTTGTGATCTCAGTGAGTTACAGAGAAGGCACAAGGGGCTAAGTGGCTTCCTCCTGGACTAATGCTTCAATCATTACCACCCAACTAATGATGTCAAGTGGATCCTTGCCCATTACCTGAAATTATGTCAATACATGTTCAGCTCAACGAGATTGGGTGCAGTTTAAAAAAAAAAGGGATGGGCAAACTGCTTCTCGAAATTACCTTCAGTAAAAAGCTTACAATCATAACACTTAAATAGCCCCAGTAAGAGCACACTGATAAGATTGGTGCTTTGTCTGCATAACAGTCTTTTAAACAGTTTTCTTCTTCTTTTGACAGTCAGAATGTACATTTCATGCAATAAGATCAGGTTTATGCAGGACTGAAAACCTGTTTGTCACAATGCATTCCTATCAAATTTGTTAAGTTTAATCAGTTCCCTTATTCATGTACTTCCAGTTTCATAGGAAAAGGATGAACTGACAACTCTAATTAATTAAATGTTCTTTGTAAATTATGTTCAATTAAATGAATTGATGTGAATTATGATATTAAAATGTCTCAACTAGTTTTTCTTCCCACATCATGGTAAGATGATGACCCAATCAATAGTTCAGATGGAGACTGAGTGGCTGACTTAGTATCACCCTTGTCCCAGATCCATTAGACTCCAGGTTTAAGTCTGACTTCAGGGCTTGTTGGCAACAGAAAGGGCATGCATGAGCCTCAAAATCAGTTATTAATAAGGCTACAAGATCCTTCCAAGTTGCCAAACCATTCTCCAAGCAAGTCAAAGATGTCTACTGCACAGATAAAGGTCCTTTGGCCAATTGATTCTCTGCTGGTCATAAACAAGCACCTAAATATTCTAATCACATTCTCCAGCACTTGGCCCAAAGGCTGGGTTCTACATTCCCACCACCCTCTGGTGTTTATCTTACATCCCCCTACCTTAAAATCGATGTTACTGATCCCTCCACTGAGGGGAAATATTTCTTCTTGTCTACACTATCTATGCCCCTCATATTTTTATACATCTCAATCATTTCCCCCCCTTATTCTCCTCTGTTCCAAGGAAAACAACCCCAATCTATCCAATTTGTCTTCATAACTGGAATGCTCTAGCCCAGGCAACATCCTTGTACATCTCCTCTGCATTCTCTCTAGTGCTATCCCTCTTAAAATTCCGGAACTGCACACAATTATCTAGCTGTGGCCAAACCAACTTTTTATACAGTGCTAACACAACTTCCCTGCTGTTAAACACTGATTTTGCTCATAAAGGCAAGCATACTGTATACCTTCTTAACCACTTTATCCATCTACCCTGATAGCTTAAGGGACATAGGCACAAAGATCCCTTGACTGCTCAGTGCTTCCCAGGGTCCTATTGTTCATCATGTATTCCCTTGCCTTGTTTGTCTTGCCCAAGTGCATCATTTCACACTTACCTGGATTGAATTCCAAGGGAGGAATGTGGAGATAAGCCATACAAATACACCTGATGCCGCCTTCAACTCTCTACCAGGTTTTTAATTTGTACTAACAACAACCCTGATCTGTGGACTGCTTCCCTTATTTTGGAGATTGCAGTTAGTCACATTTTGCATGTCTCCAGAGGCCAAAATGGACATCCATTTGCAGAAACCTGCATCCCGAATCCTCAGACATTGTGCATAAAATATAATGCTGTGCCACATCTTATAGAAATCTGTAAAGACTACCTTTGCTTCGTGGTCTGTGACCTGTCAGGCAAGTTACAAAGACTAGCAAAAGGGCAACATCTATAAGGTACCAATTAGCCTCAGCACCCCTGGGTTACTTGGGACTAAAAAAGGCCAAAGTTTACCTTCCTTAGTACTATACAGTTGTTCTGAGTGAATGCAGATGTGATCTAGTTGTGGTCCTGGTGTCATTTACTGAATATTGAGGCTTGCACATTAGTTATCACCAACACAAACCATCAGAGCACAGAGAATTACCTATTGAAATGTACTGCTGTAAAGAAACAGTCAATGCAATGATACAGTACTGAAAAGATCCTTCATCCCATCTGCATCAAAAAAACTACTCTAAATCTGCACTAGTCTTCTTTCCAGCATTTAGTCCACAGCCTCGATAAAAACTCATAACCGTAGTAAAGGTACAATGTTGATGTTTTGAGCTAACCTACAAGTTTCAGGAAGGGTGGACTTTGAAGTTGTAGATCACATGGAAGAAGAAAGGAAGATAAAAAGGGTGCACTAAGGTCACTTGCCTAATCTGCATGAGCGATGTTAATATTGAGCAATGCCCCTGGGATCAGTTACAGATCAGGCTGAAGACAAACTTCACTGCATCAACATCGACTTCATAAGTGAAATATCAACAAAAGATTCTTGAAGTGAGTTCACAATGTGTCTATTTGAAGCCCAGGGAGATTGAGGAAGATCAGCAAGGCAACAAATAAGATTTTGAATTTCAAAGAAAAATCCAATTCTTTTCCCATCTCATCATTGTCACTTTGAAGACACTGATGTCCGCTTACTTTATAATTTCACGGGTCCCAGTAACTCCAATATGTTGCCAATCCTTCCAGTGTCCATCTGGGATTGTTATGATTTAAAATGTCGGCCAGCTTTTGAAAATTGAAGCATGTTCTCAGCATATGGAACCTTGTCCACATGTAGCACATATCTATTAATCATTCAGATGCAAGCTAACCTTAAGGAGCACGATTGGATACTGTGCAACAAAAACACCACAGCCAAGCTGATCTTGATCATACTCAAAGCCCAAATGTACACAAACACACCACAGAACTTCCCCTAACCTGCTGAAGGACCCTACATTCAGCTGCAGTAAATTCTCCTCAATAGTTTGCACCCTGTCCAGTTTTGCAAATATAACACATATTAGGAATTGAACCTGTATCCTTCTGAGGCTCAGTTTCAACAGTGTGTTTACCAGTCAGCCATCCAGGAAAGAACTGAATGCTCAAATCACATCCTACAAAATTAATTTTCAAAAGCTGACAGATAAATTTCAAAGAAGTGCAACAATCGCAGATAATCACCAAAATACTTTGCAAATCTCTTTTTCGCAGCACCTGTGACAGTTTGCTCTTCTTTCCTCCTGCCCCAAATAGCCGTATTGAATTAGCAAATCCTGCAGGAAACTCAGTTTAGATAATCATTACTCCAGCTGTAAATGGATGTGTGTGGGATTCCATTGGAGATTGGTGGTCAGCGAGGCAAATTGCTGATAAGCTGGAAGACTGATGGGTTTTGTAAAAAAATCGGCCAAATGATCGAATAAGATGCAGGAAGGAGCTATTGTCTGTTAAATTTGATATTACACACAGGCAGTAGACAGCAGCGATACTGCTGGAGATACACTTAAAAAAAGCTGTGTTAGAAATTATCTAAATACAATACTGATAAGGGGCAGGCACTTTGTCAGTTGCTTCTTCTTTCCAATTGATAATTATAAATATGATTTACAGGGATAAGCAGAAGATTTGGATTGAATTCAATGGCTGCTAAAGTGCAATTTGCCAATATTACTCGCTGCTTTCTTAACACGCCCTGGGAACAGTAACCTAGTACATTTTTCTTACTTATTCACGGGATGTGGGCATTGCTGGCAAGGCCAGCATTTCTTATCCATCCCTAATTGCTCTTGAACTGCTTGGCCATTTCAGAGGGCAGTTAAGAGCCAACCACTTCACTGTGGCTCTGGATTCACATGTAGGCCGGACCAGGTAAGGACAGCAGATTTCTTTCCCCCAAAAGGACATGAGTGAACCAGATGTGTATTTTGACAATCGTTTGAGGTTACCATTAGGCCAGTATTTAAATTCCAAATTTTTAATGAATTCAAAATGTCACCACCTGCCATGGTGCCCTTGTTCCAAGAACATTAGTGTCCAACTTTAGATTACTGGTCCAATGACTTTACCACTGCACTACTGCTTCTCTGTTGCTCTTAGGCAATTTCTATGTATCCCATAGTAAAAAGCATTGCTCTGTCATAGAGGCTTGAGAAGCAGAATTCCTGCCCGTCCTCCTGGATGTGGAAGTTCTGTGGCACTGGGACACAAATCATTGCTGCCATAAAAGTATTCTCTTTAAAACCAAAATGAAAAGTGTATAGATAATTTCAAATCTCTTAGCTTCTGAATTCTCACCACACCCCACCTCTCTAATCTCTTCCAATTCTGGCCTCTTCTGCATCCCAAATTTCCTTCAAAAGGTGAGTGTTTTCATAGAATCCCTACAGTGCAGAAAGAGATCAGTCAGCCCCTTTGAGTTTGCACCTACCATCCAAAGATCATCCCACCCCAATCCTGAATTTACAATGACCAATCCACCTAACCTGCACATTGTTGGACTGTGGGAAGAAACTGGAGCAGCCAGAGAAAACCCAAACAGACACATGGAGAACATGCCAACTTCCATGTCCATGGCTGGAATTGAACCCAGGTCCCTGGCGCAGTGAGGCAGCAGTGCTAAGCACCGTGCCACTGGACCATCCAGTTTTCCTGTTCCTCATTTGTCCCTAAAGAAAACACAACTCCTCTTCCCAAAAGGATCTTCCAGCTGGAAGCAACGATTGTCCCTCAAGGTTCCAGCTCTTCGACCATCACTGAAAATTTGCTGGCTTGGTTGTTGGTAGTGGTTCATTATCCCGAGTGTGGCACACCTTACCTGGGCCTGGGGTAATTATAAAAGGTTAGGGAAGATGATCTAAAAATCTCAAAAAACCCCTCTGCTCCTTCAGTTAAACATCCAGATCATCTCCCCATCTCTCTAATCTCCTCCAATTCTGGCCTCTTCTGCATTTCCTTCTAAGAACATGAGGGACCCAGATCAATTAACCAAATATTTAATTTGTTGCTGTTGTGTGAACACGCTGGAAATGATTGCTATCTGCCTAGATTTTCAATATTCATGCTTTATGATGCTGTATATGAAGACACTCTATAAAAGCATGTTATTTAAACCTGACAACCTCCAACCAGCTCATGTTGATTTTAAAAGTTCAGACACTAATGTTCGAATGCTTCCATGACCTTAATGTACCCCAGATCTACAATCTCCTCCCACATCCCAACCACCTCCTGTTTACCGTTGGTGATACCACTTTCAGTCATCACAATGAAGCAGGCTGGAATTTGCACTGTAAACCTCTTTTCCCTCAACACCTCACTCTCCTTTGAAAGTGTCATGCAAACCACGACCTGCTATTCCTTCAGCTGTTTAGCTTAACTTTCGTCTTGCCCACTCCAAAAAGCTTCCTACCTTTTCTTAAAAAAAAATACTGCTATCAATGTTTTAATGACAAAAACTTCAATTAAAGTGTACATTGTTGTGGAGAGAATCCACCAATCTATTGGTGCTGAAGCCTAAAGTTGCTTGTTATATGGGTTTTGTCAAAACATCTGACAATGCAGCATTCCCTCAGTGCTGCAAATGAATTGTTAGTGTTTTGGTTTTGTATTTCAGGCCTTAAGGGTTTCTTGAGGAGATGACCCTAAGAATTAGAGGCAAAATTGTGAACAAATGAAGTCACAACTAAATTCTGTGATGACTGAGAAACCCAGACTGAACTGTGGTCACTGTTTTTAATAGAGTGATATAGTGTGGGTTGTGTGGTGATTGTAACGAGGTCAGCTAAGTGGACCTTATAGAATATGAATTCCCTGTTAATCTGGTCTAATCAGGGAACCCTGGCTGATAGATATACACAGGAGTATCAGAGGCTCTGTTCACTCCGAGAGCTGGCTCTGAGTGAGCTGGGTCAGTGTTTTGAAATATGCAAGTGCAATTAAAGGTTGCCTTGGTGACAGGTACTGGCCTCTGTGGAGTTATTTAAGGCGAATTGGGAGTCTGGACATCTCTGCGATGTAAAAGAAAATCTTCACAAGCAACAGGCAACAAGACTTTCATTTAGGGTTGTGACTCTCAGCCAGGAGGTTTCATCTCATGGCCTTCCACCTTTGATTACTCTGCTCTCTCTTTGTGTCACCGCACATGTCTATTCTGTCAGTGTATCATCTTATTACACAAGTTTGAATGTAAATAAGTTTTTGTTAACCAGTTTAATAGCCATTTCTCACCTAACCAAATATTTTTCATAAGGGACAAGCAAAACCACTCATAGAAAACAGAATGGAAAAATTAACACAAGTTTTTGTTTGAAGTGTCTCAATGATTTTTCTCCTGACTTGCTCACAGCAGTGGGCTGGAGATTAGTCATGATTTGGAGACTCCAGGCCAGTCCTGGGTGGTTAGCAACCCTCCTTCCAATGCTAACTCCAAGCCCAACATCAGCAAGGAAAACAAGCTGCTGGAAAGACTCAGCAGATCTGGCAGCACCTGTGGAGAGAGAAACTGAGTTAACGTTCGAGTTTGATTTGACTCTTCTTCAGATCCCTAAGCTCAGCTTTCTCTCTCATGCATAACTTAGTTTTACTTTGTACTTTCACTCTGTTCTTTTCCAGTGCACCCCAATTTCTTGTGTTGGACAACGAAAATTACTCCAGACTCCCACTGTTTTAAATCTATACTTGGCCAAAATTTGCTTCACAATTGCAGCTCTCTCAGTTGTAGCTGAAATGATTCTGCTGTGTATAGTTTACCTGTAGGGGAGCAGTGCAAGTCTGATTCAAAGCTATTTGCTTCGAAGCAGGTGAACATTTTACAGAGGAAATCTTCCCGTTGTGGTAAATATCCCATTGTTTCTCACTTGGCGGTTTTCCAGCATCTCCTCCCCCACACAGCGCTTTTGCAAACTTTTGTGTAAACTCTCACCTCTGATGTGAAACCATTTCATCAGAAAAATGGAAGCAAAAAGACTTAAAAGCAAATGTTAATGACATGATTCACCCTTATGACCGAAATAACATTGCTCATACATTAACTGAACAACCTGTGTTTGCTTAGCATCTTTAAAATAAAAATAGCTCCATGCCCTTCACAAGTGGACACGGATTGAGGAATAGTGCAGAGTTATTGAGGGAGGGATAAGGAATTCAATTGAATTGGACAAAATTTAGACAAAAAATAAAGGCCGGGAGAGAAGATATGATGAAGGAATGCCCCTGTTCCAATTTGTGTTTCAATGTCTGTTCAAATAAAGTCAACCAGGGGTTTAAATAGGGATGAATAGGAATCATTTTTGGTATTTGATTTACTGATAGCTGCATGCTAGTATAACCTCCATTGGACTTCAATGCATTCCTCCCACCTTACAATCACTACAGTTAAAAAAACAGTCTGTATTAGGGTTAACCCATAACTCTAATCTGTCAAATGTAGCTCAACCAATCAATCCCTGACTCAGCAATTGATTATTGAACATAGAACAGTACAGGCCCTTCGGCCCACAATGTTGTGCCGACCTATTATCCTACTGATTATACGCAACATAAGATTTGTACCTAGCATGCTGTCACAACGTTGGGTGATGTGTTGCCCCGAATTAGCGGGCTAGGGTTTGGAAAGGTTCTAGACATCTAATTTTAATTTAAAACAAAAACAGAAATTGCTGGAGAAATTCAGATGGCCTGGTAGCATCTGTGGAGAGAAAGCAAGTTACCAATTTGTGTCTGGTGATCTTTCTTCAGAGCCCCAATTCTAATTTAATATTCAGGGGTGGATTATAAGGCTAATTATTGAAGACTAACATTTAATAGTACAACATGGTCATCAGGTTATACCTAAAGTTATGTACACAAGTGTTTATTCTTTAGGATAATCAGTAATTTGAATATTGTACAGTGTACTGTCCATCTTTATATCACCATTCCCCCTACTGTTTATCTCCGTATTTTGAACAAGAACAAGAACATCAGCTTGCCATTATTCATGATAATTTTCAGACAAAATCAACTGAAGTAAATAAATATGATCTGATGGCCATTACAGAGATGCAGGGGGCATATTTTTAAGGTGAGAGGAGAAAGATTTAAAAAGGACATGAGGGGCAACTTTTTTCCCCCTCACACGGAGAGTGTGTGGAATGAACTTCTAGAGGAAGTGATGGGTGCAGGTACAGTTATAACATTTAAAAGACATTTGGATAAGTTCGTGAATAGGAAAGGTTGGACGGATGTGGGCCAAATACAGGCAGGTGGGATTAGTTTACTTTGGGAACATGGTCGGCATGGACCAAGGGGTCTATTTCGTTGCTGCATCATTCTATGACTGTATAATAGCTCTCAATGAGGAGGTAAAAAGAGAGTGGAACTTAGCGAAAGAACAGTCATCAGGGAAGTAGCACAGTGCAAACTGCTCGAGCTATAGAGTGACACTTCCTTAGGTCCTCATAGACTTCATCTTAAAGAAATAGCTAATGAGGAGGCAGAGAGATTGCTATTAATTTTCCAAAATTTGATAATTTCTGGAAAGTTCCATCAAACTGGAAAATGTCACATATAACCCCGTCTATTCATGAATGAGGGGAGGCAGGAAACAGGAAAGCATAGGTCTGTTAGCTTGACATTTGTTTAGGAAGATGTTAGAATTAAGCATTAATGACTCTATACCTGGGAATTGAGAAAAACTCCAGATAATTCGGAAGATTCAGCATAGTTCTTTGAAAGGGAAATCATGCTTGACCAATTTATTGGAGTTCTTCGAAGGAGTAACGTGCTGTGGATAAACAGGAGCCTTTAGATGTATTATACTTTGATTTCCAGAAGGCATTTGACAAGGTGCCACATAAAAGTCTATTGTACAGATAGGAGCTCATGGCGTAGGCCTTAAAATACTAGCATGGATAGAAGATGGGCTGGCTGGCTGAAAACAGAGTTTGTATAAATTGATCTTGTTCTGGTTGACAGGATGTGGAGTGCAATCCTGTGGACCTCAAACTTTTTATAATTTTTATCAATGACTTAGGGCAAAGGCATGGTAGTTAAGTTTGAAAATGACACAAAGATAGAAGGAACGTATGTTGAAAAGAGGATATAACGATATTGCAGACCAATAAAGATAAGCAAAGTGAGTGGGCAAAAATCTGGCAGATGGAATACAGTGGGGGTCAATATGAAATAGTTAAGTTTGGCAGGAAGAATAAAAATAACAGAGTATTATTCAAATGAAGAATGACTGCAGAATTTTGAAATACAGAAAGAATTAGGTATTGCGGTTTATAAGTCACAAAACATTAGCACGCAGGTGCAACAATACTATTCATTATGATGAGAAGAACTGAACATAGAAGAAAGAATATAAAAGCAAACTACTGAAGATGTCAGACATCTGAAATATAAAAGTGCAGCATCTGTGAAGAAACAATAAAAGGTAACATTTCAAACCTGATATGAAGGTTCTGAAGAAGAGTCATATCGGACTCGAAATGCTAACTCTGTTTCTCTCTCCATACATGCTGCCAGACCTGCTGAGTTTCTCTCGCACTTTCCCTTCATTAAAAAGAAATGAGTTATACTGGACACTGGCATGACCACGTCAGACATACTGTGCAAAAGTTTTGATCTCATTTAAGGAAGGATGCAAATACATTGGAAACAGATCAGAACAAGTTTACAAAATTGATACCTGGAATGAACAGGTTCTCTAATGAGAGTAGGCTGGACAGTCTGGGCTTGTCTTCATTGGGGTTTAGAAGAGTGTGGGGTGACTTGATTAATGTGTTTAAGTTCCTGAACAGGCTTGACAAGGTAAATGTGGATAAAAATGTGTTTCCTCCTGTGGGCAGGTCCAAAACTGAGGGGTACTGTTTTAAAATTAGGGATAGTCCTTTTCAGGACAGACAGGAGGAGAACTTTTCCCCAAGCTTGCATGACTTTGGAACTCTGCCTCAGAAATCTATTGAGATCGGGTCATTAAGTACTTTTAAAAGGGAGAGAGAGAGATAGAGAGAGATATAGCCTCTCTGCTCCTAGGATGCTGCTTGGCCTGCTGTGTTCATCCAGCCCTGCACCTTGTTGTCTCTGATATAGATTCTTGTCAGGCAGAAAGAATCAAAGCTTATTAAATATAGATAGGAGTATAAAGTTTGAAACATGAATAGATAAGTCATGATCTAATTGAACAATGGAGCAGGTTTGAGGGGCTGAATCATCTACAGCTGCTGCTAATCTGTACATTCACATGTGGGTTGTATGAAAGCTGAATCCTCACTTTCCACCTCCCTACTGAAATTGACTGGGCAGTTATAACAAATTGTTCTCTTCACGTCCTGGATTGTCTCACTGGAATGAAATCATAGAATGTTTGGGTAAGTCAAAGAATTCATAGAATCCCTACAGTTGGCCCATTTGGCCCACCAAGTCCACACCAACCCTCCAGACAGCATCCCACCCAGATTCACCCTACCACCGTAACTCCGCATTTCCCATGGACATCCCTGAACACTACAGGGCAATTTAGCGTGGCCAAACCACCCAAACTGCACATCTTTGGGGTGGGAGGAAAGCGGAGCACCCGGAGGAAACCCACGCAGACGCGGGGAGAGTGTGCAAACACCACACAGTCACCCGAGGCTAGAATCAAACTCGGGTCCCTGGCGCTGTGAGGCAGCAGTGCTAACCATTGAGCCACTGTGCCACCCCTCTGGGGTGTGGCTGGGGATTGCTGTATATGGCCCATTGCCTTGTGCAGGCCGTACACTTTCAAGGTGCACGTTTTGTACTGCCAAGAAGAAATGTACCACAGAGCATTGTTAATCAAACAATACCTTCAGTCCATCATCCTCACATTGTAATTTCTGGATTTCCCAGTGGGCATTTATTTTTAAAAAAAATCACTCTCAGGATGTGGACATCGCTGGCTGGGCTAGTATTTATTGCTTGAGGAAGGGGTGGTGAGCTGCCAAATTGAACTGTTGCAATCCACAATGTTGTTAGGGAGGGAGGTGCAGAGATTTTGATCCATCATCACTGAAGGAATGGTGATATATTTCCAAATTTGAATGGTGAGTGGCTTGGAGGGGAACTTGCAAGTAAGACACACCAGTGACTGAGCAGAGTTAATTTTGACATCATTTTCTCCCCCTTCCCCTTCGTCATTTGTCTTTCAAGTGCCCTCTATGTTCTTCACGTTTTCCAAAACACTTTGGATAGATTAGAGAAGAAAAACTTAGCATTAGTTCATTGGGAGTCAGGATAGCCAACTGCTGCTGGAGCTCAGCCTAAATATACAAACTTTCAAGGGCCTGGAACCATGCAGTTCCTGTCATCAGCACCTGTGGTGTTATATTCTTCATGAAGCTTTCTTATACAAGAAGACAGAAAAAAAAATCCAGAGAAACATAAACCTCAGTTGAACGCAAAAGGTGTGAACATATGGCTCTCAGAACACACTGCATGAAGCACAAAATAAAGTGTAAGTACATTTGAATAACATTCACAGATCAGAACTTCACACATTCGAATCCAAATAACACAGCACTTCCTGACAAAGGCTGTGTTCACAACACACACCCGCATATATTGTGCCAATAGACATGATGGAGGCCTTGCAGACAGACAGATGATAACTTTCAGTTGCTATACCTTTGAGTCTTGACTTCAAATGTATTGCATAGTGGCCTTTTCTTTCAACACCCTTTCTTCCACACATCACAATGAGCTAAGGCAATCAAAAAAAAGGTTTCTTGTCATTGTTTTGGGAACGGGGACAAGCCAAGGAAGATGGCAGGCTGGGGGCAACAGGAAACTGCTATGGGATGGAACACTGGATAACATGGGATAATTATCATCTCCTGTGTACAATGGAATACTGTGTGATGGTTCAGAGCTCAGGGTCGTCATTCCACAAAGTACTTTGTCCCTCATTAAAGAATTGTTTCCTCAATTTCTTGTTAAGATGCCCAATTATCCCCAATTTGGCAGGACAAATGGACAGCAGAACGAAGAGGCTGGAATTGATACAAAAAGCACATTGCAATTTGAAATTGCAGGAATTTTTTTTCTCAGATCTATTTATTCGCTGCATCTAAGTTGATGTGCAAATGCAGGAATAAGAGAGTTATGTTTAATATCTGTTTGTAGTCTTATTCAAAATTTACCTTCTTCCCAGCTTCTGTGCCTCATTTTCGTTACTGCAGATGTTTTCATGTCCTGTCAATTAAACTGGTCTTATTCTTGCTAGAATCCACCTAAGCCCTCCTCCTCCCCTGGTATGTGTTTATCAAGTTCTCAGGAGTATATACACTATGTCCCAGGATTTGGCTTTCACCCAACATCCTGTGGTTCTGCTAGCCTTCTCAAACTGCTGATTGATGCTGGTTCTCATTCCAAATCTCAGCAGCACCAACAGTTGCATCCCTCTTCCTTGCCTCCCCCCAAGCTGACAGTGGCCAAAGATTTTCCACTAAAGTTTCTCTGCTAGAGGCTCTCTGATGTGGTGATATAACACGATAAGACATAAAAGCAGAAGTGGGTCATTCAGCCAATCTAGTCCACTGCACCATTCAATGAGATCACAGCTGATCTGCTAATCCTCAACTCCCTGGCTCTTGACCACCTTAAGTGATTAGTAACCTATCTATCTCAGCCTTCAGTATACATAATAACCCAGACTCGACAGAACTCTGCAGTGCAGAATTCTACAGATTCACCACCCTCAGAGGATAAAGTTCTCCTCTTGTCTTAAATGAGGAGTGATGCTTTAATTAAGACTATGCCCTTTGGTCCGAGACTTACCCACAAGAAGAAATAACTTTTCTGCATATACCCCCGTCGAGTTCCCTAAGAACCTAATATGTTTCAACAAGGTCTCCTCTCGTTTTTCAAAGTGTACAAGGCCAACCTACTCAACTCAAAGGGGAAGCAATAGCCTAGTGGTATTATCACTGGGCAGTTAATCCCAAGACCCAGATAACTTTCTGGGGACCCACATTTGAATCCTGCCACAGCAGATGGTGGAATTTGAATTCAATAAAAAAATCTGGAATTAAGGATCTCATGATGACCATGAACCAATTGTCGGAAAAACCCATCTGGTTCACTAATGTCCTTTAGGGAAGGAAACTGCCATCCTTACCTTGTCTGGCCTACATGTGACTCCAGACCCACAGCAATGTGGTTGACTCTCAACTGCCCTCTGGGCAATTAGGGATTGGCAATAAATGCTGCCTGGTCAGTGATGCCCTCATCCCATGAATGAATTAAAAAAAAAACTCACTCATATGACAGTGCCTCCATACCCTGGATCAGCCTTGTGAACTTTCTCTGGAATGCCTCCAATGCCAGTTTATCTTTCTTGGGATATAGGGGTCCAAAAATGGTCACAATATTCCAGCTGTGTTCTGACTAGTGAAGACATTGTTGCTAGTTGGTACGATTAAAGTTAACTTTTCTTTTGACATTCGGCCACAGAATGTGGGTGTCACCAAATACAGTAGTGTTTATGGCCCATCCATAGTTGCCCTCTAGAGGATGGGGTAAAAATGGATCCGACCAAGACAAATTGGAACCAAAAGGGCAATATTAAAACCTGTAACTGAACAACAGCTGCCTTGAAAGAAGAGGTAGTTACAGACACAGTCAAGGTGTATTCCTATTAAAGATAAGAACCATAGAATCCCAACAGTGTTGAGACAGGCCCTTTGGCCCAACAAGTCCACACCAACACACAGAGTATCCCACCCAGACCCATCCCCCTATAACCCACCTAATCTACACATCCCTGAACACTACGGGGCAATTTAGCATGGCCAATCCACTTAGCCTGCACATCTTCGGACTGTGGGAGGAAACCAGAACACCCAGAGGACACCCACTCAGACACGGGTGGAATGTGCAAACTCCACACAGACAGTCACCTGTGGTTGGAATCGAACCTAGGTCCCTGGCACTGTGAGACAGTAGTGTTAAACACTGAGCCACCGTGCTGCCCTTAGCACAGCACAAACAATTCCAGAGCTCCTGGGATGACAAAATTGATAGAAATGCTAAAGAAGAAAAAGAAAATTTTATGACAGTTGGCAAATGGAACATATAACAGAGCTCAGCAGTAAAGATAGGAACAGGAGTAGACCATTTGACCCTTGAACCTGCCCTGCCATAATGGCTGATCGCTGAGCTCAATACCCTAATCCCACACTCCCCCTTTGTCTCTTGATCCCTTTAGACACAAGAACTAGATCTACCTTCTTCTTAAAAGCATAGTGTTTTGGCCTCAACCACATTCTGTGGTAGTAGATTCCACTCATTCACCACTGCCTGGGCAAAGAAATTTCTTCTCATCCCAGTCCTAAAGTCTTACCCCTTAACCTTAAGCTATGACCCCTGGTTCTGGACTCCCCCACCATTGGGAACAGTCTTCTTGTATCTAATTTGTCTAGTTCCATGAGAGATTTATGGGATTTCTACTTGATCTCCTCCCCTTCATTTGTCTAAACTCTACTTAATTCAATCCTAAGCAACTCAGTCGCTCCTCATACGTCAGTGCTGCAAACCTTTGCTGCATTCCTTCTACACAAGAATATCCTTCCTCAGAAAAAGTAGACCAAAACTGCACACAATATTCCAAGTGTGGCCTCACCAAAGCTCTGTATACTTGCAGCAAGACGTCCTCGTTCCTGCACTCCAAACCTCTTGCTATAAACGCCGACATACAGTTTGCCTTCTTTACTGCCTGCTGCACAGTCCAAGATGGCGGACTAAGATGGCAGCACAGCACAGGAGAGCAGCAATGGCCGAGGCTGAGTGAATGACAATGGGGAAGGTGACCGGTAGCATCGACAGTGTCAGCAATGCCAGGATGAGGTGAACGTGGCTCCGCCCAGTCCGAGATCTCTCAGCGAGCGAGGAGCAGATCCTGGGCTGAATCCCATGGGTTGGACTCACAGGTTGAATGCAGGCTCCAGGTCCACAGCTAGGCCCGGGCACCTGAATATATGGCAGATTTGGCAGAGGGGACAGCAGAGGACTGCTGCGACCGAGGTCTGGTAGCGTTGTCTGGAAGAGTGTCAGTTGAGGCTCCAGATGTGTGAGAATTGACCCATGACTCCAGCTGGGCAGTGGCAGAGACAGGCTGTAACCAATACCTGGAGCCCATTACAGAGACCTCAGCCGACGTCAAGCAGAGCAGTGGAGAAAGAACAAGAATGGGAAAGAAAGACAACTCTACTTCAGTAGTAATAGATAACACAGTGTGGAGCTGGATGAACACAGCAGGCCAGGCAGCATCATAGGAACAGGAAAGCTGACGTTTCGGGTCGGGACCCTTCTTCAGAAATGGGGGAGGGGGAGTGGAGCACAGAAATAAATAGAAAGAGGATAGGGTGGGGCTGGGAAGGTAGATGGGATGGTGATAGGCAAGTGCCGGTAGGCAGTGGTGGTGATTGGTCAGTGAGGTGGGAGGAGCACATAGGTGGGAGAGAACATGGACAGGTTATGTCAGGTCAAGGAGGCGGGGATGAGAGGGTGGGTTGGTCATAGGATGAGGCTGGGGCTGGGAGCCTGCAGCCCAATGGCCTAAATGTGGATTTTACCAGTTTCAAAATCTCCCCACCCCCGGCCTCATCCCATGACTAACCCTCCCTTTCATCCCCGCCTGCTTGACCCGACACAACCTGTCCATCTTCTCTCCCACCAATCACTCCTCCCATCCCACTGACCAATCCCCACCTCTGCCTACCTGCATCCAACTATCACCATCCCACCTACCTTCCCCAACCCCACCCCTCCTCTCTCTATTTCTGAGCTCCCTCCCCTCCTATTTCTGAAGAAGGGTCCCGACCCGAAACATCAACTTTCCTGCTCCTCTGATGCTGCCTGGCCTGCTGTGTTCCTCCAGCTCCACACTGTGTTATCTCTGACTCCAGCATCAGCAGTTCTTACTATCTCTACTTCAGTATTTTTTTAATATATCCTGTAAGTCAAAATGGCTAAGAGTGGTGGCCCTTAACACTTTTCACTGTATTTATTTTTCAAATACATGTGACAATAAATCATTCAATTCACCTTGCATGCTTACTTTCCCCTAGTTCATGAGGACACCCTAGTCTCATGGAACATGCCTCTCAAATAATAGCAATTCAAATAATAATCCACCTTCCTATTTTTGCTACCAAAGTGGCTAACCTCATTAATGCACATTATACGACATTTGCCCACTCTCTCAGCCTGTCGAAATCAAACTGTGACATTTCCTATCCTCCTCATCCTTCCACCCAACTTTGTGTCTTATTACTGTTTCTATGCTTTATAAAGAGGAAGAGTTGTGGTCACTAATGACCAAAAAGAGAATTCACACAATGGTGGCAGGAGTATGGCTGTGGTATTAAATGAATACTTAGCATCCGTCTTTATCAAGGAAGATACTGCTAAGGGGTCATGGTGGAAGAAAAAAGTAGTTCAGACATCTGAAGGGTGTAAAATTGATCAAAACAAAAAGAGGGAGATATCGGATAGGCTTTGAGTACTGGAAGTTGATAAGGTCCCACAACAGGATGAGATGCATCAAATGATACTGATGGAAATGAGAATGGATATTATTGGCCAGAATTTTCTCGTCATCATTAGGCACGACTACAATGCCAGAAGGTTGGAGAATTGTAAAGTTTACTCCCTTGTTCAAAGACAATGGTGTAAAAGTAGGTCCATCCATTACAGGCCAATCAGTTTAACCTCAGGTGATGGGGGATGTTTCTAAGAACATTCTCTTAATTTTGTCCTCAATTTCCTACTCACTCATGCAATTATGGTCGATTAAGCAAAGACAGCATGGCTTTGAGGGTAAATGGTGTTTAACTAACTCACTAGAGCCTTTTCAAAACTTAACAGAAAGAGTCGCAGAATGTAATGCCTATTGAGATTGTGTATAACTCTCGACATCCAAAAGGCATGTGAGAAGTTTTGTACAATAGACTTGTGAGCAAAGTTAGAGCTTCTAGAATGAAAAGGGACAGCAGCAAAAAGGGTATGAAATTGTCTGAGGGACAGGAAATGGACAGTAATGATTACATGGAAGTTTTCATAACTACAGAAATTTTCAATAATGAAATTCGTCAAGGATCAGTTTTTGAGATCGTTACTGATTCTGATGCATATAAATGATCTAAACTTTAGTGAAAAAGGGAAAACTTTAAAAATTTGTAGATGACAAAAAACTTGGAAGCTTTATCAACTATGAGGAGAATAGGGAAGCACTGCAGGAGGACATAAACACGGAACAAGTAAGCAGTGTCAGAAGGTTAAAACAGAGAAAAGTGTGAAGTGATAGGATTTTAGTAGGAGGAACAAAGGGGAAAATCTAAAATAAAGGATGCAATTCTAAAGGTGGTGCAGGAGCAGAGGGTCCTGGATCTATATCTGAGTAAATTATAGAAGGTGGCAGAAGTTGAAAGGGCAGTTAATAAAGCCTACAACATCTGAGGCTTCGTTACTGGAGTATAAGGATGAACAAGCAAAAAATATTCTGTTGAACTTGATATAAAAAGCACTAATTTGGCCTCAATTGGAATACTCTGTCCAGTTTTGGGCTCCAAACTTTAGAAAGGATGTAAGTGTACTACATATAGTGTACAAAACAGATGCAGCAGAATGACTCTAAAGATGAGGAACTTCAGTTATTAGATAGATTGTTCTCAAGAGGAAGTGTTCCAACTTCTGCAGAATTTAAAGATTTGATAGAGGTGTTCAAAACAGAATCGGTCTGGACAGCATAGATAGCCAGAAACTGTTTCCATTTGGTGGAAGGATTGAGAAGCAGAAGTCACATAGTTGAGATAATTTGCAAAAGAAGCAATGGCAACATGAAGGCAAAGATAGTTGGGCTAATGGTAAGATTCTTGGTAGTGTGGATGAGCAGAAAGATCTCGGTGTCCATGTGCATAGATCACTGAAAGTTGCCACCCAGGTTGACAGCGTTGTTAAGAAGGCGTACAGTATGTTAGGTTTTATTGGTAGAGGGATTGAGTTTCGGAGCCATGAGGTCATGTTGCAGCTGTACAAAACTCTGGTGTGGCTGCACTTGGAGTATTGCGTACAGTTCTGGTCACCGCATTATAGGAAGGATGTGGAAGCATTGGAAAGGGTGCAGAGGAGATTTACCAGGATGTTGCCTGGTATGGAGGGAAGGTCTTATGAGGAAAGGCTGAGGGTCTTGAGGCTGTTTTCGTTAGAGAGAAGAAGGTTAAGAGGTGACTTGATAGAGACATACAAGATGATCAGAGGATTAGATAGGGTGGACAGTGGGAGCCTTTTTCCTCGGATGGTGATGGCTAGCACGAGGGGACATAGCTTTAAATTGAGGGGTGATAGATATAGGACAGATGTCAGAGGTAGGTTCTTTACTCAGAGAGTAGTAAGGGCGTGGAATGCCCTGCCTGCAAAAATAGTAGACTCGCCAACTTTAAGGGCATTTAAATGGTCATTGGATAAACATATGGATGATAATGGAATAGTTTAGGTTAGATGGGCTTCAGATTGGTTTCACAGGTCGGCGCAACATCGAGGGCCGAAGGGCCTGTACTGCGCTGTAATGTTCTATGTTCTATAGTCCCGCAATGAATGGTTAGGACCTTGATGCACCACCTGAGCCAGTGTGGTGGAGGCAGGTAAAATGAAAGAAGTCAAGAAGGAATTAAATTATTATCTGAAAAGGAAGAACGTGCAGGGTAATGGGGTGAAAGCATGATAATGGCACATGGTACATTGTTATTTGGAGAGCCAATACTGACACAATGCCAGTAAACTGGCAAGAGAGAGTATCCTTCCAAACAGGCAGATGAATCTTCAGCTTTGTACTTAGTTTTGTAACACTTAAATCATAGTTACAGGATTCCACAGGTCTCTAAAGACCAAACACTAGGCCATAAGTCATCTTTTTTCTCCAGAATAGGGAAAACATTCCTTTTTCTCATGCTCTAAAGAAATTATGCAATTTTGGTAGCAAACACTTGATTAACAATGAATAATACTATCAGGCAAAGGTGATGTATTGCAGTAATGATAGTCGAATATTTTTAAGCAGAGAAGTTACCAATTTTCAATTCTGCTAAGGAGTTAGCAATGAAGGTAAATAGTGAAGAGGGGAATACATCACGGATGTAGAAATCTACATCACTATTATCGCTCAGTTATTTGTAACTTTAAGTCCCAAGGTAAAACCATCACCAGCTGCACCTGATAAAGTTAACTTAGGAGGTTAATTCAAGTTGAATAATATCATCTCCATCCCTTCAGGGAATGGGTGGTGGAGATTAGCTTATTGACATTTTATAGCTGAGGTTTTGTCCAAATTGCTGGAAGGAAATTGGTGCTTTCTGGAAAGATTCTTACCAGGAAACTGTGATAATCCAAAACCAGTCCAGCTCGTCCCTGCCTCCCTAACCTGTTCTTCCTCCCACCTATCCCCTCCTCCCACCTCAAGCCGCACCTCCATCTCCTCCCAACTAACCTCATCCCGCCCCCCTGACCTGTCCTATCCCCTTCCTAACTCCCCACCTACACTCACCTTTACTGGCCCCATCCCCGCCTCTTCGACCTGTTTGTTTCCTCTCCACCTATCCTCTCCTCTATCCCTCTTCTATCCGCCTCCCACTCTCTCCCTATTTATTTCAAAACCCCCTTCCCCTCCCCCTTTTCTGATGAAGGGTCTAGGCCCGAAACGTCAGCCTCTCTGCTCCTATGATGCTGCTTGGCCTGCTGTGTTCATCCAGCCCTGCACCCTGTTGTCTCGGATTCTCCAGCATCTGCAGTTCCTACTATCCGTGATAATCTGAGGTTCTTTTTGCTGGAAAAAGACTGAAGGGTGTGACCTGATTGATTTCTTTAAGGTTGTGAAGGGATTTCAATACAGTAATTGTAGCAAGACCTTTCATTTGTGAGGAGTCCAGTGTCGAAGATCACAAATACAAGGGAGTCACAAATAATTTTAATTGGCAATTAAGGAAAACTATTTCAACCCTGGAGAGTGGCATGAATGTGGAACTGTTTAACAATCACAGGGGAGAGTTGAGGTGGAAAGCATAGATAAATTTAAGTGGAAACTGGATTATAATGTGATGAAGCCAGAGAATACATTATTATTTGAAATCTTGGCTCCTCAATTAGAGATAAATGAGTTTATCATTGGTTTAAGTTTTGTAAAGATAGCTTTAAAGATCAGAAACTCTTGTTTTTAAAATGTATTGGGTCCAAACAGCAGCCCCAAAATCTAATTGACTAGGTAAGCTACCTGGTCAAATAATTGCTGAAATGTTCAGTAAGTTGAGGTTTTATGAACGATAGACACAGATGGAAAGGCCAGCAGCAAGCTTAGTTCCGAAGAAATGATCAGCTCAAGATAAGCTGTTTAGCACTCACAAAGTAATCAAAGTAACTAGAAACAGCCTAGACTTTTTTCTTAATATTAAGTGAGAAAAGTCAGTGAGATAACTCGTGTGCAAATGTGTCAGGGACAGACAGCAATGGGGATTGAATGTGAAGAGTCACCATAAGGTTATAAAGTTAGAAAGAAAGGCTGGGTAAGTTGGGACTTTTGCCACTTGAGCATAGGAGGTTGAGGGGTGATCTGATAGAAGCTTATTAAATAATGAGGGTTACAGATAGAGCTAATGGTAGTTGTATTTTCCCGAGGATGGGGGATTTCAAGACTCGTGGGCGCGTTTTTAAGGCAAAAGGAGAAAGACTTAGAAAAGACATGAGCAGCAATTTTTTCTACACAAAGTGGTTCAGGTGTGGAATGAACTTCTTGAGGAAGTGGTGGATATAGGTGCAATTACAAAGTTTAAATGACATTTAGATAAGTACATGAATAGGAAAAGTCTGGAGGGATATGGGCAACAAACAGGCAGGTAGGACTAGTTTAGTTGGGATTATGTTCAACATGGACTGATTGGACCAAAGGGTCTGTTTCTGTGCTGACTGACTGTATGACTCCATAAGGATATGCTTACAACCTCCTCAGTTGAGCGAGATATTAAAGAATGAAGAAAGGAGCAAAACTTATTTGGGGCTGAGTTTCTGTACAGGATATTAGTGGGAAATAGGGTTGGATCTTTTTGCTGTTTATGATGAAAGATCTTTCAACTTTTTTTCTATTCTATCGTTATAAACCCGTGTTATTTGCTTAAAAGTTCATTGGTAGCCTATGGCGAATATGTTCAATCATTGACCACCACCATTAACCAAACTGCACAACTAAAACTTATAGTTTAGCAAGCTTGGTATCAGTCTGGGATCTGGCTTGTTCAGTATTATGATAGGCTGCGATCCGAACAATAAGATAGATTTGATGAAAAGGGGAGGGAGAATGTTCTTATAGACAAGACAGGCCTAATGGTTTTAGATTATGTTAGTTTTAATTTCATGTGAGCTGAAATTGCCCGACAGATGGAAATATCGTCTAACATGATATAAATATTGCATAGGCCCATGTAGATTAAGGCTGATTTTCACCCTGATATTTTTAAGTAGAGCTTTGGTAGATAAATCAAAGCAATGAGACGTTCTTGTCCAAAAAAAATCCATCCAAAGCACAATGGAACAGAAAAGTGCGCTGCTTACTTCTGATCTTCTAAATAGTTCCATGTTAATTAGACTCGATCTGAGTGACCTGACCCATTTCCACTGTTCCGAGGACTGATTACAGATATTATGGTGATTTTCCATTATAGTATTAGTGAGATGTTCAATGCAGAGCAATGTAATGAATTATTACAAGCTAAAGGATGGGGAGCATTGTTGCGACTGAGTTACATCAAGAACAAAATGGGAAAACCCCACGTCTGAAGTGAGCAGGCTGTACAAAGTAAGAGATGACCATGCAACCCCTTCAGTGATATAATATTACTGAACATTAAAATACAAAAACGAGGCTATCAAAAACTCTGCTGCTCCAGGCTTCATTTGCAACAAGCCCCATTCACCCATCTTCCTGGTTTGTAATGACCTACATCGGCTCCTGGTCAAGCAATATCGTTTTAAAGTGGTCATCCTATTTTCAATGGCCCTGCTCTTCCCCATGTCAAATCTCCTCTCATGTTAAACCCTCTGAGATACCAGCACTCCTCCAACTTTAGACTTTTGGGCTTCTCCAATTTTAAATGCTCCATCATTGGTGGTTATGCCTTCAATTCACTAAAATCCAAGTTCTCGAACACCCTCCCCAAATCTTTCTACCTCTCTTTCCTCCTTGAATACACTCTCTGGCCAAGCTTTTAAATATTGCCTGATGTGACACAGTGTCATACTCTGTTCTATAACGTTCCTGTGAAGCCCTGTGGTGCATTATGTCAGAGGTGTTATGTAAATATCAGTTGACATTCATAATCAATTTCATGAAATATTTAGTATCTTACTCAGGGAATTTTTACACACAAGAGGCGGCCCTTTGGCCCATCATGCCAATCTTCACACATCATTTTACATTAGTGCCATTTCTTAGCACATGGCCCATAATCTTGTACACATAGTGTTTAAAGTGTTCATATAAAAATTTCTTTAATGTTGTGATGGTTTCCACCTTTACTGCCTTTTCAGGCAGTGAGTTCCAGATACCCACCACCCTCTGGGTGAAAACAAATCCTCTTTATATCCCCTTTAAATACCTGCCCTTTACCCCAACTCTATGTCCACTGGTTACAGATCCTTCTTCTATGGGAAAACAAGTTTCTTCCAATGTACTCTATCTATGCCCTTCAGAAATTCATATACCACAATCAGGTCCCACTCTGCTCCAAGGAAATCAACTACAACCTATCTTGTCTTTCTCTGAAGCTGAAAGACTCTGACCCAGTGCAATCTTTTGTAAATAAAAGTTGATTGAGGTGATCTCCTTGACTGATTTTGATTGTCGGGAGGTGGGGGTTGGGGCAATGGGGGACTTACTGCCTACAATAGTAGTGGCATCGTGGCTCAGTGGTTAGCACTGCTGCCTCATAGAGCCAGGGACGTGGGTTTGATTCCACCTTCGGGCAATAGTCTGTGTGGAGTTTGCACATTCTCCCTGCGTCTGCATGGGTTTCCTCTGGGTGATCTGTTTTCCTCCCACAGTCCAAAAATTTTCAAGTTAGGTGGATTGGCTATGCTAAATTGCCCATATAGTGTTCAGGGATGCATAGGTTATGTGTGATACCCTTGAGAAATTCAGTGTTGCAAGAAAAGGTAGGAGGATAGGTCTGGGTGGGAAGCACTTCAGAAGGTTGGTGTGGACCTGTTGGGCCGAATGGCCTGTTTCCACACTGTAGGGATTCTATAAAAAGTCTCTTTATTTTAACTGTTCATTGTTCTGATGTTTTGCCTGTCCCAAGAGATGGTACTAACATTGTGTGTGCATTTGTATGCGTATGTGGATCATGTGAGTGCATTTGTGTTTGCGCATATACACATGTATAACAAGGAAATATCCAAGTATGACACTCCGATATTGAATCAGCTGAAGACAGAGTTAAATCAATAATTTGGAGTTGATGGAACTGTTCGCAACATTGCTGGTGCCTGGTGTCTGAAGTCAACAAATGTTTCTCCTCAGGATTTGACACACAAAATGGCTCTTCACTCCTCAGTCACTGATAGGTCTACCATTTCTATTTGTTTTTTCACCCATTTCATTTTAAAATGAAATCATTCAAATCCTGTATTTATCATTGAAATCAACAACAATCATCAATGCATAAAAGGAGGAAAGGAAAATTAAAAATCAGTCAGTGCACAAACAGCGCTAACCCACTTAAACTCTACCTCCCAGTTTGAAGAAAGCACTTTAATATACAAAGCTCCTTTGATGGCCTCAGCCAGCAAAAGCACTTTACAGCCAATGACGGACTATTGAACTGTTGAAAGGGTGTATTGTAGGAATAGGGCACAGCAAGGGCCCAAACCAATGTTAATGATAATCTGCTTTTAGTGAATGTTGGGTAAGGGTTGGACACTGAAGAGTTCTCCTCTTTCAAAATATCACCATGCCATCTTTTACATCCATGTGCAAGGATAGGCTGAGACTCTGTGTAAACGTGCCATTTCAAAGACTCACCTCCTACCTACCAGCCTCATCCCGTCCCCTTTACCTGTCCGTCCTCCCTGGACTGACCTACCCCCACCCTAACTCCCCACCTACACTCACCTTTACTGGCTCCAACCCCACCTCTTTGACCTGCGTTTCCTCTCCACCTATCTTCTCCTTTATCCATCTTCCATCTGCCTCCCCCCCTCTCTCTATTTATTTCAGAATGCCCTTCCCCTCCCCCATTTCTGAAGAAGGGGCCAGACCGGAAATGTCAGCTTTCCTGCTCCTCTGATGCTGCTTGGCCTGCTGTGTTCACCCAGCTCTACACTTTGTTATCCCATTTCAAAGATTGTTCTCTTGACACAGCAGCAGTCCCACAGCACGGCACTGCAGTGTCAGCCTGGAGAATCAGCTTAATTACAATGTGTAGGAATCTCAGTCTAACCCAGAATCTGTTAGAGGCCAGTTTTTGGGCTCTTGTTGCACTGTGGTAATTTGTCAAATCCTTAGCTAGGAGACCTGGGTCCAAGACCTATCTGCTCCAAGTGACTGTGTTAAAGCAGTGAGCAGGCTGATTAGGAAAACCTCTGGAAAAGAGACAGTGTGCTATCCAATAAATCACAGCTAGCATTCAGGGATTAGGTTAAAAATCAGTGATATTGAGATCCAATTTAACATGCACCAGAGACCAAACTAATGGGAATTTAATGTATAATGTTACTTTAAACAATGATCCATTTAGTGCAGAAGGGGGAAGAAAAGAAAGAAAACAATTCCAAGCAGCTAAATTACGAGGACATTCCTGCTTGGAATCATTGCTAAGCCATGTAATCAGTGAAATGTGCAAGTGACCAATAAGTATCTGTTAGTGCTGAAATAATCAATAAATTTAAACCAGATGAGGATTTTAGAACATCTGTGGTGTTGTATTAAGAATGATAAAACAGGGCTAAGCGGATTTCAAATACTCTTGCAGTGGTTTGACGGACAGTTATACTCCACATCTTGGCTGCCTGGCTATAGATACCCTAAGCCGCCTGCTTAAACATGCATATTTGATGCAAGTGTTTTGGATGATCTGCAAATCCAGGTTAGTGTACGAACAATATTATGACGCTGATTGTTAGGCACTCGGAAAGACTAAACCTCTTCAAATAAAGTTCAAAACATTAAAAAAGGACAGCCAAATACGGTTGCCACTCTTTCCCCCAAAAGTCAATAATCGACCTCTCACTTGCAAAGACAATGAGGATTCTCTGTTTAACATTGAGGATGGAGAATATCAGTGAATATCGCTACCAACATGTCAAAATTTATGAAATTCTCCTGTCGGTTTGTTTTGTTTTGTGAGGAAGGCAATCTCTATCAGGATTCTGTTCGAGAGCTCCTCGGCTGTACCTATATTGTTTCTACAGACTTCACGAGTGTCAGCTTTATCGTATTTTCATTTATGTGTACACAGGACCTCCATGGATTAATAAAAAAGAGGCAATGTCAACGATCCATAAATCCTGTCCTTGGCTTGCCCCCGTGAGACAAAAAAGGTGGCTGGCAGAAAAAGAAGGTAAACTGTCAGCCCCGCCAGGGCTAAACTTAGGTGGAGATGTGTTGGAGCGCTGTCCCGTTCTGAATCCACTGAGATGACCAGGTCCATCAGTTGTGCCCAGGTCAGTCATCAGATAGAGCACCACTCCGCGTTGCCGTGACAATGGGCGCAATCCTTTCTCCTTTTTATTATGTGTGCAGCCACTAAACCCAGCTGGAGCATTAACATTCAAGGCAGCGTCAAATTGGAGCATAATGGGACCAGAATGAATATTTGGAGGTCCTTTGAAATGGCTTTTTATTCCAGTGTCATTAGAACATAGTAGAAAGCTGGAGTAGGAGGGGAGAAGTGTCAGAAGGTAGTTTTTTTTTTCTCCTCGATTGCAGAAACTTCATCTCCAGTACAAGGGAACTCACAACAACTCCATTTCGAACACGCAGTCCTCCCTCCTTGAGCTCTGCACACATGATTATCCGACAAGCGGCCGCTAAAGAGGCAAATCTGCCCCAGTAATTGTGAAATCAATCCCTCGAGGAAGGAAGTGAGGAATCACTGTCCCAAGATCGCGTCAACCAAATCCTCAGTGGGTAATACTCCTGCCTTTGGGTCAAAAAGTGGTAGATACTTTAAAACCTTTACTTGACAGCCTTCTGAAGAAGGGTCCAGAACCGAAACGTCAGCTTTCCTGCTCCTCTGACGCTGCCTGGCCTGCTGTGTTCATCCAACTCCACACTTTGTTATCTCAGCTTTAGTCTGCCGCTATACTGGGGGTGCGCTGCACTGTTGGAGGTGCCTCTTCTGAACCGGAAGCTTTTCTGGTGAATGCACAAGATTTAATGGCAACATTTCTTTTAGGTCTTCCTTTAGGTTTTGACGGTTTTCATCTTTCAACCAACATTGTCAACCATTTGTAGCCATAGACATTATCCACTTGGATCTCATTCAGACCAGAACTAAAACATGTACATCAGGTAACCCCCTTATTTTACAGCGTATACTGCCTAAAGCAGAAAAGATAACTGGCAACAAAGAAATAATGGCAGCATTAATAGGATTGCAAATTTTCCAGTTCCATTTTGACACCGAGGCCACTAATGCATACTTCAGAAAAAAAACAAAATTGTAATTATTTTAAAAGCGTCTTCCGACATAAAGATGAAGGAAATTTTATTTGCAGAAATTGAGCCTTGGTAGTACAGCTGGATGAAGTGTGACAGTTAAAGGAGAAGTGAGCAGCAGCAAAATAAATGTACACCATCGTCTATAGATTTTAACACTTTAGCAGCGCGTGGTCAATGATTCAGCTCAAATTTGGTTCATAAGAAGAAACCGCTTCAGTTTATATAATACCATTCAGGATATCCCAAATCCAGGGGAGTGTTTCTTGAAGCTCAGTTAAGATTGTAACACAGGAAACAAGACAACGTCTGCACAACAAAAGATCCCAACAGAGTGACTTGAATAACTTACTTTAAAAAGGTTGTTGGCCGAGAGAGAAATTTGAGAGGCAAAAATTGAGAGCCATGGTTCACCTGTCTTTTCTGAAAGACAGCACCTCTGTGAGAGCGTGGTGTTCTCTCAGGACAGCACTGGACTGGCACCTGAGAATTTGAGCTCACGTCGCTGTAGTTGAGTTTCACTTGAACCTACAACCTTCCGATTTGGAGGGAATGCTACTTACTGGGACCTATAATCAGGTGCAGGGACAGAAGTCACATGTGCTGGTACTGCTACTGACATGGGGCTTCAGTCTTGCCCCTGGGCACTGCAGGGTCCTATAAGTCAATGGCCCCAGCTATTGTCCCCTGATGTACCTACTGTCCCAGGCCCTGCCTAAAACATTCTTCAGTGATCGGGCAACATTCACTGAACAGATCAACGGGCTCCTATAGGATTCCTCTGCGATTTTAACATTGTTAACTGTGCTGAATTTAAATAGATCGACGTTATATATAAAAAACAAGGGTCAAAGAATAGGGATAAGCTCGGATCCCGTCTCCACACTGCAGGATTTTAAACCATAAACGAAGGAGGTCTGATTATTGATGCAATCCGAATTCAGTCCCAGTAACTGATGAACGATGAGTTATCCTTCTATTAGAGATCCTTACTGCTGGAGTATGCAAAGTATTAAATCGAGAACCGTATTAATATGCATTATATGCAGCACCGATTAAATAATGTGTTAATGCCCAAGAAAAGATGCACGAACAATCACAAATCTATGCGAATAACAAGAGAGCGCTTTGGTGAATTCAAGTCAAGTTTTGGTTTAAAAAGAGTTACTCATTTGCTAAAAAAATACCCTCAAGGGAGGTACCGGAACCATCACTTTTCCTCCAATTTCGGGCTGCTAAAGAAACTCGAGCAAATGAGATAGTGCTCATCATTATTATCTCCACTTGCTCTACAAATTACTTTACATGTTAATAATGCTCGAGAGGCTGTGGGTAAAGTGGATATTGTGTGGGCCATTTTTCCTAATGATCAACTAATTTAGATCTAAATGCTAAACATGGTACCCACAGCAAGTGTTAACAGAACCATTCCCACGCCCCAACATAGACAGACAGACACACACACACACACACACTCTCCTGACCCATTCGTTACATGAGGTAAAATACCAGCTGAGTTCGATTCAAACTCAAAACATCAACATCCCTGAATGAGATTTGAAAACAAAAAGGAAAATGCAGACAATTCTAATGCTGACCATCAGTACTCATAGAGAAACACATTCCGAGAGAGCCTGCAACCACTTTCTGACACCTGACCTCCAATTGCCGCGCAGAAGTAAAAGCATGTAATTAATCGGCGAGCTGCCTCTAGCTGTTGTTGTAAGTAAGAACTGTACATAAAACGAAAGCAACTGAGCACTGGGTATCGTGTAATTGCTATGAACCTGGTGCACTGGTGATGCTGGGAGGAATAATGGGCAACGTGCTACTAATAAAGCCATTTAAATGCACATTTAAAACGAACGCTGGGCCTTAATGAACAGCGCGATTTAACCAATTCGCTGGACCTGTAATAAACAATAAAAAAAATCCAGCTGATCTGGTTACTCAGCTAGGGAGGAGGTAGCCGTAAAGTTTAAAACTTGACCTGTTTACCCATTTTTTTTTCCTCTTGAGAAACACAAATAAGTATCAAACCAATGACTACGGTGGGAATGCACAAATACATTTAAACATGCTGACAAGAGTTCACAGCCAAGGAAGACAATCTGAAACAAAGATCAAAAAGTGATGGAAACGTACATCAGCATCCGTTAAGAGTTATGTTTAGTGCTGGGATTCATTTAGAAGCAGTCGGTGAACAGTTTATAGAAAGCAACACTTGCTAAGTGTAAAATGAAAATGGTCCTCACAGGCCAGGAATAGCTCGGGAGGTTAAATGTGCCTAAGTGACATGCACATGCAGCAAAGGAGGAGTCCATTCGGCCCCACTATACCCGCACCAGTTCTTTGGAAAGGGTTATTCAATGAATGGCCGCTGTTTGGCTCTCTCACCAACATTCATTTTAAGGTACATCCTACTCTGAGGGAAATTACTTTTCAATCTCCTTCCACCACCCTTTCAAGCATTACGTCGCAAAATTATTATCAGGTTGTGAGAAACTGAAACGGACTGATGTCCTTCCTGAATATATTCTAAAAGTGAACGAGAAAACCTTTTCATAGAATTAGGACATCCCAAAGTGCTTCACAACTGATCAGGTGCTCCTGAAGTGTGATTCGAAATGCATTGTCCTACTGTTGCTCGGAGGAAAACAGCAGCCAATTTGCACAGAGCGGGATCCCACAAATACGCGGCCACAAAGTGTTGTTGTCTATCCTTGTTCTGCACTAAAGTTCACTGGGTTTACCCTGGGATACACAGACGTTGCTCCAATCCATCTCGATGGGCTTGCGGTGAAGTAAGCAGGGTCAGGTGAGAAGCATCCAAAGTCATTGGCAATGTGAGCTGCAAACTGAGATTATTTGGTGAGAACAAGATCCAGGTTCGTTTTGGCCATATTGCCCAAGCAGCATCATGGTGCCCATGAATCTTCTCACCCATGCCCTCACCAGCATCAAGAATAGAGAAAAACACAGGCAATTTATCCAGACATGCTTCGACGTGATTGTAAGATTCCTGACTTGCGATGATGAAGCGTGTTTTGAGATAATTGCTGATCACAGTGGTGTGAATATATCTGTCCATTTTACAGGCTGACTGGAGAAGTGTGGTGCCATTAGCCCCAGATTCGATGTTCAAGTGAAAAAGCTTGTAATGGAGCAAAGTGACCCACTACCCTATGGACCAGAACGAGGCTAAACAAAAACATACATGAGGAAACAAAAGCTAAAATTCTTTTTAAATATCGACTGGTTTTACATTTTCGGAACTTTGAAATCAAAACATAAAAAACTAAATCAGGGTTCACTTTTGTAACTATTGCCTTGCCTGACAGAATTGCCTGTTGCTGTTTACTATGTAAATTAATCCATAAAAAAATAGCCAGTTTGATGAGGGATCAGAAAGGCATTCGCTCCCTGGAATCGCACACATTCAGCACAGGAGCCAAAATGATAATATTCCCATGTGCCAAATGGATAGTAATGTAATGTATATGGGCCTGAGCCCAGGCTGATGAGATTGAAGACTCCCCTGTCTGTCTGATATAAGGGTCCTGTGTCCAATCAGTTGGCACTGTCTCCAGCCTGCACTTAAAGGATTCAGACCCATACCAAGCTCCATTTATAAAAATAAATTGCAAAATAGAAATGGAAAATGCCACAAATACACAACTGGTCAAAAAATGCCCAAGCAGAAAACAAAACTGTGAACGTTTTAAGAAAAGCCTTTTGATGAATCATAGATGATAGTGACTGTACCTCAAATGTACTTTGCAAAGCACTTTGCAGCCGGAGGTGTGAAAGATGATATGTGAATCAAAGATATTCGTTACTTCATTCTTTCTAATTTGTAAAGGACAGCTGATGCAAGAAAACAAACTTTGCTTTCTTATTGATGCATTGGAGATTATTGTGAAATCACATTGCGAGGTAAAATAGAGGATGCCTCACCCTAGATTTAACTTGCATTGGCAACATCAAATGGAAAATTATCACATTTGCAACAACAACTTGCATTTATAAAGCAGCTTTGCAATGGTCAATAGACCTCAGGCATTTCACGGCAGTGGAACTGAAAACAAAACTGCCAAACCAAGCAAGGAGACACTTGGTCAAAAAATAGGTTTCAAGCAACAGGAGATGGGAGAGGGAGCATCCAGTGTTAATATCCCTCACTTTGCTAAGTACAGAACTCTACCAAAAAAGCAGGAGTAGTTTTATTTTGCCATTCATATTAAATAAAACATAGTTTGTTGCTACATTCTTTAGGCAAGAAGAACTTTTAAAATCATACAAAGGACTACCAGATATGGATGGCAATAATTTCAATACTGATTTAAGGATGTGTTCATAATATTTAACAATGAATTTGTACAACAATTGAAAATGATTAAATGGAATAAGAGCTGTGAAACAAGATTGGAGGAACTTCCATGATTAAATTTCTATAATTCTATAATCTAGGTACCAGTTAATTAACTTGCAGTGCAGCTTGTTTTAAAAATCCTTTGTGTCAGACCTAGGGTTATTAATATGTTTTTCTGGGTAGCTTATTAAGGACAATGTCATAGATTTTGCTGTTGAATAGATAATAATCCAGGATAGGGCCTTATATTCTAATAACCTTCTAATATTTCTTAAAGGATTTCAGGAAATCTGTTACAAAATGGACAAAGTTAACCCCCTGGTTCTCTGGACCAAGTCGTTTTATAGAGTAGGCCCGATATACATAGGATGCAGAGATAGCATACCGAATGCTTTTTATCATAATGACAGACAAAGAAATTGCTTAATGAGCAAAGTGTAATTTAGCATATCCTCTTGTGTCTGGAAATAGCAGTTTGTCAAATGGCAAAAGTTTGGTTCAAGCCTTGTCACCTCCAGGTTCAGAGACTTTGCTAATGTTCATACCGCACATTACCTGTGCAAGGTGTCACAAATATGCCACTTCTATCAGTGGGATGGCAAACTGAAATACAGGCTTGTCTCCTACTCGTACAGAATAATGTAGGATATGCAAAAATTGCCTATTTTCCTTACCTCCCTGACCTTTCTCATAGCCTCAACGTAAACCTATCACACAATATTCCAATGTATGCAAAAAATTTAGGTTAATCCAATACATTTTAATAAAGACCTGCCATTACCTTCAGTGATGCACTGAGGTCTTTTCACTGACCTGTTCAAACTTTATGGTTGGAGCAATGCCCATACAGCAGTCCCTTGTAGTACTACACTTGATCATACTGAGTTGTGGAATTTTGCCTGAAAAATTACTGAGGCACTTGGCCTTTCTCTTTCCACACCATTTGAAACACAGTACCACGTAGTGTGTTGGACACAGGATTTAGTAACAGGGTCATCACCACCAAGGTAAAATACATGAGGTGAGGCCGTTGAGCTTAAATATATTAGCAAATAGGAACAAATTAAAATAGGAGTTGCAAAATGTTTTGGATGAACCTAGGTTCTTTGCATACGTTGGCATATCATGTGATAAGTTTACTCTGAGTCTATGAGAGAGGTTAGGAAAGGCTGGATAGGCTGGGACTTTTTTCACTGGAGTGTAGGAGGTGGAGAGGCAATCTGACAGAAGTTTATAAAATAATGAGCATTATAGATAGAGTTGGTGGTAGTTGCCTTTTCCCTAAAATGAGGAATTTCAAGACTAGAGGGCACATTTTTAAGGTGAGAGGAGAAAGATTTTAAAAAAAAAGGCAATTTTTTTACACAAACGTTGGTTTGCATGTGCAATGACCTTCCTGAGGAAGTGGTGGATGTGGGTACAATTACAATGTTTAAAAGACATTTGGGTGTATACATGAATAGGAAAGGTTTGGAGGGAAATGGGACAGGAGCAGGCTGGTGGGACCCGTTTAGTTTGGGCTTATGTTCAGCATGGACTGGTTGGACCAAGGGGTCTGTTTCCGTGCTGTATGACTCCATGACTCTAACTGAATAATCTCATTAACAGATTGAAAAAGGAAATATTAAAACATAACTAGTTTAAGTCCCTCTGGTAAACTAAGTAAAAACTGAAAAAAACTGTGGATGCTGTAAATCAGAAATAAAAACAGAAATTGCTGGAAAAGCTCAGCAGGTCTGACAGTATCTGTGGACAGAAATCAGAGTTAACGTTTCGGGTTGAGTGACCCTTCCTTTTCTAACTCTGATTTCTCTCCACCTGCTGAACTATTCCAGCAATTTCTGTTTTTGTTCCCTCTGATATATCTATGGGCTTGTATGTCAAAGTCTGCACTGTGCCAGTTTCCTGCCATAAGTTGCCACATGGGGCATTGGAAGAAGTGCTACTAAGCAAACCCATTTAAGGATGCTTCAAACAATTCCTTACCAAGTTAATTTCTCTTATTCACTGAGATAACAAGAAAAGGGATTTTTCTGAAGAAGGTTCCTGACCTGAAACATCAGCTTTCCTGCTCCTCTGATGCTGCCTGGCCTGCAGTGTTCATCCAACTCTACACCTTGTCATCTCAGATTCTCCAGCATCGGCAGTTCCTACTATCTCTTCTCTTATTCACTGTCTTAGAACAAAAATCTCTTTAGGATCTGTGACGTCAACCACTTATAGAAAATACCCTGCAGCCTCCTGATAACTGGCGATATAACTCTTACATTTCCCTATTCAATAAGGTAGTGTCATACCTTCCTTCACAATAGCTACTAACTGGCCTTGCGAAAATCCATATGAGGCTAATAATATCTCCTGATACCGGCAATGTCTGTGACAGCCACTAGGAGGTGCAAAACAGCAGCACAAATTGATTGGTCTTCCAAATTTTCAGAACCTCTGGCATTATTGAGTTTTTCCTCACTAAAGTCCGTCTGCTATCAGGAACCCACTGTTTTGGGATTTGTCAGAGCAAACTATGTCACACCGCGATGAGATATCTTGCGAATCTGATATTTAAAAAAAATATTGAAAATACATCGTAAAAGAAACTGTCAGATTGAGAAAGAGATACTTTGACATGTAGGCGTATCTCTTGTATCATACAAATATCATGTCTTTGTGTTCTAGCCCAATGTGCCCCCACCCTTGAATTTCCACTTTCCATCCCTGCGTGCAACATAAGGAGACACAACACAATGTCAATTTCAGAGGAATCTAAGTTAGTTTTACGTATAAAATGTGAATTAAAAGAATGAATACAGCTTTTCATGTTTTATACATCTCAAAACTGCATGCCACTGCTGTAATCTCATGGAATTATAACCCTGTTAAATTAGCTATTACTGCTCAGTGTCGCTGTGACTAAGAGGCTTTAAAAAGGGGTTAATTGATTTGAAAATACGCAACCTTAAGTTTTCAATAAGTAATATGAGCCCATGGTAGCAACTTCTCGCTAAATCACAGTGGGCTATTTAGGAGGGTCAAATGATATTTGAATGCATAAACTGAATGTATCCTTCCTGTAAGTTGTCAGTGATGGTGAATTCTGAAGAAATGATCTACTCCTTCCTCAACTCATCCTACTTCTATCTTACCATGACGAGTTAATGAAGCAAATGGGAATTGACTGTTGGCCAGCCCAGAGGAAGTCTTACACATTTGAAGGGGCTCTTGTGGGACAGTGGTACTGTCCCAACATTGTGAGAGGAGGCCTGGGTTCAGGTCCCACCTGCTCCAGAGGTGAACAATAATATCTCTGAACAGCTCATTTGGAAAATACCTTCCCTGAGCAGCTTAGGGTCTTGTGGCACAACGGTCGTGCCCCTCTCTCCGAGCCACGAGGCCTGTGTTCGAATCCCACCTGCTCCAGTGGTATTAAATATCTTTGGGCAGGTTGATTACAAAATGTCTATAATAAACAGAAAACAATAAAAAAAAGGGAGTGGGCAGAAATCTGCGCACAGATTCAAGCCAAGAAACCCTTTGTGCAAATAATCGCACTGTCAAATGCAACTGTTTGTGTTGAAGTTTGTGAACCCAAAACGTTCTCCTCTTGCCACAGACACTTGTAATCTTCCAAATTTGTCAGTAAGTACCGCAGGTTTTAATTACCAGCCAGCAGCAAACCCACGCTGAGCTACTGACGCGGGTAACTATTTCATGGCCCGTTGTATATCCTTCCCACGGAGCAGGACAATAAAAGTACATAATGCCTACCTACTCACTGTCAACCTGACCACATTTGAAACTCTGAGTCATGTGGGACAGAGCAGGAACCAGCCAAAGCTCCCAGCCTTTAATATGGACACACACACTCTCTCCAACTTCTCTGTACACTGACACCAATTCGAGGCAGTTTATCAAGTGTCGAAAAGATTAATGCTCAGTAAAATTATTCCTTAGCTCAATGCTGTTTCATTCCGCAACAAGCCAAAAACATACAGCCTTTTGTTTTAAAAAGAAAAGCAGAATTCAAACTGTTTTACAATTTAAAAAGAAAACAAACCTACAGTTTAACTCCTCAGTGACTATGAAAACATACGGTATTTCAATTCGCAACTGAGCTGAATTTTCTCAGAAGACAGAAAAAAAAATCAGGTCGCAAAACTAAAATGAAGTTTACAATAGATGTAATTAAAAAAAAAACACAGCAAACGTACCTCGTTTTGGGGGGAAGGGGGAGTGGGAAGGTTTTGACTTTCACAAGGCGAGAAGCCTGAAGCGGTAACTCCTCTGGTGTTCTCTGTGACTGTGACAAACCCAAGTGATTGTCTTTATTCAGTGCCGTCTCAATCTGCTCCGTTTTTAATGAAGGTTTGTGTGGGTTTGCAAACGGTTGCACACGTCAGGTGCACACATCAGGAAGCAGCTTGTTCTAGGAAGAGAGAGAGAGAGAAAAAGACATACTGAGTACGTGGAACGTTATGAATACTGATTAAGCATGCAAACCAATTCAACTTAACTGACTCATCAAAAGGAGCTTGGGTCCACCTTCAAGCATTCTTAAAAGAAATAAACAAACAACAAAATTCCCCGGATAAGCAAAACCAAGCAGGTTCTAATCTGCAGCAAGCGTCTTAAAGCAGGCGACAGAACCCGAAAGAGTATTTGTGAGAATTCCAGATGAATTGTGAAATGAGCAGAAAGATAGTCAAACATGCTACATAAACCGGTGGTGGGTAAGGTTGGATCTCATTAATACGAGTCTCTGTTGGAGATAACAGTGAGCAAGATAAAACAAAAATCTGCCCGATTAATAGGTGTACAAGTAAAGAGTGAATTGTGTTTTAAACTTATGTTAAAATTAACCTACATTTGCTTCGTTGCAATATCTGTCGATACTCTCACACAGAGTTATGGGACGCACGGCGGTAACAGGGCTTCACCGCATGGTAACAATCATTGACAATATTTTTCACTTACGATTCACAAGGGAATTTTACGGCTGCAACATTGAAGGGCTCCTAGTCCAGTATTGAGGTAACAACAAATGTATTTTTTCAAACTGTACGACATATTTGACAGGTTCGCAAGCTGCTTCATCTCACCAGTCTGAGTCTTAACTGTCCATTAATTTGCAACATCAATTAGGGTATTTTTTTTGTTTTTTTTTAATCGATTAAAGTTCCTGCCAATGTTTAAACGATCCAAAATTCTTGCACCTTCCCAGAGGAATTGCATACAGAGCTGCAAGTTCATGTCTTCAATGTGTTATATAGCACAATCTGAACCAGAACAAAATATTCAGAAAACATCTAGCATGTTAACAGTCATTACATTCAGTGTGTGGCAGCATACAACATCAAAGGTAGTTTAGTTAAGAGTTAAGCACACTGTGCATTGTGTTCATCTTTGGCTCTTACACCTGTTCAAGCACCAGCCTGCTTCAAGAGAACAGCAAGATTCACATATCAGGATTGTTCATAACTGAGAGAACTATAACTTATCTTGTGTTCAATGATAACCAACAAAAGAAGATAGTTGGAAAGCATCCTTACTGAATAATCACTCAACTATATCACTGGTGTAATTCTTTGAATAGTGTGGACAGAAAGACTTCCAGTTTACACATGATGCCACAAAAGGCATGATTGAGGAACTGCATGTCAGTTGGTGCCAGAGCCAAGTTTACCAGCTGAAACAAATGTACATTTATCACCACTGCTACTCCTGAATGATACACAACTGTTTTACCACAATAACATCTCTGGACTGAATGGGAGGGATTAACCATGTTTGGAGTACAGTCCCCCACGTCCTAATGAAATCTGTTCAGTTACAGTACAAGAATGCTCAATTTGGCACAGCGGCTCAGTGGTTAGCACTGCTACCTCACAGTGCCAGGGACCCGGGGTTCAATTCCACCCTTGGGTGACTGAATGGAGTTTGTATATTCTCCCTGTGTCTGTGAAGGTTTCCTCCCACAGTCCAAAGACATGCAGGTTAGGTGAACTGGCCATAGTGTCCAGGGATGTGCAGGTTAGGTAGATTAGCCATGAGAAATGCAAGGTTACAGGGATCAGGTGGGGTGGGGAGGGGGTGGGAATGAATTAGTGTGGACATGATTCGCTGAATGGCCTCCTTCTACACTGTAGGGATTCCAAGTAATCTGAGGGTCACTATTGCTTTCTGTAATATGTAAATATACATACCAAAATATGTAAATGAATTATAGCTGCATTAATAGAATCAGCATTGCAGAATGTTATTTAATTTGGTGAAGAAAGTTTTTAAAAAAGTTTAAAATACCAGTCCATATAATATGAAGAGAGATTGAAATTCTGAGGAAGGGTCACTGGACCCGAAACGTTAACTCTGTTTTTCCTTCACAGATGCTGCCAGACCTGCTGAGCTTTTCCAGCAACTTTGTTTTTGTTCATGAAATTATACATATGCACTTCTCATGATTTTGGTATCACATAACTCTTTGCAGTCAATGAAGTACTTGTGAAGTAGAACTATGTTTGGATGAAAAGTCATTGATCTGAATGTAAACCCAATAGGGTTGTTGTCTGACCTGCTGAGTGTTTTCAGAATTTTCTGCTTTTATTCCTTTCCTCTGTTGGATGTTTACCAGTTCTTCCTTCTTCAACCTGTAAACTATTTGCTACTAATGTTTAATTTCTTAAATCGAGATATGGAATTGAAAAGGAAACAGTAAGTAGAAGAATATGAATCTTTAGATATAATTGTCATCAACTTTTCCCAGCTTCCTCTTAATCACATTACAATGAGCATGTTCTCTGGCTTCTTAGCTTATTTTCCCTTCCCCATTTTATTTATTATTTTCTCTCTAATTTAAATTTTTAAGTTGGGGTAATGCCCTAATTGATTGGAGGATCATAAACCACTTTCTGCCATCCGACACTTATGGTGATGAATTGGCCACATTGAAGCACTGAGGTCTCTGATTTTTTAACAACAACCTGTACTTATATATCACCCTTTGACATAATAAAGCATTACCAGGCATGTCACACAAGTGTTATCAGATAATGGCACTGTGTGTGAGCCCACAGCAGGTGGACTGCAGAGGTTTAAGAAAGCAGCTTCCCACCACCTTCTCAAGGGCAATTAGGCATGGGTAATAAATGCTGACCCAGCCAGTGATGCTCACATCCCACAAATAAAAAAAATAACATGGTACCAGATAAAATGATATTAGGGCAGCTGCCCAAAGAGATAGATTTTAAAGGATCATAAGACATAGGAGCAGAAGTAGGCCATTCGGCCCATTGAGTCTGCTGCTCCACTCCACTTTAGCTCATGGCTAAAGAATCATAGTATTTTTACAAAATAGAAAGAGGCTGTTCAGTCCATTATGTCTCCACCAGTCATCAAGCACCCACCTCTTCTGATCCCATTTTCCAGCACTTAGCCTGTAGCCAATGGTGTTTCAAGTGCTCATCTAAATATTTCTTAAATGTCTTGAGTGTTCCAGCCTCTACCTTCCTTTCATGAAGTGAGTTCCAGATACCCATTACCCTCTTGCTGAAAATAATTTTCCTCAAATCTCCTTCTGCTCCTCACCTTCACACTGTGCGCTGACCTTAAAACGATGCCCCAGTGCTCCTTAAAAAAAAAACAAAAAAAAGAGAGGTTGAGAAATTTTGGGAGAATTTCTGAACTAAGGACAAAAGAAGCTGTAAGTACATCTGTCAATGATTGAACAATGAAATCAGGAATATATAGTGAGTCAGAATTGGAGGAGCACAGATATTGAAGGGTTGTGCAACAAGAGGAGATTACAGAGGTAGGGAGGGTTGAGATCACAAAGGTACTTGAATACATGGGTGAGAATCTTAAATTCTCTACAGCCTTGTACGGCAACTGCTCTGCTCAGGGCCATAAGAAATTACAGAAGGTGGTGTGCACAGTCCAGACCATCACAAAAGCCAACCTCCATCCATAGACTCTATTTACATGGCTCATTGCTGCAGAAAAGCAGCCAACATCATCAAAGACCCATCGCACCCAAGTAATGACCTCCTACAACCTCTTCTGTCAGGCAGAAGATACAGAAGCCTGAACACACGCACAAGCAGGTTCAGGAACAGCTTCTTTCCAGCTGTTATCAGACTATTGAACGGACTCTAGCCTCAAATAATGTAACCTGCAATATAACCTGTATGCCTCTAAGTCTTTTTGATCTGTACATTCTTTACTTGCTGTGATCTGCCTACCATTCATAAACAAAGCTTTTCACTGTATTTCCGCACACGTGACAATAAAATCAATCAATCAATCAAACTCTGAGAAGCATGTGACTCCCATAAGTCTCAAAGAACTTAATTAAGGTGCAATCAATCCATTAAAATACTAAAACATTCAGGTTTTAGGCTAAAGCTGCGGGTATTTTATGAGCGACCACATCCTTCCAACCATATTCCTGAATCATGGTAAATTTAAAAAATGTCTTTGTTATGAATATTATTGGTTTACCAATTTTCTGGTGACAATTAACTGAATTCCTTGCAGACTGAATAACACAATGGGCAAGTTTTTAATTCCATTATCATGGAAGCAAACTGTGACAAAATATGTCATGTAAATGTTATATTGCTGACTTTATCTGAATAATTTCAGAAGTCAGGCATTTCATTTCAATTCTTCCTGTTCAGCAGAAACATATTGGAAGGTGGGCTGCTCTATTTATGATGCATTCTATTACTGTTCCTTCCCATTGTCATATGCATCTGAGAATGAAATAAAGTCAAGTGATACATGTAAAGATTTATGAATTGACTGATGAATGTGATTTTTAAGAAAAGTGATTTCAAGGCCTTGCAAAACTGATTGCACAAATACATTTATATTTTGAGCATCGTGGGCAACACTTTACCTTTGATGCTTCCACGCTTAGCATTCCTGACATCCTTTGATCTCTGATCTCCCATGTCTCTCCTTTGCTCAATTGTCTATTTTCTGTTTATTTTTTGCCTGTTTTCAATTTTGTTCCAAGTACCTTGCTCCAGCCCCTTCACAACAGTACTCTAATTTCCATAAAAGCCAAATGCGTGTAAAGGTTGAATCTCGCACCCAGAACAGCAACATATTGAGGGTTATGCAACATTTAATTCCATGGTGGAGAACTCCTGCTTATTGCAGTGTATCAGAGGGGTATTCCTGAAGTGAATAAAATAAGATGGCTTCAGTTTAATTCATAATGGACTTGCATTGCCCAGGCCTTTAATGAAGTAAAGGAAAGATGGATAATTTAAGAATCATTGTGCAACAATTGTTTAGAATAGGGATACAGTAAAAACTGATTTCATGTGTTAGGATAATATTACTGATAGAGGTGCCAATTATGTTGGATGCTGTCCCGGAATTTTCAACTCCTTGCTGCCCACTCACTCACCGCCATTAGTCTCCCAATTAGAAAACAGGCAGACTCTTCATGACTCAATTAGATGATTCTTGACTGTCAAGCAGCCTTTTATTCTCCAATCCCTATAGTTTTGTAACTAATAAACAAAAGTATTCAAAGAAAATGGGAAAAAAAGAAATAACTTTTGAAATGCTAAATGGTTTTTCTCTTGTGTTCTGTTAGCAGCAATGTAATGGAGACCAAATATCTAGACAGAAGGAGAGAGCAGTTCTACAAAGATGGGAAAGATCAAGTAGAGATGAGCAGTGAAGACGTAACCTTCTGAGCCAGTTAATAAGAAGTGTACGTGCTTGAGATCAATTTGAGATGTGCGCGTGAGATCAAAAACCAAGGTGGCAGCAGAGTAGGATTCCTCAGATGGAAATTTTCTGCTCCAATTGTTTCCTTCTTTTCTGTTTTTTTTTTCCCCTTCTTATCTCTTCTTTCTTCTTCCAGCCAAGGAATCCTGGCCTCTGACTCCAAGCCTTGGACTCAGGACAGACCCAGCAAGGGTCCTCCCAGCCTGGTAGGGCAGATATTTGGCCCAGTGTGGTGGACTTTCAGTCTGGTGTGGCAGTCTTTCGGCCCAGCGTGGCTGACTCTTGGCACAGCATGGCAGTCTCTCGTCCCGGCACGGTGGTCTTTCAGTGGTACGTGGCAGTTTCTCAGCCCGGTGCGGCCTCAGCATGGACATCCAGTCTTGAGGTGATTCCACAAAGTACAGTACCACCATGGCTAAGCACTTAAGGGAGTCAGCAATGTTTGAACTTTCAGCTTATTTCATTATTTTCTAATTAAAACTTAGAAGGTCTGCACTGTGTAACTTGTAACCCTATTTCTTACATTTTATAAAATACTATAATTGCTGCAATGTTTAACTTTTAACTTTGTTCTTTCTTTCTACCTTGTTCTTAAGATTCTGTACCTAGGTACTTGTACATGAGATGGTGTCTTGTGTGGTGATATTGTACAGTTTACACTGTACTCCTGTACTTTTTGATTTCAGTACACGAGACAATAAAATCAAAATCAGAAAATTTGAAGTAAAACTTGAAGCTTAACGTTTTGTGCGTGTTGCTGGTGAACGTGGTGTTCATGGCAAGTCCCAGGCTCTCATAAGCTTTGGTGAGTGTGTCAACTATTTGCCGCAGTTTCTCTTCAAAGTTCGCTCCAACATGTGCATTGTCAGCAAGTTGCAGTTCTGTTGTGAAAGAGGTTGGGTTCTTTCAGCTGGCCGAGGGAAAAGGGTTTCTCATTATTATGATAACTTATTACCACATTTGGAGGGATCCTGAAATAGCCAGTTACAACATTTCTGCAATAAAGTTTGAAAATTGTTTTGGTGCATTTGCAGGCCAGAAAGATCAAAGCCCTTCACCAACCTACACCAAATGCATTAAATCCAATGAATTGAGGTTTATGGTGAAACATTGGAAAGTATCCATTGTTTCCCATATCTTGGAAGCTATGTATCCCAAAAAGCTGACATTGATGAAGGGGTATGCCACTGTCTTCAATATGATAGCTCAGCTATGGTAGCACTCCAGTTTTCAAAAATCATGATATTTTAGTGAATTTCTTAGACAGCACCTTCCAAATGCAAACACACCCGTCCAGAAGGACAAACATGGAACATCACCACCTACAAATTCTCTTCCAAATCACACACCATTCTGACTTGGAAATAAATATATCGATGTTCCTTCAGTGTCGGTGGGTCAAAATCCCAGAGTTCCCTCCCAATTGGCATTATGGAGGTACTTACACCAATTGGAGTACAGCAGATCAAGAAGGCAGCTCACCATCACCTTGTCAAGTGCAACAAGAGATGGGAAATAAATGCTGGCCCACTCATTAATACCCACATCCGATGAATGAATTTACAAAAATAACAGCTAAACTCTAAATCTATTTGACAGTGGTTCTCCCTACACCTCTTCGTGATGTAGAAGTTTGGACAAGTTTTAGACTCAGTATCAAGGCCCCAGAACAACATCTGTATTAGAAGGAACTTATGACTCAAGTGGGAGAACAGAGGAAAAAAGAGTCATCGAAGACACTGACAAACCAAGTACACAGGCCGAGAGGAAGCACTGTCGTAGATGGGGCTTGTCATCAGATTGTCTAAACAGGTACTCTGTTCAGAGTTATGTCAGGACACCCAGTCACACAGGGGCTAAAAGAAATGGTTCAAAGACAATCTCAAAACTTCAGTGAAAGTCTGCTCTCTCAAAATACCTGAATGCAGCCAAAATTGTGAGTCCTCATCAAAAATAGTGTCGGAATTGCCCAGTCAACAAGAGCACAGTGGCAGAGAATAGTGAGAGAGATGGAGAGTGAGTGCAGCTGCTGTGAACCAAAAATCCAACACTACCTCCAGCATCTGACAATTAATATTCTGGCTGTGAGAGAATCTGTAAGGTTAATACAGGGCTTCTAAACTATCTGTATACCACTGACATCTCACATGAAGCCTGCCCGCTGCAAGGACGAATCATCCTTGAAACAAGTGTTTGCCAAAAGGTTGGATATGGTTGTAGTATCTCTTTATCTGCTGTTTAATTGGGGGATATAGTCTAATTTCAAGTAAATACTAACACAGTTATGAAAACAGCGTATAGTGAAATGCTATGTGGATGCGCTTTATGAGATTTATTTTAATAACACTAAAAAATTGTCAAGCCATACAATAGTCATTGTACTGATTATTCTACAGGTTTGAGAGACTGGCCCAGACTGTCCAATATTCAAAGTGGAAAAAGTCAATTGCTTCGCTTCAAAAAAGGGCAGTGAATGTATCATGAATTCTTTTGTGATCTTAAGAATTCCATTAGTGTTTGAGTAGGAGAAACAGTTGAAGACCCCTCTATAAAATTAGTTACCTTGATGGAAGGTCCTGACTGCCCTGGTCGACCCATTGTCTCCACCTGCTCCTGCCCCACCGAACTGATCTCCAACTATCTGGACTCCATTTTCTCCCCCTTGGTCCAGGAACTCCCTACCTATGTCCGTGACACCACCCACGCCCTCCACCTCCTCCAGAACTTCCAATTCCCCGGTCCCCAACACCTCATCTTTACCATGGACGTCCAGTCCCTCTACACCTGCATTCCCCATGCAGATGGCCTAAAGGCCCTCTGCTTCTTCCTGTCCCGCAGGCCCGACCAGTCCCCCTCCACTGACACCCTCATCCGCTTAGCCGAACTCGTCCTCACCCTCAACAACTTCTCTTTCAATTCCTCCCACTTCCTACAGACAAAGGGGGTAGCCATGGGTACCCACATGGGCCTAAGCTACGCCTGCCTCTTTGTAGGTTACGTGGAACAATCCCTCTTCCGTACCTACACGGGCCCTAAACCCCACCCCTTCCTACGTTACATTGATGACTGTATCGGCGCCGCCTCGTGCTCCCATGAGGAGCTCAAACAGTTCATCCACTTCACTAACACCTTCCACCCCAACCTTAAGTTTACCTGGACCATCTCTAACACCTCTCTCCCCTTTCTGGACCTCTCTGTCTCCATATCGGGCAACCACCTAGAAACCGATATTCATTTCAAGCCCACCGACTCCCACAGCTACCTAGAATACTCCTCCTCCCACCCACCTTCCTGCAAAAATGCTATCCCCTATTCCCAATTCCTTCGCCTCCGCCGCATCTGCTCCCAGGATGAGGCATTCCACTCCCGTACATCTCAGTTGTCCTTGTTTTTCAAGGACCATAACTTCCCCCCCTCAGTGGTCGAGAACGCCCTCAACCGTGTCTCCCACATCTCCCTCAACTCATCCCTCACACCCCGTCCACGCATTAAGAACCAAAAAAGAATCCCCCTCGTCCTCACGTACCACCCCACCGACCTCCGGATCCAACGCATCATCCTCCGACACTTCCGCCATCTGAAATCCGACCCCACCACCAAAGACATCTTTCCCTCCCTACCCTTATCTGCTTTCCGGAGGGACCACTCTCTCCGTGACTCCCTTGTCCACTCCACACTCCCCTCCAGCTCCACCACACCCGGCACTTTTCCCTGCAACCGCAGGAAGTGCTACACCTGCCCCTACACCTCCCCCACCACCCCCATCCCAGACCCCAAGAAGACTTTCCACATCAAGCAGATGTTCACCTGCACATCTGCCAATGTGGTATACTGCATCCGCTGTACCCGGTGTGGCCTCCTCTACATCGGGGAAACCAAGCGGAGGCTTGGGGACCGCTTTGCAGAACACCTACGCTCGGTTCGCAATAAACAACTGCACCTCCCAGTCGCGAACCATTTCAACTCCCCCTCCCATTCCTCAGACGACATGTCCATCCTGGGCCTCCTGCAGTGCCACAACGATGCCACCCGAAGGTTGCAGGAACAGCAACTCATATTCCGCTTGGGAACCCTGCAGCCCAATGGTATCAATGTGGATTTCACAAGCTTCAAAATCTCCCCTCCCCCTACCACATCCCAAAACCAGTCCAGCTCGTCCCTGCCTCCCTAACCTGTTCTTCCTCCCACCCATCCCCTCCTCCCACCTCAAGCCGCACCTCCATCTCCTACCGACTAACCTCATCCCGCCCCCTTGACCTGTCCGTCCTCCCTGGACTGACCTATCCCCTCCCTAACTCCCCACCTATGCTCACCTTTACTGGCCCCATCCCCACCTCTTCGACCTGTTTGTTTCCTCTCCACCTATCCTCTCCTCTATCCATCTTCTATCCGCCTCCCACTCTCTCCCTATTTATTTCAGAACCCCCTTCCCCTCCCCCTTTTCTGATGAAGGGTCTAGGCCTGAAACGTCAGCCTTTCTGCTCCTATGATGCTGCTTGGCCTGCTGTGTTCATCCAGCCCTACACCTTGTTACCTTGATGGAAGTGACCAGTTAGACATACTGTTACACACCTCTGGACCATGTGGACTTGAACCCAAATCTCCTAGCCCAGAGGCAGGGACACTGCCACTGCACCACAAGAGCCCTTAAATGTGGAATTAGATTTTTTTATATTTCCTGTAATTGGGTGGTACAGTTGCTCAGTGATTAGCACTGCTGCCTCACAACACTAGGGATGCACGTTCAATTCCAGCCTTGGGTGACTGTCTGCGTGGAGTGTGCACATTCTCCCCGTGTCTGTGTTGGTTTCCTCTGGGTGCCACAGTCCAAAGATGTGCAGGTTAGGTGGATTGGCCATGTTAAATTGCCCTGTAGTGTTCAGGGATATGTAGGTTAGGTGGATTAACCATGGGAAATGCAGGGTTACAGGGATAGGGTAGGTGGTTTGGACCTGGGTGAGATGCTCTTTAGAGGGTTGGTGTGGACTTTAAGGGCTGAATGACCTGCTTCCACACTAAAAATTACTATTTTGTTATTGTTAACTCAGGTGACAATGGTTATGGGCAGAAATTCCAACTGACGACTGAAGAAAACCACGCCGATATTTTTCAGTCAGTGAATGTTAACAGGTAACAGCACTGGCAAATTGAAAACTCCTATAGGTATCAGGATCCAACATGACTGAACGTCATGTAGTGTTGTCTCACAACTCTGGGGCCTGTTGCGTGCTACACAACATCATGAAGAGGAGAGATAAAAAAGACTGATGGTGAGATGTATATATAAAGGAAGTGCTGGGAATGCCACCAATTCACAAATGAAAAAAGGGGAGACAAGTTCACATTTTGAGTGGAATAATTCATCAGAGCTTGACAGTTCTTTAACATCAATCTGTCAGATCCTGGCTGACCTGCAGAGCATCTCGTCACATGACATGGCCTTTGCTTTTATACGATTATGCCTGATGGTAAATTCTGGTTCTCTCACTGCCAGACTGTTTCACAATGTTATATCCCCAAACTGGTACATTCCCCCACCCCATTTGGTGCTCAGTTGAAGACCCAGACGCAAATTTCCTTCTTCCTCCTTCACCACATGCAGTGCTAACATGACAACAGAGATCATACACCAGTTACACAGCCTGACGAAGTTTTATTCCCATTGTCTGCCCTTGCAGTGAGGGCTGTCTGTTATTCCTGTGGCAGTGTTCAATAGTAGGTGGTAGAAACATAGAAAATAGGTACAGGAGTACACCATTTGGCCCTGTGGGCCTGCACCACCATTCAATATGATCATGGCTGATCATGCAATTTCAATATACCACTCTCGCTTTCTCTCCATTCTCCTTGATCTCTTTAGCTGCAAGGGTCACATCCAGCCCCCTCTTGAATATATCTAATGAACTGGCCCCAGCTGTGGTCGAGAATTCCACAGGTTCATAACTCTCTGAGGGAAGAAATTCTTCCTCATCTCAGGCCTGAATGGCTTACCCCTTATTCTTAGACTGTGACCCATAGTTCTGGACAACCCCAACATTGGGAACTTCCAGCCTGTCCAGTCCCATCAAGACTTTGTATATCTGTGAGATCCATCCACAACAAAAAGAGTGGCATGGTGGCTCAGTAGTTAGCGCTGCTGCTTCACAGCGCCAGGGACCCAGGTTCGATTCCACCCTTGGGCAACCGTCTGTGTGGAGTTTGCACATTCTCCCCATGTCTGCGTGGGTTTCCTCTCACAGTCCAAAGATGTGTAGGCTAGGTGGATTGGCCATGCTAAATTACCCATAGTGTCCAGGGATGTTTAGGTTAGGTGGCTTAGATATGGGAAATGCAGGGGTAGGAGATTGGGTCTGGGTGGGATGCTCTTCAGAGAGGTGGTGTGGACATGTTGGGCCAAATGGCCTGTTTCCACATTGTAGAGAGTCTATGATTCTTCTAAATTCCCGTGAGTACAAGCTCAGTCAATCTAATCTTTCTTCATATGTCAGTCCTGCTAACCTGGGAATCAGTCTGCTGAACCTTTGCTGGACTCCCTCATTAGCAAGAATGTCCTTCCTCAGACTAGGAGACCAAAACTGCACAGAGTACTCAAGGTGTGGCCTCAGCAAGGCCCTGTATAATTGCAGCAAGACATCTCTACTCCTTATCTCCTATTCCAAACTTCTTTCTAAAACAGCAGAATGATCTAAAGACCCCTTTAACATTATGGTTGACCTTCTAAAAGCAGGTTAGGCTATTTTTTCTCAGGAGAGCCAGCAATGTAATCGTGAGCTCTCTCTACCAGGCAGAGAAAGAACTCCAAGGATTAATCTTGTTCATTTTGTTGAGCATGTTTTCAATTCCGGTTGATGTGGAATTAATACAAGCCTGTCATCTTTTAACTATAGGAGACATGACACCTAATTAATTGCTTCAGTAGTGTCTGGTAAGTACACAAACTAAGTTCATGACTATTGGTCTAGTCTGGTTGTTGTTGTCAATGGAGAACAAAGAACCAGTGATTTCATCTCACTCGTAACCTTGAATTTGTCATCGTTTTTACCAAACAGACCTCTCCATCCATAACAATGTGAATGGAATTACATTGTAAGTAAGTCACTTTATTTTCAACACCACATTGACCATGTACAAATATCAAACAATTCCTCACAAGTTCTGGAATCTGAAACAGAAAGGCAAAGGGTGGAAAGATACAGAAGTCAGTCAGCTTCGCTAGAATGAATAGACATGTTCGAGCTTCAATGTAAAGACTTCTTGAACATTTTATTCCCCTTGGACCTTGATTCAGATTTGGAAATTGTCGGAGAATGACCATAATGCAATGACAACTTAAGTTAGAAAGTGTGAACCCAGTGGCAAACTGACCCAGGAAACAAAATTCAAAGAGGCTGGTGTAATCCTAAATCGTGGCATATCTTTCTAAGCTTCTAGTATTATAAAGTAGCCAAAGTGAAGGATTAGAATTGACAACACAGGGTAGCATGGGGGCTCAGTGGTTAGTACAGCTGCCTCACAGTGCCAGGGACCTGGGCTCAATTCCATCCTTGGGCGACTGTCTGTGTGTAGTTTACACATTCTCTGTGTGTCTGGGTGGGTTTCCAACGGGTGCTCCGGTTTCCTCCCACAGTCCAAACATGTGCAGGTTAGGTGGATTGGCCATGCTAAATTGTCCAGGGATATACAGACTAGGTGGATTAGCCATGGGAAATGCAGGAATATGGTAGGGAGTTGGGACTGGGTGGGATGCTCTTGAGAAGGTCGGTGTGGACTGGATAGGCCAAATGACCAGCTTCCACACCGCAGGGGTTCTATAAAAAAGAAACACGTTTTCACTTGCTTTTGCCCAAGTGAAACACTCCCAGATCAGTACGGTGTGGCAGCAGGGACAGTAAAACTTCATTTACTGGCATCTAACAAGTCTCAATAGTGTCAATCTCAGGAGGGAGAATTCCATCCTGCACCAGTACTATTCCCTTTCCTTTTGTTCCTTCCATCCCCACTCCCAGATCGGCCTCATGACTCCACTCAATTACCTTTGTTCAAGCAACCAGCTCAAATCAAATAAGTGGGCCAGGCAGCATCAGAGGAGCAGGAAAGCTGACGTTTCAGGTCGGGACCCTTCTTCAGGAATTTCTGAAGAAGGGTCCCGACCCGAAAAATCAGCTTTCCTGCTTCTCTGATGCTGCCTGACCAGCTGTGTCCCTCCAGCTCCACATTATGTTATCTCTGACTCCAGCATCGGCAGTTCTCACTCTCACAAATCAAGTAAGGATTGGTTTGAGACTATGAGGCTGAATTTAGCATCCACAGAGGTCATAGATCAGAGGTATCAGTAGTGGTGGTTCACTCATTTTACTCGTTACACATTAGCCTACTCATTGTGTAGCTTTACCCATTGTGAGTTGCCCATCTCACAGCCCATTAATACTGCTCTGTATGCACTCATTTATTTCAGATATTTTAATCAACCTGTTCAAAGACATTATTAAGCACCTCAGGAGTAAGTCAGATTTGAAGCTGGGCATCCTGGTCCAAAGGTACCATTGCCACTCTGCCACAAAAAAAAAAATTGTTTCTTACTTAACCACTAACTTTTTATCTACTTGTTTGTTACATGCTCGCCCATTGTAAACCCACCCATTATACCATTGCCTGTTACAGACCCACCTGTTGCAAGTTATATTTCTAGTCCTCTTGGCCTGTGTGACTTAATACAATGGGTGAGACAAACCTGCAAACATTATAAGGATCAGGGACATATAAAGAGACACGAGTTGGAATTCAGTCACCCAACAGGTATTACAGTGTTGAAATGTTCTTCAGGAAGTCTTCATTGAAGTAACAAATTAAAACACCAATAAATAATAATGTTACAGTTCATTCCAGGAATTAAGTGAGATTTTATGGCTCTGTACATTTCACTAATTCTGCTTTATCATGTAATCATTGCAAATTCATTTCTGCAGCTGTGGAAAGGTCTGCATCTTTTTTAGTTAAAGAGTCTTTCAATTCTCAAAGGAATTCAATTAATTTCAGAACAGTGCACACAGCTGCCAAGTCTGCACATGCTTTTGTATTTCTGTTTTGCAGTGATGTTTATTGAGGTTGCATTGGACAGTGAAAAGAGCAGCATGTGTTGTTCTAAGCTCTGAAATTCCCTCCCTAATTCTTTGATTGTTCCCTATCTCCTTCAAAAGGTCATCCCTGAAAAATTACCTTGTTGACCAAGCTTTTCATGTGGCTTGGTGTTAAGTTTTTATTGATAATGCTCCTGTGAAATGCCTTAGGACGTTTAACTATGTTAAAGGTGCTACATAAATGCAAGCTGCTGTTGCTATCGTTTTCACGTTTACAAAAGTCTAGTCTTTTATTCTGGAAAGAAACACCTAACTCCTCAACTTCAGCTTTCTGGATGAGCTCCCTCAATCAGAGATGAATGTGAGGTGGTGCTGGCTTTTGTGTTAAATGATGGAAGTGTTGGTTCAGTTGATGACCCCACCAGTGAAAGTGTCACAATGACTGATGAAATGGATACCCCCTGCCAACTCACAATCCATGGCAACCCCTGTGACTGTTTACAGCCAGGCACCTCAGGAAAACAGTTTAGATACTCATATGGGAGCAGTAATGAGGTGCTTAGCAGTCTCTGTTGGATTCACCAATGCATTAGGCTTTGTACCAGTCAAAGCATTCTTGAGAGAGGGTAGACTTCAGCTTCGGGTTTTCACCAGGAGTGGGAGAGGAAAGGGTTACACTGCAGAATCATAGAATCATTGAATCATAGAATACCTGCAATGTAGAAAGAGACCATTCAACCCATCGAGCCTGCTCAAACCCTCCGAAGAGCACCTCAACCAGACCCAACTGCCCACCCTTTCTCTGTAGCCCTGCATTTCCCACAGCCAATCCACCTAACTTGCACATCCCTAGACAGTATGGGAAACTTAGCATGGCCAATCCACCTAACCTGCACATCTGTAAACTGGACACAAGTGCCTGGGAGGTTGGCATTCTGCATGATAGCATTCAGGTGGGTCTGGTAGCTACAAAAACACATGCTATAGACAAGAGCAATGGGACACTGAAACTCGAGAGAGCAATCGACACACTCTCAAATGGCTCCATGCCAATGAGATATTGAGCTGTGAAAGAACGCTTTTAGACAGGTGCTTTCTGTCTCCTGGGCATTGCAGCTGAGGGGTGCCTCCTGCTGATTCTGTGATCACCAGGTTTAGCATCTATTTCAACTCATCACTTCTCACTTGTTTTGCAAACTTCAGTCATGTGCTGACTTCTCTAGAACAGCTCTATCTGACCTGATGCTTGTTCCTGGAATCGCTGGTGTGGGATGCAGTGCAGTACTGGCACTGAGGCTGCACAGTTGACGTCCTCTTGGACACATTTTACAGAACCATAGAATCATACAGTGCAGAAGAGGCCCTTCGGCCCATCAGGCATGTACCACCAAAGCTGCCCTAAATCTACATTAGTCCCACCTTCCAGCACGAGGTCCATTGCTTAACAGTAGGCCTGAGAGGCCCATTTCTGGTTCTCATCCAAATACTTTTTAAACCGTACTGATTTGGGAGTGTTTCACTTTGCCAAAAGCAATTGGAAATACTTCTTAAACCAGATGGAGAAACTCATTTGGTCTGGCAGCATCCACAGAGAGAAAGCAGAGCCAATGCCTTGATTTCCCTGTCTGTTGGATGCTGCCTGACCTGCTGTGTTTTTCCAGCTCCACATTTATTGGCCTTGAACCCTCTCCCCACCCCACCACAAACCCCCCTCACCAGTAGAACCAAAAACAGACAGGTAAAGGCAGTACCCAAGGCTGATGAGCATTTTATTTGAGCCTGGAATGTGGGCATTAGTCCCTGGGCCAACACTTATTGCCCATCTCTAATTACTGATGAGAAGATTGGTGGTGAGCTGTCTTCTTGAATCACTGAAATCAATTCTCTGCAGGAATCAGTGCTGGGACTCTTGTTGTTTGTAATATATGTAATATATAAATGATTTGGAGAAGAAAATGTAGATGATCCGATTAGTATTTTGTGGCTGATGCAAAGACTGGGGAGCTGCGGATAGTGAGGAAGATTGCCAGAGGATACAGCAGGATCTAGATAGGCTGCTGACTTGGGCTGAGAAATGGCAGGTGGAGTTTTATCCAGACAAATGCAAGGAGATGCATTTTTGGAGAACTAATGCAGCAGAGAAGTATACAATAAATGACAGAACCCTTAGTGACATCAAAGTAGAGAGAGATCTAGGTGTACAGGCCCATACATCCTTGAAAGTGGCAACACAAGTGGATTAGATAGCATATGGCATGCTTGTCTTCATTGGTCAAGGTATAGAATATAAAAATCGGAAAGTCATCTTGCAGCTTTAAAGGTCTTTAGTTTGGCTACATTTGGAATATTGTGTACAGTTCTGGTTGCCACACTACAAGAAGGATGTGGAGGCTTTGGAGAAGGTGCGGAAGTGGTTTACCAGGAAGTTGCCTGGTTTGGACAGCTTTAGCTGTGAGGAGGGATTGGACAAACTTGGTTTGTTTCCACTGACATTGAAAGATGAGGGTAACTTGATAGAAGTTTACAAAATTATGAGAGGCATAATGGGTAGTTGGAGTCTTTTATCCGGGGTAAAAACGTCAGTTCCTTGGGACATAGGTTTGAGGTAAAAGAGGGAAAGTTTAAAGGAATTAGAAATAGAATTAGGTTTTATTGTCATGTGTATTCAAGTACAGGGATACAGGAGTACAGTAAAAAGTGTACAAAATCACCATTTCCAACACCATCTTGGTGCCTAGGTTCAAAATCTTAGGTATAAATTAGAAAAATAAAGTTAAACATTCAGCATTACAGTCCTTCTAAAGCAGAGAAAGTGAAAGAATAAAATAAAGGCAGATGGAGCAGATATGACTGCACTGGGCTTCAGCTCGAGGGAGGCGGTGCATGCTGTCCTTCACCTTGAGGGAGGGAATCCACACTGTCCTTCACCTCGAGGGAGGGAGTCTATGCTGTCCTTCACCTCGAGGGAGGGAGTCTATGCTGTCCTTGTCCTTGAGGGAAGGAGTCTTCACTGTCCTTCACCTCGAGGCTGGGAGTCTGCGCTTTCCTTCACCTCGAGGGAGGGAGTCTGCGCTGTCCTTCACCTTGAGGCTGAGGGTCTGCGTTGTCCTTCACCTCAAGAATGGGAGTCTGCGCTGTCCTTCACCTTGAGGCTGAGAGTCTGCGTTGTCCTTCACCTCAAGGCTGGGCCTTACTTGAGAATTTTTTTATGCAGATGGTGGAAAGTGTCTGAAATGCGCTGCCAGAGAAGGTGGTGAAAGCAGATACAATAGCAACATTTAAGAGGCACCTTGACTGATACATGAGTAGACAGGGAATTGAGGGGTATGGACAAGTAGACACAAAAGCTTTTTGGTTGAGGAAGGCATCATGTGTCAGCACAGGTTTGGTGGGCTGAAGGGCCTTTTCCTGTGCTGTACTGCTGTTTGTACTCTCCATATTTTGTAAAGGTGTTCAAGAGGAAGTCACTCTGAAATTTGAAGAAGCAGAAGCGAGAATCATCTAACAAATGGGTTAAAAAAAGACAACTTCAATTCATATTAATATGGATGTTGAGTGACAGTTTTATAAACATATCAAACAGCTTCATAAAGATAGCCAGTGTAATCATGTGGCTTACAAGGTCACATATATAACCTTACCAAAACTTCTCAGAAGTCAAAGTCAGTTTGATAGTCAATGCCTCATGTACCTCGTGATGGAAGTAAAATGCTGACTATTGTCGTTATAAACTGTCACAGAGACATCTTGCCCCCAAAATTCTGATTACCATCCTGCATATTGTTAGGAGCTGAACCCAATGGTGGCTTAGCCATGCAATGTTGAAATAGCAATAGTAAATTGCTCCATCCAGCAACCACTGATATCAAAGCTCTTAACTCTGAGATACAAAATCAAAGGCCCTGGTGAAATAAACGACCAACAACTCATATTTGTGCTGTCTGCAAGTAAATGACCTTCTTTCAATAAAATAGCAAAACAGAAATTATATTTCAGCAATATTCCTCAGAAGACCGTGCAGGGAAATTTTAAAGAGAATAAATTGTTGATGACTCCTGAACTGCTGACTAGCCTAAGGACTAAACCTCAAAGGAATTCCAGACTGTTCCTTCCAGCATTGGAGTTTTGGATTCCATCGTAAAAGCAAAGACATTATAATCTGATATCTCTCAGTTGTTTAGTAGTCAAGTTGCTGCTAACTCAATAATCTTTTTATCCTCGAGTTCTTTATCCTTGAGTTCTGAAGACAAGAGTGGTCGGGACGTGGAATGCATTGCCGGAGAGGGTAGTGGAGTCGGCCTCATTAGGGGCATTTAAGCGGCTATTAGATAGGCATATGGATGGTAGTATAAGGTAGGGGTGGAGGTTAGATAGACCTTAGGATTAGAGTAAAAGTTCGGCACAACATCGTGGGCCGAAGGGCCTGTACTGTGCTGACTGTTCTATGTTCTATGTTCTACGAATCACCGGCCTCAAATGGTTAACTCTGCTTTCTCCCTGCAGATGCTGCTGAGCTTCACCAGCAATTACAGTTTTTGTTTCAGATCTTCAGCATCCTTAGTTCTTTATTTTATTTTATCTTTTTATCTGTTCTGCTGTGGTCTTGCTTGTGTGTTTGTGAGTTTACTTCCATTGCAAAATATCCAACCACTTTGCGCCTGACGAAGCCTAGTCTTGTTTAACTTTACAACAGTGTTGTTATTAAAAAATTGTAATATTTGAGTCTGCAAACAAAGGGAGACAGGAAGTACACTGCAATAGTTTAAAAAGGGGAAAAGTGAAATCTGCATCTGTTTATGTACATGTGATGAGAATAGGGAGGGTGTAATGTTCGCAATGTGTTCATTTCAATCCATTAACCAGCCAGCCCGTAAAATGTGTTGCACTGAAATAGTGCACCTCCAACCCAAAGCAAAGAAAGCCTATTTCATTGTGAGTCTTTGGAACTCCGTATCACAGAGAGGTGGGGGTGCACAGTCCTTGTATGTATTCAAGGCTGAGATGGGTAGATCCTTATTCACTCATAGAGTCATACAGCAAGGAAACAGACCCTTCTGTCCAACCAGTCCATGCTGTCAATAACCTGAAACTAAACTAGCCCCACCTGCCTGCACTTGGCCCACATCCCTCCAAACATTCCTTATTCATAAACTTATCTCAATGTCTTTTAAATGTTGTAACTTCCCTACATCCATCACTTCCTTTGGAAGCTTATTCCACACACGAACCACCCTCTGTGTAAAAGAATTGTCCTTTTTTTTAAAATCTTTCTCCTCTCACCTTAAAAATATGCCCCCGAGTCTTGAAATCTGCTACCCTATTGAAAAGACACCTTTTGTTCACCTTATCTATGCCCCTCATGATTTTATAAACCTCTGTAAGGTCACCCCTCAACCTGCTACGCACCAGTGGAAAATGTTCCAGCCTATCCAGTCTCTCCTTATAACTCAAACCCTCCATTCCCAGCAACATCCTGGTAAAATCTCTTGGTCAATGGTTATGGGGAAAGGGCAGAAAAGTGGATGTGAGAGAATCAGGTCAGCCATAAACCGACTGAGGACTGGAGTAGGCTAAAGGGGCCGAATGGCCTATTTCTTTTCTTATGCTTTACGAACTTACTGCTCTTTAAAGTTTAAACTGTTATGATGCCTCAAAATGGAGAACTGCAGCCCTACTGAAAGCTCCTTATTGCAATGTTCCCTCAGTACAGCACTGGAGTGCCCCTCTCTCACTTTGATCAGTGCTTCATGCTTTTACCAAATAAACCACAGCCAACCCAATAGTATGTGTTGCAAGATGCATGAGGAATGTAGCCAATGGCTGCTTCTCTCTGACTTTGTTACATCCATGCTATTCCAAAGCTTGAAGTTATGTGTTTGATTCTTCCTGTTTGAGCTCAATGGATTGCAAGACAAAGATAATTTTGGCCTGTCAACAATATACCATCTGTTTTGTCTGACTGACAATCTTGGAAGTATATAATTTGGATTGAAATGATACGCTGCCCATCACCATTAAGAAACACACACAGGGAAACATCAAAATTCCTGCCAAACAGCATGTCTTGTAACTTGATTGTCTCTCACACAGTTTAGTTTATACAAATCAAGTGAATTATTTTATTAAATAATGAAAATATGAAATGTTGTCATAAAACAAAGTTTACTCCAATAAGAAGGAACCAGGTTAACATTAATGACCCAAATTTTTGGACAGCATCTGAACCACAAACTTTGCCTGCAGCATTGGAATGGTTAAGATGATTTAGACAGTCCACTGATCACAAACATACAACATCTGAACCTTCTGGTGTTGCATAATTTTTCGCTGGTGATGCACCGCTTTTCATTTCGGGATATGTGTGTCATTTTCCCATCTGTAAATTTTATGCATTCTCGACAAAAGTTTTGTAAACATAAATGTATCATAGTTCTGGAAAGATTTGTGAGGTGTTTGATGGTGTGGACAAATATAAATGATTGGCTATCTTCCATTTTCTGGGGAGTTCCAAAAGTAGAATGATTTAGTGAGTCTTGCAAAATTTACACTGCAATTTCAGGAAACATTGGCATTTAACCAAAGCCAGTTGAGGGGGGACATGGATTTGTTGGCAGTTTCATGCACAGTCCTGTCTTGCTTTCAGAACGCAGAGTGCAATATGGTGAAAAATGGAACTACTTCAGGTATACAGCATAGAAATAGGCCATTTCGCCTGACAGTGCATGCTGATGTTTATCCTCCATTTCAGTCTCCTTCTACGTCTCCTACTATAAATCATCGGGGTTGTTCCATGTGTAATAAATCATTAGGAGAGATTGCTGAGTCTTTGATTGGCTTGAAAAGCAGCTAGTTTACTAAATGTGAAGGAAGTGTAAGCAGTTTTGCAGAAGTCTGGCTCCCTGTGCTGAAGACATGCTGTCTCTCTTTCTCTCTCTGAATCTCTCTTATGTCACCTCTTATATCACCATCGTGGTCATCAGTTACTCACTCTGTCCCACACATTAGCCCTTTCAAACAACCCAACGACCTGCGGGTGCTGGAAATCAGAAACAGATGCAGAAATTTCTGGAAAAACTAAATGGATCCGGTAGCATCTGTGGGGAGAAAACAGAGTTAACCTTTCTGTTCCAGTGGCCCTTCTTTAGAACTGATTGTAGCTGGGAAAAGGTTGGTATATTTGCTGAAGATAGGGTGGGGAGAGTGGGGAGATGTAAGTGACAGATGGTGATGGAGCCCTGAGAGAGAGAATAGCATTTGGATAAACAAAGGAATGGACAAGGGTTAGCCTGGGAGAATGAATAGCTGCTAAAGAGGGCCATTAGTGACTGACAATGGGTTTTGTGTGGTAGTAGCCCATGTGATAACAAAACCTGGTGTGTGGGTTTTGGAGTAAGGACATGGGAGAAGGTGCTCAGGCCCTAAAATTGTTGGACTTGATATTGAGTCCTGAAGGCTGCAGAGTCCTCAATCTGAAAAGGAGGTGTTGTTCCTCCAGCTTGCGTTGAGCTTTGCTGGAGCACTGCAGCAAGCCTGAGGCAGCAATGTTGGCCAGAGGACAGGGTGCTCTACTGAAGTGGCAGGCAACAGGAAGCTCAGGGATAGTAGGAACTGCAGATGCTGGAGAATCTGAGATAACAAGGTGTAGAGCTGGATGAACACAGCAGGCCAAGCAGCATCATAGGAGCAGGAAGGCTGACGTTTCGGGCCTAGACCCTTCATCAGAAATGGGGGAG
>NC_063353.1:41607320-41608027 GCF_021869965.1 Rhincodon typus
TTCCTGAGCATCAGTGGGCAGGTTATTGCTGAGTGTCAGTGAATGGGTTATTCCTGACCATAAGTGAACGGGTTATTCCTGAGCATCAGTGAGCAGGTTATTACTGAGCGTCAGTGAATAGGTTATTCCTGAGCGTCAGTGAATGGGGTATTCCTGAGCATCAGTGAATGGGTTATTGCTGAGCATCACTGAGCAGGTTATTGCTGAGCGTCAGTGAACAGGTTATTCCTGAGCATCAGTGAATGGGCTATTGCTGAGCGACAGTGAATGGATTATTACTGGGCGTCCGTGAATAGGTTATTTCTGAGCGTCAGTGAAAGGGTTATTTCTGAGAGTCAGTGAATGGGTTATTGCTGAGCGTCAGGGAACAGGTTATTCCTGAGCGTCAGTTAATGAGTGATTGCTGAGCATCAGTGAATGGGTTCTTCCTGGGCGTCAGAGAATGTGCTATTGCTGAGCATCAGTGAATGAGTTATTGCTGAGCATCAGGGACTTGGTTATTCCTGGGCATCAGTGAATGGGTTATTCCTGAGCATCAGGGAATTGATTATTTCTGCACATCATTGAATGGGCTATTCCTGAGCATGTGTGAGCAGGTCATTGCTGAGCGTCAGTGAATGGGTTATTCCTGAGCATGTGTGAGCAGGACATTGCTGAGAGTCAGTGAATGGGCTATTGCTGAGCCTAAGTGAATGGGTTATTCCTGA
>NC_063353.1:41608037-41610510 GCF_021869965.1 Rhincodon typus
ATTGCTGAGTGTCAGTGAATGGGTTATTCCTGACCATAAGTGAATGGGTTATTCCTGAGCATGAGGGAATGGGTTATTCCTGAGAATCAGGGAAAGGGTTATTGCTGAGCATCAGTGAGGACGTTATTGCTGAGCATCACTGAGCAGGTTTTTGCTGAGCGTCAGTGAACAGGTTACTGCTACGTGTCAGTGAATGGATTATTCCTGAGCATCAGTGAGCAGGTTATTGCTGAGCATCAGTGAATGGGTTATTACTGAGCGTCAGTGAATGGGTTATTGCTGAGCGTCAGTGAATGGATTATTCCTGAGCATCAGTGAACAGGTTGCTCCCGAGCGTACGTGAATGGGTTATTGCTGAGCATCAGTGAATGGGTTAATGCGGAGCGTCAGTGAATGGGTTAATGCGGAGCGTCAGTGAATGGGTTTTTGCTGAGTGTCATTGAATGAGTTATTGCTGAGCGTCAGTGAATGGATTATTACTGAGCGTAGGTGAATGGGTTATTGCTGAGAGTCAGTGAATGGATTATTCCTGAGCATCAGTGAACAGGTTGCTCCCGAGCGTCATTGAATGGGTTATTGCTGAGCATTAGTGAATGGGTTAATGCTGAGCATCAGTGAACGGGTTATTGCTGAGCATCAGTGAATGGGTTATTGCTGAGCATCAGTGATTGGGTCATTCCTGAGCATCAGTGAATGGGTTATTAATGAGCGTCAGTGAATGGGTTATTGCTGAGCGTCAGAAAATGGGTTATTGCTGAGCATCAGTGAATGGGTTCTTACTGAGCCTCAGTGAAAGGGTTATTACTGACAGTCAGTGAATGGGTTATTGCTGAGCATCAGTGAACAGGTTATTCCTGGGCGTCAGTTAATGAGTGATTTCTGAGCATCAGTGAATGGGTTATTCCTGAGCATCAGTTATTGGATTATTCCTGAGCATCAGTGAGCACGTTATTGCTGAGTGTCAGTGAACAGGTTATTCCTGGGCGTCAGTTAATGAGTGATTGCTGAGCATCAGTGAATGGATTATTCCTGAGCATCAGTGAGCAGGTCATTGCTGAGCGTTAGTGAATGTGTTATTGCTGAGCGTCAGTGAATGGGTTATTACTGAGCTCCAGTGAGCAGAATATTGCTGAGCATCAGTGAATGGGTTATTCCTGAGCATCAGTGAATGGGTTATTCCTGAGCGTCAGTCAATGGGTTATTCCCTCGTGTCAGTGAATGGATTATGGCTCAGCGTGAGTGAATGGGTTATTCCCGAGCATCAGTGAATGGATTATTGTTGAGCGTCAGTGAATGGATTATTGCTGAGCGTCAGTGAATGGGTTATTACTGAGCGTCAGTGAATGCGTTATTGCTGTGCGTCAGTGAACAGGTTAATACTGACCTTCAGTGAATGGGTTATTGTTGAGCATCAGTGAATCGGTTATTCCTAAGCTTCAGTGAATGGGTTATTGCTGAGCTTCAGTGAAAGGGTGGATGCTGACCGTCAGTGAATGCGTTATTCCTAAGCATCAGTGAATGGGTTATTCCTGAGAATCAGTGAATGGGTTATTCCTGAGCATCACCAAGCACGTTATTGAATGATCATCAGTGAAGGGGTTATTGCTGATCGTCACTGAATGGGTTATTCCTGAGTGTCACTGAACATGTTATTGAATGATCATCAGTGAAGGGGTTATTGCTGATCGTCACTGAATGGGTTATTCCTGAGCATCAATGAATGGGTTATTGCTGATCTTCATGAACAGGTTATCCCTGAGTGTCAGTGATTTGGTTATTCCTGAGCGTCAGTGAATAGATCATTGCTGAGCGTTAATGATCAGGTTATTACTGAGCGTCATTGAATGGGTTATTCCCGAGCGTCAGTGAATAGGTTATTGCTGAGCGTTAGTGAATGGGTTATTACCGAGCGTCAGTGAATGGGTTATTGCTGAGAATCAGTGAATTGGTTATTGCTGAGCGTCAATGAATGGGTTATTGCTGAGCGTTAGTGAATGGGTTATTGCTGATCTTCATGAACGGGTTATTCCTGAGTGTCAGTGATTGGGTTATTCCTGAGGGTCAGCGAATAGATCATTGCTGAGCGTTAATGATCAGGTTATCACTGAGCGTCAGTGAATGGGTTATTGCTGAGCGTCAGTGAATATGTTTTTCCTGAGTGCGAGAGAATGTGTTATTGCTGAGCATCAGTGAATGGGTTATTGATGGGCGTCAGTGAATGTGTTATTCCTGATCGTCAGTGAATGGGTTGTTACTGAGCATCAGAGAATGGGTTATTAATGAGGTTCAGTGAATTGGTTATTACTGACGTTCAGTCAATGGGTTATTCCTCAGTGTCAGTGAATGGGTTATTGCTGAGCATTAGTGAACAGTTATTACTGAGCGTCAGTGAATAGATCATTGCTGAGCGTTAGTGATCAGGTTATTACTGAGCGTCAGTGAATGGGTTATTGCTGAGTGTCAGTGAATGGGT
>NC_063353.1:41610520-41611180 GCF_021869965.1 Rhincodon typus
TGAATGGGTTATTGCTGAGTGTCAGTGAATGGGTTATTGCTGAGCGTTAGTGAACAGTTATTACTGAGCGTCAGTGAATGGGTTATTACTGAGCGTCAGTGAATGGGTTATTGCTGAGCGTTAGTGAACAGTTATTACTGAGCATCAGTGAATGGGTTATTGCTGAGCGTCAGTGAGCAGGTTATTGCTGAGCATCAGTGAATGGGCTATTGCTGAGTATCATTGAATGGATTATTGCTGAGAATCAGTGAATGAGTTAATACTGAACGTCAGTGAATGGGTTATTCCTGAGCATCAGTGAATGGGTTATTACTGAGTATCAGTGAATTGGTTATTGCTGAGTGTCAGTGAATGGGTTGTTACTGAGCATCAGTGAGCACGTTATTGCTGAGCGTCAGTGAATGGGCTGTTGCTGAGAATCACTGAATGGGTTATTCCTGAGCATCAGTGAGCACGTTATTGCTGAGCGTCAGTGAATGGGTTATTCCTGAGTGTCAGTGAACAGGTTATTGCTGAGCCGCAGTGAAAGGGTTATTGCAAAGCGTCAGTGAATGTGTTATTCCTGAGTGTCATTGAATGGGTTATTACTGAGCGTCAGTAAATGGATTATTGTTTAGTGTCAGAGAGTGGGTTATTGCTGAGCTTCAGTGAATAGATTAT
>NC_063353.1:41611190-41612625 GCF_021869965.1 Rhincodon typus
GTTAGTGCTGAGCGTCAGTGAATGGGTTATTGCTGAGCGTCAGTGAACAGGTTATTCCTGAGCTTCAGTGAAAGGGTTGCTGCTGAGCGTCAGTGAATGGGATATTTCAGAGCATCAGTGGGCAGGTCATTGTTAAGTGTCAGTGAATGGGTTATTACTGAACGTCAGCGAATGGGTTATTCCTGAGCAGCAGTGAATGGGTTATTCCTGAGCATCAGTGAATGGGTTATTGCTGATCTTCATGAACGGGTTATTCCTGAGTGTCAGTGATTGGGTTATTCCTGAGCGTCAGTGAATAGATCATTGCTAAGTGTTAGTGATCAGGTTATTACTGAGCATCAGTGAATGGGTTATTGCTGAGTGTCTGTGAATGTGTTATTCCTGAGTGCGAGAGAATGGGTTATTGCTGAGCGTCAGTGAATGGGCTATTGCTGAGCGTCAGTGAATGGGTTATTCCTGAGAATCAGTGAATGGGTTATTGCTGAGCGTCAGTGAATGGGTTATTTCTGAGTATCAGTGAATGGGTTATTATTGAGCGTCAGTGAATGGATTATTGCTGAGTGTCAGTGAATGGGTTATTGCTCAGCATCTGTGAATGGGTTTTTGCTGAGTGTCAGTGAACAGGTTATTGCCTAGCGTCAGTGAATGTGTTATTGCTGAGCATCACTGAATGGGTTGTTACTGAGAGTCAGTGAATGGTTTTTTGATGAGTTTCAGTGAATGGGTTATTCCTGAGCATCAGTGCATGGGTTATTGCTGAGAGTCAGTGAATGTGTTATTGCTGAGCATCACTGAATGGATTATTACTGAGAGTCAGTGAATGGTTTTTTGATGAGTGTCAGTGAATGGGTTATTCCTGAGCATCAGTGAATGTGTTATTCCTGAGTGTCAGCGAATGGGTTACTCCTGAGCGTCAGCGAATGGGTTTTTCCTGAGCGTCAGTCAATGGGTTATTCCCTAGTGTCAGTGAATGGGTTATGGCTGAGCGTGAGTGAATGGGTTCTTCCCCAGCATCAGTGAATGGGTTATTGCTGAGCGTCAGTGAATGGGTTATTACCGAGCGTCAGTGAATGTGTTATTGCTGAGAATCAGTGAATTGGTTATTGCTGAGCGTCATTGAATGAGTTATTTCCGAGCATTAGTGAATGAGTTATTCCTGAGCGTCAGTGAATGGGTTATTCCTGAGCGTCAGTGCATGGGTTATTGCTGAGCGTCAGGAAATGGTTTATTGCCTACTGTCACTGAGTGGGTTATTGCTGAGCTTCAGTGAAAGGGTTGCTGCTGAGCGTCAGTGAATGGGTTATTCCTGAGAATCAGTGAATGGGTTAATGCAGAGCATCGGTGAATGTGTTATTCCTGAGTGCGAGAGAATGTGTTATTGCTGAGCTTCAGTGAATGGGCTGTTGCTGAGCGTCAGTGAATGGGTTATTCCTGA
>NC_063353.1:41612635-41633905 GCF_021869965.1 Rhincodon typus
TTATTCCTGAGAATCAGTGAATGGGTTATTGCTGAGCGTCAGTGAATTGCTTATTATTGAGCGTAAGTGAGCAGGTTATTGCTGAGCATCAGTGAATGGGCTGTTGCTGAGCGTCAGTGAATGGAATATTCCTGAGAATCAGTGAATGGGTTATTACTGCGCGTCAGTGAATGGGTTATTCCCGAGCATCAGTGAATGGGTTATTGCTGAGCGTTCGTGAATGGGTTATTACCGAGCATCAGTGAATGTGTTATTCCCGAGCATCAGTGAATGTGTTATTCCCGAGCATCAGTGAATGGGTTATTCCCGAGCATCAGTGCATGAGTTATTACTGAGCGTGAGTGAATGGGTTGTTCCTGAGCATCAGTGAATGAGTGATTACTGAGCTTCATTCAATGGGTTATTCCCGAGCATCAGTGAATGGATTATTGCTGAGTGTTAGTGAATGGGTTATTGCTAAGCGTCAGTCAATGGGTGATGACTGAGCATCAGTGAATGGATTATTACTGAGCATCAGTGAATGGGTTATTGCTGAGCGTCAGTGAATGGGTTATTGCTGAGCGTCAGTGAATGGATAATTGCTGAGCATCAGTGAGCAGGTTATTGCTGAACGTCAGTGAGCTACCGCACTGTCCCCTCCAAAGACTTGACTATGGCAATGGCATACTCCATCATTAACGCCAATATCATTAGGGCCTAACATTTCAGGAAACTGAGATTTGTTTGTAAATGTTCCAGTACAATTGTAGTGCTGGTATCAATCAGATAATGTGGAAAATTGCCAAGCCTGTCCTGATCACAAAAAAGCAGGGCAAATATATTTCAGTCTCTTACTGCCTTACTCTGGATTCTCAGCAAAGTGATTGAAGAGTTCATTACCAGTGCTTTCAATTTGCACTTGCTGAGGAATAATCTTCTCACTGACGTGCAATTTGATTTTCTCTCGAGCCACTCATTTCCTGACCTCATTTCAGGCTTGGTCCAAACATGGACTGACGAGCCAAGTTTCGGAGGTGAGATGAGAGTGACTGCCTTTGCCATCAAGACAGAGTTTAACCAAATATTGCATTAAGGAGCTCGAGAACACTGGAGCCAATGAGAATCAGGGAAAATCTTCCACTAGGCTTACCTTGCCCAAAGTAAGATGGTTGTGGTTCTTTGGAATTCAATCATCCCTAAGATCTAATTTCAGGAGTTTCTCAGGGATAGTGTTCTAGGTCCAACAGTCTTTTGCTGCTTCATCAATAACCCTTCCCTTCAGAAGGGGACATTTACTGATGATTGCACAATGTTCAGCACCATTCATGACACCTCCGATTTTTGCCACATTTTTATAAGGGCCATAAAGATACATGAAAGAAAGATTGAAAGAAAACATCTAACCATAGCTTGGAAATCCACTGGCATTCTGTCAGAACTTGAGTTGTTTAAATAAAGGATCAATCTTTATGGAGCAGAATAGAGCTGACAAAGAATAACAGTCAGGCAAGCTTCCTCTTGCTTTGGGTCCTGAAGGGTTAGGAAGAATAAAATCCTTTCATATTTCTGACAATGATTGCAAAGATCTGTACAAAACATTTCAGATTCCAGAAGATTGACTTAAAGCTTGAGAAAACTTCAGGATCCAAAGCCTTGAGTCCATCAATTGCCAGACGAAACAATCACTAAATTCCCAGACAGGTGTTGACACATTGGTACAGAATGTAATTACTCTGAAGTTAACTTAGCTGAAAGGCTGATGGAACTTGTCATTGCTTCTACACCTATTATGTCTTTCAGAAAAGCATTTCTGGCAACAGTACTGAAGACCTGTGCTCAAGAACTTGCCGCTCCCCTAGCCAAGCTGTTCCCGTACAGTTACAATATTGGTATCTACCTGACAATGGAGAAAATTGCCCAAGTATGTCCTGTATACAAAAAGCAGGACAAATCCAACCCAGTCAATTACTGCCCCATCAGTCTACTCTCGATCATCAGTAAAGTGATGGAAGGTGTCATCAACAGTGCTTTCAAGCAGCACCTGCTCAGCAATAACCTGCTCAGTGATGCCCAGTTTGGGTTCCGCCAGGGCCACTCAGCTCCTGACCTCATTACAGCCTTGGTTCAAACATGGACAAAACAGCTGAATTCCAGAGGTGAGGTCAAAGTGACAGCCCTTGACGTCAAGGTTGCATTTGACCAAGTGTGGCATCAAGGAGCCCAGGAAAAATTGAAATCAATGGGTATCAGGGGCAAACTCTCCAATGGTTGGAGTCATACCTGACACATAGGAAGATGGTCCTAGTTGTGGGAGGTCAATCATCTCAGCTTCAGGGCATCTCTGCAGGAGTTCCTCAGGGTAGTGTTCTCGGCCCAACCATCTTCAGCCGCTTCATCAATGAACTTCCCTCCATCATATGGTCAGAAGTGGGGCTGTTCGCCAATGATTGCACAATGTTCAGCACCATTCGTGACTCCTCAGATACTGAAGCAGTCTGTGTTCAAATGCAACTTGATCTGGACAATAACCAGGTTTGGGTTGACAAGTGGCAAGTGAAATTCACGCCACACAAATGTCAAGCTATGACCATCACCAATAAGAGACAATCTAACCACCACCCCTTGCCATTCATTGGTATTACCTTCACTGAAATCCCCACTATCAGGACAGACGCAGCAGGCATATGGGAACACCACCATCTTCCAGTTCCCCTCTGAGACACTCACCATTCTGACTTGGAAATATATTGTTGTTCCTTCACAGTCGCTGGGTCAAAATCCTGGAATTCCCTCCATAATGACATTGTGGGTCAACCTACAGCTAGTGGACTGCAGCAATTCAAGAAGGCAGCTCACTACCACCTTCTCAAGGGCAACTAGGGATGGGCAAGAAATGCTGACCAGCCAGCGATGCCCACATCCCACAAATGAATTGAAAAACAAACTCTGGACAAACCCACAAAATATACCATTGATGCTGTACTGGAAGAAGGATGCAAGTTTGAAACAATTACAGTAGCATCTGCACGTGCTTGACTCTAGAGGAACTGCAGCTGTCAGTAGGCTCAGTAGAACATCCAATTCTTGTTTGAGGTGTGTCACACCCACAAACGCAGTATCTTGCAATCCGTGACATATGCAAGCTGTGTTCTACAAGAGAATATTGGGCCAAAATGTGTAAGAAATCCAATTGTTCAAAGAGCTCAGTTCTCCACAGCAGTTGTGAAAATGAGCCAACAAAGAACAATATCGATGAAACTTCCAAACTTCCATCCATGGAACTCAATTATGCAACAAGGTCCAAGAGGTGTCAGCACTAGTATAGCTTTCAAACCCCAGTCCCACACAACATTTGGTCAATTTGACACATGCCATGGAAGTCATCAAAAATGCTGAAGCCTTTATTTCTGAGTCGTGTGCCCCCAAAGGAATGACCACATGCTCAATATGCCAAGATTGGCAAGAATGCCAGTACAAGTAACATTCTTTACACATCTTACAAAAGTTGCACTAAGGAAATTGGCAAGTGTGCTGCATTCCATACAAAATAAGTGAACTAGTACAATGTGTACAACATCTGACGGACTAGCATTATCCATCATAAATGTCAATATGGCTCTTAAAGATGGACACCGAAAACAAGAAAAATAAGATACATTTATATCAACGAAACAGATGGATCAGCAACTGTCATCTCATACGTTTTGGTAATAGCCTAGCACAGCAGATTCAGCCAGCTATGTCAGATGTTAGCCAGTTCCAATAGATGTAAGAGAAAATCATCAACGACTGGCTTGAATGTATCCAACATGTCTCTAAGGTGGTACATTCATTCTGGTGAATCAGAAATGAAATCTGATTGTCCAAAAACGTAATCTTCAAAGGCAAACAAGTTGCAATTTCACAAGTCCTATTTTAATATGTGGTCAGCATAGACATAAGTGTCACGTGGGCACGGAAAAAAGCAAAGAAAATTGTGCATGAATCCACACATTGCTCAACATCAATAAGAATATCAATCAGCAAATCAAGTATGCCAATTCCAACAACTTCAACAATTGAGGCAACCTTTTGCACTAGATTCCTCTGAGTTGTAGCGTAAGTTTGAAGCTGATATTTTCTATATTCTCTGCCATGATTACAAACATAGTTCTGGTGCAGTGGTTGTTGACACATTGACTGCCATATGCATTACATGTGATGTATCCCAACTAACTGTCTCAAGACTAGATGGCATATTTTTAAGGTTAGAGGAGAAAAATTTAAAAGACTTGAGAGTCAATTTTTTCACACATAGAGTGATTCGTGTGTAGGATGAACTTCCAGAGGAAGTGGTGGATATGGGTATAGTTACAATGTTTAAAAGACATTTAAATAAGTCCAGGTTTGGAGGGATGTGGGTCAAGTGCAGGCAGATGGGACTAGTTTAGCTTGGGATCATGCTTGGCATGGACTGGTTGGACTGAAGGGTCTGTTTTTGTGCTGTATGACTCTATATGACATAGTCCATAGTACACTAGTGCACCCTTCCAATACATATGCAGGAAATGGGGTGTTCGTCATATTACCTCTTCTCCTTATTCCCCTCAATTGACAGCTCTCACAGAACACACTGTTCATAATGTAAAATCCACGACTACTAATTGTAAAGAAACTTGCCAAGATATCAGATAGCTATGTTAAATCTACATGCTACTCCCATTAGCAATGGTTTACCATCGCCAATAGCTCTCATGTTCATGTGCAGTTTCACTAAGTTCTTCCTTCTCAAAGTTTTACCACCAACGTAGAAAATAGTTGTAGGAGAAGGCCATTTGGCTTTTTGAACCTGGTTTGCCATTCAATATTATTATGGCTGATCATCCAACACAGTACAACGTTCTCCCCATACCCCTTGATCACTTTAGTCCTAAGAATTATATCTAATTCATTCTTGAAAACGTTCAAAGTTTGGGTGACAAATGCTTTCTATGGCAGAGAATTCCACAGGCTCACGACTGGAATTAACAATCTGGAATTAACAGTCTAATGATGACCATGAATCCATTGTCAATTGTCCAAAAACCCCATCTGGTTCACTAATGTCCTTTAGGGAAGGAAACTGCCATCCTTACCTGGTCTCGCCTACATGTGACTCCAGACCCACAGCAGTGTGGTTGATTCTGAACTGCCCTCTGAGCAATTAGAATGGGCAATGAATTCTGCCTAGCTAGTGACGCCCTTATCCTGTGAACAAATACAAAAGAAAATTCTCTGGGTGAAGATATTCTCATCTCACTCCTAAATGGTTTACTTTATATGTTTAAACTGTGGCCCCTGGTCATTGGGAACATCTTTCCTGCATTTATCCTGTCTAGTCTTTCTAGAATTTTACAGGTTTCTATGAGATTTACTCCATTCTTCTAAATTCCAGTGAAAGTAGTACTTACCAATCCAGTCTCTTCTCATACATTTGTCCTGCCATCCCAATAATTAGTCATGGAAACCTTTGCTGCCCTTCTTCCATAGCCAGAACATCCTTTCTTGGATAAGGAAACCAAAACTACACATGCCACGATATCAGAACATGCAATGATTAGGATGTGATATATAATTTTATTTAATTTTAAATTTAGAGTTTTGAATTTTGAATTAGTGACGTGTTTTCTTTCTGAATGTCTGAAGGGTTTAATGATTAACTTGTAAGTATTTCTGTAGCCATTTAGATTTCTTTTAAAACAGCTTGAAGGTCACGTAGCTTTCAGAGCTGATGGGCTTTCTGTACATTAGGAGAGCTTATGACTGTGAAAGCTAAACAATTGTGCATCAAGGTTTCTGTTAAAAGCTTCCAGACTTGTTTTCTCAATGCTAAGGGGAAACATTTAAAGCTTGAAAATAAAGATTGCTTTTAAAGTTTCTGTTTGGGGACAGTTCTACAGAATTTCATGGATGAAGGTGGATGGTATAATGCAGTACATCTGGGAAAGAGAGAATATGGAAAATAGAATATCTTAGCCTAAGATGTTACTAATTGTCCCAAATCATAAATGTTTCGATAAAACCCTGAAGAGCTTATTTTTATCATTTTTTTATGTATGTTTACATTTGTGTCTATGAAAATTCCAGGGAGAGATTATCAGATTTTCCAGACTGAAATTGTAGTTAAGCCTATCAAGGTGTTCGATGAATAGATATTTTTTCTATGGTGTCAGTACTCTCCGAATACTGTCAAAGGGGTACTTTTGGGTGCAATGCAGGCATGTTTGGGGGATCTGTAAAGGAATATTTGTAGAATTACTAGGATTACATTTTATTCCATGTTTCAAAATCCATGAACTTGTGCCATGTGTAAATAGTTGGGATTTATTCTATTTTTACCTTCATTTCTTTTATGAAATAATCTTCAGTTTTATTATTAAAGCCAAATTTATAACACTGTGTGCTCATGTTTCAGTAAAAGACTACCTTGTTAAATTAAACCAGAGCAAAATATGATCTATCAAGCTAGATTTCGGTTTTGGATCTGACTTTTCCAGTAATAACATTGGGTAGGTCATGACAATGTAAAAGTTGAGTATAAAGGACTCAATTGTAGTCATGTTCTCTGCATAATTGACTCAGTATAGCGTCTTCAGTCAAATAGCTATTTGCACGTAATGTGCAGTAAATTAGCAAGTACAGAACATAGACAATGGGTGATTTTGTAGATGTGTAAATGGATAGAATTGTAAATAAACTTCCAGATATCTGACACAACAAAAACCCAACTCTCTGTGGTATATATGATATGGGCTAACATATAGACTACCACGATGAACATCATACATCATTACAGTTTCTGCGCTGTCATTGGATCAAAATCCTGGAACTCCCTTCCTGACAGCATCTACACCATAAGGACCACAGCAGTTTAAGAAGGCAGCTCACCGACACCTTCTAATGGATGATTAGGAATGGGCAATAAACGTTAGCCTAACGCCCATTTTCCACATTTTCCACATTCAAATTTTTAAAGCTCAAATAGTAAGGCATCGACCTTTTAGCCCTGAGATGAGGAGAATTATCTTCACTTCAAAGCATTGTACATCTTTTGAATTCTCTAATCTCAAAAGCCCTAGGCATCCATTTGTTGCTTCAAGATTGGGGCTCACTAGATTTTTGAGTAGAAAGAGAATGGGGGGATAAGGGGATAACATGGGGTGATGAGTTGAGGTAGAAGATTGGCTATAATTTTGTTGAATAGTGGAGCAGGCTTGAAGAAACAAATGACCTGTTCCAACTCCTATTTATTATTCTGTACTTGCCAGGCAGTTGCTGTCTTCAGAAGCATTCCTCTTGGGATTTATACACAAACATGACTTGAGACATAGGATAACAAATATTGGCCTGTTGCTTGTAGACATCTTGCTGTTCATTGAGGGCTGACCTACTGATCCACACCAATGAACAAGTTTCTGTGAAACAATCAAAATTGGTTTCTGTCCAAGGTGCTAATCTCTAATAATGATATCATGATGGACTGGTTACAGAGAACTAAATAATGATCAGGTGGAAAGAGAGCACGGCAGACGTCTGCAATCATACACAGTGACCTGTGTTAAAGATTTTCTACAAATTCCATTGGCAAGTAGTTGAGACCACTGTAAATGGGCTAGCAGTTAAGAATATGTTTAGAATACTTCCATTAAAACCTCAAATCTAAATGGAAATAGCTGACGAACATCAGAGAGAGAAAGGGAAATGTCATGCAATTTAATTGGGAGATGCCAATTCATTGTATTAAGCTACATGTTTATCTTTGGTCACCACAGCTGATCGTAGGAAGCAGAAAAATTGCAAGGAGATGTTACAGAAATTCTACTCCATGAGGTGGCATTAAGGAATTTCATAAAGAAGAAATAAGTAGAGTGGTGGGGAGACATAAGGAGGGAATTTCAGAACTTAGGGCTAAGGCAGCTGGAGGCACCAATGTCAATGGTGAAGCACTGTCATCTGGAGATGTGGAAGATTGCAGGAATTGTAGGAAGGCAATGATCTTTGGGATTTGCAGGGGGAAGGGGATTTCAGGGAAATGGATGATGAGGCACTGGTGACAATGCAAAGAAGAATAAGAATCATATGATTCTGAGCAGTCTTAACGCATGAAACAGCTCCAAAGCAAGAAAACAGCAATTTTACTCAGAAAGGCTGTCTGAGTGCCTTGGGGCAAGAAACAAAACAATCACACTATGGTCTAGGAGGGAAGCCATTCTTCCATTGTAGTGTTATCCTGGTCAGAGCAAGGTGGTATTGCAACTGAGGTTAGAGAGTGCACCATCACTATTGCACTACTAATCATGGGGCACAACATAAAATAAGAATACCTTGCCCAGATAATAAAACGAGCAATTAAAAACTTTATTGTTATCAGAATTTAGATAAAAGTCTTGTATCTACCAGGTTTCTTAATTGTACTGGCGAAAGACCCATTCTCCCATTACAGGCAGATGATTGGTGATAAATTTAACCTGATGGTCACCACACCTAAAGCAAGGGGTGGGTGGGGCCATGAGGGGTGGGCGGGGATGATAAGGAGGTCAAGAAGACAGAACCTTAAGGACTAGGGGGATGGCATGCTGGCTTAATGGTTAACCATACTGTCTTATAGTGCTGGGGCCCAGATTCAATTCCACCATCGGATGACAGTCTGTGTGGAGTTTGCATGTTCTCTCCTTTTCTGAGTGGGTTTCCTCCGAGTGCTCCAGTTTCCCCCCACAGTACAAAGATGGACGGGTTGAATGGATTGGCCATGCTAAATTGCCCCACAGTATTCAAGGATGTGTAGGCTAGGTGCATTAGCCATGGGAAATGCAGATAGGGATAGGGTAGGGTGATGGGCCTGGGTGGGATGTTGTTCAGATGGTCAGTGCAGATTTGATAAGCTGAATGGCCTCTTTCTGCACTGTAGGGCTTCTATGATTCTATGACTTATGGTGATGTCAGCTGGTACAGGAATTGAACACATACTGTTGGCATCTACTCTGTATCACAAACCAGCCATGCAGCCAAACGAACTAACCAACAAGTGTCTTAATATTGGTTTATTGTAAAAATAAAAAAAACACATTCAATTTGGATGCAATTATTGCTTAACATTCAGTCAGCAGTGCAGAAATTTAAACAAATAACTCTTTAAATATCCCCCCTACAAATATGTAAACATACACACAAGCTTCACGAAAGGAGAGAAAAAGAAACATTTCTGAGAAATAAATACTTTGGCTCATAGGTCATTCTTGAAGCTGAAAAGGTAAAGTGTTGATTGTTCTGAAGTCCATCACTCTGATATTCTGGCACTCATGGTCAAGTCATTAAATGTTGATGGATGTCTCTGGGATCTTGCAGACACAACTTTCTCAGGAAGTATAATATTGAGATTCTACTTGAGAACAGATAGATTTCATCCCGTACTCAAAAGATGGAATTTCTTTTCAGAAATGAGAGCAATCAGCTGGGCACCCCTTTCTCACATGCTCTTGTCCCCAACTAGTTTCAGATATCAAAGCACTCCCTCAAAGCTGGCCGTTATAACATTCATGAGATTATTCCGATAAAGAGTCACCAGAGTCAAAACATTAACTCTGTTTTCTTCCCACAGATGCTGCCAGACCTGCTGAGTTTTGCCAGCAATTTCTGTTTTTGTTTCAGATCTCCAGAATTTGCAGTTCTTTGTTGTGTTTTATTGTTCAAAACAGGCCCAGGATTTGTCTATAGCCAAGTAAGCAATTATCACTAATGTGATTTCGAGGAAGCCTTGTTAAAATTATCCCCGATGTCCACTGTGACCTTTCAATGACCCCTATTAAAGAAACCATCCAGGTATTTGCATAAAACTTGAGATAAACCTCTCCATGATTCTTCCTTTGAAGAAATATTAAACATGAGGCACCTTCTTAACATTCTGCCTTTGGAAAAAATGAAATGCTGTTTTTAAGTGCATGTCATTATTAAGTGTCAATAAAACAAAAATATACTGAAAAGATTAAGATATATTCACACACATGTTGTTATTTATTTTTTAATGTAAACACAGAATTGTCTTGAATTCTTTCTTTGTACTTAGACCATTTAAACAAGACTATGTTCTTGACAAATCATGAATGTTGCATTGTTTTTCCCCATAACATGAAACGTCTTTAAAAGATAAAGCTGTGATAGAAAACTTCATTTAAATAGTCAGGCATTTCGGTTTGGAATCTTCACACAGAGCTAGGGAGTTATGCTTAGTAAGTCCTCAGGAACTGATGGTTTACGTCCAAGGATTTTAAAGGACATAGCTACATACTGCATGCCCTTGTAGAAATTTTCCAATAATCTTTAGGTTCTGGAAATATCCCAGAGGATTTTAAAACTGCCAATGTAAAACCTTGCTCCAAAAACAGGGACAACAAAAAAAGCAGGCCAGCTAGCTTAATATCAGTCATAAGGAAAATATTAGAATCTATTATCAAGAATGTAATAGCAGAGTTTTAGAAACACATGTCATAATCAAGCATAGACAGCATGGTTTAACAAAGGAGAAATCATACAGGGATAAAAGGGAACCAGAAGATGGAATATATTTGGATTTCCAAACATCATACAATCTCTCGCACATAAAGCTACATAATAAAAAAAGAGCTCAATGTGTTGGGCGAAGAATATTACCATGGTTAGAAGATGGACTAACTAATAGAATAAAGAGAGTTAGGATAAGGGGGTCATTTTCAGGATGTAATCAGTGGAGTGCAACAGAGATCAGTGGAGAGGCCACAATTATTTACAATATATACTAATGATGTGAATGACAGAGTGAATGTACCTTTATTTTAACCATTCATAGGTTGACCTCTAATTGTTTAGAGGTCAGTTTAAGGGTCAACCACATCGCTGTGGGTCTGGAGTCACACGTAGGCCAGACCAGGTAAGGATGGTAGTTTCCTTCCCTAAAGGACATTGGTGAACCAGATGGGCTTTTCCCAACAATTGACAATGGATTCATTGTCATTATTAGACTCTTAATTCCAGATTTTTATTGAGTACAAATTTCACCATCTGCAGTGGTAGGATTTGAATCCAGGTCCTCAGGACATTACCCGGGTCTCTGGATTAACAGATAACATGAGTTGGCCATTGCCTCCCCTAGTTGCCAAGTTTGCAGATGACACAAAAATAGGTGTGAAGGAAAGTGATGAAGATGACACATTGAATCTTCACAGGTTAATTGAGTGGGCAAAAACTTGGAAAAAAGAATAAAGTGTGGGAAAATGTGAGTTTAGCAATTTGGCAGGAAGAATAAAAGGACTGAATTCCATTTAAATGAGGAAAGACTTCAGAAAGCAGCAGCACAGAGTGGGGTCCTCTTGTAAAAAATTACAACAAGCTTGCATCCAAGTTCAGCAGAAAAATTGGATGGCAAATGAACTGTTGACATTTATTTCAAAGGAATGGAGACGAAAAACAGGGAAGATTTGCTAAAATTTTACAGGGCACCAGTCAGACCATACCTGGAAATACTGTGAAAAGTTTAGGTCCCCTTATCTGAGGAAAGATAGACTGGAATTAGAAGTAACCCAGACAACATTTACTGGGTTGCTTCTAAGTATAGAACAAGTTTTTTATGAGGAAAGTTTGAGCAGGTTGGACTTGTACTCACTGGAGTTTAATAGGATGAGAGATAACCTTATTGAAACAGGCAGAGGTCTTAGGTGACAAAACAGAAATTGCTGGAAAACCTCAGCAGGTCTGGCAGCATCTGTGAAGGAAAAAAACAGGCTTAACATTTGGGTTCGGCAACACTTCCTCAAAACAGACGAAGTTCTGAGGAAGGGTCACCGGACCTGAAATGTTACCTCTGTTTTTTGCCTTCACAGATGCTGCCAGACCTACTGAGCTTTGCCAGCAATTTCTGTTTTGTTTCCTGAATTACAGCATCCACAGTTCTTTCAATTTTTTTTATTTAGAGATCTTAGGTGACCTGTCAGGGTAGATGCAAAAAGTTCTTTCCCTTTGTGGGAGAGTTTAAGGTCAGATGGCTTAATCTCAGAGTGAAGGGTCTCCCATGTAGTACAGTGATTTGATTTTTTTCTCTCTCAGAGGGGAGTAAATTTATGGAATACTTTGCTGCAGAAGCTGTTAAGGCTGGAACATTAAGTATATTTAAGGCTGAGATAAACAGATTCTTAATCAGTAAGGGAATCCAGGGTAATGGGGATAAGGCAGGAAAGTGGAGTTGAGTATTATCAGATCAGCCATGATCTTTTTGAATGGTGGAGCAGACTCGATCAGCTGAATGGTCATTCTGCTCCTATGTCTTACTGTCTTATGATCAGTATAAACCAATGCCTCTCTATTGCTGTGATGGGTATATATTTCAAAATGATTGAATCAGTAGCGATCTAACAGTTTCTTTTTCCACAGTAGAATATCTCATTTGCTGTTGATTTAGTTTTTTAGACAAGTATGCTATTGATTTTTCTCTGTCTAGCCCATCCTCTTGTAAAAGGACATCCAATCCTAAATCACGAGCATCAATTGCTTCTTTAAGAGACTTAATGAGATTTGGTGCAGCCAACGTTGATCAAAATGGATTTAAATCTCATAAAAGATGCCTGGTGCTCCCTGGCCCACAGTACATTTGCTTTCTTATGGGGAAAATTCATTAATCAAATGTAATAGTGCTGAAATTTGGTACAAAAGCAATATTATCTCATGATTTCTCTTTCAAATTTGAGGGCAGTGAACTCCTCTTATGTTTGTATTTTTGATGTTCTTGACAGCATTTGTCTCAGTCCTATTTGTTAGGGTCCTGGCTGATGTCACTATTGTACAAGTCAGATCCCAAAATTAAATTTGGCTTGATAAATGAATTTTTTTCAATTTAACGTAGCAGTCCTTCACTGAAACATATGTACTCAAGGCTGCAGATTTGGTTTTAACAATAATCTCTACATCCATTACACAAAAAAAAGCAACGGGCAATAAAAGAAGAATTCAGGCGTTCGGTCCATTAAATGTGTTTTACCATTCGTTCATGGCTGATATGTTTCTTAACCCCATTCTCCTCCCTTTTCCCCTTAATCATTTAGTTCCCTATTAATCAAGAATCTGTTTATCTCTGTCTTAAATGCACTCAATGGCTTTGCTTCCTCAGCCATCTGTGACAATGAATTCCAGACTAACTACCCTCTGCTGAAGAAATTCCTCCTTATCTTAGTCCTAAAGAGTAGTCCTTTCATTCTGAGGGTATGCCCTCAGGTCCTAGTCTCTCCTGCTTTTGGAAACATCTTCTCCACATCCGATCCACCTGCGCCTGTCAGTATTCCAGAAGTTGCAATGAGATCCACCCCAAATCCCTCTAAACTCCATTGAATACAGACCCAGAGTCCTCAGCTGCTCCTCGTAAAACAAACAAATGAAGCTATCTAAATATAACACAGTTTGAAATATTTCAAATAATTCAGCAAAATAAAGTCCCATCTATACCCTAACACCATCTCTTTATGGTTAATCAAAATAATAGAGGAATTTTCCTTCCTGATCAATCAGTAGGTGTGATTTAACTTGTTCTCAGTTCCAATTCCGTGTGAAGCCTTTTCCTTGTTAATTCATACAACTGAGATCTTAGACTTTCTCAGCTTTGGATACTCAACGCTGATTTATACTCAAACACTCCTGGTCTGGAACTTTGACAAACTAAACATTTGCACTGAGGTAACTTTTTCCCTTGATTGTGCTTTTTCTAGGAGAGATGATACTTGCTTCTGGCCCCAGTCCCTTTTCTCGCAAATTGCCCAAAGCTTTTCAATCTTTGAGCTTTTCAAAGTTAAAATCAATTCTTGCTTATTCCAAACCCATGTTTTCTATTTTTTTTCTTGACTGTCATAATCCCCGCAATATAAACAAACTGTCACTAACACTCCAGAAGGCAATATAATGGTTTAAAATCATTGTTCCAGGAACTTAATTTTTAAATGCTTTCATAAAAATAATCCGACACGCATGTGTCACTAGTTCAAAGTCCTCTAGAAAATTGTTATCAATATATACATCACATACCTTCATCACACTGTGTGGTCTAGAGAGGTTACCTGTGCATTCATAAATTCACTTTTGGCAAGATTTATTGCTAAGTCAGCTGATCGAAATATTTCAAACAAGGCTCCTAATTGCTTCAAGCGGTCTTTCCAAGTAAACTAATACATCATCAAGGTGAATGATACAATTGGAAACATTGGCTACTACTTGGCTCTTCAGTCTCTGGAAAGTCATTGGTGCATTTTTTAGCCTACATGGCATCACTCTGCATTGGAAAAGACTGCCTGGTATGATAATGACTGATATCTCCCTTTCACCTATCAAATTTGATAAGAAATCTGAAACTGCCAACCCTATCAATGAAATCTTCTAAGTGAACTATCAAGTAGGAGTCTGCATTGACCTTTCTGCAGTTAATCTGTTTCAAATGTCAGGCTTAGGCAGTAATACTATAGGAGAACTCCAGCTCCTTTGACTGGGTTTAATTAAGTGGTTTTCCATCATGTGTTGGATTTCAGCTTTTATCTGGACCTGTTTCCCTGGACGTAAGTGATATGGATGTTGTTTTATGGAGGAGAATTATCCTGAATCCACATCATGTACGGTTAAAGATGTTCTCTCTGGTTTATCCCTGCAGACTTAATGAATAACCTCTAAGTATGAAAGCATTTTGTCTAATCTCCTGAAATATTCAGAGTTAGATAACTGGATCACCAGGTGGTTCAAATTGAGAACTGTCTCAGCCTCCTTCTGCCTCATCCCACTATTACTTCCATCCTCCATTTTCCTTGAATCTGACACATCTGTAGTTGCTTATCTGCTCCTGACAGTGATAATGCTTCAATATAATGATGTGATACATCTACTTCATTTTCCAGCGATCTGTTATAGAATCATAGAGTCATACAGCACGGAAATAGACCCTTCAGTCCATGCCAACCATAATCCCGAACTACTCTAGTCCCGCTTGCCAGTGCTTGGCTGCAAACATTTCTTACCCATATACTTATCTAAATGGCTTTTAAACATTGTGTGATGATACTATGGCTTTAAGAGGTGTATTTTGTTTTTTTCAGAGAGGTTTTCAGGCAGAGGTATTAAGCTGTCTTCTCAGAACCATGACAGCAAACAGTTTGTGAAGCCTTGGTTTGTTTTTTTGAAAAATATGAACAATTGAAGCGGCATGAATGGTTGGAGTAAGATCCCATTGAACCAGGATTTATAGTTTTAGCTTTCAGTAGCATTTGTTGCTGGGGTCTCAGCAGGGTTTGGAAGCTGCATTATATCTCTCCATGCTACACTCTCTCTCTGAGTTTTTTCTTGGTGTCTTTTTCCTCCTGCTGCCGGAGTTGCCTGTGACACAATCTATTTTTCTGAAGTTGCCTTTGTCAAGTGTGTGTTTATGGGATGTAACTATATTGGAACAGTTACTGTTTAGTTGTAAACTAAGCTATTATTCTGTTAAGTTTTCCAATAGTTAAGCTATTTCAATTTCTTCTTTTTGTTGTTGTATTTAAACTATAACATATGAATAAACTGTGTTTTGCTTAACATCGAGTAATCTGACCAATCAGATTGCATCTGGAACGTAAAACCTTACACTTACCTTTTAAATAAGAAAAAGTTTGGGTCTAGAATATCTTCTGAATATATTTTAAGGGGATTTGGTCTGGTCTTTAACAGTTGAAACTGTGCCCGTATCCACTGGAAGTTCATTCCACACACGGACCACTCTCCGTGTAAAAAAGTTGGCCTCAGGTCTTTTTAAAATATTTTCTTAAGTCTTATCTTAAATATATGGCCCATAGATTGCTGGAAAATGAGTCAGCTGTGTAACATCATTATCTTGGAGAATTATCACTGTCTGGTTATGGGCATGATGGTATGGTCTACTTTTTCGCATTTACTTAAGTTGGTGCCTATCAATGTCCGAGATAACAAGGTGTAGAGCTGGATGAACACAGCAGGCCAAGCAGCATCAGAGGAGCAGGAAGGCTGATGTTTCGGGCCTCGACCCTTCTTCAGAAAAACTATCAATGTCCCCTGCCTCTCATAGCATATGGGACGGTATCATGGCAACAAATCCAAATACCTTTTTTTAGAATTCTTATAATAAGAAAAAACAAGCCCTCACCCTCACCATCACCCTCACCCTCACCCTCACCCTAACCCCAACCCCAACCCCAACTCCAACACCAACCCTAACCCCAACCCCAAACCTAAGCCTAACCCTAACCCCAACCTCAACCCTAACCATTCCTTACATGCTTTACGACCCTCAGTTAATTCCAGATGCCAACACACTCTCTCCAAGTGGGAAATTGCCCAATACAGACATGTATTAAAAAAATCCAATGTCTACAGTTACCTTTCAATGATTTCTATTAAAGAAACCCATTCCAAGTAATTCCACAAAATTTAAAACAAATCGATTTTTTCCACCATCCTTCAAAACCTAAGTCCTCTAAGAAATATTAAAGTTGAAGTATCTTCATAACAGTGGCGGTCTCTTTGACTTCAGAATGCTTGATTTTGATGCGGAGTAGTATTCCTCGTTATCTTCCTTAGAAAGCACAAAGTGAAGAAATGAAAATTATAGAAAGAAGTTGAGGCTTTGTAGCATGATGCCATGATGTGTAGAAAAGAAAAATGTAAAAAGCAAAACCTCCCCTGTGCCTCCAAAATTGAACCTGTGGCTTTCTTGGTTTGGTAGCTCAGTTCAACAATGGTTAGTGTATTTAATGCTGGTGCCATACTGGGCAATGCATTTAGTGCCCAGTGTAGCTAAGCTTTTCGAAAGTGTCCAACAGAGTCCAAAAGAAAGGATCCCTGATCACTGATTATATACAGCACCAGACAACTACATCACATATTGGCTCTGTTCTGACTGGGGCCAGAAGCTCTGTTTGAAACATTTTCTGCAAATGGTCCCATTGATCAAGGTCAAAAATATCACAAAAAAATGTCAACATAAGCCCTGTCACTATCAGTGGTGCTTGTGAACTAGAAGGGAGAAATAAAACAGCAATATTTATCAGTTCCAGCATCCTTCCGTTTCATTTCAATCTGTGCATGTATATGACATTAAAATGTCTGACATCAAATGATGATTGTTAAAGACACTGTGCAGCTGGATTGTCTTGGGGGGAGGACAAATTTCATGAATTGCCTCTGCCTTTTTCTGCTTTCTGATGCTAGTGCCAACTTCTTTAGTTGCTCATATATTTCTATTCCACATGTTTCTTCAAATCTAGAATCAATGGATCCCTACAATGTGGAAGCAGGCCATTCAGCCCGTCAGGTCTGCACCAACTCTCTGAAAAACATCCCACCCAGACCCACACCCCTACCCTAGCCCCATGCATTTCCTCCCAGCTTGCCATCCCTGGACACTATGGGCAATTTAGCATGGCCAGTCCACCCAATCTGCACATCTTTGGACTGTGAGGGTAACTGGAGCACCGGGAGGAAACCCACACAGGCAATGTGTAAACTCCACACAGACAGTTACCCAAGGCTGGAATTCAACCTGGGTCTTGTGAAGCAGCAGTGCTAACCAATGAGCTGTCCACCTACTTCATTCCTGTCAGATAAGAGTCACTGGCAGAACATTGAGGATGTTGTGGACTGAAGCAGAAAGGTGAAGAAGCTCAGTATGGTGAATCAATTCTGATTGCTTGCAGTGAGCTATGAGTGTAGATGGCAATCTTTACAAAGTGAAAGTTTGTGGTCCCAAAGGGGCTCAGTGAAGACGGTCCTAAATAGATACGCTTCATAAAGGCCAGTTGTGACTTCTTTGCTGAAATTTTTCAGGCAAAATGTCATTGTCTGAAGGTCCTGCAATAGATATGTTCTCATATGTTTATAAAAGAAATGATAGCACCCAGCGCTTGGCCTGCCAAAATGGTCTTGATGAGTGTAACTCTCAGTTCTGTGTCAGAAAGTTATGGTTGAAGTCCCACTCTGGAGATATCAGAACAAATGTCTGGGTTAAAGTTACCGATTTTTGAATGAGATCTTAAGCACAAACTGGTCTCATGAGTGGACTTAAATAATCCCATGCTTTTATTCTCTAGACAAGCAGGGGACCATTCCTGGCTAGTAGTTACCCTTCAATTAACTTTATTAAAAGTGATTGCAGTGCTATTAACGTGGTTGGGTATTGAGTTTTGTCTCAGAGTCCACCTTTAAGAGACATGGTCATGATATCATCACTGCATGTAACGTGTGACCTAAGGCTATAAGGATCTCAGATGCTATCTTACTGTGATCATGTGAAACCTAACTCTCCACTGGAAGTATAACATTTTGTTGTGACTACAAAGTCTAATACTAGCCGAGATTTTGACTTGCCTGTGAATATAAAATCTGCATATATTAGTGAGCTGCAATAAATCTCTGTTGGATCTTTTAATACCATATTATCCGCTCCAAATGTCTTATGTTGTAAAGGATAACATACATTATGAAGGAACTCAGATTGAGAGTTCTACTCACAGAATACATTTTGGCAGCTGTATGCTTTTTTTTATACAATTATGTAAGAATGTATCCCATCGCAGGGCCTTTTGAAACATATAATTTGTCTAGAAAAGGTCAACAAAAAGGTACAATATCACCACATCAGGCAGTGAACTCTGATGGAAGTAAAACTCACTTGAGTTAGCATATTGCTGTGTGCGGGAGATTGCTTTCTGAGAATTGATAGATACGTTTCCCTGCATTACAATGAGCGCACATCTTAATGAAGATGCGAAGTGTTATTAGACATCACGAAAGGCACGATTTAAATGCAAGATGTAGAAAGAGAGACAATATTCCCACTTTTGGGGGAGACCAGCACTAGGGGACCATCTATATAAAATAGAATTAATCCAATGAGGAATTCAGAAGAGATTTCTTTACCAGAGAGAGCATGGAATGTGGAGCTGGCTCCCACCAGGAATGGTTGAGGGGAATAGTATAAATGGATTGAAATGGAAGCTGAACAATCAAATGAGGATGAAAGGAATTGCTGATGAGCCAAGATGAAGTTGAGTGGGAGAAAGCTTGAATGGGGTAGGGATGGTAACAACAGTATAGGCTTCTTGGGTCATGTGGGCTATTTTTATGCTGTAAATATTACGCATGTCATTCCTTTATGTAGGGACTTGCCTGCCAGCCTTCTCTTGGCCAACCATTTCTTTCAGTAATTCTTGTGACCTAATTGGGAAAGGGTATTACCATTCAGTGTCATGATCCCAAATCAGAATACCACAGTACCTACAGCGATATTGAATTTTTACTCACACCGTACTTTATTTTTTAGAGAAGAGATATAGCCAAAAATGACTGTGGTTGTACATTTACATCTGAAGAGGAATCCTGTAATATCACACCTAAAGGTGCCAAAGAAGATTCAAAGGGAGAAATGCACTTCAGAGGGAGTCATTAGCTGACTGGCATTATCACTAGGCTATTAATCGAGAGACCTTGGTAATATTCCCAGGACCCTGGTTTGAATTGTACTGTGGCAGATGGCAATTGTGATCCATTTTTATTTCTTTTTGCATTTAGTAACAGAAAAAAAAAACTCACTCTTTTGTTAACTCAAGGAAGCTCAGATAAATTGGTTCCTTTTATAGGAAAAATGATTTGGTCTCAGAGAAAGTTATCCACAAATGAGAGGATCCTTTTTAATTAACTTTTTTTTTTAGATTCATTTTGTGGGATGTGAGAATCCCTGGCTGGGCAAGCATTTATTGCCCATCCCTAGTCGCAACTGAGAAGGTAGTGGTGAGCTGCCTTCTTGAACTGCCTTGGGTTGACTCACAATGCCAGTGGGGAAAGAATTCCAAGATTTTGACTCAGTGGTAGTGGGCGATATATTTCCAAGTCAGGATGGTGAGTGGCTTGAAGGGAAACTTGGTGGTGTTCCCATGTATCTGCTGCCCTTGTCCTTCTAGATGGAAGTGGTCGTGTGTTTGGAAGGTGCTGTCTGAGGATCTTTGGTGAATTTCTGCAGTGCATCTTGTAGATAGTACACACTGCTGCTACTGAGCATCGGTGGTGGAGGGAGTGGATGGTTATGGAGTGAATGCTATTGTTGCAGCCATCCATGGAAGTAGATGAATAAAAGAGTGACAATCCATCTCCCCATATCCGGGAACATAATGTTTGGGTTATCACACCTGGGACCGTAATAAATTGAGGAACCTCACCTAGGGTTAGTAACATGAGCTGCCTTCATTTTAATTACAATATTAATTTTGGAAACGTAGCTCCTTTGCCACAGCTTGGAAGTGTCTACTGGCAGTTGAAAGACAAAACCAGGGCACAAATAAAAAAAAATTGAATTGAAGAATAGAATATTGCAGGTCTGCATTGATCACTATAACAAATCTAGTCCACTTGAAGTAATTTGCTGTCAACTCCTGTTATGGCATCAGCATTTGTTCAGGTAGTAATCTATTATACTCAGTGTGTGATGAATTCCACAGGTCTTTGCCACTGCTGTTACAGCTTAAAATCTATCTGTGAAACTATCCTCACGCTGACCTGTGAACCATTGATTTGTTACACGGTTTAATGGGTTTGCTAACAGAAGACAGAACAGCACACTCACCTCTCTCAGTTTATTTCATGTACTTTTGACAACCATTGACAATATCATTAATAGATATACACAGATAGTAAATGAAAACTTAAAGAAAGTATCAGTCGACTGACAACAATAGTGGGGATCTGGAGTCATATGAACTTATTAAATATCGATTTCCAACCTGTCTTTATTTGTGAAAGCGGATTGCGATGCCTAAGCTGGTTTCTGCATCTACACAGCATACCGATGACAAAAGATATTAATAAAGGATGATTCGTTATTTCAGACAAATGATGAAAGGTGATCAGGAGAACTTAACATAAACTCAAAAGCAAAGTAGTGTGGATTCTGGAAATCTGAAATAAAACTAAAGCAAAATCCATCAGCATGTCAGAGAGCATTTTTGCAGAGAGAGGGAGGAACAGAGTTAACAAGAGTTTCAGGACAGCTTAATCCTTTTTAGGTCTCTAGATGGACAAATAAGGCACAATGATGATAAACTTCAAATAATTATAATGGGAGTCAGGAGTGAGTGGATATTGTGTTCACTAACGGGATTAAAATGGACAATTTGTTGAGAAGGCCAATACTGTGATTATCTACATTTTTAAAGGCAAGTCAGGTCTGACAAAGGGTACTCAATCTAAACATTGTGCAGGGCTGGATGAACACAGCAG
>NC_063353.1:41634305-41644195 GCF_021869965.1 Rhincodon typus
ACACAGCAGGCCAAGCAGCATCATAGGAGCAGAGAGGCTGACGGTCTAGGCCCGAAACGTCAGCCTCTCTGCTCCTATGATGCTGCTTGGCCTGCTGTGTTCATCCAGCCCTGCACCTTGTTGTCTCGGATTCTCCAGCATCTGCAGTTCCTACTATCTCTCAATCTAAACATTACCCTTTTCTGTCTCTCCACAGATATAGCTGACTGACTAGCTGTTGAGTACTTCTAGTATTTTCTATGTTGAGGTAATGCTTTACACTGCATGAATGGAAAAGAAATGCAAATATTCTAATTGGAGGTATATGCTTCCAGATAGTCACTAAAAATGCAAATATCTTCTGAGAAGTTAGATTTCTCTCGTGGCATCGTAGCAGAAGGAAGCCATGACTAGGCAATTGTCTTTCAACACTCAACATGCATTCCTGGGTTCCAGGAAGTGGCATTGCCCCTGACTTTCCACTGTTGCCATATCAAATCCCCGCCTGTAAAGAGACAATTGATTGCATCTCTGGAGAGAAACAGAAATGACAGATGTGGTGAGAAGAAAGACGGTTAATGAAATAACTCCACAGAGGCTGGTATCCCGTCACAAAGTCACCCTTTATTTACACGTGGAAAGTTCTTGACTCTGTCACAGCATCATCACAGACAGCACCCACAGTGTCAGAACTTCTGACACACCCCTTTTCATCTGTCAGCCAGGGCTCCTTGATTGACCCAGATTAACAGCCCCAATCAGGGAACTCGTACTGTATGAAGTCCAGCTGGCTGACCTCGTTACAATCACCACAGTTAATTGTATTTGAATTAGCTTTATTATCGGGGCCATTTTAGGTACCAAGGTACCTACATACAGATTCCTGAGCACAAATTGTTAGGAAAAACAATTAGAAAAATGAAGAAACAAAATGTTCAGCATTTCAGACTTACAAAGTACAAAATTATCGTAATAAATTAGAAAAATAAAGAAATAAAAAGTTCAGAATAACAGCCCTTCCGTGATAATAAAGGAAAGATAATTTAAAAGAAGGGACTTAGTCCCTTTCACAGCCTTGGGGTCGAGGACCCAACCCCCTCCCCTGTTGGAATCCCAGGCTGGACCCACCATGATGCTGAAGAAAATGCTTGGAGTCATGGACTGACTGAAGCCACCATGGGGAGACCCAGACCAATTATGCAAAAGGCACAGGCTCCTGGTGGGGGGAAAAGGCCTTTTCATGTCACCCATAAACTTTTTCATCCAGGCAAATACAAGCATCACTTGAAGGGACAATCTAAAGCTACAAGTCACAGAGGCAGTGACACCCTTCACTCTCTTGGCCCAGTGGTCACTAACCGTTCACATTCTTTCAACTACAATGTGTCCAGATTCCTACATCCAAGAAGATAGAAGTTCGGCCATGATATCATTCCAGTTCTTCTATTGCTCTACCAACTTGCAACCAAAAGCAATGCTGCTCAGCTTTTTAGTCCTCACTTATCAGAAATGTTTCAGGTTCACCTTCTGGTCTTTGTTGAAGTAACTGAACTTGTCTTGTGGCTGGTATCCGTTACTCTTATTTGGCTTCAGCGTTCCCAGTCCTGGATCTGAAAAGGAATAAATGGATCTGCTTGGGAGTGGAAAGCAATTGCAAGTGGGATATGGTAGGGATCGGTGTCTGGGCGTCAGCTGTGCACAATATACATCAATGATTTAGGTGAGGGAAATTAGTGTGTAATATTTCCAAGTTTATTAAGATGATACCAACCTCAGTGGGAGTGCGAGCGGTGAGGAAGATGTAAGCAGGCTTCAGGATGATATAAAAAAGTTAAGTGAGTGTGCAAATATATGGCAGATGCAGTGTAATGTGGATAAATTCACATTTATCCATATTAGTAGGAAAAACAGAATGGCAAAGAGCTATTTAAATAGTGATAGATTTGGAAAGATTGATGTGCAAAAGGACCTATGTGTACTTATACTCTGGCCTTTGATAGCAAGCATGCATGTGCAGCTGTGACCATGCGTGTGGCTGGTTACCATGGGCTGTGCCCTTAGATGTTGCTCAGTGGTGACCATCCTAGAGGATCTTCACAGCCCATGGTGAGCTGAAGTCCTGCTTTGACCGCCACATTGAGAGTTCTCAGCATCTAGTCTGTTCACCGCGGGTGGTAAGATCTGAATCTGCATATTCCTGGGGAAAAAATGCACCATTAATAAGGTTGTTCACAAGCAATAATCCCCTCCTAATAGGCAACACAGCGCTGTCTAGCAAGAAAATTGCTTTGACACCTGGAACTTAGTTAAAAGATGCAGCGAGTTGCTCCCAACATTGAGATGGGCCTTGCCAAACGTCTTAGGCAGTTCTGTCACATTCCTTACCACGGCCCATGGGTCCTTCAGGATCCTGTAAGATTCTGCTGTATGTTTCTAATTCGCTCGGGCTCCTGCTCCCAGTTGCTATTTACTGACCCCTGGTGGAAAGTGTGTGTATGTATCCACAAACATGACGTGAGAACAGCATGGGGCCTAGTGCCTTGAAAGTTTACTGACACAAAAACAGTGCCACTTGGATGACAACTAGAGCCAGATTTTCAAGGGATGAAAGAAATTTGACCACAAAAAATGGCACCAGAGGTAAATTAGAATTCCCCTCAGCATCCTGATACCAGATCCCCTTGGTGCTGCTATTTTATTTGTATTTAGTTTTATATTTCTTCAATGGGACAGGAAAGAAGATGAAATTTAAAACCAAAAGCCTGATAGACATTTCCAAACAGCCCATAAAGTTACATTTGCATGTTTTCAACATTTTGTGAACTACATATTCTTGTTAGGTTTTACTGTTCCTTAAGACGCAAGCTTTCCAGTCAGCTGGTATACTTAATACTTTAATTTCAAAAATAAATATTTGTCTCCAGAAACCATGCATGTTGAAGCAAATAACCCACTTGTCCCAACCTAACCGCCAGCACTGATCAGAAAGATATGCAGACTGATTTTGAATGTTAAGGTTTGTTGGAAGAAAAATTCAGAAGTCACACGACACCAGGTTATAGTCCAACAGGTTTATTTGAAGTCATCAGCTTTTGGAGGCTGCCTTGGAGGATGCTTATCTGAAGATCAGAAACTGAATGTCCTTGAGCCTTCAAGATACACATCAACGCAGAGTCGCCGAGCAGAGACTGATAGCCAAGTTCCGTACCCATGAAGACGGCCTCAACTATGATCTTGGGTCCATGTCGCGCTACATGTAACCCCACCACACTGCTCTGTACCTGTAAAATCTTCCTTACTGTCCTGTTTTGACAACATCATCTTGATAAATTGTTATGATCTCTCTGCCTTAATTAGTTTGTACAGTTTTGGATTACTTGTTACTTTGGTTAGATCCTTGGTGTGTGGCTCTTATACCTACAATGTTATTCCAGTCATTTGGCTTGTTTCCAGCACCATCTTATTTTTAATTTTTTGTAATTAACTCTCTGCCTCATTTGATCAGATAATAGGTCACACCTTCACTTGTTATTCAGCTGTTAACATTTTACTCACATCGTCTGACACTTTTGATTACCTGCGGGGACTTATTATTGGACACTCCACTCACATCATTTGTATGATCTTTTGATCTCTCTGCCCTCGATCTCTCTGCCTATAAATTCTCTGTCTGTGTGCTTCTGTCTCACTTCACCTGATGAAGGAGCTACTCTCCAAAAACTTATGATTTCAAATAAATCTGTTAGTCTATAACCTGGTGTTCTGTGTCTGCTGACTTTGTCCATCCCAGTCCAACTCTGGCACCTTCGCATCATGGCGACCATCGACACTGAAGAAAAATTGGAAGGGGTCCAAAGCAAGAGGGTGGTAATGGATAGTGGTGTAATGAGCATGTGTGTGTGAAATAAGTGAGCTTTGCATCAAGCATTTTGTGTGACAAGTGGTTATGCAACGGACATGTAATGGATGAGAATGTTACAGTCAGGTCTGTCTTGGATAGTGTGTAACAGATAAATGGGTGTACAATTGACAACTGTGTAATGAGTAGGTATGTAATGGATGGGTGTGTAATGGACAGGATGGGTGCATAACAGGTTGGTTTGCAATAGATAGATGTGCAACAAGTTGGTACAAAACACATATGGGTTGTGTGAAATAAACAGGTATGTAGTTTCACAACCACAATCAGATCCCTGAAGCAATGGATGTATTGATTTATAATTCCAGAACTTTTATTTTCCCAAAGAGGGCTAATACAAGCAAAAAACAGCTGCAGATATAAATTGAGTGACTGGAGAGAGAGAGAGAGAGAGAGAGACCTAGGCATATCACATGTGAAGATGCAAAAGGAATTTCAAAGAACAACCCTTCTACAAGGGATCAGGAAAATTGAAACAGACTGGACTGTGATCGCTTGTGTGTACAAAGAAGAATACAGGTTAACAAGTTTCTGTTCAATGGACAGCCACAGATTATGTCCCAAACTACAGATAAATTTTGTCTTTTCCATTTGAAGAATACATGAGGACAGTGGTTAAAAAGCCAATTTTACCTCTACTGGAGTATGCTAGAGGGAGTGAGGTTCTTATTTGTGTCAGTCCGCCAAGGTATCCAAGTGTGTTAGCCTGAGTGCTCATGTTGGCATGCTGTGAAGATTATAGTCAAAGAACTGTCCCACAGTCACTCCTGCAAAGCAAGTAAAGAGAATCTCTCAATTGGAGTGCGAGCTAGCAAGTCAGACAGAGAAAAGTTGGACAACAAAAGGATTCTATCTTACCTTGAATGCTGGAAATCAGTCCCAGTCAAAAGGAACAAGAACAACTGAATCTCAACCAATCTGCAAAATTAAGAATCTTGAAAATGACTTTTCAACCAGCAATGTCAATTCTACTGGTAATTCCAACACAGTGGTTGTAGTGTTCAACTATACACTGTCCATGAACAGTTCAGAGATTGATCTGTAATGTGTCTTGTTTTCTGTTTTTTAACCTCACGTATTTCTAATCTGTGTGCATTACTGTCATGTTACTGATTCTTCTTGCACTTAGTCATCAAGAAAGACAGTTCTTTTTTAAATAAGCAAATTAAATTGGCTCCAGTTAAAGCATAAGTCCATTTCTGTCTGGGAAAGAAGTATCCACAAGGGGAAGGATCTGTTTATAAATTAACCCTGCTACGTCCAATTGAGGGAACAAGTGAATAAAAAGAATAACGGGAACCAGTTCATTCCTTCTCACTTGGGAGCTTAACAATTTGGGGTGTTCTATCTGGAGCCATAACAAATTGGTTACCCCTCCCAGAGCCTGGGTGTAACAGTAATGAACAGGTATATAACAAGCGGGTGTGTAACAGAAGTGTGTGGTGGTGCTGTAACAGATAGGTGTATAATGGACAGTTGTGAGTTTGGAACTGATGAGTGTGTCATAGATGAATATATAAAAGAAGTTGAGTCCATCAGCCTCAGTCTTCCCAAAATACCCCCTCAAGCTGCCCATGGATAAATCTACTGTGTAATCTGCTGCAAGTAGGCTCTATGCATTTAGTTTTCACACACATCCACTGATTACTGCTCACCATTATCTTGAATTGCGAGGAACCCACAACCTAAATCACCTGCAAATCAGTGAACTAAACAGACTTATTACCAGGCAGCTGTGCCAATCCAGGCTACATTCTGAATGAACTATTAAGTGAGCCCTGGGACAGAGCTGGATAACAAGTTTGGACCGTTGGAAGACCCCGAGTGAAGCAGCTGTTAGCACACTAGCAGACGGCTAAATTGAGCCAATCTGGAGGTGGTGGATTTGAAAATTGGAGAGAATAAGGCTCAAGCTGAGCAGATGCCATATCAAAGATACAATTATCTGATTGGGAGCCGTGTCAAAAGAGAGAAAATAAAGCTGTCTAAACCCAGGGTTATCAGTGTAATAATTTGAGTAGATGACATTTTGATAAAAGCCAGCATTCAATGATAAAGAAGAACATTTTCACAAGGCACAATGAAGCTTTATGTAAGCATGTGTCTTTCTGATGCTAATGGACAGACCATTTGGGTGAGGCACTTGTAAAAGAAAAGGAACGAAAAGTACAATTCCTAAACATTGCCACCTTCATAGAGAATGACACGTCATCAGAATATAAAACCATGTAGCAATTTTATCAATGTCTATGATTAGGTAGGAGGAACTGAAAAGGAATAGCAGCTTAAATGCAACGAGATTATCCACAATACTGTAAATGAAAAACATGTAGGCATCAAAGATAACACAGTGTAGAGCAGGACCCTTCTTCAGAAAGGGTCCCGACCCAAAACGTCAGCTTTCTTGCTCCTCTCTGCCTGGCCTGTTGTGTTCCTCCAGCTCCACACTGTGTTATCTCTGACTCCAGCATCGGCAGTTCTTACTATCTCTAGGCATCAACGAGCAGTGCTCAGGAGACGAATTGCATGTATATCTCATATACACGATAAATCAACATTCTGCCTCCTCCCCTCCTTTAAGTTATTTCTCTTACCAATACTTTTGGTCAATTGTCTGAGTAAATAATCAAGGTTGACACATCAGCAGGTGGAGGGTGGTGGGGGCACTGCCCTATTGGAGATGTTGTCTTTCAGATGAGACTTTAAATCAAAGTCCTGTCTCCTCTCTCAGGCAGATGTAAAATATCCCATGGCACAATTTGAAGAAGAGTAGAGGAGTTCTCCCCAGTGTCTTCGCCAATATTTATACCAGTGAAAATGAGTCAAGTCACCATAGAGCTGTCTCTTATTAGATAGAGACGATGAGTGGTGGTTTAACCTGAGCCATGCCTCAGGTGAGGGAGAGGTTGAGAAAGAGAGTTCCTCATGGGAACCTCAGCCAGTGTGGGGATTGAACCCACTTTGTCAGCATCACATGGCTTTACAAACCAACTGTCCAGCCAACTGAACTAAACCAAACCCCATCATGAAAACCAATAATAGTGATTATGATATTGCTCTATTGTGGGAGCTTGCTGTGCACAAACTGCCCAATTTCCTATGCTAAAAAAGAATGACTGCCCTTAAGTACATAAGACCATCAGATAGAGGAGCAGAAGTAGGCCATTCAACCCATCGAGTCTGCTCTGTCAGTCAGTGAGATCATGGCTGATTTAATAATCTTCAACTCCACTTTTCAGACTTTTCCCCACAACCCTTGGATCTATTACCTTTATTGGCTACAGAGTGCTTTGAGGTGGCTAGTGGTTATAAAAGGTGCTATATAAATGCACGTCTTTCTTTAGCATCTGTTCTGGCTGTGTCAATGTTTGACTGACAACACACCAGCAAAGCACCTAATGATATTTTACTGCCCTAAAGGAGTCGTGGAAATGCAAGCGGTTGTTGTTGTTACAAAAGCAAACCATTGCAGGTGTTGGAAATCTGAAATTAAAACAAAAATGAATATGCTCTGCAGGTCTGATGCTTTCCGATCTGCTGAGCATTCCCAGCATTCTGGCTGTTGCTCTTAGGAAAGATGGGTCTGCAAATGAACACTAGAGGTTTTGATTAAGGCTTGTTGATATTAAGCAGCTGTTGATGTGCATAAACAAAATGAACACAAACTCTTCAATGATCGGGGAAGGACTAATGTATGTGAGGCTCAACCCTGGGAGGGGAACTATCAGCATCAGTCTAATCCAGGGCTCAACCAGCAAAAGTCAAGAGAAAGTTACAGGTGACTGTGTGTCTCTGACGTGGATGCAGTGGTTCTGTTCAAATGATGCAATAATTACACGGGAACTAAGTGGGAGTCGAAAATTTTGCTGCAACGTGTGAATTAGTGCAGCAGGTTAAATGGTGAATTTTATTTAGTGTCGAGTAGGTTGTTGTAAATGATCGCTAACTTGCAGGCAAGGGAATATTTGAGTACATGTGATCGTAAAGATTTAATTTGCGCTAATGTTAATCTTTCAAAGAGCACTTGCTTTCAGGACAGCAGTTTTAAGATGGAGAAAGAATTAAGAGAATCAAAATTGATGCTGAACTGACAGGAGAAAGAGGTTCAGAACAATGACATTACAAAAAAAAAACAGTCCAGCACGGGAACAGGCCCTTCAGTCCACCAGAACTGTGCTGCCATATGATGCCTTTCTGAAGGAAGAATCTTTAGCCTCCATGTGGACCATATTCCTCTATTCCCTGCCTATTCATGCATCCATCAAATTGCCTATCAGTATATGCTTCTATCACCTGCTCTGGCAGTGCATTCCAGGCACTTATCACCCTCTGTTAAAAAACTTACCTCTCACATCTCCTTTAAACATTTTCCCTTTTACCTTCGTCTGATGTCCCCTAGTAGTTTTTATTACTACATTCAGAATAAGTTTCCAACTATTCACTTTATCCAGGCCTCATAATTTTAAAAACTTTAATGGGATCGTCCCTCAGTCTCCAATGTTCTAGTAAAAACAAACCAATTTTGTCCAATCTCTCCTCATAGCTAATACCCTCCAAACCAGACAACATCCTGGTAAACGGTTTTTGTACCGTCTCCAAAGCCTACACAGCCTTCTGGTAGTGTAGTGACCAGAACTGGAGGCAGTAATTGAAATGGCCCTTAATTAAAGTTTTCATTTCATAGAATCCCTATAGTGTGGAAACAGGCCATTCATCCCAAAAAGTCCACACTGACCCTCAGAGCATCCCACCCAGACTCACTCCCACCCCATCCCTGTAACCCTGCATTTTCCATGGCCAATCCACCTAACCTACACATCCCTGAACACTACAAGGCAATTTAGCATGGCCAATCCACCTAGCCTGCACATCTTTGGACTGTGGTAAGAAACCAGAGCACCCAGAGGAAGCCCACACAGAGAATATGCAAACTCCACACAGACAGTTGCCGAAGGCTGAAACTGAACCTGGGTCCCTGGCGCTCTGAGGCAGCAGTGCTAACCACTGAGCCGCCATAAAGTTCTATATAGCTTCAACATGACACGCTAATTTTTATACTCTGTGCCATGACTAATGAAGGCAAGCATGCCTTCTTGATCACTTTATCCACTTGTGGTACCACTTTCAGAGAACTGAGGACTTCTGCCATTTACTGTACACTACCCTCCTGCATTAGACTTTCCAAAATACATCACCTTGCATTTGTCCAGATTTATTTCCATCTGCCATTTCTTTGCCCAAGTCTTCAGCCTAACTATTCCCTATTATATCCTCTGGCAATGTTCCTAACAAGCAGGTCCCCCAATCTTTCTGTTGTCTGTAAACTTATTAATCAGACCATCTACATTCTCCACTAATTAATTTATACATATTACAAACTAGAGCACTGATCCTTGTGGACCATCATTGATGTCCAGACAGAAAAACATCCTTCCACTGCTATTCTTTGTTTCTATGACTGAGCCAGTTCTATAACCAGCTCAGCATGGTTCACCTGTAACTTCACCTTCTGTATCAGCCTACCATGAGGGTATGTTGAGTTTAACAGGAGGCTAAAGAACGATATGAAGGTAAAGTGAGCCTGATAAAATAAAAGGAGTGGGGAGAAGTTTGTGTGCAGCATACATATCAGCTGTAGTAGGGTCAAGTCAATGCTGAAATGAGAGAATACCAATTGGCTTTATTAAACATCACTATGTACAAGGGTTTGTAAGAAAGGGATCTGTGGAGCCCTACTTCACAAGTTCCAATGCCATGAGACCTGACATTTCTATGACAAATGTTCTTATGGACAAGCCAAGTAGCTATTCTTAGAGGGAAGATATAGTTGAGTCTTTACACCTCACAAATTCTTTCATGTTGCCCCTTTATCTAATATATTTTAACCTTTAGCATTTCACTCCTTACTCCCAACCCATCCACAAAATCTCTTATGTTTGAAGTGTTAATCACTAACAGGATTTACACAGGATCCTGGCATATGTATAGATAT
>NC_063353.1:41644205-41695477 GCF_021869965.1 Rhincodon typus
CACTAACAGGATTTACACAGGATCCTGGCATATGTATAGATATATATGCCCTTTACCATGGTCTTGGAGGGCAAACATAATGTTAGAATGGGATGGCTGCTTCTCATGGCAAAGCTGGTTTGTGAGCTGCAACTTTTATGAAGACTTGAAGGTAATGAGTCAATTCCAATCCATGAATAAAGAAGATTCAAAGCTACACAAATGCCTCTTTTCAACAATGAACAATGCAGATTGTGAATGAGATACAGAATATTAATAATTTGTCTACCATTGCAGTTGAGAATTGCCTGCCTCTGCCATCATGCTGTCATTGTGATTCCTCCTAGCCTTAACATTTATCAGAAAATGTTCGGAAAAATTGAAGCTCCAACTATGGACCTGGACCTGAAAGAATAGATACATTTGCCCCTATATTAAACTTGCTATTAGTTGTTTTGCTTTAATCATGATATCAGGATGTCATAAACTGCCCTGTGATTCTACCACCTCCCCCAAAAGAAATACATCTCATGACATAGGATGAGGAACAGTGTAGATCTTGCAGCTGCTCCTGGGATTGCAGGCTTAGTTAAAGATATTTATATATTTCTTTCACAGTTTACAGTTATTATAGTAATTATAGTTTACCGATGTTTTTCCATTTTGTTTTAGTAACAATCTAAAATAACTGAAACAAATAGTTTCTTTTAAGGGTCTATAGTGAATGGCTGAGCTGTTTTTTATTCTTAATGGTGAAGAATTTGTCAAGTGTGCTTAAGAAAATTTTCTTTATCAATATGTGGATACGCCTACCAGAAAAAAGAGCAAAACTAGACCTTCTTTTTGGCAATAAGGCAAGGCAGGGTGACTGAAGTAAAAGTGGGGGATCACTTTGGGTCGAGCGATCATCATACTATTAGTTTCAAAATGGTTATGGAAAAGGATCAGCCTTCCATAAAAGTTAAAGTTTTTAATTAGAGTAAGGCAACTTTTAATGGTATGAGACAAGAACTTTCAAAAGTTGATTGAAGTAGGTAAAAACTTGTCTGACCAAATGAGAAATATTCAAGAATGTGATGATGAGAGTTCAGAGGCACTTTGTTCCTGTTAGAGTGAAGGTAAGGTTGGAAAGATTAAGGAACGATGGATGAATAAAGATATTGGGGTTCTAGTCAAGAATAAAAGAGAATCTCTTTTTTAGATACAGACAACTTGGTTCAAATGAATCTCTTAATCAAATTAAAGAGTGCAGGGCCATTCTTAAGAGAGAAGTCAGGAAGGCAAAGAGGGGATATGAGATACCTTTGTCAGATAAGGTTAAGGATTCAACATAACATTAAGAGCAAGATTATAACTAGAGGGAGGGTTGGGCCTTTTAAAATTGAGGAGATTGCCTTTGTGTTGAACCCCAGGAGATGGGAGAGATAATAAATGATTATTTCATATCCGTTTTTACTGTGGAGAAAGAAATGGAATCTACAGAATGCAGAGAAATAAACTTTGATATTTTAAAAACAGTTCACATTACGGAAGAGGAGGTTTGTGAGAATATAAAGATGGATAAATCTCTGGGACCTGACCTAATGTATCCCAGAATGTTGTGGGAAGTAAGGCAGGAAATTACGAGACCCCTTGCAGAAACATTTGCATCATATATAACGACATGTGAGGTGCCTGATGACTGGAGGGTGGCTAATGTTGTACCTTTGTTTAAGAAAGGCTGTAAGGAGAAACCAGGGAATTATAAACCTGTGAGTCTGACTTTGGTTGTGGGTAAATCGTTGGACGTCATTATAAAAGAAGGGATTTATGGACATTTAGAGAGGCAAAAATTGATTAGGGATAGTCAGCATGGTTTTGTGTGAGGAAAATTGTGTCTTGCAAACTTGGTTGAGTTTTTTTTAGGAAGTTACAAAAACGTTGATGATGGACCAGGAGCAGGCAGGTGGGACTAGTTTAGTTTGGGATTATTTTCGGCATGGACTGGTTAGACCGAAGGGTCTGTTTCCGTGCTGTGTGACTCTATATCTTGAGCATCTTGACAAGGTGGTGGCAGAGTGTAATGTCACTGGACCAATCATACAGAACCCCAGGTTCATGCTCTGCTAGCATGAGTAACAATTCCAGTATGGCAGATGGTGAAATTTGACTTCAATAACAAAAAAACTACAATGAAAAGCTAACTCAATGGCAACCATGCAATAACTTCAATTGTTGAAGCAACTCATTTGGTTCACTAATGTTCTTTAACGAAGGAAATCAGCTGTCCTTACCCGGTCTGATCTAAACGTGACTCCAGATCCACAGCAATGTGGTTGACTCTTAAATTCCCTCTGGGTAATCAGGGGTGCACAGTAAATTCTGGCCTATCCAGTAATGCCCATATCCCATGAATTAATTTTAAAAAACATCTTACTTTTTGGGTTGTCACAAAATCAGTAGTCTATTTTGAAGATTTCATGCTTCAGATTGAAATCTCCTGTTGCCACTTCAAAACCACCTGAAACTGACCTTTCCTATGTTGTGTATGGCACTCAACATTAGCGATGGGATAAAGTTGGCATCAATGTGGAGCTTTCCAAACACAACATTGAGAAGAAGCAATGGCAGGTACTTCTCCCATTATGACTACTGACTTATAGCCCTCTGATAAACAAACTATAGTGAGTTGGAGTTTGTTGTCAAATCCCAGGAAAATTCTCAGCCTGCTTGGATAAAAGGTCTATGTTGTTTGGATGAAAAACAGTACCGTTTTGGTCATATGAAGTCTGCTTTAGTCTGTAAACATTCTGGTAAAGCTTCATCCAGCATTTCCACTGTGATGTAGTCCCTTTCAAGGTTATCTTTTGATAGTTCACTCTGTTAAATATTAGCAAGTGGTACAATTCTTTTATAAAATAATCAACAGTTTCTCTGCCTCTTTGCTGCACTGGTTAAACTGTGCTCGGTCTACTAATGAATGTATTAAACAAAATAACAATCTAAAGCTTTAATTATGTCATCATATGTTGCAGTTCCTTCATCTACGCCTTGTCTGGCTGTGGGGATGTGCCTATGTTACTGCTATAACAGTATATCGACCCGGTCCTTGTTAATGAGACCTGCAACAGTACAGTATCAGCTAAATTGTTAGTGCAGTTTATACAATACCAGATCTGGTCAGGGATCTCCACATGGTCTAGTGTGTCGGGTGAAGGAAAAGCTCTTTCTATGGTTAGTGTTTTTCCAGTGGACCGTGGTGATAGATATTATCTGTTTATCCTGCTTTTTCAGCATTTCCTCTCTGCGAAGATCTTCAATCAGTGTTTACTCTTCACTCACTATGCGCACCTGATTTTCTGGCTACAGACTGAATTCCCTGCTGTGGCTCTTTCCTATGTATTTTTTCAGTGGAGTTTCCCTCTCTGAGGTCTGGTGCCTTGGTGGGGCTACACTTCCTTTGTCCACAAAACTATCCACTGGACTTCTCCATAAGGACCTTCACAAACTTTTACAGATGCACCATCGAAAACATTCTCTCTGAATGCATAATGGCTTGGTATGGCAACTGCTCTGCCCAGGACCATAAGAAACTGCAGAACATTGTGAACACAGCCCGGTCCATCTCACAAGCCAAAGGAAATTGGCCAACATCTTCAAAGACTTCTCCCACACCAATTATAGTCTCTTCAATCAGACAGAAGGTACAACAGTTTAAACACACATACCACAGGTTCAAGAACAACTTCTTCCCCGCTGTTTATCTGAATGAATCTTTCAAATTTCAAATGTAATGTTGACCTTGCTTTTCGTGCATATTCTTTGCAGCCATAACCTTGTATTCCTCGCTCTGTTCAATTACCCTGTGATTTTGTGTTTTTGTATGTGATGAACTCTATCAATTAGAAGGACAAGGACATCAGATACATGGGAACTTCAACATGTACTTAGGTACATGTGACAATAATAAATCAAACCAAATCTCTTCAGGTATTCTTCCTCTTCCATAGTCATATGCCTTGACCTGTTCCTGTAGCACTGTCCTGCTGTTGGCTTTCACTCCAGGTTGCTCTTGTCACTTGTCTCCAGTTCTGTGGGTCTAGTTACTGCATTACCATGTAGTAAAATCAGGCTTACATTCAGGTCAGTGACTGTTAACAGGTTTATTAAACATGACTCTACACAAGGGATGATAAAATCCAACACCTCCTGGAACCCAATAGACACTGGGTAGATCCCATTCCGTATGATCTGATAACTTTCTGAAAAAGCTCACTGTGCACATTCTCAGCAGATATACTTAGACTAGAGGCCTAGTTAACCTATTACTCCACACCAGCAATTATTACTCGACACCCAGCGCAATTCTCTTAAAGAATCTATGCTTACAATTACATAACTATTGGCTCGAGAGGAGGGAAAAAAAGGCAATAACATTGCAACTTAGTGAGCAAATGGAGCAATTAACATACAGAGAAAGCAAGAACTGCAAATGCTGGAGTCAGAGTCAATACAGTGTGAAGCTGGAGGAGCACAGCAGGTCAGGCAGCATCAGAGGAGCAGGAAAGGCAACATTTCAGATTTACGTGCAAACCTGAAACGTCGGCTTTCCTGCTCCTCTGATGCTGAATGACCTGCTGCGCTCCTGCAGCTTCAGACTGTCCTGAGAGAGATTAAAATATATATTTTGACCTTGTAAAATAGTGTAAAATAGGCAATAGTAAAATCAGCAAAAAACTATAAGTAATGTCAAGAATTCAAACAGGGGCAAACATGGAAACTTTAAATATGAGAAACTATTTTGACATTTCCACACTGCAGTAACTCACTAAAGCTTCTTCAACAACACCTTCCAAATCTATGAACTCTATCAATTAGAAGGACAAGGACATTAGATACATGGGAACTTCAACACGTTCCCGTCCAAACCATTCACCGTCCTGGCTTGGAAATATACTGCCATTCCTTCAGTGTCACTCAGTTAAAACTCTGGAACCACCTTCTCAATAGCATGATGGGAATATCAAAATGGTTCAAGAAGGCAACTCATCCCCACCTTTTCCAAGGCATTTAGGTAACGGGTATAAAAGCTGAACAGGCAATGATGCCTACATCCCATGACTGAATACAAAAAAAAAATCTTTTCCCGAAGGTGGACATCAAGAGATAAATAATGCAAATGAGTTCTGATCTTTCTCTGTATATTTTTTCTTGTGATGAGGTACAACTTTATTTGCCTTTTTGACCACAATTTGTAGTAGCAGCAGCAGCAAATATTTATTTTGGCCTTAGCCTAAATCCTTGACCTGAATTCCTTGTTATTAAGAAATGTAGCTGGTTGATTCTAGGATTACTGTTTGCTTCAGTGACCCTTTCTTAAATTTCATTAATGGGACAACGGTATTTATTGCTCATCAGGCAGTTAAGAGTCAACCACATTGCTGTGGGCCTGGAGTCACATGTAGGCCACACCAGATAAGGATGGCAGGTTCCTTTCCTCAACGACATTAGTGAATGGCAGCTTTTTCCCCAACAATTGCTTATGGATTCATGGTCATCATTAGACTCTTAATTCCAGATTTTTAGTGAATTCACAATCCACCATCTGCAATGGAGGGATTCAAATTTGAGACCCCAGAACATTACCTGGACCTCTGGATTAACAGTCCAGTGATAATATCACCAGGCCATTGCCTCCCCTAATGAGCTTGTAGAAAAGGTGTACCCATCTTCCTCTTCTGTTGTGTGGAGAAGGTACAGACAAGAACAGAAGAAATTAGCGCAGCCTCTAATGTGCTTTCCCTCTTCATTTAAAATGGAGATTGAGAGAAGGTGCAAGAAAATGATTCCCACGGCTTCAAATACTGAACGTTGTCAACAAACAGAAGACAGTTAATACTTCCAAATTAATCAGAATAGGACGTCTTTGCAAATAAAGAAAAAACAAAGCAAACTTCTTATGGACATATTAATTCATCAAAACTCTAAAGAGGTTTTCTGAAAGGAAACCAATGCAGATAAATGGAACAGAAATGAACTAAGCTGAAAGGCAAGACTAGTAAAAATATTTTTAAATTTTGCACAAAGTGAACTGTATATTATTAAACGAAGAGCTTGTATTGTACTACTTACGATATCCCAATGGGCTTTTCAGCTGATTAAATATGCTTAATGTGTAGCCACTGGTGCATTATTAGAGAGGAGAATTGTTGTTCAGTAGGCTGGCCAGTTGGTTTGCGATGTAACATAACACCATCAGCATGGGTTCATATTCCCATACCAGCTAAGGTTACCATGAAAGCCTGACTTCTCAACCTTACCATCACCTGAAGCATGGTGAGCTTCAGGTTAAACAAACCACCAGTCAGCTCTCTCTAATGAGAGGGAAGCCTATTAAAATTATAAGAGAATATGGTCACCAGTTTTCCCACAGCAAAGACTGCAAAACTGCAATGAGACGAATGACCAGATAATCTGGACCTAATTTTAACTCATAAGTGTGTAAGTGGATAAGTTTTATGTGCGATAAAATGTCACCTTCTGCTTCTAAAGTCATACTGATGAAGGATTAAATGCTTGTCAGGAAACTGGAAGTGTACCTGTGCTCTTCTTTTCAATTGTGTCATGAGAGTGTGAATGGCACCTCGGCATAGCCATGTGTATTAAAGGCGATTCCCTCTGACAGTGCAGCAGCCCATCAAAATTGTATTGATGTTCCAGCCATGATTGTGTTCTTCTGTCTTGGAGTGAGATTTGAACCTGAACCTTCTGCCTCAGTCAAATGTGCTGTCAGTTGGCCAGATGGTTGCTTTGCTAAGCAGTGTGATGCGAACAGCGTGGGTTCAATCCCCACACTGGCTGAGGTTACCACGAAGGACACTCCTTCTCAACCCCTCCCCTCACCAGAGGTATGGTGGTCCTCACGTTAAATCACCGCCAATCATCTCTCTCTAATGAGAGAGCAGCCCTATGTTCTGGTAAGACTATGGTGACTTGACATGACTTTGAGACAAGATTCATATCGGATACCAGGCAGCCACTTTTGAAAATTCTTTCATGGAATATGACCATCATTGGCTCAGCCTACACTTTTTGGCCAGATCTAAATTTTCTTTAAGAAGATGGTGATGCATCATTTTTTTCGCTACTGTGCTGTATATGCAGCCACAGTGCTATTAAGAAAGGAGTTCCAGACCTTTGACATAGTGACTGGGAATGGAGGGTTTTGAGTTATAAAGAGAATCTGGATAGGTTAGGACATTTTTCACTGGAGGGTAGAAGGTGGAGGGGTGACCTCATAGAGATTTATAAAATCATAAGGGGTATCAATAAGGTGAATGGCATGTGTCTTTTCCCTAGGCTGTGGGATTTCAAGACTAGGGGGCATATTTTTAAGGTGAGAGGAAAAAGATTTAAAAAAGACGAGAGGGGCAACCATTTTTACACAGAGTGGTTCAAATGTAGACTAATCTTCCAGAGGAAATAATGGTTGCAGGTACAGTTACATCATTTAAAATATATTTGGTTACGTACATGAATAACAATTGTTTGGAAGGATATGGGCCAAGCACAGGTAGGTGGGACTAGTTTAGTTTGGGATTATAGTTGGCATGTTCTGGTTGGAATGAAGGGTCTGTCTCCACGCTGTATGACTCTATAACTATGACCCTATGACTGTGAGAGAGAACAGTGGTATAGCTTCACATCAGGTGAATTTGCAGCTGAGGATATCCTCAAATATTCATTGCCCTTGATCGCCTAGGTGATGGAGCTTTTGTGTTTCGGAAGTGTTGTCAAAGGAACCTCGGTGATTGCTGCAGTTCATCCCCACAACTGTGTGTTTGGAGAGAGTGTAAATGTTTAAGGTGGTGGGTAGGTTGCTGATCAGGTCGGCTGTTTGGTTCTGAATGGGATGAAAGGGAATGGGTTTACAGTCAATGTTGATTTTATGAACATAATGAGAGGGAAGTAAATGACGGAATTTAAACTCAAATTTTGCTGAAAAAATGTGCTTATGAAGCTATTTATCTTGCAGTCATCAGGACAAGTTCAAGAATGCCAAATTTCAAAGAGAATAGCAAGCTGATCGCTTGGCAAGTTAATGCTAATTGGTTGAACTAAATGCACACGGGAACAATTGTCACAATACTTTCGTATAATGCAAAAATATAGTGCAATATCTGGACATCAATAAGAACAGGAGTGATTAATGAATTTGACAGGAATGGAACTACTGAGTTTCTGCCAAGGCTGGAATTGACAGCAAAAGCCTTTAGGAACAAAAAATGTCAAAATCTAAAAAAAAAAGCTCAGGAAAAGTTACAAGATAAGTTTTTGTTAAAAAAGAACTCTTGCTTAAATTAATTGCAAAAGCAGCAATTGATTAATTAATGTAGGATAATTGATGGGAGAAGATGAATTTTGAAAGGGAAACCAAATTTTTAATGGTTAACTGATTTCTTTTTACAAAGTGTAAGCAGTTGAACACGTCTTATCATCATGAAAGGGTACAATCAACCGAAGAAGAAATAGCAGGAGTATGAAACTTCCATTGAGTTAAAAAGGGCATAAAAATCTCTGAGAGGAAGAGAAAAGATGTAACGATTGTAACAAGGTCAACCAACGGGACCTGATAGAATGAGTTCCTGATCGGGGCCATTAATCTGGTCCAATCCAGGACACCTGCTGGACAGATAAAAGTAGGAAGGTCAGAGGTTTTGACTCTCTGAGACCTGACTCTGAATGAGGCAGTACCAGAGGCAAGAACTCTCCATGTGTAAATAAACTATCACTTGGTGATGCGATACCGACCTCTATGGAGTTATTTCAAAAATATGCAAATGGTCTTTCTTCCATCTTGTGAGAATATATAAAACCTAGTATTTCTTCATTTTATAGCATTTCAAGAATAGTTAAATGCTTCTAAACAATTTTAGAGCAAAATTAGGAGCATAATCTTGGAACCTTTAAATATTTTCAAATTTAATAAGTAGAAATTTGAAAACAAAATCTGCAAAACAAATTAAGAAGACAAAAGTTAGTTTTTAAGTAAAAAGGACAAAGCCTTGTATGAAAAAGCCTTATTAGTAATTTTTTTTCATTATCTATGTAGTGATTGCAACAAGGGCCTGGTGGATCTCATTGAGTATGAGTTCCCTGATTGGAGTTGTTAAGCTGGGCCAATCAGAGAGCCCTGGCTGACAGATATAAATAGGAGATTCAGAGAATGTCCTCACTCTCGGGATCACTCTGAGCCAGCTGTTCAGAGTCCATGTAATGGGCACATGTAAATAAAGGGTGACTTGCTGGTGGGATACAGGCCTCTGTGCAGTTATTTCAATCTAGTATTAAAGAAAATAATTATAATCTTTAGAAAGGTTACAGAAGAACACTCAACATTTAATACATGTGATATGATTGTACAATTTAAAATGCTGAAAAGTAACATCAGCTACATCTACAAAAATTGTAACAATTCCTGCAACAGCTTTTAAACAGATCATTTAAATAATAAAACTAATAATAATTAAACCTAATTACAATAGAAAAAGAGATGATATCTCCAAGAAAATTTAAAATCACAGATCCTTCAGACAGAGAATTGAACTGGATTATATGAAAATGATAAGTCATGTAATGTTGGATTGCTTTAGGATTACAGAAGAAAAGTGAATACATTTTTTACTCGAACACTCTTTACTTGAACATTTTCTGATGAAGGGTCTAGGCCTGAAACGTCAGCCTTCCTGCTCCTATGATGCTGCTTGGCCTGTTGTGTTCATCCAGCTCTACACCTTGTTACCTCAGATTCTCCAGCATCTGCAGTTCCTACTATCTCTGATACATTTCTTTACTCAGTATGTTGAACAGCAGATCTTGTTTCAAAATGACAGAATGTAACAGAAGAGACATATACCTTTGACAATGTTGTGTTGAGCTGAAGTCAAATTGCTAATAAAAGCTTCTCCTTAAGAGCATTGTTGGTTTTCTGAAATTTTTAAACTTATCTTCTTAAATTTATTTTTTGGACCTTTTCTTTATTGTCTCTATTATACTTGAAAAACGTAAATATTTCAAAAATATCTCCTTTCTTTTGCCATAAAATAGTCTTTAAGTGTTTAAATATCATTAAAGTGTTTTAAAGTGAAGCAATATGATATTTATATATTTTCTCAATACAGAGGAAAGACTGTCCTTTTGTGTCATTTCTCCTTCGACTTTATTGATTTTAGTACAGTTTTAAACATGTGTTATTGGGGGTGGGGGGGTGGGGATCAACCTCTGCTTTATGACAGATATCCTGGAGGACCCCCCAATTTGTCATAAAGCAAGGTCGACCACCCCCACCCTCCCCCGCCGATAACTAAAACTGAAGCACCCAGATTGGCTTGCCTCTCCCTACAATCTGTTAAAAGAAGTGTGAAAAGTGGTATAACCTGCCTCCCACCTCCAACCTGTTATAAAGGAGTGGTTAAATGAAATAAACTCCTGATACTCACACCATAATCAACAAATAGCAATTTATTTATCTAACTCTAACAGTGAGCAAATTAACTGAACTATTAATAGACCAGACAATTTCCCTCTAACTACTAACTATTCCTGAAAAAAACAAAATTCTAATGGTCTGTTATTCCAATAAACACAAGTCCCACTTATACAAACCGAAATAAAACAAAAATTAGAACTTAGTCTGTTACAATTACAGCCAGTTTATATATTTTGGGATGTTCTGTGTCTTCTCCATTGATCTTCTGTCAGGAATGCCTTCTTCACGGAATTATTTTATCAGGAATATTAACTAAGAGTGTTGTGGTTCCTTTACTTAGATGAAGCTTTCTCTAAGAGCTGAGAGAGCTGATCTCTTAAAGGATGGCAAGGATCGCTCTCTGCCGATTTTACAACTGACTCCGTCTTTTGTACCCTTGATAACATATCATTTTCTTACAAAAGGATTGATCCTATGTTGTCAAAACCACGAGACTTAAATTTAATTGGTTTTTAGTATCTAAATGCCAGTTTTATATTAATTGGCTAAATTCAAACTAGTTGTCTTGTTAACAAAACAAAACAGCACCTTGGACTGCTAACTATGAAGCCTTTGATAAAAATTTTACAGTTCAGATGCTCTGTGCGCCTGCAAACCCACAAGCTTCCAACAGATTTTGTTCCCTCTAAGCCTAGAAAAAGCACATCATCTTTTAAAGGGACCATGCAGTGCTTTCCCCCACTACCATTAAAAAAAACAATACTTTCAAACTCCAAATTCTAATATCCTTTCTTCCAATCCACAAGTACTCAACTTTGCAACAAATCATAGAATTCCTGCAGTCTAGAAACAAGCCATTTGGCCCATCAAGCCCACACTGATCCTCCGAACAGCATTCCACCCAAATCCACCTCACTACCTATCCCTGTAAGACTGCATTTCCCATGGCTAATCCTCCTACCCTGCACATCCCTGGACACTATGGGTAATTTAGCATGAGCAATCCACCTAAAGTGGATATCTTTGGACTGTGGGAGGTAGCAGAACACCCAAAAGAAACCCATGCAGACAGTGAGAGAATGTGTAAACTCCACACAGACAGTTGCCCGAGTGTGGAATCGAACCCAGGTCTCTGGTGCTGTGAGGCAACAGTGCTAATCTATGAGTCACAGTGCCACCCCCATAATGTTTAAAGCCTTCGTTTAACTTTTCAGCCTAGAATTCCTATTTAAGATATTTCGAATCAATCTGTTTGGAGATGTTATGACACAACTTTGGAACGAGTGGGTCTTGAACCTGGGCCTCTTGGCTCAGAGATAGGGACACTACCACCATGCCACAAAAGCCTTCAAAAATTCTCCTTCCTTTTTGTTATATATCCAGAAGTGCACTTACACACAACTGAATGTTTTTTTCCCATGACCAAATCATTTGTACTCTTTTAAATTCATCTGCTAACCACCATCAGATAATCATTCATGTCTTCCAACCGATTAATTTATGTGCAAAGCCTATTAAAGGCAATACTGAACATGAAAGGTGATTGCTCCTTAAATGTCCTTGACCCAACAATTTTCAGCTGCTTTGTCAATGACAATCCATCCATCGTAAGGTCAGGAGTGGGAATTGTAGTGATTGTAATGAGACCAGCCAGACGATCCTCATAGAATATCAGTTAAAGAGTCATAGACTCATACGGCATGGAAACAAACCCTTCGGTCCAACTTGTCCATGCTGACCAGATATCCTATACTGATCTAGTCCCATTTGCCAGCATTTGGCCCATATCCCTCTAAACCATCCTATTCATATGCCCATGCAGGCGCCTTTTAAATGTCATATTGTATCAGCGCCCCCGCTACTCTGGCAGCTTGTTCCATACACGCACCACCCTCTGCATGAAAACGTTGCCCCTCAGGTCCCTTTTAAATCTATCCCCTCTCACCTTAAGCCTATGCCCTCTAGTTCTGGACTCCCCTAACCTGGGAAAACAGACCTTGACTATTCACCCTTTCCAAGCCTCTCGTGATTTTATAAACCTCTATAAAGGTCACTCCTCAGCCTCCCACGCTCCAGGGAAAATAGCCCCTGCCTATTCAACCTCTAAGGCTGGATTAATACTGCGATCAATGCTATTGCTTTTTTCATTGCCGGCTGGTGCATTCACAGAAGCTGACAGGCTCAACGTTCCTTTCAGTTGTTGGATATTTACAGACATGCACAACTATTTTTTTCTCCTTGAATGGTGGTGGCTTTTATAGAATTGAAATTTTTTTTTTGTAGGCTGTGCCCTGTGCGGGTGCCATATTATTATCAGCAGTTTAACTAAACCTTCAGATAACTACCTTGGCAACATAATATACTGTGCAAATCCTCACCACTGTTCACCTTAAAATAATGGTGGTGTAGCGAGTCCTTGGGAAGTTTCACTGATACCAATCCCTTTGCTAATATCAATCTAAGCTACTTATAACTTGTGTGGAAGGATGCCCACTCTTCAGGAAGGAAATAGGCTCAATCTTGATAAATAGTCAATATTTTCATAACTTTTAATAGGAAGTTACATCACATCAGAGATTCACAATTGTCTCTTGCGAGACATTAGGTTCACATGAAGTGTAAGTTCATATTACTGAAACATTCTTGTTTGGATATTAAATATAGAATAAATGGAACACTGACTGGTTCACACAAGAAGAGTCCTTTATAACATTGCATTGATGGAAATATTTCCTTCGATTTCTGACCATAGTTGTAGACATTTTCCAACAATGTGTTCAGACACATCACGATGCCTGCAAAAACAGAAATTGCTGGAGAAACTCAGCAAGTCTGGCAGCATCTGTGGAGAGAGAAACATATTTAATGTTTGGTGTCCAGTGATCCTCCTTCAGAAGGGTCGCTGGACTCAAAACATTAACTAACAGACCTGCTGGGTTACTCCAGCAATTTTCGCTTTTGCGTGCTGCAGATCTCCAACATCCACAGTTCTTTGTTTTATATTAACATGATGATACATGTTTAGAACAAGTAGGACTTCAAGCCAGATCTTCTGGCCCAGTGGCAGGGACGCTGCCACTACACTACACGGACAACAGCCCTCCAAACCCATATCAGCAGCACATAGCACATAATGTCAGTTAACACTATCAGGTACTAACCTCCTCATAAACCAGCCTAGACCAATACCAATAAGAAGGACCCATGGTGATCAATTCTACCTCAGGCTTCTGAATCATACCAATATGATATGCTGGCAGTATAGGACCACAACATTATAATGTGGTAAGCAGTGGTGAGGACATTGCACATTTTATTAGAACATTAATCTTTGTAAATCAGTGAACACTGGAATAATAAATGAGTGGAACTTGATGTAAGTTAAGAAATTGACAGAGGGGTTTAGGATTAATACAAGTTTGTAGAGGGTGGAAGTTGGGTAGCAGTTCAGCAGAGCTTTGGAATGATTAAGACTGGATGTAGAAAAGTACAGAATACAAAAGGATGAAAAGATAAATTCAATTTTCCTGATTGCTCAATCATTAAAAGGGAAAAACAAATGAGAAGGAAGACGAACATTCAAATGTTAACTCTCTATCTTGCAAATTGTGACAGCTGACTTCAAAGGGCTGGTTGTAACATTGAATAACTCTTATAACATCAATCACCATTGCAGATTGCTCATGCTCTTAGCTCTAACTGGAGATCTGAACTCTGTGGGTGTACTGAGAATTTGCATCACCCACGCACATCACATTATGAAGATCTCACATTTCACCCAATAATCCTGTCGCTCATCAAGCTGTGTAAAAAATACATTCTAAGACTGATGATATTTAAGCATGTGAGAGGCTGTTGTTATCTTTATTGGCACTTCCTAGTATCTTGTTGTGCTTCACTGCATCTAGTATTATTCAATCTGTAAGTAATGCTTACAAGTTGTAACACTTGTTTGGTAACTTCTTGAAGAAGATTGGGAAGATGTTCCACATGGAAAAGATCATAATTTGGAGTGATTGTTCACCACAGCGATGGTATTCCATAAAGACGGGCACAAATTTTAAATGGTAATGTCCATGATCCATTCAGGGATCTGTGTTTCCATGTTGAACAAAAGAGCAAAGCGTCATGAAAAAAAGGGATGTCACAATTTTATGAATGAATAAAGCAAAGTAGGAAAGTGTATGACAAATCCTATTTTCAAACACAGAAAGATGACAGAAGTTTTAACTGACAAAATAAAAAGAAGACTATGTTTCAAACAAGAATCATATTAGATTTGAAATGCTAACTTTCATTCTAATCTCCACAGGTGCCACCAGACCTGCTGAGTTTCTCCAGCACTTTCTGTTTAAATATCAGACCTCCAGCATTTTGCTTTTCAATTGAGTTAATTACCTGGACATGCCTTTGTTTTGATCTGAAACGATATGCCAGTACGGTGGCTCAGTGGTTAGCATCGCTGCCTCTCAGAGCCAGGGACCCGGGTGACAGTCTGTAAGAAGCTTGCACATTCTCCCTGTGTCTGCATGGTTCAGGTGCTCCTGTTTCTTCCTGCAGTTCAAAGATGTGCAAGTTAGGTGGGTTGGCCATGGGAAATTGCCCATAGTGTTTAGTGATGTGTGGGTTAGGTGCTTTAGCCATGAGAAATGCAGGGTTACAGGGATGGGGTGGGTCTGGGTGGGATGTTATTCAGAGGGTCAGTGGGGACTTGTTGGGCCAAATGGCCTTTTTCCACACTGCAGGGATACTACAATCAAATTTAGGAAAAGTATCTGTACTGTGACATTGTTATTCTGTTCCAGTGAAATATTATGCAGGTCAAATTTTGGGGTTGCTGACAAACTGAGTATCAACCCAATATGATGTACAAAATAAAATCAGATATGGTCTTAAAACTTCCTATTGAAATATCAAGTAAAAAGAGAGATTCAATATCAGCCAGTTTCAATTGACCCATATCCGTGTCAATGAATTTTTTTATTTGTTCATGGATGTGTGCATAACTTGCTAGGTTGGCATTTGTACACATCCCTTTTTGCCCTTGAGAAGGAGGCAGTGAGCCGCTTGCCTGGATCACAGAGAGTTCAGGGAACTTGACCCAGTGACATTGAAGGAACAGAGATATAGTTTCAAATCAGGATAGTGTGCAGGTTGTGATATTCCCATTTTTTTTGAAAGGGTGCAGGTTTGGAAAGTCCTGTTGAAGGACGAATTCACTTGTACCTTTGTAATGAGGTATTTATTTGTTTCAACTATTTACGTTGTCCATGTCTACCAGGGGATAACCTTTGGAGTCAAAATCTGAAAGTTTATATGAAAAGAAAAATAAACAAATTAAATTCTGCTTCCCTCTAATTCTTCAGAGGATAGCTCAGAGTCAATTGCATTGTTATGAAGTGAGATGGAGGCCAAACCAGGTATGAAGAGCCGATTTTCTTCCCTGAGGGAGCCGGATGGGCTTTTGTGACAAACAACAGTAATTGTAACTTGATGGTAATATTTTATCCCAGATTTTTATTGAACTCAAAGTTCACCATCTGCCATGCTGAGATTCAAATACATGTTCCATTCCAACCCATAGAATATTAGCCTGAAGTTCTGGGTTACTAAACCTGTGACATAACCATGACACTACCACATCCCCTGGGATTGGAAATTAGCAAAGTTGGCCCATTTGATGTTATGCTCGGACGGTGACATGGCTATACTTTCAATCAAGGGGTCCCTTGATCCAATGCTAAAACCACATGTCCATCTTAATGATCAGATGGGGACTGAACTAACGGTGTCTCCATCAGCAACTTCACCAAGGTATTGGTCAACATGATTCCTGGAATAGAGCCAGAGACTTCAACTTAGTGAATGAAAGGCAGGAATGTGCCCAACTGAGCCAAGCTGATGACTTACTTAATATATACATAACTTCAGAGATAGTAGGAACTGCAGATGCTGGAGAATCCGAGATAACAAGGTGTAGAGCTGGATGAACACAGCAGGCCAAGCAGCATCAGAGGAGCAGGAAGGCTGACGTTTCGGGCCTAGGCCCTTCTTCATGACTTACTGTTTTAATTCATTCTGGTAATGTGGATGTCACTGGCTAGGCCAGCATTCATTGCCCATTCTTAATTGCCCCTGCGAAGATGCTGGTGAGCTGCTTTCTTAAACTTCAGCAGTCCTTGGGGTGTAGGGAGATCCACAGTGTTATAATTTTTTTTTCTATTCATTATGTAGGATGTGGGTGTCGCTGCCTGGGCCCAGCATTTCTTGCCCATCCCTAGTTGCCCTTGAGAAGGTGGGGGTGAGCTGCCTTCTTGAACTGCTGCAGTCCCCCTGCTATGGATTGACCCACAATGCTATTAGGGAGGGAATTCCAGGATTTTGACCCAGCGACAGTGAAGGAACGGCGATATATTTCCAAGTCAGGATGGTGACTGACTGGATGGGAACTTGGAGGCGGTGGTGTTCCCACATATCTGCTGCCCTTGTCCTTCTAGATGGAAGCGGTTGTGGATTTGGAAGGTGCTATCTGAGGATCTTTAGTGAATTTCGGCAGTGCATCTTGTAGATAGTACACACTGCTGCTACTGAGTGTCAGAGGTGGAGGGAGTGGATGCTCGTGGATGTAGTGCCAATCAAGCCGGCTGCTTCGTCTTGGATGGTGTCAAGCTTCTTGAATGTTCATGAAAAGATCTGGTGCCTTTTTACCACCGATCCAAGCACAAGCAACAAGCCTCCATATCTGCTCAGAAGATTCAGAAAGAACATGTTTACTTCAAGGAGAAGTCTTCCATTCTTTTCAGGATATGGCAACATTTGCATAACAGTCTAGACCACAGCCATTTGTCTGAGATTTTTTATCCCGCAAGAAACAAGCAAGGAGAGCTGGGGAATAACAGAATGAGTACCAAGTAATTGTAACTGCTCAGTGGAGCAGGTAAATTAATATCGAGAGCTCCACAACTGACAGAGCAGTCAGCTAAAACCACAGAGATAGTAGGAACTGCAGATGCTGGAGAATCCGAGACAACAAAGTGCAGGGCTGGATGAACACAGCAGGCCAAACAGCAGCTAAAACCACAGGTTGTCCTGCAGTCACAAAATAATGTGAACCCATCTTTGGAGTTTAGCATGAGTCACAGAGAGGATTTTCAGAAATTAAGAATAGTGCAGTGGTACTTGAGGGAGTAGGAGATGGGGGAGATTGGGAACAGAATCACACAACTTCCACTGGAACTTTTATTGCTGTTTTGTATTTTAATAACTTGTTGCATACATGATCCATTCGTCCGTCAGCCTCAGCTCAGTTTCAGAACAAGCGTCATTCTCCACTAATTGTTGTGCTCATGTGTTATGCAGCAGCCGCATATAGCAGGAGATTTGTTGCTGAATTATTGTGGATGCAACAAGGGAGCAGTGATGTGAACTTGCAGATATCACACTCTTGTCTCTATCACATTATGAAATTTGCACCTAGTTATGACTAAACCTGCAAGACATAAGAATCAATCATCTGTGTTTGTTCACTGTACCCTTACTGAATCAACAGTATTGCAAAAGAAAGCTGCACTGATTATTTTCCTCATGCCTTCCCCCGAACAAATTGTAACCCTTTGTTCTTTTTAAAGAAAGGATCCAATGCTAAAACTGCAACATGCATACAAAACAAATCTCATCAATTCAATCTAGAGGCAAACGCTTCTGAGAAAAGTTATGTGAAGGGGAGGAGGACCGAAGTTAGTAGTGGTTAGAATGGGCTGCAATAGTATAAAGAGGACAGGATAAGGTCGTATTGTTTCAGCCTCCAAGTGGTCCTGGCAGCAGGGCCGTCTAATTTACTGAAAGGTACAATTGTGGGTTGTCATTTGTCAAGACATTTGGAGAGACAGATAAGTGACATTACACTTCACGCTACACAAGGTCACTGTTCCATAATGTGACAGTTAAGAGGAAGGCAAAACCCTTGACTGGAAATTAATGCAACTTCGATATCCCAAAGAAAAGGGTGACACTATAGGCCATGGCATCTGCCACTCAACTAGTGAGATAGAAAATGTGGCTTTTCTGTGACTTCACACTGATAGTTGATTGTGACTTATGTGTGTGTATGTGTTGCATGTGCATGTTACGTGTCTATGTGTGTTGTGTGTGTGTGTGTATGTGAGTTATGTGTCTGTGTGTGTCTGTGTGTATGTTGTGTTTGTATCTGTGTGTCTGCATGTGTGTGTGTGTGCGTCTGTATGTGTGTTGTGTTTGTATCTCTTTGTGTGTGTGTGTGTGTGTGCGTGTCTGTATGTGTGTATGCCTGTGTGTGTGTATGTGTGTGTGTGTGTGTGTGTGTGTGTTTTGCATGGCTGTGTTGTGTGTCTGTCTGACTGTGTGTACATGTGTGTGTTGTGTGTGTGTATGTGTGCATGTGTGTCTCTGTGTGTGTGTTTCTGTATGTATGTGTTGTGTATGAGTTGCATGTATGTGTGTATCTGTCTTTGTGAGTGTACGTGTGTTGTTTGTATCTATATGTTGTGTGTGTCTGAGTGTACATATGTGTTGTGTGTGTATGTGTTTTGTGTGTGTGTATGTGCATGCATGTGTGTTGTTGTGTGTGTTGTGTGTGTATATGTGTGTGTTGTGTAGGCATATGCGTGTGTGTTTATGTATGTGTCTGTGTCTGTGTGTTGTGTGTATGCATGTGTGTTTATGTGAAAGTGCGAGGCACTAGCTAAGGAAATTTGTGAGGTTGGGAAATGGATCAGCTAGTTTGTTGTTGTGTTGCATTCTGAAATTTAGTTGACAATACTAACAGTTCTTGAGGTAATCACATAGCAATATGTGCAAGTTTTTTACTTATAAGTTACATCTAATGAAGGTAGAGCCAGTCATTCAATGCTGTTTAACAGTGGAGTTTTCTATTGGTTGTTAATGCTTGCCATGCTAAACAGACTGTATTGAATAAATTTCACTTCCCCCATTAACTTGAATTAGCGTGTTAGCTGTGCTTTCAATTGTTTAGATCACAAGCTCTAGAGTGCCTTCATTAACCTTTCCTACCTCTCTACTTCACCTCTCCTTTAAGATACTCCTTAAAACCTACCTCTTCAATCACCAGACCTTAATATCTCCTTATTATGGGGTGGCACGGTGACTCAGTTTTTAGCATCGTTGCCTCACAGAACCAGGGACCTGGGTTTGATTCCAGCCTTGGGTGACTGTGTGGAGTTTGCACATTCTCCCCTTGTCTGTCTGGATTTCCTCCAGGTGCTCCTGTTTCCTCCCAAAAGATGTGCAGGTCGATTGGCCATGCTAAATTAGCCATAGTGTCCAGGGATGTGCAGGCTATGCGGATTAGCCATGAGAAATTAATGGTAGGACAGTGGGTCTGGGTGGGATGCTCTTCAGAGGGTTGGCATAGACTTGATGGGCTGAATGGCCTGCTTCCACACTGTAGGGGATCCTATGATTATTATGGAATTTCAATAGACGGAGGAGGGCTGTGGGAGAGCAGATAGGAAAGTAGAGTTTAGACTGCAACCAGATGAGCCATGGTCTTACTAAATGATGGACAGAGTCATAGGACTGAATACCCTAAACCATGTTTGTTATGGTGTTGCTCTTTGTTTTTTAGTGTTCCTATGAAATCTTCATGACAAATAAACTTAAGAATTAATGGCAGAAGTAGGCCTTTCAGCCCTTCAAACCTCCTCTGTTATTCATTAAGATCATGACAGCTTTGATTGTAACATCGAATCTACAATCCCACCTATACTGGAGAAGCTATCATCCCTGTGCTTAAGAATCTACCTGCCTCTGCTTTCACAATATTCATGAACCTTGCTTCCATCAGCTTGTCAGAAAGAGACTTTCAATGATTCGTTACCGTAGGAGGAACCATCCTGTCCACGCCAACCCTGTCAAGGCCCGTCAGGACCTTCTATCTTTCACTAAAGGCAGCTCTTATTCTGCAAAACTCTAGCACATACAAGCCTAGCCTGTCCAACATAAGACAACCCACCTTTTCCAGCTTCTAGTCTAGTAAAGCTTTTCCAGACCAATGATTTACATCCTTTCTTTCACAAAGACTAATGCGATGCACATGGCATTATAAAGGCACAATATAAAGATAAGCTATCATTGTGGTTATTGAGTAATGAACTGGTTCACCTTTGTTGAGATCTGTAAGGTTTTTTGACTTCAGATTAATTGTGCTCATGAGCCCTATTTTCTTAATGGTGGTTTTACAGCCACTTCATTTCTGGCTTCGACCCAATGATTTGCTCAGTTCTGATTGGCATCAGTTTACATTGAGCCATAGGATGTACTGTGATGAGACAAGTGTGGTAACAGGAAGTCAACACAATGAGGAGGAAGCGTGTGCGAAATGCTAAATGTTTACTATAACAACAAAAAGATCCTTTGCTATGTTATTAGTCGATCTGCAGTGGCACGGTTCACTCAGTTAGACGTGGCAAGACTCTTTTAAAAAGGAAAAGAGGTCTATGTGACAGACAGGCATGAATTTTAGGTCCACACAAACCAATGCCACCCCTATCCAACAACAATAACTCTTTATGATTTATATGCCAACTTGGTGCCAACTCATTTCCCTTTCCTACCAATCATTGCCCATAGACCCTCCCCATAGCAACTCATCCAATATCCATCACATTGTAGGACCCATGCTGAAATTAAATAAAAAAGCCTATTGATGAATTCACACTTTAAAATAAACACTGCCATTGATAATTCACTACATTTAATTTCATTCCATTACTTAATCCCTTACAAAAAAATTGTAAGTACTGTCTTACTTCCAAGACTTTATGAGAACTTGCAGCTATAAAACTGTGCATGATAAGTGCTCCACTGTGATAATGATAGATCTTGAAATCAGCCATGCAACAATAATCCTACAATGATCACCCTCAGGTGTATATTAACAGGTAGAGTGTTAATAGCAAGCACTGAATTCATGTCTAACACTGCAGACAGTTTTTGCAAATATTCAAATGGTGGAAAGTTAAACCCCTTGATAGTTGGTGTATGTTTTAACAGCTCCCTCAACAGTTCCAATGAGTTCATCTTGTTTTTTTGTCATGACTGCTTTTAATAAAACCAAAGTGCACCTTGTAATTCCCAAAGGACATCTTACCTCATCCAAAACGTACCTGACGTCTCTCAAAGTATCATGTGATCATATCCAAAAGGTTACTTTGCTTCTCCAAAAGGATATCCTCTCTCTCTCCGAAGATCTCCGATAAGTTTAGACCATCTCCTAAAGCACACAAATCATATTTTTGACATTCCACTAACAGAAATCAGGTCTGTCTGAGGGAACTGCATTTTAACATGCACAGTTCATCTGTGAACCACAGATTTACAAGGTACTACCCACCCCCATTCATTCACTCAGTGGAAATGGCAGATCCAGGGTCAAGGGTGATATTTCCTGACTTGTGCCTATTGTGCCATTTTTTCTAAGATGGAGAGTCTCCTGATCAGGGCAAAAATCAGGTACAATTTTATTATTTTGTTGCATTGATGCTGTGTTTTTTTATAGGTACAATATCCAGCTACATTAGAATTAGAATAGGTTTATTGTCACCTGTGCTCACAAAGTTTACAAGTCGCCATATACAGCGCAATCTTGCGTACAAAGGTACTTAGGTACAGAACCTAGGTGCAAAGCAGAAGAACAAAGAAACAAGATTAAAAAGTTATACGTTACAGTCTTTCTCATTAAAAAGGAGAAAAACAAAGGAACACAGTTAGCAGTTCAACATCACAGATCATAAGCACTTGGCCATGCTGGGCTTGCACTCCTCATAATGGATTGACCTTGCCCCCACTCCAGGCTTGACATTACCCCGCCACCTCTGCCCCCCCCCCCCCCCCCACCCCCCCCCTCCCTGGGCTGCCTGTTCCTGCTCTTGGCGCTGCCATCAATGTTGGCGACTTCTCTCACTGCCACATTGGGGGCTCAATCTCCTCCGTGCTGCACAAACCCGCACCTCACATAGAGTAAGTGGATTGAACTATGAAAAAAAGTAGTGAAAGAAAAAGGAAGTAGTGAAAGAAAGTAGTGAAAGAAGAAAAGAAAGTAAAAGCAGCTACTCTGCCGCTATCTTGAGGACAACAACATTGAGCCAGAAGCAGGTTATTCCTCCATTTTCCTGCCATCCCAACACATCACTTTTTATTTCTTCTATTCCTTTTTCTTTTGAAGGCATCTATGTAAACTCATCTCAAAGACATCATATTGCAATAGATTTCACATTGTAGTCCAACTCTGTGCAAATAGATTTTTCCTGCATTCTTTATCTGATTTATTTGTGACTGCCTTGTTTGGACTCCTGACAAGCAGAAACAGCTTCTGTTCATTTGCCCTTTCAAATTCTTTCACAATTGAAAAGATCTCCAAAAAGTCATCATCTACTATTATCATTTTCATTTACCAAAGAACAGATTTTAAGCATTTATCACATGATCTTATTCATATTTCCTGCACCATTTGATTATCTGCATTGCAGGGAGAGGTGGGTTTACTTATTTGTGGGAACACCAGTCTCATATTTTCAATCGCTTTCTTTTTGACACTTTCTCTCCTTCTATTCTCTCTCCTTCACCTTCAAATGCACAGAGTAGGTTAGCAAGCACAGGAGTCTCCATAGATACCAAGGACATCACTGACACTTTTCTGTCTCGGAGAAGGTGTTGGAAAGCAATTATGAAGCATTAAGAATGCTTTCCACCCTTCTGTTAGCTACATGTTTCTTCTCAAAGCTGAATAGAGCAGAAAGACTGGATCAGGATGGTTAAAATAAATCGATGGATTTAGAGCACACATGTCTCTTTCTTTTAAATCTTTCACTGGAACTTTGTGCTGATGTAAAATAATTTTGAAGAATTATAATAATTAAAGACTTATGCATCATAATTTTATGACCTGGTTCATTGGTTTCTATGGAAATGAGCACAAAAGAACTCAGAGCAAGAATAGCCAATTCAGCCTATTGAGTCTTTTCCACATTTGATATGTTTGTGGCTGATCTCATTTCAGGCTCAACTCCACTTTTCTGCCTGCTCTCTGCAACCCTTTTACCCGTTACTAAATAAAAATCTATCTATATCTCCTCCTTAAGCTTATTCAGTGTCCTGGCACCCGCTGCACTCTAGGGTCGTGATTCATGACCCTTTGAGAGACGTAATTCCTCCTCATCTCTGTTTTACATCTATCATCCTTTTGCTGGAAACTCGTTCTGAATTTTCTCATTGTTTATTGCAGAAGTAAAAAGTTTACAGTAAGAAAAGTAAAGTTTCTTCAAATGTCTCTAACATTCCATCTGTAAACTGAGAAAGTAAACACCTTGATTTTCCTATCAATGTCTCCTTATTCATGCATCTCTGTGACTATGTGCTCAATTCCAGCGTTGGGTGACTATCTGTGTAGAGTTTGCATGTTCTCCCCATGTCTGCATGGGTTTCCTTTGGATGTTCCAGTTTCCTCCCGCAGTCCAAAGATGTGCAGGTTAGGTGGATTGGCCATGCTAAATTGTCTATAGTGTCTAGGGATGCGCTGGCTAGGTGGATTAGTTATGGCAAATGCAGGATTATGGGGATAGGGTGAGGGGCTGGGTCTAGGTAGGATGCTCTTCGGTGGGTCGGTGCAGACACAATGGGCCGAATGGCTTCTTTCTGCACAGTAGATATTCTATGACTCTATGAATTAATTCCAAAGAGAAGCTTGACTGGTCCTTAAATGTCAATGTTTCACCCCAGACACTGAGGTTTAAAAATTCATATTTTAGCATTGGATTGCTTATATACAGTAAGTCTCTAATGATGCCAGGAGTAAAAGCATGGTTATTCACATCATTTAACCTTACTTAGTGTTTAAATGCACATACGAGACTGTATAGTTCATTTTCATCATGTTTCACATGTTGGTACCAAGTACATATTCCTCTCTGTTTTACAAAGAACAGATCTCCTTATCTTTCCAGTGCTCAACCACATCAACAATCCTTGAGCTAAACAATAATAACAGATAGACAATTTTTTGCTATGTAAAGGTATTAAGGGATGAGGGCAAAAGGCAGGTAGGTGGAGTTAGGTCACAGAGCAGCCATGATCTCATTGAATGACAGAACAGGCTCGAGGGGCTGAATAGTCTCCTCCTGTTCCTATGTTCCTCTGATTCCTATGACCCTGTCTATAAAAGAACAACTCCCAGTGTGAATTTGCTTACTACTAAAATAATACTGTGCCGAAATTTTATACAACTGAGAATTAAACCTTGCATTCATTCTTCCACAGACAAAGCTCTCATATAATTAGCACATTGATCCCCAACAAATGTTTCTTTTCAAGTATGATGAATGGTTTTTGTTTAATGCCTTTGGTGATTGCTTTGATCTTTTAACATAATTTCTTATTGCCTTTCTCTGAACTCTTTCCAACAATCCTATATTTACACAATTGTGGTGACATAAACTGGGTGCAATGTCTGAGTCTTCTCTCATTAATACGTTGTAGAGAGGGTTGCTTTAAATTGACATCCACTCCATTTGTTACTTATTTACATTAACGTTTTGAATACCTTCGCAATCTCTGCTTTTGTATGATACTTCTTGACAGTTGACAAACAGCAGAATATCTTTCCCTGCTTTGTCTTTGTCAACAAGATATGAGTGAAAATGAAATGGCTGTCTAAATAGTTGATACACACTACTGTGTATTTCTCTGTGATGTGAGAGAGTGGATGAGTCCAGTTGAATGGTTAGCACCAACACTCGTAAAATGAACAAATGGTCAGGGTTGTTCTCCTTAGTCAGTACCTTCTTAAGGACAGACAGAAACATGCAAAGGGGGAAGCAATGGCCTAATGCTGTCATTGCTAAATGATTAATACAGAGACCAAGGACATGTTCTGGGGACATGGGTTTGAATGGCTGATGGTGGAACTTGAATTCAATAAAAGTTTGGAGTTAAGAGTTTAATGATGACCATTGTCAGTTGTTGAGGAAATCCCATCTGGTTCACTAAAATCCCATCGGATTCACTGGAGGGAAATCTGCCATCTTTATCTGACCTACACGTGACTCCAGACCCATAACAATGTGGTTGACTCTCAACTGCCCGCTGGGTAATTAGGAATGGTCAGCAAACCCATATCCTTTGAATAAATGCTACTTTTGTTGGAATCATCTGCACCCGACCCGTGAACTTAAGCAAAAAGATTAAGGGGGGATTTGACAGAGATGCTCATCATTATGAAAGAGTTTTGTTGAGCAGCTAAGGAGAAGTAATTTTCACTGACAGTGACGGTAGTTGCTTAGTACTGACCTAGCCCATATCTCGGGAATGAATTTAAAAAAAAGTTGGTCAGTAACCAGAGACTAAATAACCTGAGGGAGATGGGAAGAATTTCTTTTACGCTGCAAGTTGATTTGGAAAGCATTCTCTGAAAGGGTGGTGGAAACAGATTTGATAGCAACTTTCAAAAGGGAACTGGATAAATAATCAAGGTCACAGGAAAGAGCAGGAACATGGGACGATTTTACAACATTGGGCACAAACACTGTGAAACAAATGGCCCCAGTTCTGAGGAAGGGTCACTGGACCCAAATGTTAATGCTGATTTTTTTTTCTTCACAAATGCTGCCAGACCTGCTGAGCTTTTCCAGCAAATTCTGTTTTGGATCTCTTCCTTTATTGTTTGAGCCTAACATTCAGGTTCTTGTCACTGATTCATTCTTGTGTGTGATAAGCAACTCTATGTAAATATTTAGATTTTGATTTTATTGTAACGTGTCCTCAAGGACAAAGTACAGGAGTAGAGTGAAAATGTACAATGTCACCAAAACTACAGGCCATCTTAGGTGCAAAGGTACCTGGGTACAAAATGCTTAGTTACAAAGTAACAAAAGAGAAAAACAAAGTTTAAACATTAACCATTACAAATCATCATTGTATAAATAGAAAAATAAAGAAATAAGCTAATAGTTAACAGTAAAGTCTTGTGAGGGTCTGCTGGTAAACAGCATTAATTCTCTGGAAAATACAAAAACAGAAATTGCTGGATTGGCAGCATCTGTGGACAGAAAGCAGAGTTCAGGTTTTGAGTCCAGTGACCCTACTTCAGAACTGATTATGGATAGGAAAACGTGGTGTATATACTGAAGACAGGGCATTGTTGTAGGGGGTAGGAGTAAACTATAGGTGGAAATGGAACTCAGAGAGAGATTATAGCAACTGGGCAAGCAAATGGATGTATAATGGTGAGCTGGGAAGATAGAAAAACTTAGCCAGCACCTTCCCAATGACAGGGGGTAACATGCATGGGGGGAAAGTAATGGTCTAATGGTATGATCACTATACTATTCATCCAGAGACCCAGGTAATATTCCAGTGACCTGGCTTAGAATCGTGACATGGCAAATAGTGGCATTTGAATTCAAAAGGATCTGGAATTAAGGGTTTAATGATGAGTATTGTCAATTTTCAAGAAAAATCCCATCTCCAGAAGGAATCAGAAGAAGAGTCACTGGACTCAATGTTAACCCTGTTTCTGTCTTCAGAAATGCTGCCAGATCTGCTGAGTTTCTCCAGCACTTTCTGTTTTTGTGTCTTTAGCATCCGCAGTTCTTTGTTCTATATTAGCTTATTTGGAACTGATACTGAGGTGAAGAGACGCACAACTTGCTATTGAGCAACTCGATGACTGAAGGGAACCTCAGCTGGGGCACATTACCATGAAACCCCTTCTTCTCAAACTCTCTCCTCGCCTGAGGGGTGGTGACCCTCAGGTTTAACCACCACCAGTTGTCTCTCTGTATAATGAGAAATCAACCCGATGGCCCTCTAAAATTTTGGTGACTTTACTTATTGAAAAGAATTGAATTTAGATGATTGTCTGATTGAGATCCCCACTATCTGCACACCACTGTAATGTGCAGCTTGCACACCTTATCTTCACATCTCTTCAGAAAAGATGCTGCTAAGAAACAAAGGAATAGATCTCCAGCTTAGTCATCACCAAAGTTCCCTCTAATCATTCTTTGTTGTGTGCGACTTGTTGTGCTGTGTAATTCCTTTAAGATTGTAGTGTGAGTGTGCATGGCCACATTTTAAAGAGCTGTAAGTTCACTATATGAAGGATATGATTGCCTTGGAGGGGGCGGGGGTGGGGTGTTGCAGAGGCGATGCACCATGATGTTGATCAGAGATAGTAAGAACTGCTGATGCTGGAGTCAGAGATAACACAGTGTGGAGCTGGAGGGATACAGCAGGCCAGGCAGCATCAGAGGAACAGGAAAGCTGATGTTTCGGGTCGGGACCCTTCTTCAGATGTTGTCTGGCTTGGTGCAGTTTAGCGATAAAAGAGAGGCTGGATAAGCTTGGCTTGTCTTCTTTGGAGCAGGCAAGTCTGAGGGGGCGGGGGGGGACCTGATTGAAGTGTATAAGATGGCAAAGGACATAGACAGGAAGGTTAGGAATCACATTTTCCCTTAGTTGAAGGGTAAATAACAAGGGGGCATAATTTTAAAGTGAAAAGGTCGGAGTTTAGAGGGGATTTGTGCAAATTCTTTTTCACCAAGAGGGTGGTGGGAAAATGGAATGCACTGTCTGGGAGGGTCATTGAGGCGGGAAATTTCACAACGTTCAAAAAGTACTCGGATGTGCACGTGAAGTGTCATAACATTCATGCCATGGGCGTAGTGGGATTAGTGCGGAGAGGCCACTGCAAACGCCATATGATTGTAGCTGTATGGATTCTGTTTACTGCATCACACTGAAAGCTTTGTGTTACTGTATGGCCATGCACCCACAAACATTAAACAGAGTAAAAGTAAAGTGAAATAAAATAAAAGTGATGGCAGACAGAGCCCTCAAGGAAGTACAGTCGGTTCAGATATAATGTGACAGTTCCGTTCTTGTGTGATCTTAGGTTATGAGAAAATCGTGTATTTACCCTGACATTTAAAGTTATGGGGACAGAATCACATTATAGGGGACATTCATGTTCTACAAATAGCGTTCTATAATTCTTCAATCACATTAAAATCAATTTGCGTTGAAGAAACACGCGTTATATCAGAACCAACTGTATAAAGAAAGCAGGAAAGAACTTAAACATGGATTTAAGGAGGTTAAAAGGGGCCATGGAATGACCTTGGCAAGTAGGATTGAGGAAAATCTCAAGGCTTTTTATATGTATGAAACAAGCAAGAGGGTAGCTTGGGAAAATGTAGGTCCACTCAAAGACAAAGGAAGAAATGTATTCATGGAGCTGGAGGCAGTGGGTGAGGTCATTAACAAATACTTTACATCAAAATTCACAAAGGAGCAGCACTTGGTGAGTGATGAGTCCAAAGAAAGGGTGTTGATATTCAAGGGTGTGTCAATATAAAAAAGATGTTGGGTGTTTTGAAAAACGTTAAGGTCTGATGCTATATCAGACAGGCAACATCCTCCAGAACCTGATAAGATCTATCCCAGCATACTGCGGGAGGTGAGGGGGGAAATTGTTGGGGTCTTGTATGAAATCTTTGTACCCTCTTTAGTCACAGGAGAGGTCCCAGAGGACTGGAGAATGCCAATGTTGTCCCTTTGTTTAAGAAAGGCAATAGGGATATTCTGAGAATTTATAGACCAGTGAGCCTTACACCAGTGGTAGGGGAAATTATTGGAGAAGATTCTTAGGGACAGGACTTATTCACATTTAGAAAAAGTGTGCACTTATTAGTGATAGGCAGCATGACTTTGTGAGGGAGATGTTGTGACTCGCAAATTTGATTGAGTTTTTTGAGGAAGTGACAAAGATGATTTATGAAGGCAGAGTGATGGGTGTTGTCTACATGGACTTCAGCAAGGCCTTTGACAAGGCCCCTCATAGCAGGCAGATACAGAAGGTGAAGTGTAGGTGGTCTGATAAGTAAGTTTATTGACAACACAAAGGCTGGGGGAGCTGCAGATAGCGAAGGAGGTTGTTAGACAATACAGCAAAATATTGATAGGCTGGAGTCTTGGGCAGAGAAATGACAGAGGGAGTTTAATCTGGACAAATGCATTTTACAACATCTAATGCAGGAAGGAAGTATACAGTAAATGGCAGAACTTTTAGAAGCTTTGACATACAGAGAGATCTAGGTGTACACATCCACAGTTCCCTGAAAGTGGCAACACAAATGGATAAGGTGATCAAGAAGGTGTATGACAGGCTTGCCTTCATCAGTCAGGCTATAGAGTATAAAAAGTGACAAGTTATGTTGCAACTGTATAGAGCTTTGATAAGGCCACATTTAGAAGATTGTGCACAGTTCTGGCTGCCACACAACAGAAAGATGTGGAGGCTTTGGAGAGGGTGCAGAAACAGTACACCAGGAAGTTGCCTGGTTTGGAGGATAGCAATATGAAGAGAGATTGGACAAACTTGGTTTGTTTTCACTTGAACATCAGAGACTGAGAGCGTGACCTGATAGAATTTTACAAAATTACAAGACTCGTGGACAGAATGGATAGTCAGAGTCTTTTGCCCAAAGTAGACATGTCAGATACTAGGGGACATAGATTTAAGGTAAAAGGGGAAAGTTTAAAGATGTATGAGGTAAGTTTTTTATGGGGATGGTGAGTGTCTGGAATGTACTACCAGAAGACGTGGCAGAGGCAGATACAATAGCAACATTTAAGAGGCATCTATACAGCTATATAAATAAGCAGGGAATAGAAGGATGCGGACAGTGTAGAGATCAAAGGTTCTTAGTTTAGGAACGTGTGGTGTGTCAGCACAGGCTTGTTAGGCTTAAGGGCCTTTTCCTGTGCTGTACTATTCTTTATTCTAAAGTGCTGCAGGTGCTTGAAACATGAAATAAGAACAGAAAGTCTTGGAAAGGCTTGACTACTCTGCCACTTCTCTTCTAGTTATATCTACCTTAAAGAAAATCTGCTCTTCTCTCTGACAAGATTTCTGTTTTTCAACTCGTTCTTCATTTTTTTCATCATTTCTGTTTTTGCTGCATTTACTATAACCATCACTGCTCCTTTTGCACTAAAATAAACCAAAGAATTTCAGGTGCTGAAAATCTGAAACAAAAAGAGAAAATGCTGGAGAAACTAGCAGGTCTGGCAGCATCTGGAGTGAGAAAAACAGAGTTACCATTTTGATTTAAATTGAAGTTAAAATATTAATTTTGATTCCCTCTCCAACGTGCCACAAACCTGCTGAGTTTTCCCAGCACTTTTTGTTGTTATTCGAGATTAGACAGATTGTTGCTTGCCATTTATTTCATTTTTCTGTTACAATTGGTGAAAATTGCAAATTAGACACTTTGTCTTCTGGTTGCTTGGCGTCAACATGGTAGCACAGTGGTTAGCACTGCTGCCTACAGCACTAGAGACCTGAGTTTGCTTCCAGCCTCAGGTGACTGTCTGTGTGGAGTTTGGACATTCTCCCCGTGTCTGCGTGGGTTTCCTTCAGGTGCTCCGGTTTCCTCCCGCAGTCCAAAGGCGCACAGGTTAGGTGCATTGGCCATGGGAAATCCCCAAAGTGTCAGGGATGTGCATGGTAAGTGGATTAGCCATGGGAAATGCTGGGTGATAGGGCAGGTGGGATGCTCTTTGGAGAGTTGGTGTGGACTTGATGGATGAATAGCCTGCTTTCACACTGTAGGGATTCTATGTTGAGATGATGCACCAGTTTTATATCCAAATGACAAGGTGATGATATACCCCAATATTTCTATGTGTTGGGGCTCCAAACTCATCCCTGTCTCACGTTGGGTCATATCAGGACAATTTTTGTTCCTCGTTGTTTTATTAGAACTCCAAAAATTTGTTATAGAAGGTAGAGTTTGCTAATGTGGGCTTTGAATTCTTTATTGCTGCCCCCTCCATCTGCTTTGAGAAGGCATTAACATATTTCTATAAAACTGCACCATGTTATGTGCACTGCTTACCATCCTGTAGTTTGCCAAATTGAGTGGCTGGTTATCAGCTAGATTTACCATCTCCTCCATTTCAATCTAATCACCGGAGAGGAGGGGAAGAAAAATCATTTCATTTACAGTGCCAAGAACCACCGATGTCAGACACAGCTGTTAACCACGATGATCACAGTCGCGATGTAATTTCATCAGTTCTTATTGTGGGAAGTCTTTGTGAAGAATATGTCCAGTGGTCTCAAATGACAGAATGGGACTGAAGCTCTTGAAACAGTTTCTATGATTATTTTGGTGTTGGAGAAATTTCAAGTGTCCTCATGTAAGAGAGAGAGAAAACTTTGCCAAGAAACCAAAGCCTTTTAAATGCAACATACTGTCACTCTTTTCACTTTTAGAAAGAAAATATTTTCTCACATGGAGGAATGACTCCTCCAACATATGTTTGTGATAATTTGCGCTCAGAGCAGTGATGTCAATTGTTAGGATAGGGTATAGCTGGATCTGAGTCAAAGCTCCTTCAATTCAGCACTAAGAGAATATCTTCATGTGAAGCATGGAGGATGGTCCACATGGGACTTTCAGAATATATATTCGAACTTCTTACACTCAATCAATCGGTTCTTCCAAAGTGACATGACTTGAGTTTCAATCCAGCCTGCCCTCCCCTGGAATGGAAATGGAAATGCCAGTGGCCAAATTTAAAAGTTGGGGTCACAGAGTCATAGAATCATACAGCTCAGATACAGACCCTTCGTTCCAACTCGTCCATGTCCACCAGGTTTCCCAAACTAAACGAGCCCAATTTGCCTGCATTTGGTCCATATCCCTCTAAACTTTCCATATTCATGTACCTGCCCAAATGTCTTTTAAATGTTGTAATTGCACCTGCATCGAGAAATTCCCCTGGCAGTTCATTCCACAGGTGAATGATTTCGCCTCAATGTGAATTCATCGGTATATCTGGATGCTGGAAGAATGAGCGAATTTCTTCCCACACACACAAAGCAGGAAATGGTCTCTCTCCAGCATGAGTGTGTCAGTGTGTTCTGAGAACAGATGACTGACTGAAACTCTTTCCACATGAAGTGCAACTGTACGCCTTCTTCCTGGTGTGACAGCAGACTGGATGATTGAGTGAACTCCCCCTCACATGCTGAGCAGGTGAATGGCCTCTTCCCCAGAGTAAATCAGCTGGTGCCTATTGAGGTTACACAACTGCCTGAACCACCTTCCACAGTCAGTGCAGATTAATGGCTTCTCTTCAGTGTGAATCTGCTCATGTGACGCGAGTCTGGCAGACTTAGCAAATTCCTTCCCATAAATGGAGCAAGTAAGTGGTTTCTTCCCAATGTGACTGTGATGACTTTCCACAAGTGAAGGATAATTGAATGCTTACTGCAGTGCCCGCATTTTGACTGTTTCTCTATGGTGCTGGCCTCTAAATGTCTGCTGCGGTGTTTTTTTTTCCAGCCAGAATGGATAATTCTATAAGACTATAAGACCAAAAAACATAGGAGCAGAAATTAGGCCATTTGGCCCATCGAGTCTGCTCCACCATTCAATCATGACTGATAAGTTTCTCCACCCCATTCTCCTGCTTTCTCCCAGTAACCCTTGATCCCCTTGATAATCAAGAACCTATCCATCTCTGTCTTAAATGTACTCAATGACCTGACCTCTACAGCCTTCTGTGGCAGTGAATTCCATAGATTCACCGCTCTCTGGCTGAAGAAGTTTCTCCTTATCTCCGTTCTAAAAGGTCTTCCCTTTACTCTAAGTCTGTGCCCTCGGGTCCTAGTCTCTCCTACCAATGGAAGCATCTTGCCAACATCCACTCTGTCCTGGCCATTCAGTATTCTGTAAGTTTCAATTAGATCCCCCCTCATCCTTCTAAACTCCATCGAGTATAGACTCAGAGTCCTCAAACGTTCTTCATATGTTAAGCTATCTGCACATCCATCCTCACATTTCCACTGCTTCCCCATGGTACCAGGGTCCTTTAGTGTCTGCTGGCAATTCACCTGTCTCTGTGCACTCAACCTATGAACAAAAGTTTGAGCCTTAACATTCTTACTCAGACCAAAAAACATAAAACATTTTTAACTTGGCAAACAATATGGGCCAGGGGATCGGCATGGTACATTCGTGGAGTCAGCATTCATCCCATTGTCTTTTTCCTCCTCTTCTTCACTTTTGCTGTGACATTTTTTTAAAGCCTTATTTACTCTAGAAGATGTAAGTATAGAGTAGGGATTGGAACAATGGGTTATTCGAGAGCACATGATTTTGTTGGAAGTGCTATCTTTCAGATCAAGCGTAATATTGAGATTCCAGTTCTGACCAGAACAAAAAATTGCATGTCCTGATTAACACTTCTCCATTACTCAAAAACTCGAACAACAGATTTACTGGATATTTATCCAATTGATTTTTCTGGGATGTTAGCACTAAGTAACATATGTTTACATGATACCAGTCACTGCATTCCAGAAATAATGCATTGCACCAAGCACTGAGATAGGTTGAGCTCTGGAGCGAGGAAGGTGAGAGAATTGATGAGTTGAGTTTTAACTTGCTGTAACTTTCTCCACAATTTCCAACTCTGTTAGATTGCTTCCTTCAACGTAACAGCAAAATTAATTAAGTAACTGAAGAGTTAAAATGTAGCTTGAACATCAAGCCTAAGGCACCTAATTCTCTCAAGATGTTCTGTGATTACATTACCATATCTGCCCACACAGTGCGCCATACTCACAGATCTGACAACACAAAGGTTTATTTTGTTATGAAAGTAAGGAAAATTTGAAAGACATGTCATTGTGAGAACTCTTACAAGTAATTTCTTCCAGAGCAATCTTTAATATGGTGTTTTATTGTCTTGTTCAACGACCACCACAGCAAATTAAGTTGGCCCTGTATATTGTGCATATATATAAATTTCTGTATGGTCTGAAGTTTTATTAAATATTACTGCTTCGAGTCACATTTCACTCATTACTTCAAAATGAAACCACAAATTAAGTCTGAAAATGCAGAGAATGTAACATTCCAAAGCCAGGAAAGCTGATAAAATACTACCAATGAAGGAATTGGAAAGCCAACAAGACTTCAATGACCAGCCACGATAATGGACAAATAAACAAAAGATGACAAACAACCTATTATTTAAAACAAGGGCCTAATCTCCCTCACTAAAAAAGTTGCCATTTTCTTTTCTCAGTTACTGAAAAATCCAAAGTTCTATATAAGGTTTCTAACACTAACTATTTATATTTTACAAAACCCACAATGAAATGATTTATTCTTAACCACGCAAATGTCTTTTATGTCTTTGGACACCTTAATTCCTAGTTGAATTCTTCACCCTCCATCAAAAGCCTGGACTTGGAGTATATATTCATGTGTGATCTATGATATTTTAGTTCAATGAAGATTTTTCAGAATGCATGTACAGTTTCACTGAATGTAACAATAGCTCTCTTGGTTCAGTTGGAGGGATTCTGATCTTTGGCTTCCTCTCTGAGCTCATGATCACATTGCAACATCTCCAGCTATGAAGCATTTGTAATGTGCATGCGACATCACTTCCAAATATGATAGAATTGATTACATACTTCTGCCAGCTTCTTCCTGAGTCTGATCTGAAAATTGGCACATCTGACAATGCAAGCCTAACTCAACACTGCACTGATATGACAGCCCATATGATATGCTCAAATCCATGATTGGGGCTTGAACCTATTCTTTAGTCTCAGAATTTTGAGAGCTTCAAACTGTGTCAAACCTAACCTTAAACAGCTTGCCAACAACAAATATATCTCAAAGATAACATCAAATTCATATTTTGAATAGATAACATTATTCTCAGGAACATTCAATACCTCAGTTACTTATTTTATAAAATTACTTTGGGTGATGTATAATCATTTTCCCTTTGTTGCACAAGAACTTTACATTTCAATTGAGGAAGCAGTTTTACTTGGAAAGGCACAGCCAGGCAGGTGATGGTGTCCAGGTTTCCACAGAAATCACCTAATCTTCGATCAGATTTGTCCGATACACAGGAGAAAGGAAATAAACTTTGCAGATACTTGCTTCCCATGGAGTGAATACACAGAGGGCAAGTTCACTTTCAGTTTGTTTCAAACATATTGAACTTCCTTCTGAGCGACTCGCTTTCATGATAACACATGGAGATTCTTGCATCTAGCTTGGATTGTGAGGAGTGTTTATGCCAAAATTGACGTTACAAACTCATAGGGCTTGAAACCTGACTCATAACTGCCTTGAATCCAAGAACGTCAGTGCATATGACATGACTGAAGATGCCAGCTACAGACACTTAAAAGTAGAAATGAATTTCTAGCAACGTAGAACTTGGCTGAAGCTATTTAGCTTCTTGAACTTGTTTAAGCATTCAATGAGAACATGGCTGATCTGAAACTAAATTCCATACTTTCCTTTGCCAGATTCCTCAGTAACTTTAATTAGAAAAATCTATCATTCTCAGTTTTAAAATTAACAATTGATATAATGTCAGATTTATAATCAGAAAGGGAATCAAGATATATGGGGAAAAGGGAGAACAGTGGAGTTGAGGATTGTTAGATTTGCCATGGTCTCATTGATGGAGGAGCATATTCAATCGGCTGAATGGCCTACTTCTGCTCATGCATCTTATGGTCAACTGCAGTTTAGGGAGAAAGGCTCCAAATTTCTACCGTGTGAATGAAAGTTTCCTAACTTGAATGAAAGCTCTTGGTCTAATTCTTTGACTGTGGCCCTTGTCCCAGATGACAGCTGACAGAAATAGTTTCTCTCAATTTCTTGCAGAATACCCCATCTGTTCCGGTTCTTGCTGTTCAGCCACTGCTGCTCACCGCAGTCAATATGGTTTGCCTGTCATGAGTAAGAAGTGGACAGAGACCGATCATAGTAAGTGCTACTGGCCTTTGCTATTCAGTGGTAAAATTTCCGTTGTCCTGCATGTATGGGTAATGGGTGGTGCCAGTAAATTAGAAATGGTAGATAACGAAAGGAATCTTCATTCTGATAATATCATGTGCCACTCAATCATTTAAGCCTGGTCAGTCATGAATGGATATGGGGAGCCACTTTGAAATCCAAAACATAGCTGAACACAATTTAATGTGATCAAAAATATGGAGGATTCATTGTTTTTAATGTGTTGTTGCTAAGCCTCATGAAGACCAATCGAAGACTGTCTTGTTGAAATGAACAGTGATTGGATGCTGGTTATCAGTGGGATATCTTCCGGCTGGTGAATTGGACATGTTCATTTGATGTATGTGGGTATGTAGGGTGGTGTGACGGTGATACTGGAGATACAAGATGGTTAAGGATTGCCAGTTTATACAATGGCAGGTGGTGCAGATTTTACTGAACTTTGTGTTAATCTATACAACTGGATTTATAAGGGAAAATTAGATAATCTGGCTAAAACTTATATGATAAATCATTGCCTGTTGTGCAATAAGAATGTTGACATAGTGTACAGGTTGTTGAAATGTGATACAAATTGAAATATTAACAGCATTATTCTAATGAATGGTGGAAACTTGTGAACATTAAAGTGGTAAATTCTCTACTTCCTGTATCTTTTCTCTTCATAGATTCCAATATGATGTTGCATTTGCAACAAAGAAACTGGTTCTTTCAGCCCTACTGACCCATGCTAGTGTTTATGTTTTTGTGCAATTGCTCCTCCCTACACTCTTACCTCTGAGTTCTCCAAGGATCTTTCCATGGTACTTTCCCATTTGTTTAGCTCTTTTGTTTCCACTTGGCAACACCATGCAAAAGGTTTTCACACTTTCACTGACTATACCCAATAACGCCATTTTCAAGACAACAAGGTGTAGAGCTGGATGAACACAGCAGGCCAAGCAGCATCATAGGAGCAGCAAGGCTGACGTTTCGGGCCTAGACCCTTCATCAGACGTCAGCCTTTCTGCTCCTATGATGCTGCTTGGCCTGCTGTGTTCATCCAGCTCTGCATCTTGTTGTCTCGGATTCTCCAGCATCTGCAGTTCTTACTATCTCACGCCACTTTCAAAATTTCCAAGCATCTTTTAGTTGTCGGATTTCTTGACTGACATTGGTAATCACATAATTAGAATTTGTTTTTGCCTTAGACCCCATGGTAACTGTCTGCATCTGGACTAGACTGTTAGGGAAGCTGGAATGATATTTGACCCTGAAATGAACTTCCAATCCCACATTCATGTTAGCAATGGCTTATCCATCTTTGTAACTTTGCTTGACTCTGTTCCACCTCAACTCATCTTTTAGTGAAAACCCTATCCATACATTGGTTACCTCTGAGCTTGATAATCACATTGGGTAGTCGCCCACATTTTAATCTGCATAAATCTTGAACTCATTCAATATTCACATTGAATCTGGTTATAGAGTCATAGAGTCGTACAGCATGGAAACAGACCCTTCGGTCTAACCAGTCCATGCCGAACAAAATCCCAAACTAAACTAGTCTCACCTGCCTGCTCCTGGCCTATATCCCTCCAAACCTTTCCAATTCATGTACTTATCTGAGAGTCTTTTAAACGTTGTAACTGTGCCCACATCCACCGCTTCCTCAGGAGGTTCATTCCACATGCAAACCACCCTCTGTGTAAAAAAAAATTGCCCCTTATGTCTTTTTCAAATCTCTCTTGTCCTTGTCCTGTAGTCTTGAAATCCACCACCCTAGGAAAAAGATACCTACCATTAATCTTATCAATACTCCTTATGATTTTATAAAACTCTATAAGGTCACCTCTCAATATCCTATGCTCCAGTAAAATGTGGGTCTGGGATGGGAAAAGATGCAGAGTAAAGCAGAAACTTTGTTTCTGATGTAATGTGTTAGTCACTCAGCAGCTGAGGTAGGTAGTTAATGATGTGAGTCAAATAAGATGCAGTGGGAAAATTTGCTAGTCTTCCTGAAAAAGAACTCTCCCTGATACTCGACAAAACTTGTACTTAGCCAAAACTAAAATAAAATTCGGTCCTTCGTGTCATCTTCACCAGTCGCCTTCCCACCTATTTTTCTGTCATCCGCAAACTTGGCAATAGTACATTGACTTCCCTTGTCTAAGTCATCAATGCACATTGCAAATAATTATAGCCCCAGCATTAATTTCTCCAGCAGCATTTTCAATTCTCTTAAGAGTATTGTGTAAAGACACAAAACACGGAAAAATACGATACAAGAATAGGCCCTTCGGCCCACCATGTCTGCACTGACCATGGTGCCATTCTAAAGTAACAAGATCTGCCTATACATAATCAGTATCCCTCTATTCCCTGCCTGATGGTGTGTCTGTCTAAATGCCTCATAAATTTTCTTATTATACCTGCTTCCACGATCTCCCCTGGCAGTATGTATCAGGCACCTACCACCCTCTGTGTAAAAAATGTGCCTCGCACATTTCCCTTAAACTTTTGTATTTGTCATGTACCTTGAAGAATTTCTATGCTTCTGAAAGTTGTTCCACTTGAGCCAAGTAGTCTTGTCTCTGTGGACTGTTAGCTTCTTCAGTCATGCTAAGTTTTCTGATAGGACAGTAACACCTACTACTGTATGAAGCACACAATCAACTAGATGTCCATTGATGTAGACAAGTTTTTTGGTTTTCAGTCACTCGGAAATAACAAGAACTGCCGATGCTGGAGTCAGAGTTAACACGGTGTGGAGCTGGAGGAACACAGCAGGCCAGGCAGCATCAGAGGAGCAGGAAAGTTAATGTTTCAGGTCGGGACCCTTCATCACGTCAACTTTCCTGCTTCTCTGCTGCTGCCTGACCTGCTGTGTTCCTCCAGCTCCACACTATATTGCCTCTGACTCCAGCATCTGCACTTCTTGCTCAGTGAGTTATAACCCGACTGCGAAACCTCTTCCAAGGATGCCCACCTTGAAGAAGTTGTCCTCCTCCCTCTGAAAAGACCTCAGTGGATCTCTCTCCCACTGCAACCCACTGGTGATCTCTTCCGCACAGTCCTGATGAAGGGTGTAAACTTGAAACATCGACTTTCCTGCTCCTCTGATGCTGTCTGACCTGCTGTGTTCTGCCATCTTCGCACTGTACTAACACAAGTTCTTTGGTTTGTCTGGATTATTCTATTTTTTTCCTTAGGGATCACTAATGCCTTTTGTACTCCTTACAGTCCTGACATTGCTGAGGTATCCCTATTTTCCAAGTGTGTCTGGCTTTTCTCTTTTTTCCTAGCCCACACTCCTGGTGTGTACTTCTTACCAGCTTCTGAATGATGTTTTGCCTTTAGAATGCTGCACTTGCCTTCTTGCTGCTTCCATATCTGTTGATGTTCTCAACTTGAAGACTGTCTATTTCCGCTTCTAAATATTACCCAACTTCACCCCTCTATCACCTTGTACTCTGCTCAGTCACCTATTCCTCTGTTATGTCTAGATGTGAACATTCCACAACAGTTCTGGCAACCTCACACATTATTCCCTACTTAAATTTGAGCTCATCTAACACTTTGCTGCCTATGTTTCACCCAAGTGCTCGTCACCCATTAATCCTCTGCTCAGAGATGAATCGTGAATCTGTCCTAAGCTGTATTTTGAATTTAAAATATTCACCCAGGATTTAAAATTGCTCCATGACCTCACCCCACTCTAATCTCTTTTAGCCCCACATCCCTCTGAGATATCTATTCTCATCTAATCCTGGCTTCCTGGATATTTTAATCCCTCCATCATTAGTGGCTATGTCTTCAGCTGCCAAAGTGCTAAGAACTAGAATCTCCTCTTTAAGCCTCTCTGACTTCTCTTACTCATCCTTTAAGGTGTTTCTTAAAATCTCTTTCTTTGACCAAGCTTTATCTGGCCTTATGTGATTCAGGATCAAATATTGCTTTGCAGTGCTCCTGTAAAGGGCCTTGTGACATTTCATCATGTTTAGTATCATGCGTAAATATAAGTTGTTGTGCAAGGGTGGCTTCTGAGACAACACAAGTCCAACAGGTCTGCACTGTCGGTTCGCTCAGTTGGCTGGCCAGCTGGTTTGTAACAGCGTGGGTTCAATTTCCACAATAGCTGAGGCTACTATGAAGGACTCTCCTTCTCAACCACTTCCCTTACCTACGCCCTGACGACTGTTAGGTTAAGCCACCACCAATCGTCTCTCTCTGACGGGAAAGCAGCCCAATGGTCTGGTAAGATTATGGTGACTTTATCATTACTGGAAAGCTCCAAGGTTTTATGCTGAAATCCTTGGGATGGATGGAAAATCACTGACAAGGTCCTTTCCAATTCTCTGATTTGTCTGGACGCTGTGTCACCAGCGAGCAGCTTCCATTCCTATTGCTTCCCTGCAGAGATTGCCTGGATCCTTATACCTTTTTTTTAACATTCAGTGTTGAATCATGTCTAATTTCACAGTTGCAATTAGGAGACCCGTGCAGAAAATTATAACATGAAAGAAACATTCCCAAAAAAATAATCTATTTGTCTTAGTTATGACATCTGGGCAGCGAGATCATCAAATGTGATTCAGCCAGCAGCAACAGAAACAGAAATCAAAGCAGTTTGAGTCGCTTGATTTGTGTCAGGAGGCAGGAACTGTGGAGGAGGTGGGTCCCAACTTTATGGGCCACAGGCCCAAACTCAGCTGAGACGACTGGAAACATTTGACTCTTATCTGGATCCGAGGGTCTGATGTGAAATGAGCCTGGGCTGTCTAAGCCTGGTTCCTAATGAAGCTACCCCCTCAGCACAAACCTTCCCCAATGCAGTACTAATTGGCAACCTCACACTGACAGGCCAGAGGATTGCTAGCTTAATGGGCGTACTCTTCAGAAGCCAAGCCGAAGACGTTAGGCTTGGAGCAGAGCAGAGAGAACTTTATTCTGCATTTGACTGCAGTGTAAAGCTACTGGTGTGGCTGCAGACACAGTGCTTCAAAGTGATTCAATGTGTGTGAAGTGTTTTGAGGTCCTCCTTAGATGTGATAAGACATCGTTTGAAATCATGTCTTTTTACTTCTCCTTAATTATACTATGCCCGAATGGAATGATTGGAACTGACACTGGATACTTAAATTGAAAATGTTCTATTCTCAATGCTTGTTGCGTATAATATTATTTTTGAAGAAAGAAGTATTGAACATTCTGTCTATGCACAGCATTACTATGTCATGTAATTTTAATTGAATAGCTATTTCGATTTAATTAACTTAACAATAACTTGTACCACAATAACCCACAACAGGCCTGTTCAAAAATATTTCAATTTACTAATGCGTTCCATAATTAATCTGATTAGACTCCTTAAATATAACATTCAAGAGTTCATGCTGCATCAATTAAAGTTTGATTACCATTAAACTCCTGGTGTCAACAGTTAACGTTGTGCATTGTAAAATCTGAACCAGATGTTGCAGAGTTTCGTTAGAATTGGCACTTTTCAATAAATCTTTTGTGTTGACCATCCTGTGAACTGTCTGCACTAGGAAACAGGGCAATAGCTCACTTTATAATCTTGAGTAATTTCCTCACAGATACCCATGTTGTCTAAACTTCACTCTTGCAAATGCACCTCTTATTTGCAAGTCAGAAGGATTGCACCTGACCTTATCTATATTGACTATTTGTATGAGCAATCAAATGACCCCATTATCTTATAGGCTGCTTGCAGAGATGGAGGGCTTGTTTTATGAAGAGAAATTGACCAGTTTTAATCTCTGAGTTTAGAAGAATGAACAGAGATCTAATTGAGTTATATATGATGCAAAAGAGAACTCACAAAGTAGATATAGAAAGGCTGTTTCTCCACGTGGGACAATCTATAACGAGAGATCACTGTTTTAAGATAAGGAGTAGCGGAGAATGAAGGGCAATTACTTCTCTCAAAGGGGTCATGAATCTATGGAATTCACGACACCTGAGGAAGTGGATGCTGGATCATTGAGTAAATTTGAGGAGGAGATAGACAAATTTTTAATGCATAGTGGGTGAAGGATAATGGAAAGTGAATTGAGGCTGAGATGAGATCAATTGTGATCATATTGAATGGAGGAGCAGGCTCAAGGGGCTGAATGGCCTACTCCTGCTCCTAGCTCTTATGGTCTTATTTTTATATGTCATTCCATAGCCTCAAGCTTTTCTCCACTAGTCTGAATTTTTCCATTTTTTCACTTTTTCCTGGATGGTGTCAAGAGTCTTGAGTATTGTTGGAGCTGCACACATTCAAGAAAATGGAGTGTATTCCATCACAATCTTGACTTGTGCCCTTTAAATGGTGGACAGGCTTTGGGGAGTCAGGATATGAGTTATTCACAGCAGGTTTTCTAGCTTTTGTAGCCACAGTATTTATTTCGCTAGTCCAATTCAACTTCTGGTCAATGGTAAGCCCCAGGTTGTTGATAATAGGGGTGTCAGTAATACTAATGTCACTGAATGTCAAGGGATGATTTTTAGATTCTGTTTTGTTGACTGTGGTCATTTAATTGGCACTTGTGTGGTGCAAATGTTACTTGCCACTTGTCAGCACAAGCTTGGATACTTTTCAGGTCTTGTTATGTTTAGACATGGGCTACTTCAGTATTTGAGGAATGGTGAATGTCGCTGAACATTGTGCAATTATCAGTGAACGTCTTCACTCCTCTTATGATGATGAGAAGGTTCTTGATGAATTAGTTGAAGATGATTGGATTGGGAACATTAACCTGAGGCACTTCTGCAGAGGTACCCCGGAACTGAAATGACGAACCTCTAACAATCAGAACCATCTTCCTCTGCTCCAGGTATAACTCTGACTGGTGGGAAATTTCTCCCCTGCTTCCCATTGATTCTACTCTGCCATCTATTTGTTCTCCTAATTGCCAAGTATTGAGCAGTTCTGTTTACCTTGATGTCCTCTCACTGTCTGATGCTGACATTTCCTCAGCCGATGGGAAAGAAGCAGAGGTTGTGTAATAAAGGCACAAATCATGATTTTAAAACAATCTTGCAGATATTTTCTCGTGTTCCCAGGGTGCTCTACATGTTGAAGAGGTGGATTTCAAGTACTAGATCCCTCAGTGTTTGAGGATCTTGTGAACCTTAGGAGAGATTTAGATGCTTTGAAGGAAATTACAGCACAATAGCAGGCTATTCCCTCAACTATTCTAAACTAGTGTTTGTGCTTCATTCCAGCTTCCTCCCAATTTCCTTCATCAAACCCCATTAGTATACCAATCTATTCCTTTCTCCCTCATGTGATTATCCAGCTTTCCCTTAAATGCATCATCTATTTTAACATCTTAACTGTTCCTTGCAGTAGTGAGTTACACATTTTAATTTCTGTGGACAAAGAGTCTCCTGAATTTCTTATTGAATTTATTTCTATCTTCAACGTATCAACCTTAGTTCTGGACACCCCCTCAAAATTGGAAATCTTTTATTGGTGTTTATTGTATCCACCCTTTTCTTAATATAAAAAAAATCAACTACTTTAGAAACAAAATGAAAAAATAAGTGTTAAGAATTGTATCAAAATAATAATGCATTTTCTTTTTGATCAGAAAGGTTAGAAAAGATTAGCTGCTTTATTATTTCCTGGGCATACATCTACAATTTTAAAATTACTTGTGCAAATACATTTTGAAATCATTCAGCTCTGACAATCCTCTGTGAAGTTCCGATTCTTTAGGTTATAATTATTGGCAATTTCTTGAAGGGGAGGAAAGAAACTGTAATTTAATTGTCAGTTTAAATCTTCAATGAACACAGAATCAGCACTGCACAAATACCCAAGCACTCAAATATTTGGCGGAAGCTCAGGCTTTAGCACCTAATTAAGCATCACGCACTGCAGATTAAGAGAATACATTTCTGAACTTTTGTCATGATTGCATTTTTTTGTTCTGAGGCACTAGTTATAGGACGTCAGTGAAGTTGCTGCCTCTTCTGTACCTCCCTGTCTCTAATTAGTACCCAACCATTGCACTAATTAGTGTAGGTGGCCCGCTGCTGCTCATCAAACTCGCAGGTTGAAAGAAAGATGAAAAAAATAATAATGAGGACTTGAAAGAGGAAACCACGCATTATCAAGTTATACCAGTGAGCGACAGCCATTACGAAAAGGCCAAAGGTTATCAGTTGGAGGGGAAAGGAAAACAGGATCCCTAGTCCCTAATATTGTGCTCATTTTCAACAGTCTTAAATTTCATTTTTGGAAGGTAAGCATCACTGGTAAGGCCTGATTATTGTTGGCCATCACTAATTGCCATTGGGAAGATGGCGATGAGTCACTGTTTTGAACTCCAGGATGAAAGTAAACCCAAATGTGTTGATTCGATTACCTGTTCAATGGAACAAATGCCCTGTTGTCTGTGTTCAGAGGGCAGCTAAGAATCAATCATATTGCTGTGGATCTGGCTTCACATATTGGTCAAGTTGGCAGATTTCCTCCCCTTAAGGACATTGGTAAATGAGATGGATTTCTGCCAAAATGCAGTTGCTTCATGATCATTGTTAATGAGACTAGCAACTCATTTTCAGTTTTACTCATGCCCTGAATTTAAATTCCAGGCGCATGGTGAGATTGGAACTCAGCTCTCCAGAATGTCAAGGTTTTTAAGAAGCAAAGTCACTGAAATAGCTCTGCACAGACTGGCATCCCATCACCATTTACACGTGAACAGTCCTTGACTGTAGTGCTGCCTCACACAGAGTCAGGCACCACAGTGCCAGTATCTCTGACGCTCAACTTTTCTATGCCAGCCAGGGATCCCTAATTGGATCAGATTAACAGCCTCAGCTGTTTCTGTAATGCCCAGCTGGGCTGACCTCGTAACAGTTACCACTGACCTAGTATCCCTCTGTTCTATTTGGAAATACCCAGCAGATTGGAATTGTTGCCCATTGCAGATTGCAGCTGGTTTACAACACACTGGAATCAATGGATTAAAAGTTGGATGGGTTCTACAATGGCTCGGTGGTTAGCAGTGCTGCCTCACAGCGCTAGGGACCCACATTCAATCCCAATCTCAGGCTACTGGCTGTGTGGAGTTTGCACATTCTCCCCGTGTCTTTGTGGGTTTCCTCTGGGTATTCCAGTTTCTTCCACAGTCCAAAGATGTGCAGGTTAGGTGGATTGGCCATGCTAAATTGTCCAGGGATATGCAGGCTAGGTGGATTAACCATGGCAAATATGAGGTTACAGTGATAGGATAGGGGAGTGGGTCTGGGAGGGTTGCTCTTCAGAGGGTCAGTGAGGACTTGATGGACTGAATGGCCTGCTTCCACATTTTAGTGATTCTATGATTCTACAAAGGATCTTGAGGTCACTGCAGATAGCAAAATTGGAAGTGAGGCCTGAGATATTTATTTCTATTCCTAGCTCTGTGTGTATGCCAAGATACTTCAGTCATTATCAATGAATATCATAATAACCTGGTATCTTTTTCTCTATTGGGAGCCAATAGTAATCAGATAGGGGATGACTCAGGAGTGAGTTGCTTCCATTCTTTCCCACAGACAACTTGGAAAACCATTCAACAGGAATCTTAATCCCCAAATCTTTTAAAGAACTAACAGTGAGACAAATATTTAGAGCAAATAAGGGAATGATACAAAAATCTTCCAGGAGAGGAAACTGAGAAACAAGAGAAAGGAAATCTATTGTCTATGGGACTGGGAAACTTTGATATACAAACGATCATCAAAAAGTACCAGGAACATTAAAGCAGGAACTAAAATACTTACATTTTGATAGTAATTTAGACAAGTGTAGGCAATGCTTATTTCTGTTGCTTGGTATTTCTTCAAAAAAAATCTTGCATTTATACAGCACCCTTAATGGACCTTAGGATGTCCCAAAGCTCTTCACAGCCAATGAAGCTTGTTTGAAATGCAGTCTGATGTAATGCAAACAACATGGCAGCTAATTTTATAGTCATGGAGAACATTGGTCAGTTCTATTCATGCCAGCTGTCTGCTAAATCAGTTTAAGTCCCACTTTCATGTGCTCTCTTTGCACCTTTGCAAATTTTCTAATAGAAAAATTCCAAAAGTGTGATGGGGTCTAGATCATCACCTTCGAAGGAGTTAGTTAATGGATAACTATTGTCCAGCACTGGGACAAGCCTCTCCAGTTCCTTTTCAGAAAAATGAGTTCTTTTATATCTTCATCGGGAGGGGACTTGGTTTAAAGTCTCATCTAAAAGACTGTAACTTCAACATTACAGCTCTCCCTTAGCCACTGAATTATCAACACAGAGTATATGCTCAGTACTCCAGACTTGAATCAATAGCTTTCTAAATGAAAGGCAGACTAGCCAAGGAGCCAGGGCAGCTGACAAAGATAGAGGGCTCCGATAAAAGGCTCCCAATTGACCAGTTTGCCTCTCCTATTCCAGATGTTGCTTGATTAACTATGAATTGCCATCATGCTGTACCCGAACACTTTGCCTGCTGCACGTGAAAATGTGGCTTGTGATTGAGCAACAGCCACTAGCCTGTGGCATGCCACTTTCCATGTACTTGTGACTTAGGCACAGGGCATAAGGGAATGGCATCCCTGAAGCTGAGATTCCCCTAACTCTTTAAAAGTAATAATTCAAGATGCAAATGTTGCATTTAGTTGAATGCATTAATTCTTAAGAAGGCAATAGCTGTAAACGGATGTTTGACGGAGTGTAGATTATATGGAGGACGGTGTATGCATTCTACAAATCTTCCAGTCCTACGCAAGGCAAAAAATATACTAAGACCCTTCGTTGGTAATGATTTTTTTACCATTATTTCTCTGTTTCAACCTTTAATTGTTTTTCCCCTTTTGACAAATCTACTTTCATGGACCACATAAGAACCTATTCCATAATTGACCATTAACCGTTGGGTACTTGGTCAGAGAATGTCAATAGGGTATTGGATCCATCTATCACAATCAATTTCAAAATGCTTCTCCTATAACATGTATATATATAGAATCCCAAGCATGTGTAGAAGCAGGCCATTCAACGCATCGAATCTCATTGACCCTTCCAAGAACATCCTACCCTGAACAGCCTGTCCCCATAACCCCACATTTACCATGGCTAATCCACCTAACCTACATATGTGTACACTGAGGCAGGACACCCATGCAGACACAGGGAGAACATACAAACTCCACACAGACAATTGCCCAAGGCTGGAATTGAACCCGGGTCTCCGGCGCTGTGAGGCGGCAATATTAACCACCAAGCCACCATGCTGACCCACACAAACACACACGTGTACACATATAGCATAGACTTAGTTAGTCTCAGCTGGTTTTGAGGAGATGTGTGGCTGTGGAAATCTCTTTAGTAGCTCAGGTCAAGGAAAGGAGGATTAACCTGAGGCCTGCTCCTCAGGGCTCAGTCAGCATGATAAAATGTTTGCTACTGTGCTTTAATAGCCTTAATTAACAATATGTAGTTCTTTGGGATGGCAGAAAGGAGAAACAGGATCACTGATTCATCGTGCAATGTGGCCTTGGCAAGTAATGTGTTCTTGTTCAGAAACTTGGATTTCCACTGCCTGTGGAAAGTTGCAGTACTCAATAGGCTTATGATAATGGATTGGATTTGATACTGGGCTAGTAACCCACAATCCTGGACTGGCAATCCAGAGATGTAGTTTTAAATCCCATCACAGCAGCTTAAATTCAGGACATCGATAATAATATGCTGTCAGTTGGTGACTATGAAATGACTGCAACCACCTGTCAGGTTCACTGGTGTCCAAGGATTCTGCTGTTCTTACCATTCCTAAGCAGGTCTAAGTGTGAGCCCAGATCCACAGCAATGTATTTTCTCTTAGTTGTTCTGTGAGGTAGCCTAGTGGTTGTTCCAAATAACTGCAAAAGAGGCTTTCATACAGTCAGTGATGCAAGAATGTAGCTGATCAGCTCTTCAAGGGCAAAGAAGGATAGCACATAAATGATGGCCTAGCCAATAAAACTGTGCAGATGTTCCCACATTTCTACCGGAATGATGACTTCTATCTTTCAAAAATTCCATCAATCAACTTACTTCATTTTGGCTTCACCAAAACACTTCTGGACTTTTACTGAGAATATCGTTAGAGGTTGGACTTTCAGTTGGCAATTACTCAATTGGTAAAGATTTGGTCTCTCTTCAGAGGTAAATTCAGGGAGCTCATCATCCCTTGACACTATCAGGTCAACAATGTCAACATTCTGAAAGCATCAATGGAGAGGAGGCAGAGTTAATGTTTTTGGGTCCAGTGACCCTGCTACCTGCTGGGATTTGCCAGCAATTTCTGCTTCTGTTTCTGATTTCCAGCATCCACACTTCTTTGAGTTTTTATGTTTAATGTAAACACTCTATCTCGCAGCATCCTGGGCTGTACATTACTCATGTGCTGCTCTGAATCCTGTAGTTCTATTATACAACAGTACTGTATAAGCCAAAATATCTTCATTTTGTGACCAACAGCTCCATCAATTAAAACTGTAAATATTGATGAATGTAATAGTCTTGGTTATGTTGTTTGTGTTTGTATGCTTTCTTGCCGCGTGAAAAGCTAACCAAAAAACCCTACAAGTTAAATTACACATTGGACTAAAAGAAAAGAAAGTCAAATTTGCAATTATAATGCGCCTTTCATGACCTCAAGGGCTTCCGAACCAGAGAAGTATTTGGAATAGTTGTTACATTGCGGTGTAGAAAAGTGCAGTAGCCAATTAGGGCACACCAGCGATCCATAAACAGCAATGAGATGAGTAGTCAGATAATTGGCACTTTGAGGTGTTGACTGAGGGAAAAAATGTTGCTCAATAGGCATCTACACAACTTGTCCCGTCTTCCTAAATTCTTCGATTCAATTCTGCTGATCCAGAGACTGGTTCACCGCACCTGTAGCTATGTTAGAAACCTATTGATAGTTAGGTGTGACAACCTATCAACATTTAAATGGATTCAACACTGGCCCAATATGATGCATGGCTGTGTCTCCATTTAGTCCTTATTCCCCCAAGCAATTAGCCCGGTCATGTGCAGTGAGTGGATATTCAAAGACTTGAACCACTGACTCAGAGCACTGTGATAAAAAGGCCTTCAAATTGCTTGTCTGACAGCACCACTCATTAAGATGTCTTTCCCCAATGAGCATTAGCTGTGCTTGGACTCATCCTTGCAAATGAACAGTGTGAAGTGTCTCTTAACCTTCAGGATACAATCACAGCTCAGTTCACCAATATTAAAGCCAAAAGAAAATGTTAATTACTCGGGAACAAAAGTTGAGCATCACATTAGATTCTAGATGTTTATCAGTTGCGGCTGCTGGACCAAATGATTTGTCCTCTCTTTGTCTTTGTCTCTGTCCTCCTCTTCTTGCTCCATCACATTAGATTCTAGATGTTTATCAGTTGCAGCTGCTGGACCAAATGATTTGTCCTCTCTTTGTCTTTCTCTCTGTCCTCCTCTTCTTGCTCCATCCACCCACGTCATTCAGTCTCAGGAGTCAAAAGCCTTTTGTTTCAAAGAAACTTTTCAATTTGCTTCATGACGCAGCAAGCATCAGTCTAGTAGCAATTAGGGGATTTAAAGAAACTAAAACAAAATTGACAAACCTCGCTTGAGAAGTTTATAACAGAACTTGTTTTAGGGTTAATTGTAATCATGGATTGAAAGAGAGAGAAATAACTTTCTAAAGGTTCTTAATGGCTTTGCTTGCAGCTATTTTTAAACTCCACCTTGATAACTCGAATAGGGCACAGATCAAACTGATTTATTACCATTTACCAATTGTCAATCTACTTGTCCATCCTGATAAGAAACATTGATAATTAAGTAAATCTTATTCCAGAGCTGCACATCCGTACCCTGGTTAGTGCTGATTTATGCCCTGAGATACCTGCCTGAAATTCCATCCATGTTATTTCAGAGGAATTTCCTTTGTTCTTTGGTGCTGCATACTCTTGTCTTCCTTATCATCATCTAATCTTTCTGTTCCTTGTGTACGAACTTACATTAAATCCCATTCACCTATCACCCGGTGATCTCTAGTTTTCAGTGGCTTCCAATTAGCACAGAGACATAGAAATTAGGAGCAGGAGTAGGCTATTCGGCCCATCGAGTCTGCTCCACCATCCAATATGATCACGGATAATCGTCTATCTCAATGCCATAGTCCCGCTTTCGTTGTATACTACTTATTGGTTTTACTACCTTAAAAAAAATCAATCTCCTCTTGAATATATTCAGTGACCCAGTCTCCACTGACTTCTGACATAGTGAATTCCGCAAGCTGACAGGGTGGCACAGTGGCTCAGTGGTTAGCACTGCTGCCTCACAGCGCCAGGGACCCAGGTTTGATTCTAGCCATGGGCGACTGCCTGTGTGGAGTTTGCAAGTTCTCACCGTGTCTGCCTGGGTTTCCTCTGAGTGCTCTGGTTTCCTCCCATGGTCTAAACATGTGCAGGTTAGGCAGATTGGCCATGCTAAATTGCCCCTAGTGTCCAGGGATGTGCAGGCTTGGTGGGTTAGCCATGGGAAATGCAGGGTGATAGAATTTGGTGGTGGGTCTGGGTGGGATGCTCTTTGGAGAGTAGGTGTATGTTCAATGGGCTGAATAGCCTCCTTCCACAATGTAGGGATTCTGTAATTCTGTGACCAGCCTTTGAGTGAGGAAGTGCATTCTGATGTCAGTCCTAAATGACCTATTCCAAATCCTGAGTTTGTGACCCCTGGGTCTAAACTTCCCAATCAGAGAAAACATTCTCATTGCACCCACTTATGTCTACCCTATCAGAATTTTATAGGTTTCAGTCAGATCCTCTCTCATTCTTCTAAATTCAACTGAATACAGACCCAATTGAAATAAGAGATAACAAGGTGTAGAGCTGGATGAACACAGCAGGCCAAGCAGCA
>NC_063353.1:41695877-41732568 GCF_021869965.1 Rhincodon typus
TGCTGCTTGGCCTGCTGTGTTCATCCAGCTCTACACCTTGTTATCTCAGATTCTCCAGCATCTGCAGTTCCTACTATCTCTGAACCAATTGAAATAATCTCTGTTCTGAAAAAAAAACAGTCCTGCCATCTCCTGGTATCAGTCTAGCAAACCTTTACTGACTCCCTTAATGGTAAGGATACCCACACTTAGGTAGAGAGATAAAGACTGCACACAATACTTCAGGTACGGTCTCAAGAAGGCTCTGTATGACTGCAGGGTGACATACTCATGTCCGAATTTAAATCCTTTTGCGAGGAAGGCCAATATACCATTTGTATGCCTATAAATTTGCATTTATTCCATGCAATACTGCATCTGCTATATGTTTACCCACACACTAAAATTGTCTAGATCATCCTCCAGCCTCCTCACAACTCCAATCATAGTTTATTTTGTGTCATCAGAAAATTTGGAAATAATGTATTTGGTTCCCCCATCCAAGTCATTTATATATCTATATTGTGAATAGCCAGGGCCCAAGCATTGATCCCAAATTGCACCCCACTACGTGCCACATGGAAAAAGAAAATGTATCTGTTCCCACTCTCTGTTTCTGCTTTGCAAACTGATTTTCAGTCTATGCCAGTATATTGCCCCCAAACCCTGATGATTTAATTTTGCCCAACACTATCTTGTCTGGGACCTGATCAAGAGCCTTCTTTAAATCCAAATGCACCCTATCCACTGGGTTTCCACTATCTATTCAAATTGTTACATCCCCAAAAGACTCCAGTAGATTCATTAAGCATAATTTCCTTTTCATAAATCCATGTTGCTTTGTCCAATCCCATTGATGCTATCTAAATATTCTGCATCACTCTGTTTTTAATGGTAAACTTTAGCAGTTTTCTATTACTGAAGTTAGACTAACTTGTCTGTAATTCTCTGTTTTCTCTTTCACTCCATCATTTTTAAATAATGGAATTACATTTACTGTCCCCTACAGCCTGTTGGAACTGATCAAGTATCTATAGAAATGTGGAAGATGACCACCAAAGTATCAAATATTTCCAGGACTGTTTTCTTTAGTTTAGATATTTAGGCGTTGGGGATTTATCAGCCTTTGAACCCATTAATTTTGATAGCACCATTTCTTTTTACATTGGTATTGGCTTTCTTCAATTCCTCCCTCTCACTTTATTCCCTAACATTTCCAGGAAATTATTTGCGTCCTCTTTTGTGGAGACAGCACCTACATATGTGTTCAAGTCTTCTGCCATTTCTTTCTTCGCCCCTATTACAACTTCACTTATTTCTGACTGTAAGGGATGTACATTTGTCTTTGCAAATTTTTTCGTCTTCACATACTTATTGATGCCTTTACAGTCAGCTTTAATGTGCCCTGCAAGTTCACTCTTGGTCTTCACAAGAGGTGTACAAGATGATGAGAGGCATAGATAGAGTGGATAGCCAGAGACTTTTTCCCAGGGCGGAAATGACTATTACGAGGTGGCATAATTTTAAGGTGATTGGAGGAAGGTATAGGGGAGATGTCAGAGGTAGGTTCTTCACACAGAGAGTGGTGGGCGTGTGGAATGCACTACCGGCAGTGGTAGTGGAGTCAGGTACTTTGGAGACATTTATGTGCCTCCTGGATAGGCACATGGAGGATAGTATAATGTAGAGTGTGCAGGGTGGATTGATCTTAGTAGGATAATAGCTCGGCACAACATCGTGGGCCGAAGGGCCTGTCCTGTGCTGTACTGTTCTATGTTTCATGTTTTTTTTACTTCCCCCTTGTTGATGAATCTTTTTGTCCTCTTTTGCTGAAGTCGAAATTGATCCCAGTCCTCAGGCTGGCTGGTTGAAGTTTTAAAGTTGTGTCCTGTTTTACAAATTCCTCTGCAGACACGCCCCCTCCCTATCTCTCTCATCTCCTCTGCCAGTCCCTGATATTTGCGCATTGCCATATCTGACCTTGAAAGGATGCTCCATTTTACATGTTCCACCGCTGATAGCCACACCTGGGTCCAAAGCTGTGGAATTGCCTCGTAATCCTCTCTCTCCCCAGATGCTCTGTTATGCTTTTGATCACCTGCCCTAACATCTTCTTTTGTAGTTTAGAGGTAACGTTTAGTATGGTGCTTATATAAAACCCTAGGACGCTGAACAACATTCAAAGAGCTATATAAATGCAAATTGACACTGTTGTTGTTGCTTTAGATAATGATGGCTTTGCAGAGCACGGTGACAACATGGAAACAATTAGAAGGGGTCACCAAAGGAACTGAAATTCACTGAGGTTGTGCTTCACTGCGAGTTGTGGCATCTAGTTAATAAACTATTTAGTGTATGATATTCTTTCTCAATGCCATTTTTTTATTCAGAAGGGTGAATGTGTAACTGTACGTTTATCTACTCGACTGTTGACTACAGACTCCTAGTAATGCAGCAAAGATTGAGAGGTAGCACAGACTAAATTCCTTGCATATTGAGAGAAAATTAAGTTGTGAAACTGAAACTGAAACCATACTAATTAAACCAGACTTGAAGATTAATAAATCAAGAGGCTTTTTTCTTGTGAAATGGCAAACCTGTTGGTAAAATCTCAGCAGTTACTCGCACCTTTGCAAACAGGCGATGTGGAAGGAGAGGCTCTGGCAGGAAGAGTAAAATACATAAGCACGTTGCTTGCATAGGATCAAGATGAGATGCTTTTTGGATCAGATCACAATCATGTCAAGCAGGCAGTGACATGCATGAGAGCTACAGCTCGTGTCTCAAGAAATGTCAGCCTCTTGTACATCAATAGAACAAAATGACTGAACTGCAACAAAACAAATTAGCTTCTGCTATCATTCAGTCTTTCTTGTTTTTATTTCAGAGATTGCAGAGCCAGGAATTATGAGATTCCTCAAAAGAAAAGAAAGAGGGCAATGCTGAAAATCTGAAGTAAAACAAAAACAAGGAAAACTGGATATTTACAGCAGGTGGAGCAACACCTGACATGATAGAAGAGTTTAGGAACAGGGGTATTATCTTAAGATTTGAGAAAAATTGCCCAGGGGAGAAGTCTGAAAGTATTTCTTCACACAAAGCCTAGCAGAAATTGGGAACACTGACTCCCAAAATAAAACTGTTGAGACTGGATGTCTCAAAAAGTTTAAAAAATAAGATCAGTCAAATTTTGTTTGGCCAGGATAAGGTGATTTCTTATTTGTCAGTTGACAAGCTGTGACACTGAGAGAAATGCTAATATGGAATTAAAGTTAGTAAAATGTCAGTTTTCACTTTATAACTGTGATATAATGTTAACTGAAACTTAAGTTTCTGTATCTTAATATATGATCATGTTAATGGCGTTGAGATACAGATCAGATGAGATCTAAGAGGCTGATTGGTCTACAAAACAGTCTCTATTCATGCACTACCTTTAACTTAATAACATGTCCCAATGTGCTTCATAGGAACATTATAAACAATGTATGACACCAAGCCATGCAAGAAGCTATTAAATCAGATGACCAGAGATGTGGTCAAAGAGTTAGATTTTATGGAGTGTCTTAAAGGAGGGATGAAAGGTAGGGAACTGAGTAGGGAAGGAATTCCGCAGCTTAGGTCCTTGGTCAGTATAAGCTGTTGTTGCTTGTACACAGACAAACATGAAACAATTGCAGTTTGGGATGCTTAAGAGGCTACAATTATATGCGTGCGAACTATCTGGAAATTAGATGGTGCTGCCCCATTGAAATCTGTACAGGGGGAGCAAGACTGAATGGGGTGTTCTGCTGTGAGCTAACATAAATTTGGTGGGTTGTGCAGCTTCTGCTGCACCATAAGTGACTCTATCTCAGAGGGTTGTGGGGCCAGAGGAGATGACAGAGAAAGCTAAGACCTTAAAAAAAAGAATAGGAATTTCAACATCAAGATGTCACTTGACTAAGGCCTGTGTAGGGCAGTAGGCACAGAGGCGACAGATGAACAGAGGTTTGGATAATCTCACGTTTATGGAAGGCAAGATATGAAAGACAAGCCAGAAGTGTATTGGAATAGTTAAGTCTAGTGGTAGCAAAGGCATGAAACAGGGTTTCTGCAGTGGATGAGCTGAGGCTGGAGTGAAGTCCAGCAATGTTATGCAGGTTGAAATGAAGCAGTTATAGTGAAGGTATGGTTGTGAATACCAGACGCGAACCCTGGGGTCAAATATGACATCAAGATTTCCAACATAATATGTTCGTCTAAGTCTACTTTCAGGGAGAAAGATGAAGCTGATAGTTAGAGATTGGAGTCTGGCACTGTAAAAACATGGCATCAGTTTTCCCAATGTCTTTTTCTTGGGGGGAATTTCTGCTCATCCAGTCCTGGATGTGAAATAACTAGGTTGATCATTTAGCGGCGAAGTCACACTATTAGTACTGCTGGTTCTCCTATTGATTTTTTTCTCATTGTCTGTTCTAGATTAATTTTTATTTTTCTACTTGAGATTGACTTTTTTCTACTTAATCTAATCTGTCTCTGTAAACCTTTTAAACTTTGGAAGTTCTTGCCTTTTGTCCCTTTTCAATGGTGGGAACAAGTTGCAAAATCCTTATTGTTTGCCAGTCATCCCTTAAATCCCATTTTCGTAGCGGATGGGAAGTTCATAATTTAGAGATTGACATGAGCACATCAGTATAACAACCACCATTGATTCATAATGATTTCAACCCTTTAGAGGGTGTCCTGGAGACACACCTCAAAACTGGCGTCTGGTCAAGTCTGGATGGATAAACAGATTTCTGATGCAGGAGAGGTTAACATTCACCAACAACAAAACAGAAAATGCTGGAAAAGCTCAGCAGATCTGTGGAGAGAAATCAGAGTTAACGTTTTCGGTCGAGTGACCCTTTCTTCAGAAGTTCTGAGGAAGGGTCACGCCACCTGAAGCACTAACTCTGATTTCTCTTCACATGTGCTACCAGACTTGCTGAGCCTTTGTAGCACTTTCTGTTTTTATTTCTGATTTTCAGCATCCACAGTTTTTATTTGATTTTTATTAAAATTCACCAACTTTGGCAAGTATAACCTAAAACAAAAGCTAAACTTAATGTAAGATGATAGCCTCATCTGCAAGGGCCTTCCATCAATAAAATAGGGCATATAAAACCAGGGATAATCAGAGGAGCTTGACACAATACAGGCTACAGATCAGTGCCGGATAAAGCTCTCTGCAGTGCCACTAATGCCCACTTCGCCGACTCAGAAACTGTTGACGTTGTCACTGCAAGGAGAGGACTGAAGAAAAGGTAAAAAAAAATGTGTGCTCTGCAGCACTGTCATCCCTTACCTTAATGAGCACAAGAATTAATATGGATCAGGACTGGCATTCTGCAAGGAACGACATCCAAACCCTGTCTGTTCAACCTGCTTCACTCTGGGTGGATTCATTTCACTCCAAAGATAAAATGTTGCAAGCGATAATTATAAACTTATAAGGAAATACAGCTGAGAGGTTAGGAAGAGCGCCTTAAGAACTAATGAGAAAAGATGACAAGCTAAAATTAAACCAAAACACTGAGTGTGAACAAACCATTATCAGCCTGGTCATTAGCATCACAGATCTTAAAAGAATGACAGAATCATCGATGTGATTCTTGAACAAAACCTGTCAACCGCTGATTGGTAATTAAAAATTAAAGATGGCACAAAATTATGTACACGTCAGAGAAACATTGAAATTAGAAGTTGCACACGTTCGTACACTTGTACTTTGCAGGAATATTTTTATTACAATGATAAGGAACCTGTTTTTATTCATTAAGCAGTAAGCATGCCACACTGAGATATTGTCGTTCTTTGGTCAAGGAAGCCTAGAGACAAAAAGAATAAAAGGACCTTGATCTGTCATGGCTTCCAAGTCTTCGAGATGGTGTCTAGGCAAAACCAACCATTGTCTGTCAGTGTTTCTGTGTGGAGAAAAATGTTTATTTCAGTTTTGCAGGCAGTGACTGAACTTGCAAAACTTGGAACACAGTATCGAACATTATGTGTGATTCTACAATTGGACAACATTTGCTGGACAGTCCTGAGTGTGTGAAGAAGTATGCTGATCACTAATTTCAGAATGTCAGTTGGGCTTGCTTTGTGTGGCACATTTGGCTACACTGGAAGCTAGATATATATTAATATATGGGAACATTCACACATTCTTTGCAGACGGAAGGAACATGTAGACACGCTGTCTGTTTCAACTCAACAAAACAGGCAACACCCATTCACTGCTTAAGTTCTCAGTGCAACGCCCTGCAGAATCAGATTCCACTCCCCCCACCGCATTGAGTTTAAAATTTAAACGTTCTCTGTGGCATCATGTCTACCAATCAGAACCCACTCAGCAACTAATCAGAAATCAGACTGTACAAATGTTGGCTTTTCTCTTGAATTGATAGACTTACAAAATGTCCTGATCAGTGCAAGGTGAAAAGTTTTGACAACATGTGCCTTTCTGCAGCAATAAGGTAAAGTTACATAGCCCTATTCTCTTATTAGAGAGAGACAATTGTTTAACCTGAGAGTTACCACATCACAGGCAAGGGGCAAGGATCAGAAAATAAGACCTACATGGTGACCTCAGCGAGCATTGAAATTGAGCCCATGCTGTTGGTGTCATTTTGTCACAAATTAGCCATCAAACCAACTGAGCTTTCAGCAATAATCATTTAAGGAACAGTTGGATGGAGGCAATTTTGTTGGTCAGTTGCATTTGTCACTTACATCTATCTTGTCACCTTGTACAAACATACTGGCTATGGAAATCAACTTTGCATCCTGTGTAAACCTGAAAAGAGCAGCCTTTCTTTGTGGTTCGATTTGGTAAATACATGACACTGGGTGGATGCTAAACCAGAAAGACTATTTGCACCAAGTACTCACTATTGGTAATGTTGACCTATCAGGATTTCTGAAGCAGGGAGGAGAAATCAGTTCATTCCTGCTTCAAATAGCCATCCAGCAACCTGTGCTGGAAAGGGCCCACATGGACATTGGAAAATTAGGGATTCAACTTCAATTGCCAGTCTCCTACACCTGAACAACTGGTTCCAAATCAAGAGTCATGCATCTTAAAGTCATTGACTGTTTGCAATGAGATTTGCTAAAAGAAAGTCTGTGTAAATATCAATCTCTCTGCTAACACTGGCTGCCAAGAGAAGGGTCACACATAAGAAATGAGCATTGGATAAGACATTTATAAAATAAATGAAGCAACTATTCACTTTTCACAACTGCATCATGCCCTGAAATACTTTACAGTGAATTATACTTCAGCATTTGACTTGATGAGACAGTGATGTGGTGGTCATGTAGCTAGACGAGCAATCCAGGATCCCAAATTTTGGGAGCATGTTTTTTTTAAATCCCAGCAAACCAGATGGTGAAATTTGAATTCAATGAAATTTGGAATTAAAAAAATCTAGCCTAATATGAATCACGTAACGACTATCAATCATTGTAAAAAATACATATGGTTCACTAATGTCCTTTAGGGAAGGAAATCTGCCATTCTTATTGATTTTGGAGTATATGTGACTCCAAACCTACACCATGTGCTCGACTCTTAGCTGCCCTCTGAAATGGCCTAGAAAGCTACTCATATCCTGGCCAATCAGGGAAAAGCAAGTGCCACCAACACCCTATGAATAAATTTAAAACAAAGTTGCATTTATTGTTGTGCTATATGAAATATGGTAGCAAATTTGTGCACTATAATTGGCCATTCACAGCAATGTGAAAATTTTGTTTGCTTTATGGGATGAGGGCATCACTGACCAGGCAGCATTTATTGCCCATCCCTAATTGCCCAGAGTCAACAGTATTGCTGTGGATCTAGAGTCACATGTAGGTCAGACCAGGTAAGGATGGCAGTTTCCTTCCCTAAAGGACATTAGTGAACCAGATGGGTTTTTCCTGACAATTGACAGTGGATTCATGGCCCTCATTAGATTCTTAATTCTTATTGAACTCAAATTCTACCATCTGCTGTGCTGGGATTATGAACTTGGGTCCTCTGAACATTATCTGGGTCTCTGGATTAACAGTCCAGCGATAATACCGTTAGGCCATTGCCTTCCCCAAATGACCAGATAAATGGTCCAGATGACCAGATAATCTCTTTTGGTAATATTGGTTGTGGGATAAATATGCCAGAATACCAGCGAGAATGCCTTAGCAATGGCATCTTTCACATCCACTTGAGAAGCAAACAGGGTCTTCATTAAGTGTGTCATTTTAAACCCACACTTCTGACGGTGCACGGATCCCTCAATTGTTACACTTGTATTCTCATCTCAGCAATCACTGACAATTTCCAGAGAGACAAGAACAATAACTTAGGGAAAGAAGGTTTTGGAATAGGGACTTATTTCAGGGGCAAAAACAAAGTTGCTGGAAAAGCTTCCGCATCCGCAGTTCTTTCGGTTTTTACTTATTTCGGCGGGATTGACTCTTTGGGCTTGCCCTGATGGATCAGTAATTGGCAAAGACACAGTGGCTCAGTGGTCAGCACTGCTCCCTGACAGTACCAGAGATCTGTGTTCAATTCCACCTGTGGATAGCTGTCTGTGTGGAGTTTGCACATTCTCCCTGTGTCTGTGTGGGTACTCTCTGGGTGCTTCAGTTTCTGCCTACAGTCCAAAGATGTGCAGGTTAGGTGGATTGGCCATGCTAAATTGTCCAGGGATGTGCAAGCTAGGTGGATTAGCCAAGGGAAATACAGGGTTATTGGGTGGGATACTCTTAGGAGGGTCAGGCTGGGCTTAATGGACACAATGAAAGACTGAGGGGAGAAAATTATGTGGCTCAACCCTACTTTGAAAACCCATCAATGAGCATCAGAATAGCTGAAGTTGGAAAGAGATCTTTTAAACAGGTAAGTCTCTGTCTGTAACTTGGTTTAAAATAATTATGTATTCGCAATGGAATAGTGAAGTCTACAATATAATAATGGATCATAATTAAAATGCGTGAGAAGAAGCAGAATGTAAGTGATGGAAGTATAAAAGAATATTCTCATTGCAAGCTAATTTGAAAGTCCCACCTAACATTGCTGTACTAATGAAGAATATAATCCAAAAGTATTCAAATCTTCCAAATGTAATTACGTTACTTAGAGGTGTAATTGAGTTAGGTAAATATGACGTTAATTCAAAGGTGCCTGCAATGTTTGTCCTGCTCAAACACAGGCAGTCCATTCACTGTCAATTGTACGAAGATCTGCAACTTGTAGATATTTGATAATCTTCAACAATAATGGAGCTTTAGGGGATTATGTCTTGGCTATGAGGTGCATAAATTTCATAAAACAAATTTCACCATCTCCCCATTGTGCCATAACTTGATGAATTGTTCTAATAAGAACAGCAGAAGCTTCATCTGCATCCCTGACAGCTGTCCACCATCAAAGTCTCTTTTTTAGCCAACTGGTGCCATTCTAATTTCCCTACACAAACAATTGCATGATACACCCAAGGCACTTATATTTCTTCACTCACACAGTGGTGAATCTTTGGAATTCTCTACTTTAGAGGTACAGGAAGCTTAGTCATGACATCAAGGAATGTGGGAATAACAAGGAAATGTGGCAATGAGGTAGATGAGGAGCTATGATTTAAAATAAGCAGGATTAGGGCCTGAACAGGCTACTCCTGTTCCTAATTCCTTCACTTATCTATTATTACAATAACAATTTCCATTTGCCCCCTTACATTGAGTTTTACAACCCAAAAAGTGGACCATTCAGGCCAACTGACCTATTCTGGTGTTTCTGCTCCCCAAAAGCAACCATCAACTCTCTTCATCTAACCCTTTCAGCATAACCTTTGCTTCTTTCCCCTTCGTGTGATGACTAAGTTTCCTGTTAAATATATGCCTGTTATTTATCTTGGCTACACCCTGTCGTGGTGAGATTCTCCTTCCTCTGGCCACCATGTTTCTCCTGAATTCTTCATTATATTTACTGCTGACTACTTCACACTCTATACCTACTGAATCAAAATCCTTCATAACATTGAAACTTCCATCAGTTCATCATTGATACTTTTCTTTCCTAGGTAAAAGAGCCACAGCCTTTTCCTTCTTTTCTTTAAGTGCAATGTTTCATTTCTGGTAGGCATGTGATACTTCAAAAGTAAGAGAAGACCTTTTGTGAGTTTTAGGAGAATATTTTGAAGAGATGTAATCTAATAATCAAAGAGCTGGTTTCTGGGAGTCTTGACCAGTTCACCTTGTGTCATTTGTATTGGCAATATTTCTACCCCCGTTTGTGAGAATTCTCACAGGCTGTCTGTGTAATTGACAGCAACATCTCGAAAACAGGAGATCCCAACAGAGAGACAGGTTCGCTGAATCTGCTAAAGCTTCAATTTCACCTGAAAACCAACCTCATAGAAATTCAGAGACAAAAATAGAAATTGCTGGAAAAGATCAGCAGGTCCGACAGCATCTGTGGAGAGAAATCAAAGTTAACATTTAGGGTCAAGTGACCCTTCCTCAGAACTCAGTTCCACATTCATTTCTGAGGAAGAGTCACTCAACCCGAAACGTTAACTCTGATTTCTTTCCCCAGATGCTACCAGACCTGCTGGGCATTTCCAGAAATTTCTTTTTTTATCTCTGATTTATAGCATCCGCAGTGCTTTCGATTTTTTCATGGAAATTCAGCCTCATAGCCTGCTGAGAATCTGACAAGACCTTTGCTTCAACTTTTACCATCCACTTTATTCAGGGAACAGGGCCTGCCTCATGGAAGACAAGGACAGCAATCAAGAGACTAAAACTAGAGGGCATATTTCAAAAAACATAGGTTCATAAAACATAGAACAGTGCAGCACAGTACAGGCCTTTCGGCCCACGATATTGTGCTGAACTATTATCCTACTAAGATCAATATACCCTGGACTCCCTACATTTTACTATCCTCCATGTGCCTATCCAAGAGTCGATAAAATGTCTCTAAAGTATTTGACTCCACTACCACTGCTCTGTTTGTGTGTGGAATGTACTGCCAGAGGAAGTCGTAGATGCAGGGACAGTTAAATCATTTAAAATACATTGGACAGGTACATGAATAGGAAAGGTTTAGAGGGATATGGGTTAAACACAGGCAAATGGGACTTGTTTAGTTTGGGAAACTTGGACAGAATGGACAAGTTGGACCGAAGGTTCCGTTTCCATGCTGTATGACACTATGACTCCGAGAGCTAAAGTTGTTCTCCTGGGAGATTTGATAGCAAATGTGCAAAATTAGGACAAATTTAGATAATGGAGAGAAGGAAAATTCAGTCGAAGCTGCAAGCTGGGTAGTTGGTTTAATAAGATTTTCTTTTCTCCATTCTACAGTGTAATTACAGAACATCACAGCATGCAGCAACAAACAAGAAGGTCAGTGAGCGTGGACTAGGCCTATACTCAATATTTGACATATGAAGCAAGAGGGAATGGTCAACAACAACTAAACCGGGCCTTGCTCTGGTGAACAGCTCCAAATAAAGAAAGGCAATTTATGTATTAATGTAACTGAATAAACTTACATAATATACTGCACATTTTTAAATTAGTTTCCTAAATATAAATTTATTGAAGGTGAACACAGTCAAGCTGAAAATTAATCTGTTATACTATACACATGTTCCAAAGTCTGCACAGGTATGTCTAAAATAAGTTATAACTCTTCACTCATTTGAACTCCAAAGAGAATGTCAGCCCTCTTTGTGTTTCACCAAAAATGATAAAAGATCCAGAACTGCCAAAAAGTGAGTGGATAATCAGTGCAAGGAAACAATGAATCCTACCAGTCAATCAAATCATGCCTTGTTGCTAGACTGATGGAGCCGCTCAATGAGTAAATGAAAGGAACACAGATTTGAAATGTATGTGACTCAAGGATCAACATGAAGCTTCCAGTTGGTAGTGAAGGTGAAGGCTACAACAACTGTTGTAGGGTTGTAGGCCTGGTCCAGGGGCCCAGGTAGATGCAGCACTGCATATCATGGGCTAGCAGTAAGCCAGGCTTCTAAAGAACAAAAGTGAATTAAGGTACAGGAGCAGGTCCTTCAGCCCTCCAAGCCTATGCTGATCATCATGCCCTGACTAAACTAAAAAAGAAACCTTCTGCCCTTGTTTGGTCCGGATCCCTCTATTCCCTCCCATTCATGTAACCATCCAGATGCCTCTTTAATCTCTTAAAATAAAAGGGTGGCACGGTGGCTCAGTGGTTAGCACTGCTACCTCACAGCGCCAGGGACCTGGGTTCAATTCCATCCTCGGGTGACTGTCTGTGTGGAGTTTGTACATTCTCCCTGTGTCGGCTTGGGTTTCCTCCGGGTGCTCCGGTTTCCTCCCACAGTCCAAAGGTGTGCAGGCTAGGTGGATTGGCCATGCTAAATAGCCCATAGTGCTCAGGGATGTGTAGCTTAGGTGGGTTATGGGGTGTGGGTTTGGGTGGGATGCTCTGGGGGTCAATGTGGACTTGTTGGGCCAAAGGGCCTGTTTCCGCACTGCAGGGATTCTATGATTCTATGTCACCAATGTGCCTGCTTCCACCACATACTCTGGCAGTGCATTCCAGGCTTCTACCACTCTCTGCATGAAAAACTTTCCTCGCACATCTCCCTTAAATCTTTCCAATGCGGCCTAACAAGGGTTTTACAGCTGCAACATGTTTTGCTAACTCTTGTACTCCATGTCCTGGGCGATCAAGGCAAGCATGCCATATGCCTTCTTAATCACCTTGGCTACCTCTGTTGCCACTTTCAGGAAACTGTGGACCTGCACGTCCAGATCCATCTGTACGTTAATGTTCTTAAGCCATTAACGGTATAATTTACATCTAAATTTGATCCTCCAAAATGCATCACCTCACATCTGCCTGGATTAAACTCCATCTGCCATTTCTGTGCCCAAGTCACCAGTCTATCTATATCCTGTTGTATTGTTTCACAATCGTTGGCACTATCAGCAACTCCATCAATCTTCATGTCATCTGCAAACTTACTAATCAGACCACCCACATTTTCCTCCAGATCATTTATATATACTACAAACAACAGAGGACCTAAGATTGATTCCTGTGGAACACCACTAGTTACCGGCTTCCATTCTGAAAAATACCCTTCTACCGCTACCCTCCGTCTTCTATGACCAAACCAGATTTGAATCCATCTAACCAGTCCACCCTGAATCCCATGTAATTTTAGTTTTTGTATCAGTCTGAAATGTAGAACTTCATCAAATGCCTTGCTAAAGTCCATATAAGCTACATCCACAGCTCTTCCCTCATCAATTATCTTTGTCACCTCTTCAAAAAAATCAACCAGATTGGTAAGACATGACCTTCCCTGTACAAAACCATGCTGTCTGTCACTAATTAGTCCATTTTCTTCCAACTGTGCATATATCCTGTCCCTCAATATCTTCTGCAAGAGCTTCCCCACCACAGACGTCAGGCTCACTGGCCTATAATTTCCTGGATTATCCCTGCTTCCTTTCTTAAACAAGGGAACAACATTGGCTAACCTCCAGCCCTCTGGAACCTCACCTGTGATCAAAGAGGATGTGAAGATATTTGCTAATGCCCCAGCTATTTTGAACCTTGCCTCTCGCAAAAATCTGGGATAGATCCCACCTGGCCCTGGGGACTTGGCTACCTTAATGCAATTTAGGATACCCAAAACTTCCTCCTTTAATGTATTGGCATTCTCCAGAGTATTTGCATGTTCATCCCTGACCTCGACATCAGTCATGTCATTCTACTTGGTGAATATAGATACAATGTACTAATTAAGGATCTCTCCCACTTCCTGTGGCTGCACACATAACTTTCCGCCTTTGTCCTTGAGTGGGCCTACTCTTTCCTTTGCTACCCTCTTTCTTCTAATATATGCATAAAAAGCCTTGGGATTCTCCTTGACCCTGTTTGCTGAAGACATTTCATGGCCCCTTTTAGCCTTCCTAATTCTGCATTTAAGTTCCTTCTTAATTTTTCTATACTCCTCAAGGTTTTTGTCAGTTTGTAGCTGCCTAGACCTATCGTATGCTTCCTTTTCCCTTTTGACTAAGTTTACAATTTCCCTTGCCATCCATGGTTCCTGGATCCTGCCATTCCTGTCCTTCAGTTTTTCAGATTTCATTTTCACAATCGAGCTGAGCTGCCAGTACCTATTGGACGTCCAGAGGGAGCTCTCTGTTACTAGAGTTTGAATTTGGGCCTTTGGCCTTGTTTGTTCCGGCTCAGCTAAGCCCTTGCTGGGGGTAAGGGGTGCGGAAGCAAATGAGGAGTGATCTTGGAATGGTTCAGCAGTTTAGAACTCAGAGGAGCACGCTGTCTCAAAGGCCTTCTTGAAGTCACTCTTTTGACTATGTTTCTTGATCCATTTCTCCTAATATTCCTGCTGCAGCCTCATACAAACATGCCAACAAATAATTCCGTGTTTCTTGCTTTTGAAGCTCTTAAGGCCATTAGCTATATTGAATGGTCAGAATGTGGAACTCACTACCAAAGGAGGAGGGGAAACTAGATAGGCACTTCAGAAAGTAAGGGATGGAAGAACATGCTGATGGGAGTTGATCAAATGAGGAGGGAGAAGACTCATGTGGAGATTAAACACCAGCGCAGAGCAGCTGGGCTGATTGGCCTGTTCCTGTGCTGCAAATACTATGTAATATTTTGCAATTACCACTTGAGCAGAATACAATAAAAGCAAAATAATGCAGAAGCTGGAAACCTGAGGCAATAAGTAGAAAACTCTGGAAAAACTCAACAGGTCTGGCAGCATCTGTGGAGTGAGAAAGAGGGTCAACCTTTTGAGTCTGGTATGACTATTCTGCAGGATTGCAGAGATCTTCTTCAGAATAGTCATATCGAACATAAAAAGTTAATGCCGTTCCTCGCTCTACAGACGCTGCCAGACCTGTTGATTTTCTCCAGCATTCATTGTTTATAAAGCAGAATACAAATTGTTTCAAAAGACAAGTGAATGAGTGTTCTGGGAGTCGTATCACGTCGAGTCATATTGTGATGTTGGTCAATGTGAAAAGGATGTGACCTGTTGGTTTGAGAATGGCAGGAGATTTCTTCACAATGAATACTGTTGCAAAGCTCACAGGAATAAAAGAAATATCAAGCAGTATTTATAACAGCCTAATATATAAATAAGGCATTCTTCCAGGTGGTGGAATATAAAAGAGTATGATCACTACACAAATGCATGTGAAATGAACAGCCTTTGGTCAGCTGCCGTACATAAGGTTTCATTAAAAGAAACGCATGTGTGTCTGACAGCAATGCCCATATATTCACTTGCGTTGCTCACAACTGTCAATGTAATGTTATCAAGATGGCAGTCTGCTGATAACTGCCTCAGGCAAAATCCTAATTACACATATGGTGCTGACTTTCTATTCCTTTTGAAACGTGGAGGATGCTAAAGCTATTCAGCTGGTAAATTTCCCATTAGAAAGAAAGGAATCTGATGAAACAAAACCTGCCCAGGAATATGCTATAGATAAAGACCGGCATAATCAGATGAGCACCGTTTTATTGCATTCTCTGAGAAAACGTGCTACATTATTTATATGAGGTAAAATTCATCAGTTAATTTTTGTGTTCAATATACATCTTTAGTCATCTCTTAAAAAGATGATTTAGTCAAACCTACGCAATCTATTTACTACATTTTCAAATATATTTCAGACCAGGAGGAGGTTATTTGACCTGTGATCTTTGTGCTTTGCATCAGAGCTACCTGCTAAAATTCCTAATTTTTGGTTTTTCCAAAATAGTGCCATGGATTTTGTGGGTAGACCCATACATTAGACAGATCCACATACAGATCTGTAGTTATCAATAGTGAGCTGATAGCAGACAAATAATGGTGATTGAACTGGCCTTTGTTCTAAACAATTTGATTTGGGATTTGTACCATGGTGTAACAACTGAGTGAGTTAAGGGATCAAGATTCAACAATAACAAAGAAAATAGGAGCAGAATGCTGTGCCATTCAATATGAGCATGGGTGATCATCCAACTCAGTACCCTGTTTCTGCTTTCTCCTCTGATCCCTTTCACGCTAAGATCTCTATCTAATCCTCATTAAAAACAAGAGATAACTGTCAGGTCAGATGAGAAGGAGTTACATTAGATCATGGCATTAGATCACATATTCACCCAATCGCAAACCAGCTGGTCCTAAATCCATAAAATCTACCCAAACACACAAAGGCTGATTATGAATATATCCAATTTCACAACAACCTATCTGAAATCTACCCAATCACATTAACACTTGAATCCAAATTCACTCAAACACATTATAGTGGATCATGGACCCAACCAGACTGCAGCTGATGCCAAATCCACCTAGCCATGTAAGAGCTGATCTTAAATCACACTATAGCTTATCCAAATCCACCAGTCACATTAGACCTGTACCCAAAGCCATGGATATTAATGTTCTATTAGATTTTTCAATAAGGAATTGGAGATTCTCTTAGTTTTAGCATTTCAGTCTCGCGGTCAAAGGCATTCATTCATTCTTTCAGAGTCTATAAGACCTCTCTGTGCACACTTGTTTATGTAACAATCCATAACGAATTACCATACTCCAAAATGGTTTCCAAAATAAGTGATGAATATTGTTAAAAGGAGACAAGGTATCAAAGCTCAGAGATAGTAACAAATGCCGATGCTGGAGTCGGAGATATCACATTGCGGAGCTGGGAAAGATCCCGACCCAACACATCAACTTTCCTGCTCCTCTGATGCTGCCTGGCCTGCTGTGTTCCTCCAAGGTATCAAAGCCTTTCTTTTTGGTCTCATCAAGACTACAAAGCAAGAAACAGCCTTGGAACAAGGGAATACCAACTGACACAGTGTGAAAAGAGGGTGCTGATTGGTTGGAACATTTTTGGAATGGAGATGAAGCAAGAACAGTTAACTATCAATCTTTGTTCTCAAACCAGGCTGATAGATTGTAATTGGTCAGGGTGTTACCATGGGAATGGAGCAGAGATTGGCAGTCTCCATGACCTCTTTTCTATCAATGAATATTCAATCCTATCAATCTGTACTAGCAAATACTAATTTCTAAGCAATGAAATGATAAAATGACAACTGAAAGTATACAGGAAATCATAAACTAAAAAAAGGATTTTATATGCAACACACAGGGTGATTTAATATTGACTAATTGTACAATTTCTGTTGAATTTCTCTTAGGTTCAGTGATCTTAGTTAATATATTCATTCTTTCCAATGAATCAGAAGATTGTGGATCTACAACCCACTATCGGGACATGTATCCAAATCTAGACTGACAGTCTCGTGTGTTATGAAGGAATGTTGCACTGTCTGAGGTGGGATGTGGGTGTCACTGGCTGGGCCAGTACTTATTATCCCTCCTCAGTTGCCATTGAGAAGGTGGTGGTGAGCTGCCATCTTAAACCGATGCAATCTACCTGCTATGGGTTGACCACAATGCCTTTCGGAAGGGAATTCCAGGATTTTGACCCTGTGGCAGTGAAGCAACAGCGATATTTTTCCAAGCCGGTTTGATGAGTGGCTTGGAGGGGAACTTGCAGGTGGTAGTGTTCCCATGTATCGGTTGTCCTTGTTCATCTAGATGGAAGTGGTCATGTGACTGGAAGGTGCTGTCTGAGGATCTCTGGTGAATTTCTGCCGTACATCTCTTTAATGGTACATGCTTCTGCTACTGTGCGTCGGTGGTGGAGGGAGTGGATGCTTGTGGATGAAGTGCCAATCAAGCGGCTGCTTTGACCTGGATGGTGTCAAGCTTCTTGAGTGTTGTTGGGGCTGCACTCATCCAGGCAAGTGGGGAGTATTCCATTACGCTCCTAACTTGTGCCTTTTAGGTGGCGGACAGGCTTTGGGAAGTCAGGAGATGAGTTACTCACCACAGTATTACTAGCTTCTGGCCTGCTCTTGTAGCCACTATGTTAATGTGGTGATTCCAGTTGAGTTTCTGGTCAATGGTAACCCCTAGGATGTTGATAGTGGGGGATTCAGTGATGGTAACACCATTGAATGTCAAGGGACAGTGGTTAGATTGTTTCTTATTAGTGATGGTCATAGCCTGGCATTTGTGTGGCACCAACGTCACTTGTCACTTGTCTGCCCAAGTTTATTCACTAAATCTTGTTGTATTTGAACATGGATTGCTTCAGTGTCTGAGGAGTCATGAATGGTGCTGAACATTGTGCAATCATCGGCGAACGTCCCCACTTCTGACCATATGATGGAGGGAAGGTTATTGATGAAGCAGCTGAAGGGAGTTGGCCCTAGTACATTACCCCGAGGAACACCTGCAGAGATGGTCTGGTGGTGAGATGCCTGCCCTCCAACAATCACAACCATCCATTTATGTATCAAGAATGACTCCAACCAGTGGAAAGTTTCCTCCGATACCCATTGATTCCAGTTTTGCTAAGCCTCCTTGATGTCACACTCGGCCGAATGCAGCCTTGATGTCAAGGCACTCACTCTCAGCTCACCTGAGGTGTCACCTCTTGAATCAGCTGCTGACCCGAAGCCTGATCCGCTCTCTCAGATGGATGTAAAATATCACATGGCGTGGAATTATTACAGTACAGAAGGTGGTCATTCAGTTCATTCTGCCTATGTTGGCTTTGTGTAAGTGCATTTAGTGTCACTCCTCATCTTTTCTTCATAGCCCTGCAAACTCTCCTTCTTCAGAAAATGATTCAATTTCCTTTAAAAGTGATCATTGAATCTGCCTTCACTGTACTCTCAGTCAGTGCATTCCAGATCCTAACCACTCATTTTAAAAAAATGTTTTCCCTCATGTCACCATTGCTTGTTTTTCGAGCTGCCTTAAATCTGTGTCCTCTGGTTCTCAATCCATTAAACAATGGAATCAGTTTCTCTGTGTCTACTCTGTCCAAGCTTATCATGCTTTTCAATAGGTCTTGCAAATCTCCTCTCAACTTTCTTCTCCAAAGAGAACAATCTCAACTTCTCCAATCTATCAATGTAACTAAAATTCCCTATACATTGGATCATTTTCTTGAATTCTGTCTGCGTTCTTTCTAATGCTTTCACATCCTTCCTAAAATATGGTGCCCTGAACCGAACACAATATTCGAGCTGAGATCGATTGATTGTTTTATGTTGATTTATTGTTCTCCACATCCCTATTGATAAATCCCAGGATCCAGTTAACTTGATAGACCATGGTTTCAAATGGTTCTGCCACCATGAATGATTTGTGCATGGATAGCCCCGCTCCCTCTGCTCCTGCACCCGCTTTGGAAAAGAAACACCTCACACTTCAGTGCACCAAATTTGACCTACTTTCTGTCCACCAATCATAGAGTCATGGAGCAGGGAAACAGACCCTTCGGTCCAACCAGTCCATGCTGATCAGACATCCCAAACTAAATTAGTCCAACTTGCCTGTGCTTGGCCCATATCTCTCCAAGCCTCTCCTATTCATGAACTTATACAAATGCCTTTTAAATATCGGATCTGCATCCACCACATCCTCTGGGAATTCATTCCACACACAAACCACTCTGTGTAAAAAAGTTGCCCCTCATGTCCTTTTTAAATTTTTCTTCTCTCACTTTAAAAAATATGCCCTCTAGTTTTGAACTCCTCAACCCTAGGAAGAAGAGCTTTGCTATTCACTCTATCTATGCTCCTCATGATTTCATAAATCTCAATAATGTCACCCCGAAACCTCCTATGCTGTAGTGTAAAAAGTCCCAGCCTCTCCAGTCTACTTTTATAATTCAAACCTTCCATTCCCAGCAACACCCCAGTAAATCTTTTCTGGACCCTCTCCAATTTAATAATATCCTTCCTACAGCAGGGTGACCAGAACTGCATACAGTGTTCCAGAGGCGGTCAAACCAACGTCTTGTACAACCTCAACAAGACTTCTCAACTCCTATACTCAAAGGTCTGAGCGATGAAGGCCAAGTGTGCTCAATACCTTCTTAACCACCCTGTCCACATGTTTGTAACCTTTGAAGTTTAGCACCATCTCAAAATCACAGAAATTATTGAAGTGCAGTAGGATGCCGTTTGGCCCATTATGCTTGCACCATCTCCATTATTTAGGCCAGCTCTATTTCCTCATGCTAATCTCCTGCCATTTCCCCATATCCCTGTGCACCATTTCTATCCAAAAAAGATCCAATGCCAACTTGAATGCCACAATTGAACCTGCCTCCACCACATTTTCCAGGCAGTACATTCCATATCCTAACAATTTGTTGTGTGAACATATTTTTATCTCACATCACTCTTGCTCCCTTTGCATGTCACTTTAAATCAATGTCCTCTCATTCTTGTTTATTCTACTAGTGGAAACAGCCTCACTCTGTCTATCCTGTTGAGTCCACTCGTGATCTTGAAGCCCTTAATCAGATCTACTCTCAGCCTTTTTTCCTCCACTGGGAGAGTCCCAACTTCCTCAATCTATCCTGATAGCTGATGTTTCTCTGACCTGGAACTATTCTGGTAAATCATTCTGTACTATCTCCAATACATTCGCATCTTTCTCAAAATGTGGCACCCACAATCATACACAATACTCCAGCTGAGGTCTTATATAAATTCAACAACATCTCCTTGCTCTTGATCCTATTAATAAAGCTGAGAACACTGTGTGCTTTATGTTAAAACTATCCTCCTCATAGTTCACGATACTTCCAAATTTTGCATCATCCGCACATTTTAAAATTGTGATTGACTGATCTGGTATAGAATGACCCAACAGAATATCATCCCCTTTTTCCTCACACAATCAGCCTCTTTGTTCAATCAACCCTGTCTTCCTACCTATTAAAAACTATTCAGTCTAATCTTTCTTGCATCCCCCCAACAATCACCATTGCACCCATTAAACTGGCTCTGCAATTGCTTTTAAACTGTTGCATCTTTAACTTTGGCTGGATCTGATGAGAGGTTATCGACTTCAGATGTTCACTCTGTTTGTCTCTCCCTCTCTCCACAAGGTTTGTCTTCACCTGCAGAATGTGACCAGTACCCCACAGTTACATTTCAGATTTACAATGGCTTTTGGTTCATGGACATGAATGTACTTTATAGTTCTTGACGTTTGAAGTCCTTCAAGTGGTAATTTTTTTGTTGAATTGAAAAGAGGCAACAACAGAGAGCAATAAATATCAAAGAGCAAGATGCAATGTTGGCTACAGCTGCTGGCAACAGTGTCAAAGAAGCAGCTGTGTAATGTCCTCCAGCCCTCTATTACCTTACATTGCAGGACAGGCTCCACTGCACTAGAAGCAAGTGATGTAGACTTTCAGCTGTTTCAAAATTGTGATCTGCAATTTAATTTCTGTCTGGTTAATCCTGCTGTGACTGGAGAAGGCATTCATCAGGTTAAAGATGTGAAAACTGTCTCATTGGTCATTTTGTGGAGGAGGCACAAACAGTGGAAATGCTTGAATGTAATGACAGCAGTGTTATTGTTTCTAGAACAATGGGGTGAAATTGAGCATAGTTGGATTGTAAAACTGAGCCACTGGCCCATTCCATACTTGATTTTGTTGTACAATACAATTTGCGCCTGAAAACTTTAGCTGACTTCATGTGGTCACATAGTCCCCATCAGTATATAAAGGAATGTTCAAAGGAGGACATAACTAGTTTTCGTTCCAGTTGTTGTTCTAAGTGCTAATTATATGGAGCTGAACAGTAATATGTACCTACTCTTAAATCTCACTTGAGGTTTCACAAGACACTATAATGTACCTCACATATAATATAAATTCCTTAATGTAACATACATTAAGTACTCAATAAAAACCGAAAGCACTGTCAATGCTGTAAACCTCCTGGACCCGAAATGTTAAATCTGATTTCTTTCCACAGATACTGCCAGACCTGCTGAGCTTTTCCAGCAAACTTCTGGCTTTGTTCACACATTGAGCACAATGTGATAAATGCCATATGAAGAGAGATTGGATCGGTTAAGACTATATTGACTGATGTTTTGAAGAATGAAGGGGAGAGCCCATAAATCAAACGAGATTGATAGGATTAGAGTCCTATTCTCTATGTTTTATAACATTAAGGGCACTCTGTAATATTGTAAACGGTGTAGTAGATTACAGGAGCAGAGGAATTTCCTGGGAATGTGTGCAGCAGAAAGGGAAATAGAAAACTCTCTGAGTTGGAAGGTTGTGTACCAGCCTTCATTCCAGTTTCCTCTGGCCTGCAGGTAACAATCTTTTTTACTAGCACTGCAATAGCTGCCAAACAAACAGAAATGTCAAGTGCTGATTGACACAAAAAGTGCTATTGAGGATGCTCAGATCATCAGATAACCTCTATCTGAACACTTTCATTTCAACAGGCAGACTGGCAAATTTACTGAGGACACATGGTCATTTCCCCCATGACTTTCGGGCACTAACACCCCACTTAGAGATGCAAATGGGACAACTGCAAGGGCAAAAGAAAGCCCCTGTGCCTGACCACCCTTAGTTGCACTCTCTGCTAAATACCTACCCAGCTCCCTCTTGAATTCACAACCATCCCAATTTCCATTCTACATCATTGTAAAGTTTGTCTTATGTCTTTCCCAACTTCTGAAGAAAGTAATCAAATCTAAACTTGCTATCCATTTTGTGATTCTGGATTTAAATTCTTACTCTTTTGAGGCAGAGTTGCACTTTTATCAAGGTAAGAATATGAGGAGGTTGGGGAACGGTGGTAAAATAGAAAGTGAGTGATCATAATAGGAGAAGAGCCAGGAAATTGTAATTCAGAGAGACGGAGAGAGCAAGAGCTATAGAAAAAAACTGGGATGACAATGTCATCGATTTAATTGAGCACTTGGACTCCTGTCTAGTACAAAATAACATTCCGAAGATTTCTTTTCTCTCAGTAGGGGTGCTTGGAGAAGGAAGCAAATTGGAAAAGGAAGGGTATTTCTGACAGGAAAGGAAAGAAAACACAGTAAAGTAATAAAGTATGCGAGATGCAGAGGTTGCATTAACATTTTGAAATCATTAAAAAAGAAAGTAAGTCTGAATTGGAATGTATAGAGGTGTCAGCACAAACTGGCACAAGGCCAGTTTATCAATTACACTTGAGAACAGGCATCATTTATTTTGATTACTGTATTAACTAATCCACTACACTCCACAGCTAATTAAAAAAAATGAGATGGGATAAATTGCAAATGGAAAAGGATAGTTTATTTTTTAAAAAAAATACATGATCAAAGAGAGATTTTCATCATTATTATCACACATTCTTTACAAAACTTGTGGTGAACATCCTTTTGTCTATTTTCCTGCCATTTAATGGCTAATGGTGAGGAAGACTGTACCATGTGATTACATTTGGAGTTCTGGTCTCTATTGCATAAAGGGGGTCAGTTACCTGAACAGTTCCCATTTTAGGGTCTCTGTCTGAGTGGGTGGTGGAGGCAGCAACTCTAAACTTTTTCACACCCGGTTCTGCACCTTATATGTTGTAAACTGCAGCATGTAGATAGACATTATGAAGGGCATTGGGGTGTCTTTGGGTTGACAAGGACAGGGTGGGCCAAATGGACCCCTTCTGCCCTGTATCATTTGTACTGGTCTATGGTTTTACCTCAATTGGCTGGTGAGTGATGGCAAAAGCATGGATTTAACCATGAAGGACTCTCTTTCTCAACCTCTCTCCTACTATGAAGCATGGTGATTCTCAGGTGAAGCCACCACCTGTCATCTCCCTCTGAAAGGCTCCCTGCGGCCTTGTAGGACTGTGGTGTCATTATGTTTACTGTATCATGTATAAAAAAAGAGTATGGAGGCAATGGAAAGGCACAAAGAAGACTTTTTTTAATTCATTCATGGGATGAGGACAGTTTGGAGTCAACCACATTGCTGTGGGTCTGGAGTCACATGTAGGCCAGTCCAGGTAAGGATGGCAGTTTCCTTCCCTAAAGGGCATTAGTGAACCAAATGGGTTTTTCCCTGACAAGCGATAATGGATTCATGATCATCATTAGATTCTTAATTCCACTATCTGCCGTGGCGGGATTCAAACCCCGGTCCCCAGAATATTATCCAAGTCTCTGGATTTACAGTTCAACGATAATACTGTTAGGCCATTGCCTCCCCTTTTACTTACAAGAGTGATACTTGAAATGAGTGGGTACCTATAGCAGGAAATTTTTCACAGGCTGGGTACTTTTTCTCTTAGATGAAAAAGACTGTGGTGTCTTCTTTAAAGCTCTGAAAGGCTTTGATTGAAAGGATACAGTATGATTTCCTCTTGTGATGAAGAGCATAACTGGAGACCGTCATTATAAGATAGTCACTAGGAATTGAGAAGAACCTTCTATGCAGAGAATGGTGACGTCTTGGTGTGACAGGGAGTGGTGAGGTCAACAGTGTGGATACATTTAAGGAGAAGCTAAACAAGTAAACGAGGAAGAAGGAAATGGAAGACTATGGCAGTAGAATTAGATGAGGAAAATTGGAACAGTGGGGCATAAACTCTGCAATTGTCTGGTTGGGCTGAATGGTCTATGTCTTTGTTGTAAGTACATCATGGGCCAAATATTCAAGGTGATGATTAGTGACTTGCAACTATGGGACATAGTCAAATGTTAGACTGTTTTCACTGAGGCAATCTAAAGCTACACCTGATGGAGCCCACCATCTGGCATGTTGGTAGATACGTTGCCATTTTTCCTCCTCATTGGGATAAGTCTAACTTACTCACACTCAGTGGCATTCCCACATAATTTCTTCATGAGAAGGGAACTTGAACATAATAGGTTGGAAAGATAGAACTATGGAAAATAATTACAGGAGTATGCCACTTGGCCCTTTGAACCTGTTCTGCCATTTAATTTAATCATGGTTGACTACCCAGCTCAGTATTTTCTCCCATGTTCTCCCCATACTCCATGATTCCTTTAGCCCAAAGAACTATCTTTAACTCCTTCTTGAAAACGTTCAGCGTTTTGTCCTCAGCCACTTTCTGTGGCAAAGAATCCCACAGGCTCACCAATCTCTAAGTGAAGAAATTTTAGTTCATCTCAGTCCTAAATGGCCTACCCCATATTCTTAAATGGTGCCCCCTGGTTCTGGATTCCCTGGTCATTAGGAACATCCTTCATCCCAAGCATTTCACTGTAGTATCATCAAACAATATTTGGCAAGAGCCCAGGAAGCTAAAGGCAAGGCTGCCAATGGTGGATTAGTTTTGGAAAAGTGAAAGAGGCCAGAAATGGAGGATTGAAATGATTTATAAGGTCAGAAAGAGTTCACAGAGATAGGAAGAGCTGAGATCATGGAGCGATTTAAAACAAAGGGATGACTTTATTTTGATGAAACATGGGCAGCCAATGCAAATCAGTGACTACAGGGATTATGGATGGATGGGATTCAGTGCAAGATAGGAAACAAGCAGAGATGTTTTTCATTAAATTCAAACTTAGACATGGTGGGAGATAGAAGATCAGCCAGGACCGTGTTGGAATAATCGCATCTAGAGGTAACAAAGGTTGGGCTAAGGTTGTAGTGACAGATAAACTGATATATAGTGGAGTTAATGTGTGGGACCTCTGATCCTTCCAGCCCTTCCCTTCATGATGTTAACCATGAGGAACATCTGACCTTTTGGTTTCCCTGTCCACCCAGGGAACTGGGCAGCACACTAACAGTGTAATTATCACAACAACCCACCTTCCAACCAATAAAATAGATCAGATCTTCCACCGGTACCATTGAGGTGGATACAGACTCTGGGCAGGGGTGCAGTGCAGTTGTAAAATGGAGCAGCAGGATTTGCAAAATTTGGGTGGGAAAGGTAGGCAGATGCAAGTGCATTGTAGATGGGTTACTGTATTTAAGGCTGAGATTGATAGTTTTTTGATCATTAGAGGAGTCAAGGGCTACAGGAATAAGGCAGCAATGTCAGATCAGCCATGAAGCTGTTAAATGTTGGAACAGGCTCAAAAGGCCTACTCCTGTTTCTATCTCTATGGTCTTTTGGTCTATGATTGAGTGGGATTTGGTGAATTGTGAAGGCTGTGGGGTTAATGGGATGGGCTACGAGGAAGGGAACATGGATATTTGGGCCATCACGAATATGTTCAGGCTCAGGCTGGAAGAGCAATCTGTCACCCTCCATCATTCTGGAAATCAAAATTGTGCAATGGGGAAGAACACGGCTGTGGAGAACACTCAGAGTGGACGGGTTCAGTGATTTACCCTGTCAGGAAGGGGCTGTAGCACTGACTGATCAGAAGGTATTTATAGGGAAGCAGCATGGGTCACAGTCTCATGTGGCATATAGGACAAAGGCACACAGACTGCCTTTGGTCTCTGTTCTAACCTCTTAGCCAAAAGACAGCACTGCCAACAGTGAAGCACTCCCTCAGTCTTCCACTGGGAGTGTCAGCCTATATTTTGTGCTCTGTTTTCAGAAATGGAGCTCAAAACCACAACTCACTGACTCAGAGGCAAAAGAGCTTCCATTGAGAGCAGCTGATACCTTGAAGCAATGCAGTTCTCCCACACAGGATCCAGAAAAGGCTAAGCCTACTTCCTTACCACACTGTGATTTCTTTTTTCTTTAGCAAGTCCCTTGATAAGCTAGTCACTTGAAAGAAGCTTACCCAAATTTTCTCCTTGCTGTGCAAAAGATAACCAAAACTTCCAGAATATTCATATTACGTTATTCCTCCTTGATTGGTTGTTTTCTATGTCATGACATTTGCATCATCTCAGAAGCTTAGGAAGCATTGAGCATTTGATCATTTCTCTTTATACAATAGGAAGTCAATTATCTAAATATTATTCATTCAAATCAATTGGTTAACCTAACTGGCTGCATCGCCAGAATGTTGAACAATCATTTAATTGGACTCTGGCTTGGTTTCTGCGCTGAACTGTCTTTTTTTGGATACAATATAACACTGAAATGAATAAGCACAGTGAAACCTCTATCATTTATGCTCCAATTATCTGTCTCCCTGACTAACTACCAGAATTAATGCAGGACAATGTTTTGTATGAGGTGTCGCCTCATTGGATTTTGTTAACTCAAATCAACTTAACAGTCCAAAAACGATTCATTCAATTCACACAAAAGTTAAAAAAAAACCTGGATGTACAATCTTCTTTCCTTTAAAAGCCCTAACATCATTGGGAGTCACAGCCTCCTCCTTTATTGACTCCCCAAATCACTTACCCTGTCCATGCTGAGTGTGGTTGCAACTATTTTCTTTCCCATTGCACACTTTTGATTTCCAACATGATGGAAGGTGAGAGTGAGTGCTCCTCAGACAGTGCCTTCTAGCCTCAGCCTGAATATGTCAATGACTCCCCAAATATCCACATCCCATGCCTAGTAATCCATCCACCACAGGCTCCCACACACTCTCAACCAACGATCTCCATGCATTGTACCTGCTCACCCAATCCCTGGCAAATGAGATGACCATGCCAGCTATGGTCATCGCTTGAAGCAGAATGCTTCTAACTGTGGACGAACCCCAGCCCCCGCTCTCCCACTCAAGGCATGAGCCCTGCCCCGTATGTTTTACCTTGTCACGCCCTTGCAGATACTGTTGACCCCTATCACAACTGTTATTCTCCCTTCCCCAGAACTTGCAGCCCACACGTCCCGACCAGTGGCTGTACATTTCCCTGAGCGTGTTAACCCTGCCCCTGGGACTATGGAGCTCCAGGACTGCCCATGATGCACTCCCTAGGCTGCAGAGAACCCCTGAGTGAGACCACACTGACTGGGTGTCTGTCAACTGATTATTCTGCCAAATCGCTCTATACTGTACAACAGGTCAGTCAGCATTTTCAGGTCCAAAGGTAATAAAACATTTGTGGTAAGAATGATCACTGCAGGAGGGCAAAAAATGACTGTGGAGTGTCAAATAGAGAATGGTGTTTCATGCAACATCATGAGCTTCACACATCTGTGTGAAGTGGCTCAAGGTAGTGACTGGAACAATGAAGACTTTGAAAGTAAGTTTGAGGCTAATGATGGAATAATACTCATGCCAAGTGGACAAATGAATCAAAGAGCCCAATGCAATGAGAAGAGTGAAGATCTGAAGTTCCAGACAGTAGACATTAAGCAAAGTCCATTCTTTTTGGCTGAAGGGAATCTAGAGCGCGAACAAGGAAAGTTAAACATGCTAAATTAAATTTGTTGTGTTTTGCAGGTCACTAAGCCATTTATTGCTGAACAGATCCTAAAATGTTCTGGGGACTTGTGGTTGAACCCCACCATGGGAGATGGTGGAATTAGAATTCAATAAAAATCTGGAATTAAGAGTCTAATGGTAACTATTGTTGATTGTCGGGAAAGCTCACCTGATTCACTAATGTCCTTTAGGGAAGGAAACTTCCATCCTTACTTAGTCTGGTCTACATGTGACTCTAGACCCACATTAATGCGGTTGACTCTTAATTGCCCGCTGGGCAATTAGGGATTCGTAATAAATAACAGCCCAGCCAGCAATGTCCACAACCCATGAATGAACAAAAAAAACTACAAAGATGTTTCTACAAGTCTTAGTTGTATTCCTGGTGAGTATTATCTCAATGTAGCTGACACTGTGAGACCAATGCTGCAGGTCCAACCTGGAAGATGAGATAGAAAAGCTGGAACGGGAGTAATCAAAAAAGTGTTAACTCCCGCAGAGAGAATTAACAGCAAGGTAGCACTGAAAAAGAATGCCAAGCTGACAGTGCGCATAGACCTAAAGGAATTGAATACAACATTGAAAATCTCACTGACCCATGCCAATCATTTTGTCACAAATTCCCAAGGGAAAGTCTTCACTATCTTCAATGTGAAGACTGGTCACTGGCAAGTGAAGCTGGATGAAAATAGCATCATTTTAACTGCATTCTGGATACTATCTGGGAGATACAGGTGGTTGCACATGGTGGTTAACAAATTTACTGTCGCAAAAGAGCATCAAACAGACATTGTGAGATAGTCAGTGATCTTTCTAGAGTGGATCACCTTCTAGTTAATGGATGTGAAGAGACAATGGAAGTAGACACTGCAGACCATGATCAGAATCTAGTTTGACTACTAGAAAGTGCTCACCAGATGAACCTGAAGCTGGGCTAGAAAAAGACGAAATTGAAGATACCTGAAGTCAAGTGAATATATATCATGTACTGACTTTACCCTGATCCTGACAAGCTGTGGGCTGTAGCAGAGATGCCATGACTAATAGCTGTGAACACAGGATAATGATTAATTGGATTTGAGAACTAACCGCCACTCACCAGATATCCTAGAATTGACCGGAATTCACCGGCACCATCTTTAAATGCCCATTGTGCATCAGGCACGGTCACTCCGGGGGTTTGCCCTAGGCATGGCAGACAGAGTGAAATCAGCACCTCGGCTAATGGGTAGGGTCCTGGAGGTCTGCTTGACAGACTGGTGCACAGGCGGGACTTCCTCCTTTCTCAGGATCAGCAGCTAAGGCCATAAACCAGACGATGCCAGCCTGGTCCAAGACTGCCATTTGTTTAAGGGCAGCCTCGGTTGTCTGGAGGAATATCCAGCACTGTCAGAAGAGAGTCAAAGTCCTTTTTCAATTCTCCACCGTTAAATGTCACCATCTTCTCTCTGATATCTCACACTCACTCTATCTCTGATACTGTGCCCACCTCACACCAAGTCTCATGGTCTACCACGCACGCTATTGTCTACAACATCTTCCCTCACTCGCCCTCACCTGCCAAAACCCCCAACACCACTAACACTGCATGTCCTCTGAGTTGCCCATTCACTCAGTTGGGACAGCTCTCACCTCCACTTACAGTAAAGCTTTGGTACCCAGTTTCATCTTCTGTAATACCTGCCTTTCTCTTATTCTGAATACAATACGGCAGAAAAATTCAAGATGTACTGCTGTCAATCTGTTCCTCACCCCTTATGAGGAGAGGATCCTGACGCTGACTGACCTGGACTGGTATCAGAGTCTGCCCTTAACTAATTGTACGGGGACCCGTGATCGTATGCTCTTCTCCCTTAAATTGACTGAGACCTGTTGACAATCATGATAAGCTGCCTGGCTTTGTATCTGTGCTAAATAGGAAGGCAAGGCAGCAGTAATATGAGCCTGGAATCTCTGACTGTACAGGCAAAGAGCAAAAAGGTAAAACAGGAATGCTATGAGCATCCAGGTAGAGTCAGCGTGAGTGAGCGCTATGCCAGCGAGTGAGAGTGGCACGGTGTCTCAGTGGTTCGCACTGCTGCCTCATAGTGCCAGGGACATGGGTTTAATTCCAGTCTCAGGTGACTGTCTGTGTGGAGTTTGCACATTCTTTCCATGTCTACATGGGTTTCCTTTGGGTGCTCCGGTTTCCTCCCACAGCCTGAAGATGTGCGGGTTAGGTGGATTGACGATGGGAGAATGTGGGGTTATGGGGATAGGATAGGGGGCTGGGTTTGGGTGGAATGCTCTCTGGACAGTCCGTGCAGACTTGATGGGCTGAATGGCCTCTTTCCACACTGTAGGGATTCTATGAAAAGGCTCAAGATGCAGCCTGGTCCAGTCCATAAGCTGGGCGTGTGCCTCTGAGCACTCAGTGTCCTTGCAGCAACAGTATAATAACTGTTGTTGGTGCAGCATTGAAGGGCAGAATCGTCCTATAAATGGATCCGAGAGAGTTGTGATGGTTCTTGGAGGTTGGCAGCTGTCAGGTGGAAATGAATGTGGACAATGCACATGGCGTGCCCATGGAGTGTGGTGTGAGACATTGGTGACAAAAACAGAAGTTGCCGGAAAAGCTCAGCGGATCTGGCAGTGTCTGTGAAGAGAAAATCAGAGTTAATGTTTCGGGTCCGGTGACCCTTCCTCAGAATAAGGAAGGGTTCTGAGGGACGGTCACCGGACCCGAAACGTTAACTCTGATTTTCTCTTCACAGATACTGCCAGAGCTGCTGAGCTTTTCCAGCAATTTCTGTTTTTGTTACTGATTGTGAGATTGTGAGATATTGGTGCTCGATTTCCAACATGAAGATGGCTTGGCACAAGTAACTGGCTGCATCTGGTTTCCAAGAACAAAGACCAGCACAGGAACAGGCCCTTCAGATCACCAAGACTGCACTGACATATGATGCTTTTCTAAACTAAAAAACATTTTGCTTCCACATGATCCATATCCCCCTATTCCATGTCTGTTCATCTGTCTGTTCAAGATGCCTCTTAAGCATTGCTAATGTATCCACCACTTCCTCCGACAGCACCTTCTAGGCACTTAACCACCCTTGAGATAAAAAAAGCCTGCTTCTCACATTTCCTTCAAACTTACCCATTTTACCTTAAACCTATGTGCCCTACTAATTAACATTTCTACATTGGGAAAATGACTGTCCATTTTATCCTTGCCTTTCATAATTCTGTAAAATTCTATCAGTTCGCCCCTCATCTTTTGACGTTAAATTGAAAACAAACCAAGTTTGTCCACTTCTTTCCTTGTAGCTAGTACCCTCCAAACCAGGCAACATCCTGGTAAACCATTTCTGCCCCCGCTCCAAAGCTTCCACATCCTTCCAGTAGTGTGGCAACTAGAACTGCACACAATATTTCAAATGTGTGCGAGCCAAAGCTCTCTACAACGGCAACATGACTTGCCATTCTTTATACTCTATACCCTGACCAATTGTTCATTGTTCATTCATCCTGATCAATGGTGTGTCCCTTTGATCTTTTACTTCTCAATTCTGTGTCTGATACTACCTCTCTCACTAACACTTGGAAGAAGGAGTGAGGCTCTGAAAGCTTGTGTTTTCAAATAACTATAACCCGGTGTTGTGTGATTTCTGACCTTGACCAGTCCAATCCAACACAGGCACCTCCACATCCTGACCAATGAAGACATGCATGCCGTATATTTCTGTGGCCGGCTTATCCAGTTATGTTGCCACTTTCAGGGAACGGTGACCTGTACGCTTAGATTGCTCTGTATGTTGATGCTACTAAGGGTTCTGCCATTTCCTCATTGAGTTTACAGATTTACAGATTTATTCATTTACTTACTTGCCACATGTACTAAGTTTAGGAATACATAAGTACAGCGAAAAGTGCACAAAGTCACCAATCACTGTCACCCACTTGGTTACAAAAACCAGAATTAAAAGATTTTGACAGAGCCAAAAGTAACCAAGAAAAAATGAAAACTTCAGATCCCACAGCCCCAAGTCCCATCTCCACAATGGTGCAGGCACCGCTCCAATCGCTAGGGCCACCAGCAAGCCCCCACCGCCACTGCCATGTGGAAGACCCACCGTCACCGCCTCACCCGCCCACAGTCTCCACCATCACTGCCTCACTGGCCCGGCCCACAGTCTCCACCATCACCGCCTCACCGACCCGGCCCACTGTCTCCACCATCACCGCCTCACTGGCCTGGCCCACTGTCTCCGCCATCACCGTCTCACTGGCCCGGCCCACTGTCTCTGCCATCACCGTCTCACCAACCCGCCCCACCGTCTCCACCATCACCGGCTCACCGGCCCGGCCCACTGTCTCCGCCATCACCGTCTCACCAGCCTGGCCCACCATCTCCACCATCACCGCCTCACCGGCCCGGCCCACCATCTCCACCATCACCGCCTCACCGGCCCGGCCCACCGTCTCCACCATCACCGCCTCACCGGCCCGGCCCACCGTCTCCACCATCACCGCCTCACCGGCCCAGCCCACTGTCTCTGCTCTCACCGTCTCACCAGCCCGGCCCGGCCCGGCCCACCGTCTCCACCAACACCGCCTCACCAGCCTGGCCCACTGACTCCACCATCACCGCCTCACCGGCCCGGCCCACTGTCTCCGCCATCACCGTCTCACCGGCCCACTCTCACAGCCAACTGCTTCTGCCTTAGCGATGATCAGCTTGTCTGATAAAATGAGAGTTTGAGAATTATGAGGTGAATTGTGCCATTAACAAGGAGTTTAACTATCAGTTTTTCCCATCGATTGGCATCTTGCTACCGCCTAGTGAGAATCTCACCATGCCACTTGTGATAAGCGGAAAAGAGGGAGCGAGGGGATCTCAATATCGAGATGGATCTTGCCGCACTTGTCACTTAATTCTATTACACATCATGCCAAAGCCTTGGTTGCTGAGACAAATGTAAGATTCCATCCATTGTGACAGCTGAGAGGCTGATATACTATAATGCCAATAATGAAGCCATCCTGCAGAGTTATGCCAGGACTTGGAGAAACCTTTATCTAACAAAGATAATCAGTTCCAGGGAGTTCACAAAACTGAATGACACTCCTCTTAGCTTGAGAAAGAGTGCTTACACCTCATCTTTGCTTGTAAGCATTTAGAACAATACTTGCTTGGGACAACCCATGTGACAATGGACAAGCCATTTCAAAGTGCTCCAAAATAATAAGACCTGCCGATGCTGGAGTCTGAGATAACACAGTGTGGAGCTGGAGGAACACAGCAGGCCAGGCAGCATCAGAGGAGCAGGAAAGCTGACATCTCAGGTCGGGACCCTTCTTCAGGAAAAGGGTCCCAACCCGAAACATCAGCATTCCTGCTCCTCTGATGCTACCTGGCCTGCTGTGTTCCTCCAGCTCCACACTGTGTTATCTCATTTCAAAGCACCTTCCTCAAACTGCTTCTGTAAAGCAAAGCATCTGTTAAGAACATTACGTTGTCTGCTAAGCTACCCCTTTGGACATGAAACATGAGCAAAGGAAACAGATGCAATAACAGATATTGTTGCTTTCACAACTAATTACAGTGCTAATTTACATACATTTTAAACTTGACTCTTTACTAAGCCCATAACAAGTACATATTACCTGTTATAAGACATCAAGTTTTGCTTACAACAAACAACGACCTGTCAGAAAATCTCAACAAAAATTGAGAGAGTCTGGCAGATTTTACATTCCTTCAAATGTTCCTTTCGAGTTACAGCTATGTTAAAATGATTGAAATCAATACTAAAATTGCATTTTGCATTACCTTCACAGCGGGAAGTCAATTGTTAACAGATAAGCGATGTGAAACAATAAACGACTGAGGTCATAAGTAATAGCAGCTTAGTTGTGAGTCTTCAGTGCCACAGGGTGATAGATGTTGAAGTTATTACTGGATTATTTCACACTTAAAGCTAGGTCTGAAGTTCTGCGAATTCCCTAGAGACTTTTCTGCCTCACCATCTCACTCATTTCCTTGAAGATGCTACTTAAAGTCTACCTCTTTGTCCCAAAGGTTAGACACCTGTTCTAATTGTTGTCTGAGATAGTTGGCCTGAAATGGTTAACTGTGGAACATTGATATGGCTTTGTCCATTGGTCAATAAGTGCCTGGGAAGGGTTAGTCAGTTTGTAGTCAGACTCTGTAATCGTGTAGCTTAGACTTAGCTAGGATCTGTTCAGAGTTAATAATGTCTTTTATCTAGTCTTAATCTTGCTACCTGGTCATTCCTTACTGTAACTTGTGTCTACTGTAACTTGTTGTCACTTGTTACTCAACAACATGTCTGTTCTTCCAGGTGGTCCTCCTTCACCAGTCAGTATTAGTAAGCATCAGACAGAAACTAGAAGAGGGATTGCTGGTAACTTTTTATGGAGATGTTTACACTTTATTAACATGCACATCCAGTAACATTCATCCTTTGCGACAAGGTATCGGCTGTGGCATCTCTGATAACATTAAAGCTTCCTTCTCAGTTTGGTGTCAATATTTGTCTCATTAAGCTGACTACTGTTAAGTATTATGATGTATCTTATTACATATACAAATTGTTGTTATTTTTCTCAATGTTAGAAATGCAGTCACTTTGTTTCATTGGTTAATGCGTCACGGAATAGAATGGCACATAATCAATTAAAGGTTGATGAAGCTGGTAAATGGATAGAGCCAGTGTGAAGGACCAACTCGCAACTTCACAAAGTAGCTCCATTCAACACTGTTCCTTCTTTCAACTAGAATGCTGTTGGAGGGGGAAGGGTGATTGGGGTTGAGCATCAGCAGAGAGAGAGAGAGAAAGTCAGCCTGGTGCAACTGAAAGAGATGAAGACATACATTGCAGTGCCTTTCTTTGACAGAGTCACTATCGTACATAAGGAGATCATTCGGCCCATTGAGTCCATTCAAGCTCTCTGTACAGCAATCCAGTCAGTCCTATTCCCATGCTATATCCCAGTAGCTCCTGCAACTCAAGTGTCCATCCAATTCCTTCATAAATCTAGAAATTGAGAAATTTCTCTGCTTCCATCATATTTGTTGGCAGGAAGGTCCATTGTCGGATAGGGGCCCTTTACCCTCTGACGAAGCGAAAAGCTAAAGCAGCAATTAAAAATATATTCTGAGTAGTTATATAATGCTTGGCAGCCAGACATGTAGCTTGGAAAACTACCTGCCCTACAGTACCTTATTCTTCTTCAAAGGGCACGGTTATGATAGCTTTATTTAATATTCCTATCAGAGCTAACTTCAAATCAATAAAGGAAAAATGACAGTGCTTCAACTCACTGAAGCAGCAAGATCAAAACAGCAATTTTTACTATCTTGAATATAACTATATAGCAACTCTTATCATCATCCACATAATCCCTTTCCATCGTGCTCTGAATGCTAAGCAAAAATCCCGGGTCTCTTTTCTTGGGATAAGTTGTTCATCTTCTCCTCTAAGTAGGGGCTATTAATGTTTTCCTTCCATCTGGTGTTTTTCATATCTGTCAAAATCCACACGATAATAAAATCTAGTAAACAAACCTGGGGCATGATATAGAATCACTTTATAAAGGCCTGACTTGCTTCCTCCATAATCCACATGGTTTCCCTAATAAGATGGGCACAAGCAGCGTCCTTCCCCTTGCACTGGCTTGGACACTTGGATCGATGCTATCCTCACGCCGAGCCAGTTGTTGAGGCCAGGATCCCAAATGTGGACAATGTAGGGACTGGTATCATTTACATTGTCTTTAGTAAAAAAATCACTTAGCAGCAAGCCAGGCTCTGCATTAGAGCAATTTATAGAATCAGGACCTATGAATGAAGTTATGCGATACTCTCTATGTCAGTTTTTTTTTAAGTAGGGGCATAGTGGTTATGTTCTTCAACTCATAATCCAATGACCTGGACCTATTTTCCCAAGCTATGAGGTCAAAGCTCACCCCAGTAGCTGGATTCTGCTAATCGAATAAATCTGGAAACAGTTGGTATCAGTAATGGTGGGTATGTGGCTATCGGATTAGTTTAAAAATCCATCATCTGCCGTCCTGACCCAGTTTAAGCTATATGTGACTCCCTACACTGAAACGGCTGAGCAAGCTATTGTACTCAATTATCAGGAAGGTGGTTCACCAACACTTTCTCAGGGGCAATTAAGGATGGACAATAAATGCTGGCCTTGACAATAGCATGCACATTCCATGAATGAATGAAACAAATTGCACAAATGAACCAGTCCCCCCCTCTAGTGTAGTTCAGTGTCATCAAGTAACATTCTAGAATATTCAATTAACTGCACATCTCCACAATTCACTTGCCCTTTTCCACACCAATTCCACACCAATTCCACACCAATTCCACACCAATTCCACACCATTACCACACCATTACCACACCAATTCCACACCATTTCCACACCAATTCCACACCATTTCCACACCATTTCCACACCAATTCCACACCA
>NC_063353.1:41732578-41759046 GCF_021869965.1 Rhincodon typus
CCAATTCCACACCATTTCCACACCATTTCCACACCAATTCCACACCAATTCCCTTGATTCAGCAGCAAGACATAATGTTCCACAGCAAACTGGGTGTTTTTTTTCTTATTATTCATTCACCGCATGCTCCCTGGTTAGGTCAGCATCTATTACCCATCCCTAATTTCCCAGAGGGTAGTCAAGAGTCAACCACTTGCTGTGGGTCTGGAGTCACACACAGGTCAAACCAGGTAAGGATGGCATTTTCCTTCCCTAAAAAATGTTAGCAAACCAGATGGGCTTTCCCTACAATCAACAACGGTTCACGGTCTTCATTACACTCTTGAGTTCCAGATTTTTATTGGATTCAAGTTCCACCACTGGCCGTGGTGGGATTCAAACCTGGGTCCCTCGAATGTTACCTGGATCTCTGAGTTAACATCCCAGTGATAATACCATGACAGCATCGCCTCCCCATTATTCCCTTGTTATTCTGCTTTAACAGAACACTTAAAGTGTGGTATAACCTTTGGCCTTTTCCATTGATGCCACTAAGTCTAAGACAATTAATTATATACACATAATACTGTACCTGTGCCAGTTCTAACTCTAAAGCCCTACATTTAAAAAGAACAAAGAACAGGACAGCACAGGACAAGGCCGTTCAGCCCACCAGGACTGTGCCAACATATAATGCTGTTCTGAAGTAAAAGTCTTTTTCTTTATGCAGCCCATATCTCTCTATTCATTGCCTGTTAATTTATCTGTCAAGATGCTTCTTAAACATTGCTATTTGTACCCGCCTCCATCACCTCTTCTGGCAGCGTATTCCAGGCACTTACCACCCTATGTGTAAAATACTTGTCTCTCACATCTCCTTTAAACTTACCCCCATTTGCCTTAAATCTATGTGCCCCCTAGTAATTGACATTTCTACTATTTCTCCTAACTTGGTAGCTATCCTGAGGGAATTTATATTCTTGGGAACACACGGTATGTTTTTGGGGCTGAGACTACAGCTCCTCGTGTGCCCAGGACTCTTGGCACAAGTGCAGAGTGTGGTAGGGTGACAAGTCATTCATGTATCAGGAAGTGTATCGAAGCAGCTCCAGGAGTGTGAGACTAAAAGGCAGTACTTGCTTAGCTCAGCTGAGGAATTAAGACTCAGGAAAGGCCAGGAGCAGTTGAGAGCTCAGTAAAGCAGAAATAAAGCTGTTTGCTCTGTGAAGGTGGCAGCTGGGTACAGAAAGGACTGTGAACAGTGGTTGTTAGGGGGCTGGGATTGTGCTGGGGTATTACTTTGTGAATTCAATGGGACTTGAAGAAGAGCAGTGGGAAGTGGGCAGCCATCGGGGCAATCTAAGTTGCAATGGCTACTGATAACAATTCGAGGTTCTATCCTTAAAAGAGAAGAGCTTTGATTCCTTTTGAGGATTTTAGGATTTTTGTAACTCATGATGATCAGATGAGTTAATATTTGTCATGTGCTACACCAGTTTGCCTGTTCATTCATGTTTACCTCATGTTTATAGGATTGGGAAGCTTACAAAGACCAACAGAGGGCAACAAGAAAAGAAATAAGGAGGAAGAAGATTAAATATGAGGGTAAACTGGCCAGTAATATAAAGGAGGACTGTAAAAATTTCTTTAGATATATAAAGGGCAAAAGAGAGGCAAAAGTGGACATTGGGCCACTGGAAAATGACACTGGAGAGATAGTAGTGGGGAACAAGGAAATGGCTGAGGATCTGAATAATTACTTTGCGTCAGTCTTCACAGTGGAAGACACGAGTAATATCCCAAAAATTCGAGAGAGTCAGCAGGCGAGCTAAGCATGGTGGCCATCACCAAGGAGAAGGTGCTAGAAAAACTGAATGGCCTGAAGGTGGATAAATCACCAGGACCAGATGGACTACACACCAGAGTTCTGAAGGAGAAAGCTGACGAGATGGTGGAGGCATTAGTGGTGATCTTTCAGGAATCACCAGAGTCAGGCAGGGTCCCAGAGGACTGGAAAATCGCTAACATGATACCCCTGTTTAAAAAAGGAGCAAGGCAAAAGACTGAAAATTACGGGCCGATTAGTCTAACCTCGGTCATCGGTAAGATTTTAGAGTCCATTGTGAAGGATGAGATTTCTGAATACTTGGAAGTGCATGGTAAAGTAGAGCAAAATCAGCATGGCTTCATCAAGGAGAGGTCATGCCTGACAAATCTGTTAGAATTCTTTGAGGAAGCAATGAGCAGGTTAGACCAAGCAAAGCCAATGGATGTTATTTACCTGGACTTCAAGAAGACCTTTGACAAGGTCTGCACAAGAGGCTGCTGAGTAAGATAAGGACCCATGTTGTTAGAGGCAAGGTGCTAGCATGGATAGAAGATTGGTTGTTTGGCAGAAAGCAGAGAGTGCGGATAAAAGGGTCTCTCAGAATGACAGCCGGTGACAAGTAATGTTCCACAAGGGTCAGTGTTGGGAACACAACTTTTCACTTCATACATTAATGATCTAGATGAAGGAACTGAGGGCATTCTGGCTAAGTTTGCAGGCGAAACAAAGATAGGTAGAGGGACAGGTAGTATTGAGGACGCAGGGAGGCTGCAGAAGGATTTGGACAGGTTAGGAGAGTGGGAAAAGAAGTAGCAGATGGAGTACAATGTGGGAAAGTGTGAGGCTATGCACTTTGGTAAGAAGAATAGAAGCATGGACTATTTTCTAAATGGGGAGAAAATTCAGAAGTTTGAAGTGCTAAGAGATTTAGGAGTTCTAGTCTAGGATTCTCTCAAAATAAACTTGCAGAGTGAGTCAGTAGGGCAAATGCAATGTTGGCATTTATTTTGAGAGGACTTGAATATAAAAGCAGGGAAGTACTTCTAAGGCTCTATAAGACTCTGGTCAGGCCACATTTGGAATATTGTGTGCAGTTTTAGGTCCCATATCTTAAGAAAGATGTACTGGCCCTGGAGCGGGTTCAGAGGAGGTTCATAAGAATGGTCCCAGGAATGAAAAGCTTAACGTATGAGAAACATTTGTGGACTCTGAGTCTATACTCGATGGAGTTTAGAAGGATGAGGGGGGATCTAATTGAAACTTACAGAATACTAAATGGCCTGGACAGAGTGGATGTTGAGAAAATGTTTCCATTGGTAGGAGATTCTAGGATCTGAGGTAAAAGCCTTGGAGTAAAGGGAAGGTCCTTTAGAACGGAGATAAGGAGAAACTTCTTCAGCCAGAGAGCAGTGAATCTATGGAATTCACTGCCACAGAAGGCTGTGGAGGCCAGGTCATTGAGTACATTTAAGACTGAGATAGATAGGTTCTTCGTTGTCAAGGGGATCAAGGGTTACAGGGAGAAAGCAGGAGAATGGCGTTGAGGAACTTATCAGTCATGATTGAATGATACAGCAGACTCAATGGGCTGAATGGCCTAATTTCTGCTCCATGTCTTATGGTCTTATGGTTTTATTGCTGTATGTTAGAATATCAGATAGCATTAACTGTTTGCTTTGGTGACTTTTGCAAGGTAATTGTGTTTCTTTTTGTTAGTGAATGCGTAGGATTTCAAATGTCATCTATATTGCAAAAAAATGTTAGTGGCTCCTAAATGGATTGGACAACGTTTGGTTTCTGTTTGAAAGTTGTGATTAATTCCACATTTCTGGAGTGCTTTCATAGGAACATAGAAACATTAAAAATAGGAGCAGGAGGAGGCCATTCAGTCCTTCCAGCCTGCTCCACCATTCTTCACAATCATGGCTGATCGTGCAACTCAATGGCCTAATCCTGCTTTCTCCCCATAACCTTTGATCCCGTTCACCCCAAGTGCTATATCTAGTCACCTCTTGAATACATTCAATGTTTTGGCATCAACTACTTCCTGTGGTAATGAATTCCACAGGCTCACCACTCTTTGGGTGAAGAAATGTCTCCTCATCTCTGTCCTAAATCGTCTACCCCGAATCTTCATACTATGACCCCTGGTTCTGGACACACCCACCATCGGAAACATCATCCCTGCAACTACCCTGTCCAGTCCTGTTAGAATTTTATAAGTCTCTATGAGATCCCCCCTCATTCATCTGAAGTCCAGTGAAAATAATCCCAACTAGGCAATCTCTCCTCGTACGTCAGACCCGCCATCCCCAGAATCAACCTGGTAAATCTTTGCTGCACTCCCTCGAGAGCAAGATCATCCTTCTCCAGAAAAGGAGATCAAAATTGCACTCAATATTCCAGGTGTGGCCCTGTCTAACTGCAACAACACATCCCTGCTCCTGTATTGGAAACCACTCGTAACGAAAGCCAACATACCATTTGCCTTTTTTACCACCTGCATGCTTACCTTCAGCAACTGGTGCACAAGGACACCCAGGTCCGTCTGCACACTCCCCTCTCCCAATTTACAGCCATTCAGATAATAATCTGCCTTCCTGTTTTTGCTTCCTAAGTGAATAACCTCACATTTATCCAAATTATACTGCATCTGCCACTGATTTGCCTACTCACCCAACCTGTCGAGATCAGGCTGAAGGATCTCTGCATCCTCATCACCATCCCATCCAACTTGGTATCATCTGCGAACTTGGAGATGTCATGTTTTGTTTCCTCATCCAAATCATTCCTCTATATTATGACTAGCTGGGGTGTCAGCACCGATCCCTGTGGCACCCCACTAGTTATTGCCTGCCAGTTTGAAAAGGACCCATTAATTCCTAATCTTTGTTTCCTCTCTGCCAACCAGTTTCCTACCCATTTCTATACACTTCCCTCAATCCCATGTGCTTTAACCATTATTTTAATAGAAGAAAAAAATCATTCTCCCAGTTCCTTTGACAACTACTTCAAGCCTGTGTCCTGCCATTACCAACAAACCTTTCTCCCTGTTTACTCCATCAAACATCCTTATGATTTTGAACTCTATTCAATGTCCCATTAACTTTCACCTCAGGAGATCCTGTAAGGGAAGTTCACTGTTATCAATTTTTCAGCTCTGACTCAGTGGGAATCAGGATAGATGCTAAGCGATTGGTTCTCCAGGCTGAAGAGATAAGAATTAGTGGTTTCTGAAGACTTGGCCATTTAGCACAGTGTTGAGGAGTAAATTATTCATTCATAGGGTTGTAAAGCTTGAAATTCTCTGTCCCAGAGGGTTGTGGATGGGTGTTTGTTAAATATTTTTACCTCTTTCACTTCACAAGGATGGTATTGGTGCCCCACAATTCCAGGGACTCGGTTCAATTTCAGCCACAGTTCAGTCAGTGTGGAGTTTGCACATTCTCCCCATGTGTTTCCTCTGGGCGATCCAGTTTCCTCCCACAATTCAACTTTGTTCAAGTTGGATGAATTGGCCAATGCAAAATTGCCCTGTAGTGTCCAGGGATGTGCAGGCTAAGTGGATTAGCCATGGTAAGAACTGCATGCGGGGTTACAGGGATGGGGGCTGGGTTGGTTGGCATGATCTTTGGAAGGTTGGTGCAGAATTTGATAGGCCAAATGGCCTCTTTCTTCTCTCTAGGGATTGTATATTAAGGATTGAGATTAATAGAATTTTGAGCATAAAGTGAATCAAGGGAACACAGGGGAAAGGGCAGGAATGTGAAGTTCATGTGAAAATTCATCCATGGTCTTACTGAAAGCTTCAAGAGCTGTATGAACCACTTTTGACCTCTTTTATTACGTTGAAATTTTGATAAGTTTGGACAGTGTCTTATAAGCCCCTCAACAGCGTAGGCTATGGCGAGACATCTGGGAGAATATCATGAGAAATCCAGCGAGGCCTTTCTTGGCATTGAGACCAATAATTTGTATTTTCCAACAGATGTCCATTAATAGGCTTTATTACTCATTATCACCCTCATTAACATCGAATCTTGCTTCACGAATGATTAGGTTCCAATTCTACCACCTGCTGGATAGAAACTAGGCACTAAGAATTCCCGACATGGAAGTCAGAGTGGGCATCTGGTGATTCCAGCCTGCTGTTTGCTCCTCTGGGGATCACTGTCTTAGACACCCAGCGCCAACATCTTAGGGTACGCTCTGTGGGCAGTGGCCTCTACCAACTTTTGTACACAGACTCTGGTATCCACGATATGCCAGTCACTCTGCATTAACATGGCATATCTCCGAACATTCTTAGTATACTTCTGCATATTGATACTGCACTTTTGAGTGCCTGACAGCCCTCACTGCAAAGCTGCTGCAAGGACACTTTGCATGCTTAGACTAGCGCCCAGTCCCTGATTGGGCCAGGATTCACCTCACTTGCTTCCTTCCTGCTTATTCGCTTAGCATGTACTGAGATGCTCACACCGTCTCTGCTTTGCCTCGTCTTTTAGGGCAGACACAAAGGCAGGTGGTTTATCAGCAGTCACCCCTCAAAGAGGGGGTCACCACATTGCTGCACTTCACTGTAAAGTGCCAGTGTGACACCTGCACCATGTGCCTGCAGCTACTGGGGCATATGCTTCAGGTAAATGGCCATGTCTCAAAGTTGGAGTGCAGTAAGGAGTAAGTTGCTTGAGGTATCCCAAGTGAATGTTTAAGGAGGCACAGGGGCCAGTGGTCTGGGTGGACGAAGTAGTTGAGGGAGAGTGAGGGAAGATGTTACATGTAATAGAGAGGTTGGTGGAATATGAGCCTCCTTGGGAGGTGGGCACAGTGATAAAGATAGAGTGTGTGTGAGATAGCAGAATGCAAAGGTGCCACTTACCCTGGCAGACATAAGAAGGTCATTTACCTTCTTCCTACACTGCTGGGCATTCCTGTACAGGAATCACATTGAGCTGGGTATCAATTTTGGAAGAGCTGGCAGAGTTTTGGTGCCATACTCTGGGAAGGAGAATGCCTCTCCTCTGCACCACCTGGTAACCCAGAACCTTAACGTCCCTGTCTCACAAGTGGGGCACCTGTTTCCCCTGCTCTGTCATTTTGGGGGAAAATGTCATGAAGTGTGCAGGATAGCTCCGAACAGGCAATGTTTGTCTGGGTGCACAATCGGCTTTTCAAATTTGGTGCCAGCGCCGGTGATGGAGGTCTGCTCTGGGATATCCCAGCTGCAGTGAGTTCTCCCGGCTACAGAAGTGGTAGAATCAGGCTTGCATTGGATGAGAGGGGCAAGGTGGGTAGTTAATGAGGCCATTTTGGGATGATAATGCAAGAAACGAAGCAAGGCTTCATGAAGAGAAGCCCTCAATGAAACATGATGAATACGACATTGCCAAAATATCATAATATTCAGCCCTTTACATTACTTAAAATCTAATGAGCCTATATAGTGTATGGTTAAAAAAAAATCGTGGTGTTACTTTCCAGTGTGTGGTGAACTATACTCCTGTCGCAGAATTTCTTGGTAAAGATCTTTCCCAACTTGGTACTTCGTTTTCAGGCAGGAACCTGGTGAATTTTGGACCAAATGATAATTCTGAGGTTGAAAATGCAGGTTATGACAAAGTTCATGAATGGCACATTTGCGTATTTGATGGTCAAAGTACATATGTGGAGTGAATTACCAGCTTATGATACTTGTAGCAAATTGTAAATAGAATGACAAGCATGATATCTTTGCAGCATCCTTGAGCACGGGTGAGGTCCTGGAGGACTGGAGAATTGCTAATGTTGTCCCCTTGTTTAAGAAGGGTAGCAAGGATAATCCAGGCAATTATAGACCGGTGAGCCTGACGTCAGTGGTGGGGAAGCTGCTGGAGAAGATACTGAGGGATAGGATCTATTTACATTTGGAAGAAAATGGGCTTATTAGTGATAGGCAGCATGGTTTTGTGCAGGGAAGGTCATGTCTTACCAACTTGATAGAATTCTTTGAGGAAGTGACAAAGTTGATAGATGAGGGAAGGGCTGTGGATGTCATATGCATGGACTTCAGTAAGGAGCTTGATAAGGTTCCCCATGGTAGGCTGATGGAAGAAGTGAAATCGCATGGGGTCCATGGTGTACTAGCTAGATGGTTAGAGAACTGGCTGGGCGACAGGAGACAGAGAGTTGTAGTGGAAGGGAGTTTCTCAAAATGGAGAACGTGACCAGTGGTGTTCCACAGGGATCCATGTTGGGACCACTGTTGTTTGTGATATACATAAATGATCTGGAGGAAGGTATAGATGGTCTGATTAGCAAGTTTGCAGATGACACTAAAATTGGTAGAGTAGCAGATAGTGAAGGGGACTGTCGGAGAATGCAGCAGAATATAGATAGATTGGAGAGTTGGGCGGAGAAATGGCAGATGGAGTTCAATCCAAGCAAATGCGAGGTGATGCATTTTGGAAGATCCAATTCAAGAGCGAACTATATGGTAAATGGAAAAGCCCTGGGGAAAATTGATGCACAGAGAGATCTGGGTGTTCAGGTCCATTGTAGCCTGAAGGTGGCAACGCAAGTTGATAGAGTGGTCAAGAAGGCATATGGCATGCTTTCATTCATCGGATGGGGCATTGAGTACAAGAGTTGGCAGGTCATGTTACAGTTGTATAGGACGTTGGTTCGACCACATTTGGAATACTGCGTACAGTTCTGGTTGCCACATTACCAAAAGGATGTGGATGCTTTGGAGAGGGTGCAGAGGAGGTTCACCAGGATGTTGCCTGGTATGGAGGGTGCTAGCTATGAAGAAAGGTTGAGTAGATTAGGATTATTTACATTAGAAAGACGGAGGTTGAGGGGGGACCTGATTGAGGTCTACAAAATCATGAGAGGTATAGACAGGGTGGATAGCAAGAAGCTTTTTCCCAGAGTGGGGGAATCAATTACTAGGGGTCACGATTTCAAGGTGAGAGGGGAAAAGTTTAAGGGAGATATGCGTGGAAAGTTCTTTACGCAGAGGATGGTCGGTGCCTGGAACGCGTTGCCAGCGGAGGTGGTAGAGGCGGGCACGATAGCGTCATTTAAGATGTATCTAGACAATACATGAATGGGCAGGGAGCAGAGGGATACAGATCCTTGGAAAATAGGCAACAGGTTTATATAGAAGATCTGGATCGGCGCGGGCTTGGAGGGCCGAAAGGCCTGTTCCTGTGCTGTAATTTTCTTTGTTCTTTGTTCATGGATTCATGACAAGTTGGAGGCAGTGTGAAATGCTGTGAATGTGTTTACACTGCAGGTTCACACTGCTTCCAGCTTTTCATGGAAACATACTTGCAATTCAATTTACAATTTTGCTACAAACAGAATGTTGAAAACATCATCCCCCCTGTTTTGGGACAGAGTAGGAGGGGGTTCTTCTGACATTTGCCCTTTGATTGTTAGTCACTAATATCCCCCATTGCGCTGATCAGAGATACAAGTGCAATGTATAGATTAAAACAGAAAGAAAATGAGAGGGGAAAAAAAACATTCCCTACAGGGAACCATGGGAAATATCCTTAAAAATCTATGCTAATACCTATCTATGCGACATTTTAATAACAAAGCTTTTTCAGATATTGTCAGTTAAAAACAAAAATCAGAGGTAGGAGTAAATAACGCTCATAATAACCTTCAGGGTAAATTCAATCTGCATGTTTCCCAGAGTTTGGCTTAAAACCAAAATACCCTCAAACTGAGAACAGTATCTGGTGAATATTCCTGTCTGTTATGATTATGAAACACGTTGATGACTTACTAAGCAAACATGAGAAAGAGAGGGATATAGATGGACAGAGATGAAAAATGACATTTATAGATAATTACTTGAGCGGAAGAGAGAAAGAGAAAAAGGAAGAGATGGAGGGGACAGAATGAGAGGGGACAGAGAGAAAAAGGGATAAAGGGAGAGAGAAAAAAGGAGAAAGAGGGAGAGGGGAGATAAGGAGGGAAAGAATGAGGTAGAGGGGAACAAAAAGAGGGAAATAGGGATAAAATGAGGGAGAGAAGAATGGAAGAGAGGAAGAGAGAAAGAGAGAAAGATAGATCGACAGCAAGAAAGAAACATACTGGTATAACAATATTTTAAGCGATAATTAAATAAATGTGAGGCTCCTTAAAAGAAGTATTTGAATGCAGGTAACACTGTCAGTTCGACTAAGCTGCTTTTGACTTACTAAGTGCATACCTGTTGATATTCGTGAGACGTTTGACAGGACAACAGGTGACTATCATGCTGCTGGAGTGAGGGACAGTGTAGGTATTTCATTGTGAAGAAATTCTTGGCATTTCACTCGCTATGCAAGTATAATGTGTGTTAATAAGGTCAAATCTTGGCAGATTAAAGGTCACATCATACAGTTTTCACTGTGGAGATCACTTTTTTGGGTAATGTGTTCCTTTTCCAAATTTGCGTTGCTTAATATGCTCTTGGCCCGATTTTAATGCAAAAGCAAAATACTGCAGATGCTGTAAATTTGAAATCTGAACAAAAAGCGCTGGAAAAATTTAACTGGCCAAGCAGCATCTGCAGAGCAGTAAGTGAGTTAATGTTTCAGTTTGATGATGTCTAATTGAAAATGTTCTGCTGAAGTGTCATCAACCTGAACATTAACTCGATTTCTCTCCACAGATGCTGCTTGATCTGTTTAATTTTACCAGCATTCTTTGATTCAGATTTTTCCACTTTACTTTGTTAAATGTAAACTACAGGCTTCCAAATACCACATTATCACAGCAATGGTTTGAAGTACTTTAAATCGTTTCTTTTTAAGGTCTATTTATTTCACCTCCTATGCTTAAATCCTGTCACCCTGCACAATGTCTTCCAGTACACCATTGAAATGATGGCTCACTTCACCATTCCTTGTTCATGATCTTAAGGCATGTCAAGCTCCTTGTCTCCTTCAATCTTTCTCTCTCCCTCCACTATAAAATCATTAGGGGTGTAGATAGGATAATTGCATACAGTCTTTTTCCCAGGGATGGGGAATTGAAAACTAGAGGGCATAGGTTTAAGGTGAGAGGGGATAGACTTATGAAGGGCCTGAGGGGCAACTTCTTCATGCAGAGAGTGGTGCGAAAATGGAATGGGCTGCTAGAGGAAGTGGTTGAGGCAGGTACAAAAGCAACATTTAAAAAACATTAGGATAGGTACATGGATGAGAAGGGATTAGAGGGACATGGACCAAATGCGGGCAATTGGAACTAACTGAATGGGCACCATGGTCAGCATGGACCAGTTTGGGCTGAAGGGGCTGTTTCCATGCTGTATTACTCTATGACACTACACCTGACAAGTCTCCAATATCCAAGTTTGGCCTCATTTCACATTCCTTAGTTTTTAAAAAGAAAACAATCAATGTGGACCTCATTCCTTTCTCAAGGGCTTTCAGTTCAATGAAAAACCCCCTTCAATTGCTCACTTATACACAATGATCCAAGTTAGACATGAGGAACTGGCCAGCTGCTGGATCTCAGCTTCCCTCTTCTAACATTTTTGATTCAGCCACAATTCCTTCAGAGCTCCCTCCCTACACCTGAGTCCATTGATTTTATTGTCACGTGTACCAAAATACAGTGAAAAGCTTTGTTTATGAGTGGGATAGGCATATCACAGCAAGCAAAGGATGTACAGATCAAAATGACTCAGACACACACAGGTTACATTGCAGGTCACATTATTTGAGGCTCGAGTCCATTCAGCAGTCTGATAGCGGCCGGGAAGAAGCTGTTCCTGAACCTGCTTGTGAGTGTGTTCAGGCTTCTGTATCTTCTGTCTGACAGAAGAGCTTGTAGGCGGTCATTACTGGGGTGCAATGGGTCTTTGATGATATTGGCTGCCTTTCTGCTGCAGCGAGCCATGGAAATGGAGTCCATGGATGGAAGGTTGGCTTCAGAGATGGTCTGGGCTGTGCACACCACCTTCTGTAGTTTCTTACAGTCCTGGGCAGAGCAGTTGCCGTACTAGGCTGTTATGTACCTGGACAGTATGCTTTCAATGGTGCATCTGTAGAAGTTGGTGAGAGACCTTATTGACATGCCAAATTTTCTGAGACACCTGAGGAAGAAGAGGCGTTGTGCCTCTCTGACTGTCGCATTTTCGTGGAAATTCCAGGACAGGTCATCAATTATCGTCACTCCGAGGAGCTTGATGCTCTTCACCCTCTCAACCTCATCACCGTTGATGTAGATAGGTGGGGTGGGGGGGGGTGGTGTTCTCCTCCTTTCTTTCTGAAGTCAATAATCAGTTCTTTAGTTTTGCCGACGTTGAGAGACGGAACATTGGAAAAACGATGGGTGTTGTTCTCCTAAACAGAGAATCTACTCAACATTTGCTCAAGTCACGTTGGCAGAATGGGAGAACACTGCGGAAATTTCAGGCCTCAGCCTTCATGAGAAGACTCTCTAAATTATCTTTTGCTTTTTGACTTTCTTTGCGTCATGAATCCATTGAAAATATTGAAGAGATACTCCACCCTGATTATAATGCTATCCAAATAAAGCTGTGTTCTGATTACAGGAAGCTAGAAGACTAATTCCCCAAATACAGGGCTAAAAGCATCAACATCTCTCAAACAGATACTACAAGACCATGTTGATTCTTTCAGATTCCTTCTGGGATTATAGTTTTGATGCATTTTTGGACACTTGTGCTCTACAACAATGAAGGTAATGTTAATAGGATTTGACTTTCATGGATTGAAACCTAAAATCTAACAACAATCATGCAAAAAAATCCCTTAGATGCTATGTCTTCTTGAAATATCTTGTACACCAAAAGGATGATCCAAAAACGTTTCTTTTCAATTTCTTGAAGACACTAGCTGCAATTTTCCCTTGCACTCTTTGATTTGTAAATTTATCTATAAATTATGTATCTTATCTTCTCTTGTGTGTCCCTTTTTTCTCAGCATTGGTGGCCTTGTCTTCAGTTTAAATCAGCAATGTGCAGAGTGGATGGCCAATCACACTTCACGCTCCTTCCCCCCCCCCCCCCACAACCCCAACCACCACCACCACCACCACCCCCCTCTCCTCCCCCTGGAGGTACTACTCAGCAATGCATAGCTGCTGTTCTCTACTCAGCCACCAGCTCACAGCAGATGCTGGGATTTCTGTCCCTGGGGTAACTCATCGCAAGGAAGACGTAGTGCTGCCTAGTTAAGTGCAATTGGCACATTAATTGGTTATGCTTTCCAGAAACTCGGTGACCCAGTTCTGTCGTCGGTTCTCTAGACCCGCGTCACTAATGTTTAATTCAGTCAATCATATTAGAATTAAGTTGTTGCAATTTGTCTGAGCACTGGTATAAGGGTGGACAGCGTTAAATACTTTAGTAATAAATTAGCAGTCAGGACATTGATAAAAGGTGGATGCATTAGTTGCAACCATTGTCCTGACCTGTTGAATGGTCACAGTCACAGAATCATAAAAGGCCCTTCAGCCCATCAATTCTGCACCAGCCAAAAACAAACACCTAACTATTCTAATCCATGTCATGTCAAACCATGCTCGATGCAGAGTTTAAACTGCTGCCCAGGATTAATATTGTTATTACCATCCCCTTTTTAAGTATAGGAACTGCAGGACCTGTTTGGTCTCACAGGGGAGAGAGAAACTACTACCTGGTCTAACTAGACAAGTCTCTTACAGCTAACAGGATATAATTTATTCAGAGATAGTAGGAACTGCAGATGCTGGAGAATCTGAGATAACAAGGTGTAGAGCTGGATGAACACAGCAGGCCAAGCAGCATCAGAGGAGCAAGAAGACCGACGTTTCGGGCCTAGACCCTTCTTCAGAAATTTATTGTGTGTTAGCAACTGGCTATAATCTTCATTGATATGACAGAACTTTGAAGTGGACCAGATGGTAGACCACCCTCCTTTGAGATCCTAAGCTATTCTGCCCACAAGTCTACGTGACATCGATATATTGGGTGCTTCTTGTGGCACGCCTCAGTATTAACCCCTTCACACCCAGATAAACAGCACTCTGACAAATTCCACAAGACATTCTGAAGAAGGGTCACCGGACCCGAAATGTTAACTCTGCTTTCTGTCCACAGATGCTGCCAGACCTGTTTTCGTTGTCCACAAGGCATTCAAACAATCAAACCTTCACTAATTAATGTACTGCTTTCCTGTTTCCATGGCAGAAAGTCTTGCTGTGCCTGCCCCTAAATCCTTCCATCTTTAAACTGCTCTAATTAACTTCTCTCGTTTAGTGTCGTTCTGCAAACTGCAGGATCAAAACTCCATCATGTCAAATCCAGTTCCAGCAGCCTCTGTGTCTACTTAACAACTAGGCCACAGGTTGGTGCCACTTCCTGTCCCAAAGGCCACATTCCCAGCCAGAAATAAGGCAACTAATTGGTGCTCAGGCTGCAGTTCTTAGGCACGATAAATAACATCTTCAGCTTTCACGCTTGGCCTTTTCCTCAGGGACTCAGCGCCACATCTTTCTTTTGCTTCTTTGTTGCATCCATCATGCATAACTGACGACAGAGATGCTCAGCAGATTACAAATCAGAGCAGTAATTACTTTCTCTCTCTGTCAAACTGATCAACATTTTATTGGGCGGTGGGGAATGTGGTGTTGGCATGAAGTTTAGTATCAAGCCAACAAACACGAAAAAGAGGCCTCCTCTGTCCAAGGGGAGCCTTGGGCATGGTGCGATCTTGCAGGACAAGATTCCATTGAATAAGCTATGTTTTTCATGTGAGTTTGATTTGAAAACATTTTAACTGCGACATTCTCTCATTAGAGCCATATTTCAGGTGAGATGCAGAGCTGACGAGAAACAAAACAACGTAAGAAGCAAGGGGTGGTGCGGTGACACAGCAGTTAGCACTGCTGCCTCACAGCGCCAGCAACCTGGGTTCAATTCCACCCTCGGGTGACTGTGTGAAGTTTGTACATTCTCTCTGTGTCTGCGTGGGTTTCCTCCGGGTGCTCCGGTTTCCTCCCACAGTCCAACGATGCGCAGGTTAGGTAAATTGCCCTTGCTAAACTGCCTGTAGTATTCAGGCATGTGTAGATTAGGTGGGTTACAGGGGGATGGGTCTGGGTGGGATGCTGTGAGGTTTGGTGTGGACTTGTTGGGCTGAAGGGCCTGTTTCCACACTGTAGGGATTCTATGATTCAAATGCTAAAGTGTTTCCTGTGCTGTATCAGTTCTTAAAAAAAAATTCTCCCTCCATCTCTTCTGAAGGCACTGAGTCCCTCCAAGTCATTCACTGTTATCTCGTCTAAACATCCATTCTGCAAATGTGAACTAAGACAGTGTGAATCAGCAATAAAAAACAGAAATTGCTGGAGAAACTCAGCAGGTCAGTCAGCATCTGTGGGGAGGGAATCAGAGTTAATGCTTCAGGTCCAGTGACCATTCTTCAGAACTGATTGTAGCTGGGAACAGCTACCTGCATTTCACTTAATCTAATCTACTGCATTCATTGCTCACAATGTAGTCTCCTCCACTGAGGGGAGACAAAGCAAGGACCAGGCAACCACTTTACAGAACACCTACTTTCTGTCCACAGAAATGACCCTGAACTTCCAGTTGCCTGCCATTTCAACAGACTACTGTGTTCTCTCACCAATATCTTTGTCTCAGGCTTGCTGCAGTGCTCCAGTGAAGCTCAGCACAAGCTGGAAGAACAGCATCTCATTTTCTGCTTGGGATGTCTACAACCTTCTAGAATCAATGTTGAGTTCAATAATTTTAGGACTGAGCACCTTTTCCTGTGTCCTTACCCCAGCCCCTACTCACCAGACCCTGTCATCAGATGAGCTGCCACCACAAATAACCCATTGCCAGCCACTAATGGTCCCCATTAGCATCTATTGATTCTGCCACACTGACCTTTACCCATCACTGTGTGTGCTCAACTGTTTTTCTCTCTCTTTCTGGGCACTATCTCCACCTATTGTTTCTTCCTTCCCTCTCCACACTTCCCCCACCCTACATTTAGCATATACACCAAACTTTTCCCAGCTACAATCAGTTCCGAAGATTGGTCACTGGACGTGAAATGTTAACTCTCTCTCTCCACAGATCCTGCCAGACCTGCAGAGTTTCTCCAGCAATTTCTGTTTTTGTTTCTGATTTCCAGCATCCACAGTTCTTTTGTTCAGTATGAATCAATGGTCTGTCAACAATGAAAAATAAACACAATGTGGTCAGACCCGGTATTGGGGGCTAGTTGTATGCCCATACCAGAACTGCAGATGCCAACTGTAATATTCTTAAACAGAATATTAGTTGCATGGTTAGATCTGACCATTTCAAACAATCTCTGGAGACTGGGGGCAGGGTTTTCCTGCAGGCTTTGGGATCTTGGCATTACAAACAAATGGAAGTCTCAAGCCCCCACTTGCCAACAGTGGGACTAGCTCAGGAATTTTCCAGGAGACGGCTTCCTGATTGACTGCTTTGAAGTTTCAGGGAAGGATGGTGACTTGTTTGAAGAAGGTCTTTAGCCTGAGATGCCTACCAAGAGAGGTGAACGCTGCTCAGTCAGCTTGGAGCTCTGGAGAATCGGTCCAATGCAGATAGCAACCATTCAGCCCATCGAGTCTGCACCAAGCCTCCAAAGAGCACCTCACCCTGACCCAATCCCCATAACCCTGCATTTACCATGGGTAATCCAGCCAGCACACCCCTGGACATGAGGGGCGATTTAGCATGGCCAATCCACCTAACCTGTACATCTTTGGACTGTGGGAGGAAACAGGAGCATCCAGACACAACGTGAATCTGCAAACTCCACACAGACAGTCACCTAAGTCTGGAATTGAACCCGGGACCCTGGCGTTGTGAGGCAGCAGTGAGCCACCTTGATACCTAAAAACTAAAATCCCAAGGGGCCAGAGCCACAGATCCTGCGGCTCCAATGGCAGTTTTCTCCTCCACTGACCTATCAAGGAGACTACCTGCCTTAAACTGGCATGTATACTAGATCAGAACATTACCAGCTGAAAGAAAATCCCAGTATGAGATCATCAGATGGATGCCAATTCTTTGATTTGCATTTTGGCTTTTGTGGGCAAGATGATACTGAAAGTGTTAGCTCCTTGCGATAGATACAGTGCGCTGCACTGACAGGCAGTACAGACACAATCAGACTCGTGACTACGCCAGTTCCAAACTGGAGGAGGGCTAGGGTAGGCCTGCAAGTCACCTGATATCAACTCCACCAAACTGTGAACTCTGTGAACCTGCAGCAAATTAAAGCCACCAATTTTTTGAAGAGATTAAATGTAAAGGAGCTGAGAGAAGCAGGAGTGGTCAATTCTTCATTCTTCTAATGAAACAAGGATAGGGTTGTGATGATCTTTACCAAGATTACTGCAAAAGTGTTTTTGATTCACATAGTTATAGAGTCATAGAGATAAAAGGCACGGAAACAGACCCTTTGGTCCAACTCGTCCATGCCAACCTGATATCCTAAATTAATCTAGTCCCATTTGCCAGCATTTGGCCCATATCCCTCTAAATCCTTCCTATTTGTGTAACTATCCAGTGCCTTTTTAATGTTGTGATTATTCCAGCCCTCACCATTTCGTCTGGCAGTTCATTCCATACACGCACCACCCTCTGAACGAAAAAGTTGCCCCTTAGGTCCCTTTTAAATCTTTCCCCTCTTACCTTAATCCTATGCCCTCTAGTTTTGGACTCCTCTACCCTGGAGAAAGGACCTTGTCTATTTACCCTATCCATGCCCCTCATGATTTTATAAACTTCTATGAGGTCAACCCTCAGTCTCCAATGGTCCAGGGAAAATAGCCCCAGTTTATTCAGGCTCTCCCTATAGCTCAAACCTTCCAACCCTGGCAACATCCTTGTAAATCTGCTTTGAACTCTTTCAAATTTCACAACATCTTTCCTGTAGCAGGGAGACCAGAATTGAACGCAGTATTCCAAAAGTGGCTTCACCACAGTCCTGTACAGCTGCAATACGACCTCCCAACTCCCATTCTCAATGCACTGATCAATAAGGGCAAAGATACCAAACACCTTCTTCACTATCCTGTCCACCTGCAACTCTGCTTTCAAGGGACTCTGAACCTGTGCTCCTCGGTCTCTTTGTTTGGTAACACTCACTGCGACTTTAACATTATGTGTGTAAGTCCTGCCCTGGTTTGCCTTACCAAATGCGGCACCTCACATTTATCTAAATTAAACTCCATCTGCCAATCCTTGGCCCATTGACACGTCTGATCAAGGTTCCGTTGTACTCTGAGGTAACCTTCATCGTTTTTCATTCCACCTCCAATTTTGGTGTCATCTGCAAACTTACTAACTGTATCTTCTATATTCACATCCAAATCATTTGTAAAAATGACACAAATAAAGACTGATTTGAGCACTGACACTAAAACGTGCACAGAAACAGAAAAAAAACGCACTCATTCTTCTCTTGTCCAATTTAATATATTTTGTTAAAGACTGGAACAGCTTTGGACTGTAACTATACTGCAGAGTAAAACAACCTCTTTGAAAAGCAGGCTACAGATTCAGACCTGCAGCTCGATCATCTGTAAAAGTGCATAAATGCCACATCTGGGCTCTGAGTGCCATTGGTACATGACAGCTCATGACCATGCCAGAGGAAACTAATTCGCAAGTTTTCCAAAATAGAGAGATGGACACCACATTAGAGCTGTTGTCCCTCAGGCTGCAGTTCTTCGTGACACAATCTGACAAACTATTCTTGCCTTTATTATGCTCCAGGACATGAATTCACTCACCAACATAGCTCACCTTGCTAAGGTAAAGGAAAATCTTCTCAAAGCATCAACACAGACTTTGTGTTTCTAATAATTAACTGTTACTGAAATGTAACGATATAACTGAACCTTAAAACCATTTTCTTTCAGCAGCTGAATTCCTTTATAAATTGACAATCAATGGCCTTGTTCTGATTCTTAGCCATAAAAATAACAAAAAGGTCCCAGTTCTTGAACAGAATTGTTATATCGATTTACAGCTGCCGTCTTTCAGAGTTGGAAAATTCCTATTCTGGTAGAATAGAGGTCCTCCAAATTTCCTGTTTCAACTAGAACTTCACACGACCCCTGCTTTTTATTGGCATCACTTTGCACATGGGAGCACAGTATAGAATCACAGAATCCCTATATTGCAGCCCATAGAGTCTGCACTGAACCTCCGAAGAGCATCCGACCCAAGCTCAGCCCCTTACCCTATCTCTGTAACCCTGCATTCATCATGACTAACCCACCTAGCTTGCACATCCATGGACACTATGGACAATTTCCCATGGCCAATCCACCTAACCTGCACACCTTTGGAGTGTGGGAGGAAACCGGAGCACCCAGAAGAAACCCACGCAGACGCAAGGCCACAAGACCACATTAGAGCCTTCGCCCATCTGGCTGCATTTCCATGTGATATGACACAATCTGACGAATCAATCTCGCTGTTATTATGCTCCAATGCTAACCAACTTAAACTCAACGTGCTGAGGTAAAGGAAAACCTTCTCTGCCATCAACTTAAATCTTGTCTTTCTAATAATGTCACTGTTACTCTGTATGTGGGAAAACTGTACATTTCTGTAGAATGGGCAGCTCAAAGATCAGTCTCCCAGAAATTGAGACTCTAGCCTGAGCTGAACAGAAACTGCGGCGACCACATCACTGAAGGCATGGATGGAAGGTTTGTTGGTTTCGGACTATTGGTTCCAAATTGAGTAGGAAAGTTGAGTTGTAAATAAACTGAAGCATTTGGATGTTTAAGATTCTTGCAAAGATTTGTAGCTCAGGCTGTGGGTGAGGTTGTTGACTTGCTTTGCCGAGCTGGCTGATTGCATTTCAGACGTTTTGTCACCAATTCTAGGTAACATCATCAGTGCAGCCTCTGATGAAGCGATGTAGTTCTACTCCACTTAGTATTTATATAATCCGGTTTGTTGAGGTGTTTTGTGTCATTTCTGATTCTTTTTTGCAAGAGTTTGTATATGGGGACTAATTCCACATGTTTATTGATAGCATTATGGGTAAAGAACCAGGTCTCTAAGAATTTCTGTGCGTAGCCAACCATAGACATGCACATCAATTTACAGCTGCCTTCTTTCAGAGTTGGGCAATTCTTATTCTGGTAGAAAAGTAGTCTCTCTCATTTCCTGTTTCAACATGAACTTCACACAACCCTGCTTTTTATTGGCATTACTTTACATAGAACAACTGGATTCCATTTTATATTATGACTATTTCTGTGAAGGATTCAAAAATAATGAGGTCAGATAGTCTTTCTTGAACCATGACCTAGTCTAGTTTGTGTGAGAGAACAGAGAACCCCTGGAGTGTAAATGCAAGATGGTTAGTACTATGCTGGGTTTATGGTCAAGAGATTGACCATAATCTTTGAAGGCTACTAGCTTGTTTTTTGGTTTAGAATAATTATGAAATGATAGGAAACCCTGAGATTTGATTTTTGTGAGCAGTTTTGGAGCATACCTGAACGGGGTCAAAAGCATTGGATAGAATTTTCCCAATCCATCAATGATATGGGCTGGGGCAACAATTTTGGGGAAATTGAGTGAGATGTCCAATGGGGCAGCTTCTTGCAAAATGTCCAACCAAATGTTGTAAACATTGCAATGAGATTCTTCCTAATGAACAGCAAGAGGTCTATTATCGTTCAATATAGCCCACATTATAACTTTGTCTTGCCTCATTAATATGCAGTTTCTCATTCTCCCATCTCTTGGATAGAAACTAGATGCTGAGAATTTTCAACAAAAAAGTTAGCATGGCCACCTGGTGGCTATCAGCTCAGATCGTAACAGAAGTGATTGCTCCAGGTCACCAGATCTTGCAAAACACAGGAAGTTCTCATTCTACTAAAACTGCTCAGGTTCATACCAGTTGAATTGTACCAACCTTTGGGGATTAGCTGGGAGGCAGGAAAGCTAGCAAGGTGTCACAGGAAGACTTTGGATGACATGACTATTTCCAACCATCAGAAAGGCAGGAGTTTGGCTGCTCACTCAAGCTAAATTAGATGGTCATTGCAGGATGACTTCCTGCCTGTGCAGGTATTTTACAGTAACCCCTTGTGGTCAGCAAAGTAGCTCAGAGTGAGGTGTCTGAGGAGAGTCTCTTTTTTGGGCATTTTTCAGCTCCTGCCTTCACCACTCACCTCTGAATCATGGAAGCCCTACAGTGTGGAAACAGGCCATTTGGCCCAACAAATGAAGAGCATTCCACCCAGACCCATCTCCCTGCCCCTCTCATGTCTAATCCACCTAGCCTAAACATCCCTGGGCACTCTGGGCAATTTAGCGTGGCCAATCCACCTACCCTGAACATCTTTGGACTGTGAGAGGAAACTGGAGCACCCGGAGGAAACCCACGCAGACACGGGGAGAACGTGCAAACTCCACACAAACAGTCACCCGAGGCTGGAATTGACCCCGGGTCCCTGGCGCTGTGAGGCAGCAGTGCTAACCACTGAGCCACTGTGCCACCTCTGCTGCGATGACACCACACTTGGAATACGTACAGTTCTGGTCACCCTGTTATAGGAAGAATGCTATTAAATTGGAAACGGTGCAAAAAAAGATTGACAAAGAAGTGATCAGGACTAGAAGGTATTGAGTTATAAGGAGAGGCTGGATAGGCTTGGACTTTTTTCCCTGGAGTCAGGAGGCTGAGGGGTGACCATGTAGAGGTTTATAAAATCATGACAGGCATTGATAAGGTTATTATCCGAGATTTTTTCCAAGGGTAGGGCGTCCAAAACAAGAGGGCATAGGTTTAAGGTGAAAGGGAAAAGGGATCCAAAGGGCAGGTTTTTCACACAGAGGGTGACGTCTGTATGGAATGAGCTGCCAGAGGAAGTGGTAGAGGTGAGTGCATTTACAGCATTTAGAAGGCATTTGGACTTTTAAAAGACATGGGCCAAACACAGGCAAATGGGACCAGTTCAGTTTAGGAAACCTGGTCAGCATGGAAGATTTGGGCCAAACTGTCTGTCAACATGTCGTATAACCCGATAACTCGATGACAGTGCAGACTCTCCACAGCCCACCCTTTATGTGAGATGCCCATCTGGCTCCAGAAATTCCCGCCACTGATTGTTTCTCTCCCAGGTTTTCCAGCCATTGTCCCATTCTCATGTTGCAGATACAGCAAGGGCCACTCACGGCAGTGCCTTGTGGGACAAGCCACCAATTTTCACAGGACAACACCCCCTATCCCCGGTGATAGCCACTGAATCAGTTGTCTCTAAGATATTAAGCCCTGAGGTTCTCCTGGGATACAGTAATTGTGTCCCTACCTCTGGACCAGGAGGCTGCCCCTTTTTAAGATGACACCAACACAGGATCACCTTGTGTGCTTTTGACAGCAGATCTTATTCTCACATTTCTTGCAATTGCTTTGCATTTTTAAACCTCAATTCTAAATGTGTCAAAATTACTAACAATGTTCTCTGAATGGGCGTCTCAATTTTCAAATCTAATGTTGATCTTGCTTTTGTGCACCTGCTCTGCAGCCATAACGTTGTGTTCCTCGCTCTGTTCAATCACCCTATGATCTCTATTATGATCTGCTTGTACCGCATGCAAAACAAAACTTTTCACTGCAATTAGGTACACTTGACAACAATAAATTAAATCGAAAATCAAATCAAATCAAATCAAAAAGTCCCACTTGCTCCAGAGGTGTTTAATAACATTCTCAGACAGGTAAAAATATCTAAAATCCTGGGCTGTCAGCACTCACCAATACAGTATCACATTCACCATCCACCTCAATCCCCTGCATTTAGCTCCAGTGGTAAAAGTGATTACTTCCAAACATAAGCACAACTTTTTCTTTCAATAGGTATTGAGCCAAAGATGTGTAATATTATTTGGAATAGAGAGCAATACAATCTAAACCTTATCAGCACATCTCAATTGTTCCTTGCCAATGAAAATGTTATTATGGAGATAATGAACTGAATATTTAAAGCAAAATAGAGCTCATTTAACACAGATCAACAGGTCACTGGATTAAACACAGAACTGTTACAGATCCAGACATGTTTGGAATATATCTTCCTATTTATCAAATCTTTCAGCATAGTCTAAATGCAATCCTTCCGTAATTTTACAAGTGGGAAAAATGTGGGGGGTGCTGAAGGGTGTGTGTTTGGATAATCGAATGTTTATTAAGCATGAATGGATTCTAAAGTATATTTAAAGTGCTAAACTATCTTCCTTAACACTTTCTGATCCAAAATAAGGGGCAAATGGTGCATATTATTATATTCTACTTAATAGATTTATTGTATTCGTTATTTATTTTGAATGTCTTAGTGTGTACATATTAATTATCTTTAATGTGCATCAGCTGCGCCTCAGTCTAGAGGGCATAGGTTTAAGTGAGAGGGGAAAGATACAAAAGGGACGCAAGGGGCAACATTTTCACGCAGAGGGTGGTGTGTGTATGGAACGAGCTGCCAGAGGAAGTGGTGGAGGCTGGTACAATTACAACATTTAAAAGGCATCTGGAGGGGTATATGAATAGGAAGCGTTTAGAGGGATATGGGCCAAATGCAGGCAACGGGACTGGATTTACATAGGATATCTGGTCAGCATGGACGAGTTGGACCAAAGGGCCTGTTTCTGTCCTGTATATCTTTATGACTCTATGTCTCTATGACTTTCATCTCTGAATCAGAAGGATGGGCGTTTGAATCCCACTCGAGCACAACACCTGAGCACAACAATCTAGTGTGGTCCTGAGGGAGTGCTGCACTGCTGGAGGTGCTATTGTCATATGAAATATTAATGGAAGCCCAATCTGATTTCTGATGTGGACATCGAAAACGCCATGAATAAATTCTCTTGAAGAGGAGGGCAATTCTTAACAGGGTCCTGGCCAACATTTATCCCCTAATCAATGTCACTAAAAAGAAAAAATCAGATTATCTAGTCATAATTACATTGTTTTCTTGTGAGAGCCTGCTGTGTGCAAATTGGCAGCTTTGTCTCCTATGTTCCTACACTGATTACACGTCAACATATGACTCATTGGTTATAATAGCATCACAGTGATAGAGTCACACTCTCGGAAACAGACCCTTCGGCACAACCAGTCCGTGCTGAACATAATCCCAACCCAAACTAGTCCCATTGCCTGCTCCTGGCCCATATCCCTCCAAACCTTTTTTATTCTGTAGTTGTTAACGGTGCTATTTAAACGCAAATCTTTCGTGATGACATGAAGATTTACACAAAGTGTTTTTGTTGCTTATGAAATCAAAGGTAAAACAGCTCTGTTGATCCTTTTATTCTCATTATGCGGTACAGACAGACAATGTCCACACAATCTTTTCACTGACTGTCTCTGCTGTACGATGACTGTTTGATTATTTATATTTGCCACTCAATTTTTGAATTAACTATTACATTCCACACGATTAATCACCTATACCAAATACTGAAAGTCACAGAGGAAAGGGAATTCAGTCTGACAAGAGGGATTAATATTTCTCTGGGACTGTCAGAATATGCAACATTTCAAAGCTTCCATTTATTACTTAACCCATTTATCCCTCCCTCACGTTTTGCAGTAGAAATCTCCAGGGTTTACAGCATCCAAATCCTTCTTAGCAACAGGGTAGAGATGGGGGGAAATAAATGAATAAATCTATTTATTTATCAAGTTCACTTTCACCTACTTATTATAGATATTTAGTAACCTGACAGCAACTGAGAGGTAGAGGAAATGATACTGTGACAATACTACATCTTTAAGAGGTGTATTTTGTCCTGTTTTTATTTAACGAAGAGAGTCATCGAGTCATACAGGATGGAAACAGACCCTTCGGTCTAACTAGTCCATGCTGAACATAATTCCAAACTAAACTAGTCTCAGCTGCCTGCTCCTGGGCCATATCCCTCCAAACCTTTCCTATTCATGTACTTATCCAAATATCTCTTAAACGGTGTAATTGTAGCCACATCCTCCAATTCCTCCAGAAGTTTATTCCACACATGAAACACAGTTTGTACAAAAAAAGTTGCCCCTCATGTCTTTTTTAAGTCTCTCACCTTAAAAATGTGCCCCCTAGTCTTGAAAAGCCCCATCTTACGCAAAAGACAACTACCATTAACTGCAGCTATACCCCCCCATTATTTTATAAACTTTAATCAGATCACCTCTCAACCTCCAGAGACAGAGGTGGCGAGCCATAAAGTAAACAGTTTGTAAGGCCTTGTTTTTTTCATAATTGGAACAATAGAAGCAGCCTGAGCGGGTGGGGTCAAGCTCCCACAGAACCAGGATATTTTACTTTTAGCTTCCAGTAGTATTTTATGCATCCATTATTTTGTTAAGCATTTTGATAGAGTTATAGTTAAGCCAATTCTTTCATTTTTATTTTGTCTGTATTTTAACGGTAGTGTAAAAATAAAGTGTGTCTTGCTTAAAGTTAAGTAGATTGACCAATCAAATTGCATCCAGAATGCAATGCCTTACACTTACTTCTAAAATAAGAAAACGTTAGGGTGTAGGCTATCTTCTTAATATATTTTGAGGGGTTTGGTCTAATCAATATCAATATTAAAATAAATTTTGCTTGTTTTCCAAGGAGAGCTAGTTGTATCTGTCAGACGGCCTGCACATTGAAAAACATTACAGTGTCAAGCCACTTCATCTTGGAAAAAAAAATGAAATACAGATTTTTGCATTAAAGCAATGAAGCAAAAATACTGAATTAAGATTTTTTCCTACCTCGCTGCCCCCAACCCAGCTCCCATTAAGACAGCCAATGTTTGAAAGAAAAACAAAGTCTTGTGTGTTATTTAAGTGCATTAAAGATGCGCAATCTTTGCAGAATTATCCTTCACCTGAGAATGTTTGGATGAATCAAGGAGATTAATTCTTTCAGCTTCTCTTATCACAATAGGATTTTCTGACAGAGAAAATGAAGAACCTTGGTTATGAATGCAGATAATTAAAGCTAACATATAATGGTTTCATGCTAGATAGTGATCATCCTATTGTAGGATCTGCAACAATGAATTCTCTGGCTTTATATTTTTAAGCAGAATTCACTTCCGCAGATTCACCTGAATAGCTAAATAGCAAAGGACAACAGAAAAGAGAATCACATACACCAGAAAATTCCTTAAATCCTCTCCTGTCTCTCTGAAGTTAGGAATTAATTTTGAGATACTGTTACAGTGACATAATGTGGAGGTGCCGGTGTTGGACTGGGGTGGACAAAGGTGACGAAGGAGCGGTGCTCTAAAGGCTTGTGATTTCAAATAATTCTGATGGACTATAACCTGGTGTTGTATGACTTCTGACCTTGTTACAGGGACAGGTGCACACTTTTCCCCAAATGCCCATTCTTCACCTGTGCCATTAAGCTAATCCATTGCACTTGGCATTACACCATTTAAGTTTTAACCTTACATTCTACCTTTAAAGAATCCAATGGTGCATGACTTTTTTCTAAGATGGATTGAACAGGTTATGACTCTTCAAGTCACACACCATCCAGAGTTGGAATTAAAAACCAAAAGAATTGCGGATGTTGTAAATCAGGAACAAAAACAGAAGTTTCTGGAAAAGCTCAGCAGGTCTGGCAGCATCTGTGAAGAAAAAAAAATCAC
>NC_063353.1:41759446-41777312 GCF_021869965.1 Rhincodon typus
CCAGAGTTGGAATTAATTTGCTGTTGCTTTGCCATCACAAAGTACAAATTCCTGGAATGCCCTCCCTACCATAAAGTAGTTCAAGAAGTTAACTAATTACCACCTTTCCAAGGGAATTATACACTGGCCAACAAATGCTGGTCTTGCCTGTGATGCCCATAGGAATGGGAATAGGTCAATCATCCCCATTCAAGCACTTTGACTCCATATCCCTTCATTGCCTTTTTTAGCAAAATCTGTTGATGTCAGATTTATCATTATTATTTGCTCGAGCATCTAAACCTTTTTTGTCGGAATAAGTTCTATATATCTACCAAAGGTGTCTCTCTTCTGAATGTCCAGGCTCTGATTTTAAGTATATCCTGCTTTGGCCTAATGCAGAGAAAGTTTCTCTTTTACAACCCCAGCAACTGCTGTCAAAATCCTACGAAGTTCAACTAAATCTCCCTTTCACCTTTCATATTCCAGGGATCACAAGTAATCTGTCTTTGGAATCTAACCCTTAGAGCCTTGGGTAATGTTCTCTTGAATCTGCGCTGCAAGGCCAAGATCATAGAATCCCTACAATGTGGAAACAGGCCATTCGGCCCAACAAGTCCACACCGCCCCTCCGAAGAGCATCCCAACCAGACCCATTCCCCTACCCCTGCATTTCCATTGTCTAACCCACCTAATCTAAACATCCCTGGGCACAATGGGCAATTTAGCATAGCCAATCAACCTACCCTGCATATCTTTGGACTGTGGGAGGAAACTGGAGCACCCAGAGGAAACCCATGCAGATATTGGAGAGAATGTGCAAACTCCACACAGACAGTTGCCCAAGGCTGCAATTGAACATAGGTCCCTGGCACTGTGAGGCAGCAACGCTAACCACTGAGCCACTGTGCCACCCAAAATGGATATAACACCCAAAATGGGGCTGAGTTTTCTAAATCTGGACCAAGATATAGCATTATGTAGGTGTAGAAATGCTTCCTTACATTTACATCCTAATTTATAAAGGCTAACATTCCATTAGGCTCTGTGATTATTGTTCTAACAAACCCTCACCCAAATCCTGGACACTAGTTATGAATGCTGTGCCACCAGATGTCAGTATTCCATGAAATATTGTACCATTACTTGTCTATATTGGTCCAAATCTTCCAAGCAGTGGCCATCATTGTTGTGTCTTGGCTACATGGTCCCATGGCAACCACTTGGTCCATGCATGCCGATCAAGAGCAGACACACTGACTTCTGGCTCCCACTCTAACACCTTGTGGTTCTACCTACAGCACATGAACTGCAGCAGTTCCACAAGGCAGCTCATCACCTTCTCCATGGCAACTAGGGATGGGCAAAAACAAAATGCTGGCCCAGCCAGCGACGCCCACATTCCACAGGAGAATAAGCCGATGCTGCGTTCGGATCTTGAAAGTCAACAGAAAGAATTAGAAGTGAACATGGGCAGTTGTCACCAACAGTTTGCTACTTCTCCCCTCCTTTACCGTCCTATCACCCACCATTTCTGGCAGTGGATTCCAATCTGGGCTTATTCATAACTGTTCTCTCACAATACAGGGTTGTCAGGCAAAGTTATCTCCCTTTTCCTGCATTCTGTTAAAAGTTGACATGTCCTGAAGCTTATGAGAGTCGTGCTATTTACAGCTCTGTCTCACAGTAAAGAAAACTTGCCTGTATTGCCTGTAATCATTTATCATTCCCGGGCCAGCATTCATTGGCTTAGTGCGAACATTACTTACTCCCCAACGGTGTTCTGACTCCTGATAGGGAACAACACTCCCCCCCCTGACTTTACTGGCCCACTCCTGTTCCTATTTGCTATGTTTTTCTCTATGTCAACCCAGAAAAATGTCTTACCCATCCAATTCCCCTGGCCAAACAATACAGATTCCTCTGACTCAGGGTGGTCCTGTACCAGTGATTCCTGAAGTTGAGTGTGGGAGAGTGAGAGCAGGAGCGGGCACTGTGAAGGGGTGGTGGGGCTTGTTTGGGGATTTTTTGTGGTGAGCAATGTCTGAGGGTGTGGGCAGTGGTCTGTGCAGGTGAGAACTGTCTGGTGGGGTTGGAAGGTGGAAGTAGTGGGGCTGTGTGCAGTCCTGTTGGGCTGCAGGGTTGGGGTGAATATTGTAACGGGTGAACACAAAAATCACGGGATCTGAACATTGCTGGGCTTTCTTCGACACTCCAATGGCCTTCATTACACTCCTGTACAGACTTTAAATCTGCTCTGAAAAATCCTAAGTGAAACCGTGTAAAAAAGCAAGGTAAGAATAGGCCAAACAGCTCCAGTCTGCACGGTGCTAGCAATCCGAACCCACTGTTGTTGCAGGATACAATAAAACAAGCAGAGGTCTAAATGTTCCATGCAAGTACCCTGGATCTGCTTATAGGTTGAGAGCCTTCTTGTGGAACAGTGGTAGAGTCTCTACCCCTGGACCGAGAGACCCAAGTGCAAGTCCCACCTGCTCCAGGGCCATGTAGTAACATCTCTGAACAGACTAATAAGGAAAAATAGGGAGAATTCCACAGGATCCTGAGGTAGACCAGTGGTTAAGTTGGAGGTGTCTCCTCACATTGGAAAATTTGGGCCATTCTCTTGGGAACACAGCATCGTGACATAACCACATCATGGATACACAAAACGTAAACCATTTTTATTGCCTTGTCTAAGTCAGCCTCAACACAATCAAGGGAACACAAAGCAAGATATGACCTTCGGAAATCCAGTGAGGAATTGGTTGATAGATTCAATGTGGTACTTTACAGATCTGTGTGACCTTTCACCTCTAAATGCAACATAAACTTGGCAATGAAGAATAAGATCAAATAAAAACAAATGTAAATGTCCCCTTATCCAGATCACTGCATTGGTTTTATAATGAAAGAAATCTCTGTGTTTTCACTGACAAGATGGACAATCTGTTTGGGGTCAGCACATACTCACAGTCTGGATGAGTCAAGGTAAGTAAAGAATGGTACTGATTAATACCCTTTGATTAAATCACCGTGTAGATTCAGATGATTCTTTTAGGAGGCTTAAACAAGAGGTTAGATTCTATGTTTCACCTCTTTTACTGCCCCATCTCCTCCGTTAGTTCGGAATCATTGTAACCTGCTGTGCCCCCCTTTGAACAGCGACAAACATGGTTTCAATAACAAGGGAAGTTCCAACGTTGATAAAAATCAATTGGTCAATCCAAGCAAAGCTCTGAAGCTTCAAAACATCTCTGCAGGAGTTCTTCAGAGTAGTGTCCTCAGCCCATTCATCTTCAGCTGCTTCATCAAGGACCTTCTCTCCATCATAAACTCAGAAGTGGGCATGTTTGCTAATGACAGCACAGTGCTCAATTCTTAGATGATGGCGCAATGTGAACCAGCGTACTGCTAGATCTCAACAACTTTGAAACATCTTTCAACAGCACCTTCCAAACCTGAGACCTGTACTGCCTAGGAAAAGAGCAGCAGATGCATGGGACCACCACCACCTATAAGTTCACCTCTAAATCACACATCATCTTGACTTGGAAGTATATTGCTATATCTTCTCTGCCCTGGAACTCCTTTCCTAACAGCCAGCACTCTGGCTACACCTACACAATATGGACTGTAACAGTTCAGGATGGTGTCTTACGACCAACCTTTCAAGGGCAATTAGGATCGGGCAAGAAATATTGGCACTGCCTGTAGAACCCATATCTCATGAGGTTTGGTGCGGCAATTGTCTCCTGCTGGAGCAGGGCATCCCTCAAATATGGCCCTGGCTGTGATTACAAGAAAGTAATTGCTGCAGTACATTTAGGGGTTTCCAACTTTCAAGTATCACCCTAGAATGATGAAAGATTTGCTGTGAGCAATCCATTGGAGAGAAAAATCCATTGGAGTATTAAGGAAAAGTGCACCTTCTTTTTTCATTTTGTTCAAACACTGTCATTCATTATTTGAAAAGATAGTAGAGATGGGGCAAATTAAGACTTTTGACCAGAGAGCACAGCGAGGGATAGAAGGACATATGATCAACCCTCCAGGAATACATGCTAGGTGACTATCCTAAGTACATCAGCTGAAAGGGTGTAATCCATAGAACATAAGAGTTTTACCTGGATTCAGCCCAGTTCCATTCAAAGCTGAAATGAAAACAAATGCTCCAGCCAAATAATTACAATGGTTACAAGACCAGGGCACAGGGTAAGAACAGTGCAGTGAATAACTCATATCCTTTCTCCCCAAAGCCTGTCCATCATCTACAAGGCACAAGTCAGGAGTGTGATGGAATACTCCCCACTTGCTTGGTTGTTTGCAGCTCCAACAACACTCAACAAGCTTGACACCATCCAAGGCAAAGCAGCCTGCTTGATTTGCACAAACATCTACTCCCTCCACGACCAACACTCAGTCACAGCAGTGTGTACCAAGTACAAGATGCACTGCAGAAATTCACCCAAGATCCTCAGACAGCACCTTCCAAATGCATGACCACTTCCATCTCGAATGACAAGGACAACAGAAATACCCTCCCTAAGGGCATTGTGGATCTAAATGCTGCGCATGGACTGCAGCGGTTCAAGAAGGCAGCTCACCACCACCATCTCAAGGGCAACTAGGGACAAACAATAAATGTTGGGCCCAGCCAGCGACGCTCACATCCCATGAGTAAATAAATGAAAATCAGTCACAACTTTGTTGCAATGATGTTGTGAAGTCGTGCGGCTGTCTCTGCCTGCAACTGGGAACTTGAAGATTAGCTGCTCCCTGAGCACGTTCATATTGATTGCAATTTAGAGCAACATCAATAATGATTAGAACAAATGAAGACTGGTGACCTTATTAAAACTGTATCTGTAATGCAATAGGTTCCCATCAAAGGCACTTGTGTCCCCTTGGTCTTGCTTTCCTCCCGGGTCTATAACAGATGCTATTTCTCTGTTTTATTCAAGACCACATGTGCCTCAATGTGCAGATCTGACCGTGGACACTCAGTCCTGTGCACCTCTGAGCTGTAATTGCCTCTGAAACCATTGAGAGTAAATCTAAAATATACCATTCCCATTGTGGGGAAGGGAAAGGGTATGGGGGTGGTGGACCTGTCAAGCTAATTTACCAGGTATTGATTTCATGTTTACTTTTCCGTGTCTTTCACAGCAGCCTTCAATTTAAGTGTTTTTTTTATAGTGCTACAAATTAATCCCAGAGTCTTCACAGCCTCTGAGGTAATGTCTCACTGTCTAATTTAATCTTGTGAAAAGATTCAAAGTAAAACAAAAAGACACAGCTGGATGGCAGATAATTATTTTGGTATCATCCTTTTAGCCCCCAGAATAAAATCTGGAAATAAAAAACTGCACAGTTGACCATAAACTAACTATGCGATCTTAGAATCAAATCACTTCAATCCAGCTCTGTCTCGAATGTACTTTATTCCTTGTTTTACATCTCTTTGCTGAATGGTAATTCTACGAAAATCTGAAACGAGAAGAACAATTTGCGGATAATGACTGGTCCACTACCCAGTCTAAATGAGAGTCAGGTCGCCAAGACTGGTGTATGTGTGTCTCTCATTGCTTTTTCAACGTATATACCTGTGGAGAAGCCCAAACAGTTCTGCAATTACCAAGGAACTTCCCCCCTACAGACTAGGATTTGGACTAATCACCTCAAATTCAACCAATGAAGTGATTGCTTGCCTCCAGGGATTTGCATCCGCTAAATAAATAAGTTAACTTACTGACAAAATTCAGTGCAGGGTTTAAATTTCCTATGAGGTCAGATCCGACGTGGCTGAGTAAATTTCTTCAGCGTACACACTTTGACAGCTGCACGGTTTGTAAGCAACTGGCCAATCTTTTTCTAATTTTCTAGGCTGGCATCTAAGTTGTTTATGTTCTGACACCTCATCTGCTATGTCAGAAGGGCTTCATTCTGATTTGTTCAGGTTTGCCTAAGTTACCAGAAACTTGGTTGACGAACAAACTACCTACAAGATGAACTACCTCAGAGTACACTATGGAGGGTCAAAGGGTAAAAGCAGGAAATTGGCACAATATTAAAATGCTCAGATAGCCAGTATAGACACAATGGACTGAATGGTCTCTTTCTGCTCTGAAACAATTCTGAGATTCTTGGCTTGCAGAAACCAGATGGAAGTCTGTTTATGGCAGGTACTGTTATGCTTCATAATTATGCTTGTATTGGAATCAGAGTGAACAAAGAAATCTTTCTACAAAATGCAATTATTGTTGGCTAGCTCAATGAAGATTAATGCTTGAGGTTTACACCTTATAGTGTGAAGTAGTATAAATTTGCAGATTTTTAGTAGCACCATTTCCCTCAGCAGTGACAGCCTGCAGAATATTCAACAGTGCAGTGTCACATTGCTATCCTCATTTAATATCCCACACATTGTACCTTCCAGGGAGAATCAATGACTAGGAAACAGAAATGCATAACTAGATGTTGCTTGTCACCTTAGAGCATAAGCACCATTTGGTCCATCTACAATCTCAATCCTTCACAATCTCCATTATTCCTTAGCATCCAAAAACCTCTTGATCTTTTCAAAATTTTATAAGTTTCAATTAGCTCACCTGTCTTTCTTTTAAATTTAAGGAATTCCAGTCTTCTTAATTTTTCCCACTTAGGATAATCCCCTAATCTCAAGCATCAGTCCACTGTGTTCACTGCACTCTGTCCAGGGCTAATATCTCCTTTACATGGTAATCCAGGTATGCTTTTACCCTCCGTAATTATAATAAAACCTTTTCACTCATATATTTGTTGTTCTTGGACAATAACTTTGTACAAGGACCTACAGGTCCAAAAGCTTCCAGTTTCTCACCACCTAAAAATAAAATGTCCACAATACTTTGTCGGCAGGGCATTTCAAGACTTGCAAGAGTTATGAGTCTATCTAAAAATAGATTTTCTTCTTTGCCAACAAAAAAGAAACAAAAATAATTTGGTCATGCAGCCTTAGGACTGAATAGTCAGGGGTGATGGGTGTGACTCCCCTTGCATTGTCACCATTATAGGGAATCTGAGTGCCTTTAACAGACTCATAGGGCTTTCCTTACTCATGCCTTTAAAAGTTAGTGAAATAACTACACAGAGGCCGGTATCCTGTCACCATTTGTTTATTTGTGCCCAATACACTAGCTGTGGCTAGCCAGCTCAGAGTTAGTCTCCTGAACTGAGGAAATTCTAAATTGCCTGCTTATATTGGTCAACCAGGACTTCCTGATTGTCCCAGGTTAAACTTCAGGTTCATGCAATTTGTGGCTTTCTATATCTTAGCCCATGCGAAATTTACCCAGAAAATTTGAATTCTTATTGAGTCAGATATCTTGACAGTTATTTATTGACACTAACTATCTATAAGATTTGGCAAATTGGATCCGCAATTGGCTGAGTGGTACAAGAAGTGTTTGCCCTAGTTACCCTGGAAACAGTTTTTTGGTCAGAAGCCACACAGGTGTACAATTCCTCGGAGACCTTTTACGTAACAGCGAGATGTACAAAGAGTTATAGGACTTGGCAAAGGGGTAAGTGGAGTTTGCTGCTTTTTAGTTGTAACAATTTGCTTGTGAACTAACATTACAGCACATATTTCTCCCTCTGCTGGCTAAAATGAAGCAATGGCAGGATGAGGCTCTTAATTACCCACTAACAAAGAATGCATGGTCCATCCAATGCCTTCTCAGCCACCCTTAAAATTGTGGCAGGGATGACAGCCAGTTAGCAGAGCACTGAAGGCATGGCACCCCAATGTCTAGATCCACCCAGCTGATTTTCCAATCTGGGGCCAGTGAAATTCAGGACATGGTATACTTTGTATATCAGGCTCTACAGTCACAATTTGCCACAATTGCTCAGGAAACTGGAAAGCTTATGTACTAGGCATTGCAATGAACTAGTCTTCTCTGAGAAATAAATAGTAGAGGTTGACTTTTTTTTGTTGTGGAGGAGTTATGTGAAAAACTGTGACCACATTTTTCTTTTATGAACTGTTGTATTTATCTTTTCTGTCACATAATCTCAGAGTTATAATTTACTGAAACTTTCAGCTTGAGAAAGAGCTAGATGATCAAATCTCACTTCTCCGTCCTTTCTCGAACAGTCACCAAACTCTTTGATTTGCCCATTCCATGCTTTGAAATGACTAACTAAATGCAGCTTTAGGATAGTTGATTTGTGTAACCTTGCACTGATATCATGGACCTTCCTTGCATTGTCACCATAACATGGAATTTGAGTATTTTTAACAGGCTCGTGGGTGCTTTCCTTACTCATGTCTTAGCCAGTCACAAATTGCAGAATTTACAATGCACCATGTTGTTATGGGCATGCTAGTTTACTGCAGTGCATGAGCCGCTATCCATAATGTTCTGACTGTCATCCTCTTAAAGTGTAGGAAACTATAGGGTCATTGAATTTGTGGTACTCTATATCTTAGCCCATGTAAAATCTACCAAAAAAATTGGATTCTTGCGGAATTGGATATTTTGACATTTATTTACATCATTAACTATTTTCAAGATCTAACAAATCACATCCACAATTGGCTGAATGGCAGGAAGCAGAGGGTGATGTATTTTTTCTGGCAGGAAGTCTGTTTCCAGTGGGACCCCAATGGACTCGGTGTTGGGGGTCTTGCTGTTTGTGGTTTATGTAAATGATTTAGACTTGAATACAGGAGGGTGGTCAGATATTTGCAGACAATACAAAAATTAGTGGGGTTGTAATTAGTGAGAAGGATAGCCTTAGAGTACAAGCGAATACAGGCAGTTTTGTCGGATGGACTGATCAGTGACAATTGGAGTCCAATCTGGATAAATGTGAGGTGATACACTTGGGGAGGACAAATAGTGCAAGGGAATACATAATGAACAGAGGACCCTGGGAAGCACCTAGTATGCATGTCCACCAGTCCCTTAAGATATTAGGACAAGTAGATAAAGTGATTAAGAAGGATACTTCCCTTTGTTAGTCAAGTCATAGAGTTTTTAAGAGCAGGGATATTATGCTAGAACTGTATAAATAATTGGTTAGGCCGCAGCTAGAGTATTGTGTGCAGTTCCGGAATCCATATTATGATAGGAGATGGTGGAGGAGAGATTTACCAGGATGTTGCCCAGGCTGGAGAGTTTTGCTTATGAGGAAAGATTGGAAAGACTAGGGTTGTTTTCCTTCAAACAGAAGAGATTAAGAGGAGTCATAATTAAGATGTATTAAATTATGAGGGGGGAAGATAGGATAGACAGTCAGAAACCTCCCCCACTAGTGAAGGGATCAATGACTGTGGGGCATACATTTAAGGTAAGGGGCAGGAGGTTGAGAGGGACTGTGAGGAAAAACCTTTTCACCCAGATGGTAGTGGGAACATGGAACTTATTGCCTGTGAAGTTGGTAGAAGTAGGAATTCTCCTAACATTTAAGAAATATTTACACATGCACTTGCAATGCCAAAGCATACAAGGTTATGGGCCAAGTGCAGGAAAATTGGATTAGAATAGTTAAGCAGTAATTTTTGATTGATGCAGACTGAATGGGCTAAATGACCTTTCTTAGTGCTATAGATATCTATGACTCTAAGACTATGGTAATACTACAGCATTATAGTCTAACACATACAGTTCAGGTTCTATGTGCACTGATGTTACTGTACCTTACATACATGACTATGTTGACTCCATGACATAGACAGCATGACTGGAGGTGAGGCAGGGTACCTTTATTCTGGCACATTGCATGTCGTGATGTTGTGTAACTGTCTTAGAGGCACAGGCCTGTCTGGAATTTATGTTACAATACAATGTCAGGCCTGCTTAGTTTAGCATGGTAAAGATAAACCACTACTGGATCTAAGTGAGAAAGTCTCTTGTAGTTAATTAGATATAGTTCATTAAATGTTAGCAATGGTTTATAAGCTGTATGGATATAATGGACAATGTTACAGAAACATTAAAGGGGACCAGATTACATTAAGTTTCACTCCTTTAAGATTTTCAGTTCTGCCGTTCACAGGTCCACATGATATCATCATAATGGGCAGCGTTTATAGCACTGCTCAGCATTAACCCTTTCAAAACTTTTCATCTCCAACAGACATCACAAGCATTAACAACCCACTTAGAACATAGAACTGTACAGCACAGGTTTGGGTCCTTTACTTGACCCCAAGTAAAACTAATCCCTTCTGCCTGCCCTTGGTCCATATCCCTCTATTTCTTACATATTTTTGTACTTATCTAAAAGTTTCTTAAACGCTCCCATCGTATCTGCCTCCACCACTACGCCTGGCAGCACGTTTCAGACTCCTATCCCTCTCTGTGTAAAAGACTTGCCCATCACATCTCCTTTGAACTTCCGCCCCCTCACCTTAAATGCATGCCTGTAGTATTAGATATTTCAACTCTGGGAAAAGGATCCTGACTATGCATCTCATAATTTTATAGACTTCTATCAAGTCTCCCCTCAGCCTCTGCTGCTCCAGAGAAAACAACCCACGTTTTTCTAGCCTCTCCTTATAGCTCATACCCTCTAATCCAGGCAGCCTCCAGGTAAACCTCTTCTGCACCCTCTCCAAAATCTCCATACCCTTTCTGTAATGTGGCAACCAGAACTGAATGCAGCACTCTAAGTGTGGCTGAACCAAAGTCTTATAAAGCTGTGACATGACATCCTGACTCTTGTACTTAGTTCCCTGACCAATAAAGGCAAGTATGCCATATGCCCTCTTTACCACCTTATTTACTTGTGTGGCCACTTTCTGGGAGCAATGGACTTGAACCTCAAGATCCCTCTGTACATCAATGTTGCTCAGGGACCTGCTGTTAACTGTATACTTTTCCTTAACGTTTGATTTCCCAAAGTGCAACTCCTCACACTTACCTGGATTAAACGCCATCTGCCATTTCTCAATCCATATCTGCAACTGATTCTATATTCCGCTGTATCCTTTGACAATCTCCTACAGTGACCATAACTCAACGAATCTTTGTATCCTCTGTTTCTTCCCAGCTGATCTGCCATGGACTTCCAGATGACTGTTACTGGCAAGAATTGGCCAAAAATTATGGGTCAGGCTTGTCAGCTCAGGGACGCTGTGTAATTTAGAAAGATTTGAAGGAAGGTGGCAATATTGAAATGAATTTTAAGAAATTCAGCACTTACAACACTTAACTGCAATTTTCAGTTCTTCAACAGTTCTGCCAGAAAAAGATAATACTAAAGCTAATAGAGACAAGGACATTTGAATATGACATTTAGCCTCTTGAATAAGTCTTTACTTGAGTAATATTTTCAAAGGACCACAGAAAATGTCATATTATGTGATCCAGGAGTCAATATTTGCTATCTTATATTGGAGGCTCAGACCTTAGCTAAATTACGGGCAAGATAAACAGAATCTTCAAATTTTCATTTGGAAGATTGAACTCTTAAGTCAAGTGTAATTTTATGTTTCCTACTGAGATTCCAGAATATTCCAAAGGTAATATTTGTTTTGAAATTTCATCAAAAGAAGAAAAGAAAAATCTGTTTCTGTTCCAATAAAAGTGTGTCATTGACTCACCTTCCTGAAACAGTGGAGTCAAGCCTTGGTGTAACAAATTTAATAAAGCTATCCAGAACATTATCTTTAAAAAGTCTTTTCAGCTCTTGGGGCATGTTTGAATCAGTGTTTCAAAACATGACTAAAGATTTTTTTATCTTAAAAAATTAGCATTGCTTTTTGGATTATGGCTATGAGTAAATGTACTTTTCCCCACATTCTCAAACTCCACCCTTCCCCTCAAGACACCACCTTTATGTATGTCAGCACCAATTTTTGGTTAGTGTAGGCCTATGTCCGTGAGGATGTCAGCAGCCATTGTTGTATGGATTGGCATTGGTGAGACCGCACCTGGAGTATTGTGCGCAGTTTTGGTCTCCTTATTTAAGGAAAGATGTAGTGACGTTGGAGGCAGTTCAGAGGAGGTTCACTAGATTGATTCCAGAGATGAGGGGTTTGTCACATGAAGAGTGATTGAACACTTTAGGCCTATACTGTCTGGAATTTAGAAGAATGAGGGGAGATCAAATTGAGGTATTCAAGATGATAAAAGGTATAGATAAAATAGACGCAGAGCAGATGCTTCCTCTTGTGGGCCAATCTAGGATAAGGGGTCATAGTCTTAGGATAACAGGTAGCAAATTTAAAACAGAGTTAAGGAGAAACTATTTCCCCCCAAAGGGTTGTGAATCTGGGGAATTTGCTACCCCAAAGTGTGGTGGATGCTGAAACAGTGAGTAAATTTAAGAAGGAGTTCGACAGATTTTTAATTGGTAATGTGTTGAAGGGTTATGGGGAGGAGGCAGGAAAATGGGGGTGAGGAGCATATCAGCCATGATCAATTGGTGGAGCTGACTTTGATGGGCTGAATGGCCTAATTCTGTCCCTATATCTTATGAATTTATGAATTCAGCACACCATTATAATGCATGTTTGCTATCAACATCCTCTTGAGAAAACCACTGATTTGTCTAACTAAAAGAGGCAATGTCAATACAGTGTGGAGCTGGTGGGACACAACAGGTCAGGCAGCATCAGAAAAGCAGGCAAGTTGATGTTTCAGGTTTACACCATTTATCAGTGTAAACATGAAATGTCAACTTTCCTGTTCCTATGATGCTGCCTGACCTGCTGTGTTCCTCCAACTCCACACTGTATTGACTCTGACTCCAGCATCTGCAGTTCTTGCTATCTCCGAGTAACTAAAAGAGGCACTTCTGCTGCACATGATGCAGTTTGGTGCATATTAGCAACTAGTTACAGATTACATTGATATTATAATCCTCCTCTTTTGAGATGCTAATTTGTTCTGCTCACCATTCTACAACTGTCATGAGGAAGGAATTTGCATTAAAGCATTGTGGGTCTACCTACAGCACATGGATCGTAGCTGTTCAGAAGGCAGCTCACCACCCCCTTCTCAAGGGCAACTAGAAGTGGGCAATAAATGCTGGCCAACCAACGATGCTCACATCCCATGAGTGAATAAAGGAAAATCAACCTCAACTTTGTTGCAATGAGGTTGGGCAGAACCATGGCCGTCTCTGCCTGTGACTAGGATCTTTAGCTGCTCCCTGAGCGTGTTTGCATTGGTTCCACGAATGAATAAAACGTAATAGTGGGAATGTGGTTTTTGAAAGGACGGTTTTGTGCTGATTCGTGAAAGTGAAAAACGAGGCTTTGGTACCATTGGATCCAATCTTGCTAAATTCAGCAAATTCTGAGATACTCGTGTAATGCCCAAAACATCAATGAAAATTTTGATTCAGTAGGTGTTATTCCACCAGGCATGCAGAGACATTACACTAATTAATAATGTTAATAAAAGCGTGGATGTAAAGAAGGCTAGAACTCCCTGTCGGGTTTTTCTTCCTTTGAAATAATCTTCCCTTCCAGAATCTGCTTCAGTTATCAGACTAGCTAAGACGTGATAAAAATTCAGAACAGCTTTCTATTCAGTCAGAACTAAAGCTTGCATTCAAATTGGTTCTTACAGCGTAAGAATTGGCCGCATCCTCACTTTTCTAAGGAGACATTTGACAGTCCAATGAGACATTACAAGAAGGATCCCAACTGTCTGATACAATTTAAAAAAAAACACTCAATGAAGTTCTGCGAGCGGTGCAGTTAAATTCTATCATACCACACATAGAAATGGATGCTAGAGACATCTAGAGGCATACATTCAGCACACCAGTTCTATTTTAACTCAACACTTCCCCAAACTTAAGAGTTTTAGGGACACAAACAAACTGCTGGAGAAACTCAGCATCTGAGGAGAGAGAAACAGAGTTAACACTTTGACTCAGCATGGGATTCAAACCCATGTCCCCAGAATATTGACATGAATGAAAGGTGTGACAGACACTTGGCATTTACATGCTCTGGTACAGACAAGTATTTATAGTTTTTGATAGTAAATCCTATACTCAGCATTGAAAGACAGGCGTACGGTTTAAATACTGTCTACTCTGAGTAATTGGAAGTTTGATTTTGGAGATATTCAAGATGCCAGAATTTAATGAATGTTGATACCTCAGTGGGTTGAGGCGATGGAGGCACAGAGAGGGATTGGAGAGGCAGTGGAGGAATTAGAAAGAAGGATGAGAATTTTGTGCGACTTGATTGGGCGCTAACATAGGTCAGTGAACCCAGAGGTGAAAGCATAACGGACTTTGTAGCAGTACATGAATAAGGGTTTAAAGTTTTAGCAAAGATTTGTAGCTCGGGTTGTGGGTGAGGTTGTTGACTTGCTCACTGAGCTGGCTTGTTTTCGTTCAGACATTTCGTCACCACGCTAGGTAATATCATCAGTGAGGCCTCCAATGAAGCAATGTTGTTCTATTCCACTTTGAATTTATACTGTCCGGTCTGTTATGGGTTAAGAACCATAAGGCAATCATCAGACATATAGAATTGGACCCCATATACAAACCCATACAGAACAAAACCGGAAATGGTACTACGCACCATAACAGACCAGACGGTATAAATTCCAAGCAGAGTAGAACAACATTGCTTCATCGGAGGCCTCACTGATAATGTTACCTAGCCTGGTGATGGAACATCTGAATGAAAACAAGCCAGCTTGGCGAGGAAGTCTACAACCTCATGAATGAGGGCTTCAGAAGCAGATGAGCTAAGACAGGAAAAAAATGACGTTACAGAGGTGCACTGAGTGCAGTCTTAGTGATTGTATGAATATGAAATCAGAAACTTAATCTTGGAATTAAATACAATACCAATATTATGAATTGACTGGCTTCTCAGACAATTATCCAAGGGAAAGGGTTAGAGTCAGTAGGGAATGAAGTTCAGAGAAGGGATGAAAATGATGGCTTCGTCCTTCCCAATATTTAATTGGTGGCAATTTCTACTCATTGCAGTTCTGGCTGTCAGAAAAGCAATCAGATAACTTAACAACAGTTCAGGATTCTACAGAGATTGTGGTTAGCTAGAGCTGATTGTTATTCATGTGCTTGTTAAAACTAATCCTGCGTCTTTGGATGATATCGCCGAGAGGTTGCTCTCTGATGGAATGTAGGACGGGACCAAGGATCAATCTTTGGAAGACACCAGATTTAATAGTTCAGGAGCAGGAAGACAAGCCATTGCAAGAGGTCCTGGCTGCATTTAGACAGATAAGAACCAGATGAAGCATTCACACCTAGCTGGACTACAGTGAAGACATGTTACAGGAAGATGGTATGGCCAATTATGTCAAAGGCTATAGACAAGAGAAGGATATGGAGCGACTATTTCCCTATGTCACAGTCACAAAGCGTGTTACTTGACACTTGTCTGAAAGGTAGCATTGTCTACTACCATAGTTGCCTATTAATCAGCGAGATTGATTTAGCACTCTTTTCATTAAAGGACAGCTGTAACACTGAAAATCTCCTCATGCCATATTGACTATAAACTTCAGAGCAAAATGTATCTGTGCTGCGACCTTGGATATTGTCATGTGCAACTTTGTGCAGCCGTTGTGTTATGAAAGGGAAGGTTGCTGTGATACATACTATAGCCATATTCATTTCTATTTATTTAGTGTAATCACCAATAATTAACCTTGCTGCAGAACAAATAAGTTGAATGTAACTGTAGTTAAATAAACAGCATTAACACAGTACTGTGACTAAAACTTTGATGAAAAAGGTAGTTAACTTTATTCAGTGTCACACATGACCCCATCTTTGTTAACAATTAATGTCTTTCTGAATGGTTCATGAGGGATAGTTTGAAGTGAGTCAATTGATAGAAAACTCTAAACAGTAATAGTAAAGTGTACAATTTACATTTACACATCTTGACTTAAAAAAACAAGGAAGGGGAGTGGCCCACGAGAATTCTCACTGCTGAAATACATTATCAAATGAGGAATTAAAGTTGACAAATTCAAAATATAACATGAAAATGAGAAGTGTTTGAATACTCAGTAGGTCAGACAGCATCTCCAGAGAGTAAAACAGAGCTAATTTCCGGCTGGCAGTTATTCATTTCTGAAATTTTGATGAGAGATGTGCATGGGACCCTGCAGAAACCTATTCTAGCAGACACCAAAGACATTGTTAGAAAACCTGAAGATTTTGCTGGGCAATTCCCCTACATCTGGAACCCTCTGAAAATTTCCATTTAAATCAGAAAAATTGCAGGATTCCCCTCTGGTTAAGTAGCTGGTTACTCAGGACATTTTAGATGATGAAAAACCTCATCTAATGATGGAACTGGGTGTTCAACTTCCCAATTACACATCACCCAGCCCCTTACACCCACATCCTGACCTGGCACCTCCTTTCCCAATGGGAGGCTAATACCCTCTTCCTCCTCAGCCACTGGACCCAACACTCAATTCTACCCCGATGATTTGATACCCGACATCACCAGACTCCCACTCCCCTCTCCCAGACATGACACCCCCACATGTGGGCCCAACTCCCCCAGGACCAGCCAACATCAGCCTCACCTGACTCTGACTTGAACCCGAGATGCCCAGCTCTTTGGGATGAACATCCTCCCTACGCTGACATTCTTCACCAACAGATATGCCATCTTCATACCCCCAGGAGCTGGATCTGCCCCTCAACACAATGCCAGATTGACCAGCTCTCCTGGGACTCTAATCTCTTATGTCTCTTCTGACCCCAAAGTACCAAATCCTCATCTCCAGACATCCCATGCCGTCAAGGACCAAACACCATACCTTCACCTCCCATTGTGCCTGATATCGATAGTCCATCTCAACCTATCCTAAACACTGAATCACTTACCCTTGTGACCTTGTGCCTTGGCATTTTACTTACCTGAAACCCTAACCATCATGCACCCTACTCTTCCTTGCTCCCAAACCTGCCTGCGGCACTCGAGCTCCTATCCACTTGGCACCCTACACAACAGGTATCCTATTACCTAATGCTCTATATAGCAGACACCCTACTCTTACCCACGTGGCACTACACCTACTTGGCAGCCTACATACCTGTCCCCTACCCCACTATGCATGTGGCACTCTAACATTGATTCTAGCCTCGGGTGTCTGTCCGTGTGGAGTTTGTATGTTCTCCTCGTGTCTAAGCGGGTATCTGCCGGGTGCACCGGTTTCCTCCCACAGTCCAAGGACAGGTGGACTGCCCATGCTAAATTACCCTATAGCGTCCAGGGTTGTGCAGGCTAGGTGGTTTAGCCATAGTACATGTGGGGATATGGGGATAAGGTGAGGGCTGGATCTGGGTGGGATGCTCTTCAGATCCTCTGGGAGGAAATCTTTGGTGCAGACATGATGGGCCAAATGGCATCTTTCTATGAACTTCCGGGCCCATTAACCTCACATTTATCTGCTGCATTGATCCCTTTCACAGGAGCTGTTTGACACTGCACCTTGAATTCACAGAACATGACACCTGCCTGCTGTAAGAAAGGGGGCATGGTTTGCCTTGCTCTGACTGTTCTGTGCCTCAAGGGACCTGTCAGAACGGAAATATGCTTCCATGTTTCTGAAGGAGCCCTCATGAAATCTCTTGCCGGAAATACAGAACCCTTTGGTTTCAAGAAAAAGGAGTGGAGGGGCTCCTGCGTGATATTGCTAGACCTCAGATAATCCAGTCCAATGGTTCATATTGACGACATTTGTTAGAAATCCCGATTCTGTTGTGATGAAAGGCCATCGCGTGGAAGTGCTGACTTTGTTTTTCTCCACAGCTGAAGATGCTGAGTATTTCCAGCAATTGTTGTATTTATTTCAGATTTCCATCATCCACAACATTTAGCTTCAGTGAGAACAACAGGTAATTCAGTGAGAACTCAATTCCTTGG
>NC_063353.1:41777322-41781871 GCF_021869965.1 Rhincodon typus
GCTTCAGTGAGAACAACAGGTAATTCAGTGAGAACTCAATTCCTTGGCTAGGACACCTGATTTCAAATCATCTCCCAGGACAGAGGCTGGGAAGAGCACACTATTGCTATAGTCCCTCTACTTCATGGGTCCTAAACTTTTTTAAATCACTCATGGGGCGTGGGTGTCAGTGGTTGGGCCAGAATTTATTGCCCTTCCCCAGTAGCCCTTGAGAAGTGGTAGCAAGCTGTCTTCATGAACAGCTGCAGTCCCACGATGATGTTATGAAGGTTATGGCCTAATGGTATTATCACTAGACAATTAATCCAGTAACCGATACAATGTTTTTGGGGACCTAGACTTGAATCACACTGTGAACAGATCATGGAATTTAAATTCCATAATAAATCTGGGATTAGGAGTTTAATGGTGACCATGAAATGATTAAAAAAAAAACAGCAGATGCTAGAAATCCGAAACAAAAGCTGAAATCGCTGGAAAAACTCAGCAGGTCTGGCAGCATCCGTAGAGAGAAAGCGGAATAAAATTTTGGGCCAAATGACCCTTCTTCTTGGGTTCTGCAGAAGGATCACCGGACCCGAAATATTAATTCTGTTTTATGTCCACAGATGCTGCCAAACCAGTGATTTTTGTTTTTATTGTTGACCATGAGATGTGAATTGGGGAAAACTCACCTGGTTTGCTCAATGTCCTTCAGGGAAGGAAATTGCCATCCTTACCTGGTCTGGCCTACACTTGACTGCATGCCTACAGCAATGTGGTTGAATCCTAATTACCCTTTGAGATGGCCTAACAAGTCATTTAATTGAAGAATATTTTTTCCTGTTTCAAGGATAATTACTTTATCTATACCAAGTTTCAAACAGCAAGATCTATCAATCAGAATTCCTAGTAAACACCATCAGAAAAAAAATGCATTTAATAAAACTACAAGAATTAGTGAACATTCACTTTTCACTATATCACTAATCATTCATATAGAATTGAAGAACTATGGATGCTGGAGATCTGAAATAAAAATAAAGCTGAAATTGCTAGAGAAACTCAGCAGGTCTGGCAGCATGTGTAGAGAAAAAGCAGAGTGAACACTTCAAGTCCAGTGACTCTGAATGAGTCACTGTGAATTGTGAAGCAGAGTCAGTGAACTCAGACTGTTAACCCTGTTTTCTCTTCTTAGATGCTGCCAGACCTGCTGAGTTTCTCTAGCAATTTCTGCATTTTTTTTTTGTTTGCCATTGATCAGTCATATCAATCACTTCTTCAAAAAAAAAAGGTTTCCTTGAATGTAGTAAGAGCATTTCTATTGGGAAATGAGAGAGATCAGCTGGGCAGCTTGTTCTTAATAAGTTTCTCTTTAACTGAAGCAGATAAAACAAGAACATCTCTAAGCCAGTCGCTGCTCAAAATATCTCTAGCAGGGTCTACAGTAAAACAAACAGTTATCACCAGTCATGTGATTTCAAAGAAGGCACATTAAAAAATACCCCAAAATCCGCAGTGACCTTTCAATGGCCTCATTTAAAGAAACCAAGCAAGCTATGCCCACAAAATTTAGAATGAATTCCTTTTCTCACAATTACTACCTCCTCCTCAATTAGGGATAGACAATAAATGCTGGCCCTGCCAGTGACTTTCATATCGAATGTTTAAAAATTATTCAAAATGAAAGTCCTATAAGCGATATTAAATAAGTGTCCCGTAAGATCATGTGTGATTTCTGTTTGGGGATGAATTCATTTATTTCAGATAAGGGAGTGGCTTTCTGTTCCTAAACTGCTCAACTTCATCTCCTTATTCTTTTTTCTAACCAACTCTTCAGAAATGCTATCAAATACCCCAGGAACAGGGTGGGAATATGAACTTGAGCCTCCTGGATCAGAAGTAGGGACAATATCACTATGCCGCTGGAGCCCCTCCTCACCTACTTTTCTACACAGTATTATTACACACAATGCCATCTTCTGATTTCTTTTTAATTCAACCTATTTTCTAATCAACCTGTTCAGAGATGTTATTACACACCTCTGGAGCAGGTGGGACTTGAACCCATGCCTCCCAGTCCAGGGGTAGGGATTGTAGCATCATCCTGGCTGCTAAAACACAGACAGATTGCTAACTTGGCCAAACAGCAAGGAATGCTGGGTGCATTGGCCAAGCAAAACTCTAAAATCACAACACCCACACACCAGACACAGCACAAACACAGCAGCCAAGTGCGAATGACATTAGCGTAATGTAAAAGGCAACAGTTATCCTGTACAGCCATAACTCCAATAATTTATCCACCAAACAAAGGAAGGCCCAGACAGATGGGCACCGGGTCCTGCTTCACAAAGAAACTAACAGTAGTGTGCCATCTAAATAATTGACTCTGTTTCAAACTATTAAATGAATCTCCCTGATTGGCCAGAACTATAGAAAGTTCCAGAAAACTATCTAAAGAGGCATAAAAACAGGGTCACCTGCAGACGTCTCTCGGCCCCTCTTGGACCTTCCGAGGAGATCAACATGGCCAAAGGCATAGACCAACTGACCATCCAGGCAGAGAGAGAGGAAGAAAGAAAGAAGTTTTGCAGTCCCACAGAGAAAGAGCCAGCGAGAGAGCATCTGCATAAATCAACAAGAGACTCAGGAAATATTGTAACATTAAGAGGCAAATAGGATTCGAGAATAATATGTTTATTCTTAACTTGTTTCCAAATAAAGTCGGAACTGTTTTGCATTGGTTGTGTTTGTAGTGATTTGACCTCCTCGGCATTGTGGGACATCTGTACAAATTCATTCATAATATTCTGGTCGATGTTGTCCAATTTGTTTCAGGAGGAACTAGGTAATGGAACACTAAAACAGCACTACAGGAGGGCCCTAACTCTGAAAATCATAGATATTTTTCATCAGACTGTGCAAAGGTATTACAACATGCTTCAGGAGCAGGTGGAACCTGGACTTGGACCACAAAGCTCATTGACAGGGACACTCCCACTGCACCACATGTACCCGTCTCATCTCCTGACCTTTTTTTAAATTATTTAACCTATTTTTCTAACCAACCCAGTTCAGAGAAGTTATTACAAACGTCTGGAGCAGCTGGAATATGAATCTGGGCTTCTGGTCCAGGGGTAGGGTCATGACCGCTGCAGCACAAGAGGGCCCTCAGCTTGAATTTTTTTTTTAATTTAACATATTTTTCTAACCAACCTGCTCAGAGGACTTGTGTTCTGTTACTGTTCTGTCTTGTGTTCTGAGGAAAGGTCACCGGACCCGAAATGTTAACTCTGTGTTTTTTCCTTCACAAATGCTGCCAGACCTTCTGAGCTTTTCCAGCAACTTTGTTTTTGTTCCTGTTCAGGTGGGACCTGAACCCAGGCCTCCTGCTTCAGGGGCAGGGATGCTACCTCTCTGTCACAGGAGGGCCCTCTCATCTCCTGATTAGCTGAAGGGGAATAGACAACATCTGAGTAGCCATTCAAGGACTAAATCAATCCAGTCTCCTCCACCATTTCATGCAACTCATTAGCTATTCAAGGAGTTAAGTTGAGGGACAGAATGTATGGTCAGCAGGTAGAAACAAAGTGAGTGGATTAAGTTTGTCCACATGGCTGTGCAGCTCTGGAATCTATAATGCAATATTATCCATTCTTTTGAAGCTTTGAACAAGCAATTTCTCTGATGATTTGTGAGTGTGCAATGTAATGTAACAGCTGAGAATTTTTACAATGGAGCACAGATTATCCACTGCATTCAGGATTTGAGATTTTTCTCCTCCGCGTAAAGAGTTATGGCAAAACATGTGGAATTTGTATCTGCTGTTGGATACTAAAGTTTTGAAACACAATAAAGTTGGTGATATATTTTGGTTGTGAAACTGGGCTCATTAGCACTTTCTTGTGGAGGGGGTGCTGGGGGATGAAATCATGAATGTGGATGTCCTCTCAAATGAGATCTCCCAAATGTGTTGTGTTGACTGAATAGCTCTATATATATAGGAGAGAAAAGCTATATACGCAAGGACCTTGTGTATGGTATGGTATCCAGAGTTAGGTGACCAGAACATTCACGTTTGCTGTTCGTGGATAATTACAAATGTTGCCTAAAGACTTTAAGCCTGAACTATTGTACCTATGAGTTACCACCAGGATCCCCTTTAGGGTGCCGAGGGTAGTGGTGATGTGACTGGACTAGTAATCCAGAGTCCCAGGTAATGCTTTGGAGACATAGCTGATGGTAGAATTTGAACTTAATTAATAAACCTAAAATCAAAAAGTTATCCAATGATGACCTTAAATTCATTGGCAATTGTTGCAAAATCTACCTGGTTTACTAATGGGGAATAAAATCTGGCATCCTTGCCTAGACTTGCTCACATGTGACTCCAGACCCATAGCAATGTGATTGACTCTTAAATGGTTTCCAAAATGGAGAGCCAAGTAGTTTTGTTTAACTGTGGGACCCGGCCCATGCTCCACCCGCTCCACTGCAGGGCCCGGCCCATGCTCCACCCGCTCCGCTGTGGGACCCGGCCCGTGCTCCCTCCGCTGTGGGACCCGGC
>NC_063353.1:41781881-41795836 GCF_021869965.1 Rhincodon typus
TGCTCCCTCCGCTGTGGGACCCGGCCCGTGCTCCCTCCGCTGTGGGATTCGGCCTGTGCTCTATCCACTGTGGGACCTGGCCTGTGCTCCCTCCGCTGTGGGACCCGGCAGATGGTCCTTCCGCTGTGGGACCCAGCCCATGTTTGACCCACTCCACTGTGGGACCCGGCCCATGCTCCACCCGCTCCGCTGTGGCACCCGGCCCGTGCTCCCTCCGCTTTGGGGCCCGGCCCGTGCTCCCTCCGCTGTGGGTCTCGGCCTGTGCTCACTCTGCTGTGGGACTCGGCCCATGCTCTCCACTTTGGGACTCGGCCCTCTCTCCGCTGTGGGACTCGGCCCGTGCTCTCTCCGCTGTGGGACCCGGCCCGTGCTCCCTCCGCTGTGGGGCCCAGCAGGTGGTCCCTCCGCTGTGGGACCCAGTCCATGTTCGACCCACTCCACTGTGGGGCCCGGCCCGTGCTCTCTCCGCTGTGGGATCCGGCCCATGCTCCACCCGCTCTGCTGTGGGACCCGGCCCATGCTCCACCCGCTCTGCTGTGGCACCCGGCCCGTGCTCCCTCCACTTTGGGGCCCAGCCCGTGCTCCCTCCGCTGTGGGTCTCAGCCTGTGCTCAGTCTGCTGTGGGACTCGGCCCGTGCTCTCTCCACTTTGGGACTCGGCCCGTTCTCTCTCCGCTGTGGGACTCGGCCCGTGCTCTCTCCACTGTGGGACGCGACCCGTGCTCTCTCCGTTGTGGGACTCAGCCTGTGCTCTCTCCACTTTGGGACTCGGCCCGTGCTCTCTCCACTGTGGGACACGGCCCGTGCTCTCTCCGTTGTGGGACTCGGCCTGTACTCCCTCGACTGTGGGATACAGCCTGGTCGCTCTGCTCTTCTACTCCACTTAAATACAGAAAATCTGTAGAAAGCTACAGGTCACAGGGATTTGTGAATGCTCATCACAAATAAAGCAAGCATATAAGTTCAGCTGGTAAGAGGGAAAGCAAATGGAATGTTGGTCTTTATTTCAAAGGGAACGGAGTATAAAAATAGGGAAGTGTCAAAGTATACAAGGTACTAGTTTGACCACATATGGAAAATGGTAAGCAGTTTTGGTCTCCTTATCTACAGAAAGGTATACTGGCACTGGAGGCAGTGTAGAGAAGATTTACTTGGCTAACACTGGGTATGGAGGGTTGTCTTCTGAGGAATGGTTGAGTCAGTTGGTCCTGTACTCATTGGAGTTTAGAAGACTTGGAGGTGATCGTTATTGAAACATACAAGATACAAGTTAGGAATGTGATGGAGTACTCTGGACTTGTGTAGATGAGAGCAGTTGCAGCAGCACTCAGAAAGATTGACATCATTTAGGACAAAGCAGCCCACTTTATTGGAATCCATCTGCAACCCAAACACTCATTCCTTTTACCATTGACACACAGTGTTTACAATCTAAACGTTGCACTGAAACTCACCCATGTACCTCAGACAGCATCTTCCAAATCTACAAGATCTACCCTCTAAAAGTACAAGGGCAGCAAATACATCAACAGAAATTTCCCCTGCAATGCACGTGCCAATCTGACTTAGAACAATTTTTTTTTTCATTCACGGGACATGAGTGTCATTAGCTAGGCCAGCATTTATTGCACATCCCTTTCTTAATTGCCCAGAAAGCAGTTAAGAGTCAACACACTGCTGTAGCTCTGGAGTTACATGTAAACTAGATCAGGTCGGGACAACAAATGGATTTCTCTGAAAATTGACAATGGTCTCATGGTTATCATTAAACTCTTAACTGCAGATTTTTAGTGAGTTTAAATGCCACCATCTGCCATAGCAAGCTTTGAACCTAGGTCACAAGAACATTACCTGCATTCCTGGATTAAAAGTCTGGGGATAATACCAAAAGACCATCCCCTTCTCTATCACTGTTATTAGACTCTTACTGGGTCAAAATCCTGGAACCCCCTCCCTAACAGCACAGTGGTATACCTCCACCCCAAGATCTGCAGCAATTTAAGAGGGAAGCTCATCCCCACCATCTCCCAGGGCAGGTAGGCCTGAGCAATAAACATTGGGCCAACCAATCACATCCCATGAATGAAAAAATAGAACAAATAGAAGGGAGAGGATGGCAGCATCACTTGTGGACTAGCATGAACTAGCATGGTACACAGTGGCTACAATAACTTGACAACAGGCGCCAAGGCTAAAAGCAACCCACAAATCTGAAGAATGGTCTAGGCCCGAAACGTCAGACTTCCTGCTCCTCTGATGCTGCTTGGCCTGCTGTGTTCATCCAGCTCTACACCTTGTTATCTCACAATATCACATAAAAGCTTTACATACGATACTGATGGCACAGCCTGTCTCTTCAGGATTACCCTTCATTGTCATCATGAAGACTGTCACCACCTCACCCCACTCAAATCAATTATTTGCTGTGAGTCCATCATTTCTTTCAGATAGGAAAAACTAACAGCCTGGCCACCCTGAGAGTTTCTACTGGGTATGTGCGATGCACACTCACAATTACACAATAGAAGTTTATAAAGTTATGACAGGCATGGATAGAATGGATAGTTGGAGTCTTTTTCCTGCGGTAGAAATGTCAATTATTGGGGGGCATAGGTTGAAGGCAAATTGGGGTAAGTTTACAGGAGATGTGAGAGACAAATTGTTTTACACAGAGGGTGGTAAGTGCCCGGAATGTGCTGCTAGAGGAGGTGGTGGAGGTGGATACAATAGCACTTAAGAGGCATCTTGACAGATATATGAATAGACAGGGAATAGAAGGATACAGACTGCATAGAGGTCAGAGCTTTTTAGTTTAGAAAGGTGTCATGTGTCGGCACAGTCTAAGTGGGCCAAAGGCCTTGTTGCTGTGCTGTACTGTTCTTTATTCTTGTATCACATCAGACATTAACGTAGCTAATATTGGGGTTTGAGCACACTGTATCTCCTGATGTTAATGCTGGCAATGCTGATTTGTGCCAGCACTCCCATTTTGTGTTTCCATCATCTAGTTAATGCCGTCTCTTAATCTCACACAAATAAACATTCTATCAGTAGCAGGAAGGACCATATATCAGCAGAAAGGTTGACGTTTTGGGCCTAGACCCTTCATCAGAAATGGGGTCTGATGAAGGGTCTAGGCCTGAAACGTCAGCTTTCCTGCTCCCATGATGCTGCTTGGCCTGCTGTGTTCATCCAGCTTTTACCTTGTTGTCTCGGATTCTCCAGCATCTGCAGCTCCTACTATCTCAGGACCATATATCATTTCACCAAAGCTATATAAAGGATGATCAACTCCTTACAGCTTAGTTTCTAGTTGACTTCTATCTATAATTCTACATATGTTTGGGGTGGCAAGGTGGCTCAGTGCTGCCTCACAGTGCCAGAGACCCGGGTTTGATTCCATCCTTGGGTGACTGTCTGTGTGGAATTTGCACAACCTCCTCACGTCTGCGTGGATTTCCTCCCACAGTCCAAAGATGTGCAGGTTAGGTCGATTAGCCATGGGAAATGCAGGGTTACAGGGACAGGGTAGGGTGGTGGGTCTGGGTGGGATGTTCTTTGGAGGTTGGTGTGGACTGGATGGACTGAATGGCCTGCTTTCACACCATAGTGATTCTATGATTGCTGTTGTGATGGTGGTTTCTAGTTGCAAACAGTCTACAGGGAATAGTGTAGCAAGTGCTGAAGGATTTTCTTCTGACTCAAGGCTTCTACACAAACCAGTTGCTCCCAGATATGGAGCTAACAGGAAGCATCACTTTGGAACACAAAATGACTTGAAGTATAAACGGAGATGATGAAGAGCAGGATAAGGAGCTCGAGGAGGAAGGGGAGAAGGGCAATCACTAATTGACCATCCGTGGCTGGGGTATTCATGGAGCAGTTTTCTGACTTGATTCTCAGTGAGGGACAATATGTGAGGTGGCTGTGCTTCACTTAGGATGGCACCTTGTTGCAGCTACACCTGCAGCCTCAATGCAGGGTGTGCATGGCCTGGCGAGGTGTTGTGAAGATGGTTTGGCCATGGATGTTTACACAGCAAGCTCCTTTCAGACCGGAGCTGGTGATATTTGCAGGATATCCAGATTTCCCATTTACTGTTACATTAGGAAGGTCTCTGAGGCTTCCAGTTCAAGAAGTGTTAATGACATTTCAAATTCATTACAGATATGTGGATTGTGAATACAGTGTCTCCATAGTGCCCTGTGTCATTGACTACATGCATATTGCTTTCAACACTACATACCAACCCCATCCTATACTGAAAAAGTGAGATTCCATTCCCATAATGTACAGTTGGTTTGTGACCATAGGTAGTGAATCATGTGGGTCCATGCTCCATGTCCTGGTAGCAGTCACAATGCCTTAATTCTACAGTGGTTTGCTGTGCTAGCTGCACTTGACCCTCGATGATAAGCCAACAGTGCTATATGTTGATGATATAGCTGATGATTCATAGTTGTAACCCATGCTCAACTACTCAGCAAATATACAACAGACTAAATGAGAGCCTGGAGGTGCAGTGGTAGTTACACTAGTTCTGCGCTAGAAGTTCCAGATTTAAGTCTCACATGTCACAGAGGCGGATCCAAACAGATTGATATTTACAAAGGACTGAAATGGTGATGATGGAGGAGTAGGGACACAAGTGGCCAGCTGCAGGATTTTGCGTCGATCAATTTATTGCTGTAAAACCATCTGGATCATCCCAGAGGAGCCCTGCAAAACTCTGCGGGAGGTGTCCTGAGATTTGGGACAGTCAATTGTCTGCTGCGGAACTTATGGGGAAGCAGTCTGTGATTCTGATTCTGCAGTAGGCAGCAGAGGAGCAAGCATGTTAGGAAAAGGAGGAGGAGCAAGTGGATGTCGAGGAAGTTGAGGAGGAGGAAGAGGATCGGGAGAAAGAGGAAGGGAGGAAACAATGTAGATAACTGATTTGGGATCAGACCATTCTCCGAAAATTCAGTTTCACCTGCATTTATCACATAGCCTCTCATCTTACTTCCTACAAATTAAATGTAATTCCCTCTTAAAATTTATTATTTAATTTCACTCCCTTTTTGCACAATTCATTCCAAATTATAACAATTTGCTGTGTAATACACTCTCTTTCTCCCCTCTCTGGCTCTTTTATCAATTATCTTAAATGTGCACTCTCTCATTCTTTCTTCCACTGCAAAGGTTTTTTCTCCATATACTTCATCAAAAATCTTCACAAGTTTAAACCCATCTATTAACTTTGCCCTTAACCTTCTCTGCTCTCACCACGGCTTCACTTGCAGAATAAAGTTGCAAACATTTTCATACAGAGTATATCAGGGAGGTGGGATTAATGCCAGTCATTCCAGCAGTGATGCTTTAAATATTTTGTCTCAAGAGCATTCTTTTTTTTTTCCCTAGAGCTCCTGGAAAACTGCTACATCAGTGAAACAGGAAGCTGTGAAATCAGCACTGGAATAATTGTCACCGAAGGTAGAATTGAATTTTCATGGAATATAGGAAGAGAATCTCAGGGAAGAGTTTGCTGCTACTTTGATTTACATTTGGATTTTTCAGCCAGTGCAATAAAACAAAATTCAAACCTGAAATAAATCAACTTGTATAACAGTTACCAGGACAACCAGATCCTACATACTTGGTGACAACGCACCAAAAGACATCAGCACATTTTCACTTTTTATCTGTTTGCTCATTCTTGGGTTGTGGGTATTATTTGTCAAGGACAGTGTTTATTGGCCATCCCTTTGTGGCTTTGAGAAGCTCATGGTCATCCTTACTCCTTTGCTTTCTATGGCCAGAAGTGCTGTCACACAAAACCAAATAGCTTCTTCCACCGTTAAATCACCCATGGCATTTTCTATCGACTAACCCAAACCAGTACATCACCCCTGTTTCCAATTGTTCACTTTATGCGCAGAGCCTGTTAAGATCAATGTAATAACAGCAAAGGAGAGGGAGAAGTAGGGAGGGACAGAGTGGACTGGTCATTCTTACTTTTACACCTCTTACATTGATACAACTGAGTCATTTATTAGACCATGTTTGCGGCCAATTGGGATCTGTTAGAATTTAATTAGGCTAATTTTAACTCTATGCTTGTGAATGGCTTTAGTGTGAGTTAAAATTGGCCCCATAGAGTCAGGATTAGGCCCTTGAGCCAAAAATAACTCCACAGAAGCCAGTATCCCATCACCAAGTCACGCTTTATTTACACGTGCATAGTACTTGATACTGATCCAGCTTCCTCAGAACCAGTTCTCAGAATGAACAGAACTTCTAACACTTCTGTTTTATCTCTGTTAGTCAGGGCTCCCTAACTGGACCAGGCTAACAGCCCCAGTCAGGGAACTCATATTCTATGAAGTTCACTTAGCTGACCTCGTTACAATCACTACAGAGCCTAACTGTAATTTAATTAGTTCTTGTCTGCTCTGTATGTTAATTCCATCTATAATCACCCAAACATATATCTATCAGTAAAAACAATGTGCTATGATACTAGAGATCTGAAATAAAAACAGGAAGTATTGGAGAAACTCAGCGGGCTCGTCAGCATCTGTGGAGGGAGAAAGAGAGCTGATGTTTCCTCTTCAGAATTCACTGAGTCCTGAGAAAGAGTTATATTGGACTCAAATCATTGTCTTTATCTCTGTCTCTCCACAGATGCTGCCAAACCCATTGAGTTTCTACAGTATTTCCTGTTTTTGTTTGTTAAAAATCTACTGGGTTCTGTTTTGAAACATTCCATTGACATCCGGCCTCACATTTTGTTTTGGAGAGAGGGTTCCAAATTCCCATGATCCTTTGCATGATTTATTGCTTCCTGACATCATTCTTGAATGATTGGGTTCCAGTTTTAAGGATTCTCCCCCTTGACATATTGGTATGAGTTTGGAGATCCATATGGAGGCTGAACAAGGTAGAAATGTCCTGTTTCACTTTCAAAATGTATATCGTTGAATCTGTTGGTGATGATTACTGATGTCTTGCAATAATATCACTTTTAAAAACTAATTCCAAATTCACAAATTTATATAGTAGGACTCCTCTGCACCTCTACGTGAAATAGCATTATCAGCTTTAGGATGCAGATCAGAAATAAAGTGTGACAGAAGTGTGTATTCACAAAGGACACCGTAGAAAGGGGTCTTTTTCACACACCGTCCATTTTAGTTCAAATGCTGCACTTTGTCCTGAAAGGCACGTGTCAATGTTTCTCTGAAGTACCTTTATTTCCATTTCAGCCTCAGAAAAGCACTTACTCCCCCTCCCTTCTGCATCAATCTCCTTTTCTCTTGGCCACAGTGACTCACATTACCACAAATTGCACTTCCTACACTCAAGCAACCTGTTAATGCTTTGACCAGGTCGTAACATTTTAATCATATACATATCTGAAGTATGATCCAACTTGTGTCAAGTTGACAGGGGTTTGGATGCTCTCACGAAGGACTGTAGAGGGGTGGGAGGAGTGTAGGGAGGGTCATATCATTTGTAAAATATTGAATGTCAATATTTGAAGAAGTGGCTGAGAAAACCAAATGCTGTTGCAACTTTCAGAATACCAATTCCTTGAAATGATCAAAGGTTCAAAATTGAAACTTAAATATTTTAGCGGTCAAACTACTGTCAGCAAACATTGCATTTTCTAAAGTAATGTTGCTGGAAACTGACAATGATTTTACTTACTGAGAGCACAGAATGGATTAAACTTGGCTGCTGACTCCTTCCAAATCCCTCCACTCTTGGGGACCTATCTCTTTCATAATCTTTCTCATTTCCCCCAGCCTTATTTATAATCCCATTGCTCTGAACACATTCCTCTTGCTGGGTAGTACTTCTGTACACGAGACATAAGTTTGTAGCCTCAAAATTATTCAGAGGTTTGAGCATGAGGATCTAGGCTGATGCTGTCAGCTATGCTGTCTTTCAGAAAAGAACTTAATCAGAACCCCTGTTTGCCCTTTCAGATGGACATTTATTGTGAAGTACTGGTGAGTTCTCCCTGGTGTTCGAGTCAATAGTTATCCATCAGCAAAGGAAACAAGTCAGAGTGAGTTCAGCCTTGTAGAGAGTCAAGAGCGTAAGTCAAGGCTGGATGGCCTTTACATTGATGCTGAGTGTGTAATAGGTAAGCCTGATGAATTAATGGTGTGGATTGACACATGGAAGTGTGATATTGTTGACATTACAGAAACATGGTTGAGGAAAGGGCTGGACTGGCAACTCAACATTCCAGGGTATAGGATCTTTAGGCAAGACAGTGAAGATTGTTAAAAAGGTGGTGGTGTAGCACGATTAATTAAGGAGTCAGTTATGGCACCAAGGAGAGATGATATCTTGGAAGGATCCTTAAATGAGGCTTTGGGGATAAAACTTAGGATTGTTAAGGGGACAGCTACTTTACTGAGAGTGTAATGCAGGACTCCAAAGAGTAAGTGGGAAATAGAGAAGCAAAAATGTAGACAGTTCACAGAAGTGTGAAGAGTATTAATCAGATAATTAAATAGGGGGATTTCAACTTTCCCAATATGATTTGGGATAGTCATAGTGTTAAGGATTTAGAGGGGGAAGATTTCTTGAAATGCTTCCAAGGGAGTCTTTTTGTATCAGTATGTAAAAGGGCCAACAAGCGATGGCATCCGGTTCTGGAGAAAGAAGCCAGACAAGCATTCAATGTGGCAATGGGGGAACATTTTAGCAACAGAGACCACAACATAGCATTTTTCAAATTTATCCTGGACAAGGAAAAATATGGCCTACAAAAGACTGCTTTGGATGGGGTGAAGGCAGATTTTATTATAATAAAGCAGGATCTGGCCACAGTAGGCTGGGAATAGCTCCTTGTGGGTAAATCAACAGCGGAACAATGGGGTTGTATGGGTGGGGGTACGGGGCATTCAAAAAAGGAGCTGGGGAGAGTTCAGGTTCAACATATAGCCTTTAGAGGGAAATGAAGGAGCAATAAGTTCAGAGAACCCTGGATGTCTAGGAAAATCAGGACTGGATAAGGAAGAGTAAGGGTTTTAACAAGTCTAAATAGTGCAGTTCATCTGTGGCCCTAAAACACTACAAGATGTCCAGGAGGGAGCTTAAGAAAGCAATTAGAAGAGCGAAAGGGGGGCATGATAAAGGATTTGTGAACAGGATTGTGGGGAATCCTAAGGTATTTTATTAAAGGGAAAAGATTAACTGGGAAAGTGAAGGGCCCACTAGGGACTAGGGGGACAACCTGTGTGTGAAGCCACAGGATAGTGGAAGGGTATTGAATGAAAACTTCTCTTTGGTCTTTACTCTGGAGAAGAAGAATGTAGGTATGGAATTCAGGAAGAGGCACTGTGAGGAACTTGTACAGTTTGACATAAGAAATAGAGAGGCTTTGGAGGTTCTGTCAGTCTTAAAAACTGATAAATCCACTGGCCTGGACGTATTGCATCCCAGGCCGCTGTGGGAGGTGAGGCAGGAAACTACAGGGGCTCTGACACAAGTTTTTAATTCCATTTCTAGCCAGCAGGCAAGTGCCAGAAGACTGGAGGATGGCTAATTTGGTTCCACTTTTCAAGAAGGGTGATGATGAATCTGAAAATTACAGATCGGTAAGTCTCAAGTCAGTGGTAGGGAAACTATTGGAGAAAATTCTGAAGGAGAAAATTAATACCCACTTGAGTTAATTAGGGATAGTCAGCATGTGTTTATCAGAGGGAGGCCATGCCTAACAAATTTGTTAGAATTTTTTTGAAGATATGATCAGGTGTGTGGATGAGGGAAGTTCGGTTGATGTACTTTATATTGATTTTAGCAAAGCTTTTGACAAAGTCCCACATGGGAGACTGATTGAGAAGATTAAAGCACATGGAATTCAGGGAAACTTGGCAAGATGGATCAGAAACTGGCTTAGTAATAGGACACAGAAGGTAGTGGTAGAAGGCAGTTTGAGTGATTGGAGGCCAGTATCCAGCAGTGTACCACAAGGATCAGTACTGGGACCCTTATTGTTCAGTGTATAAATGATATAGATGAAAATGTGGGGGAATGTTAAACAAATTTGCAGATGAAAACAAGACTGGTGGAGTGGGTAATAGTGAAGAAGACGGTTGTAGGTAACAGGAAGGTACAGATTGGTTGGTCAGATGGGTAGACCAATGGCAGATAGTATTTAAACCTGATCAGTGTGAGGTGATGAAAGAAGAAACAAGATGAGGGAGTATTTAATGAATGGCAGGACACTGGGTAGCTTAGAGAAACAGAGGGATCTTGGGGTAATTATTCACAGATCTCTGAATTTGGTGGAGTACATGAATAGGACAGTTAAGGCAGCATATGGGACACTTTATTAGTCATGGTATAGCGAATAAGAGCAAGGAGGTAATATTGCACATGTACAGCACATTGGTAAGGCCACAACTGGAATACAGTGAGCAGTTCTGGTCACCTCATTATAGGAAGGATGTGATAGCACAAGAGGAGGTACAAAGGAGGTTCACCAGGATGTTGCCTGGAATGGAGGAATTGAGCTATCACGAGGCACTAGATAGGCTTGGATTGTTTTCTTTCATGCAGAGAAGACTGAGGGGGGAGATGATTGAGGTGTATAAGGTTATGAAGGGACGGACAGGGTGAATAGATAATGGCAGTTCCCCTTGATTGAGTGGTCAATCACAAAATGGCATTTTTTTAGGGTAAAGGGCAGGAGATTCAGAGGGGATTTAGGAAAAGATTTTTTCACTCAGCTGATGGTGGGAATCGGAATGCACTGCCTGGGAAGGCAGTGGAAGCTGGACATCTTACCATCTTTAAAAAATACTTGGATGAGCACTTCAAATATAATGACATTCAAGGACATGGGACAAGTGCAGGAAATTGGGATTAGTGCGCCTATAGTGGCAGTTATGGCAGTGTAGACTCGATGGGCTGAAGGGTCTTTTCTGCATTGTATGAATCTATGAATCAATCAATATAGTAAGAAATTGATTCTCTGGTTATTATTTCATTGCTGTTAGTGTAAGTTGCCTACCAGCTCTCCCCTGTTTAATACAGCAACTATGCCTCGTAAGTATCTAATTGGCTCTGAAGGGCTTTTTAACATCCCAAGGCTACAAAAAGGACTTTATAAATGTGCAACTTTCTTTCTTTAGCTTGAATAAACTTGGAACAGCCAGTGTTGCTTCACTGTTTATCAATGGAAACAATCCACAGCAGAATATACTTCATCATTTTCTACCATTTACGTTGAACTCAATCCAGCATCCCAGCTGGGAGAAGGCAAAATTTATCCAACTGAATGACTGAAACCAAACAGAAGACAAACATGTGACATTTTGGGTTTCAAACAAACTTCCTTGAGGTCCATGGTTGTCCCAAGGCTCCTATTTTACAAAGCTTGAAAGCCACAATCAAGCATAGCAAGGCAAGAAAGAGCAATTGAACTAGCCCCAATCTACAGTATGCATTAAGCCCTCAAGTGTAGCAGTGTGTCGAGGTTTACATTAATTAAACTGGAAGAGCTGTCATTTAGGAAAGAAACTGTAGCCTCATAACAGGGGAAACCATGCAACCATACAGAACAGATAGTAATTCATTAAAGTTGGCAGCTAAAGCCAATCAGTGAGGCACTGACTGAAGTGCTGTCAACCCTTGAAAATATTATATAGACTGTAATCTCAAACAGCACAATGCATACTTGCTAAGCTCTCCACATTCCTGTTTCACTCTGGTTTAACACATACACGAGTACAAAAGCAACATGAGTTTGACCAGAGATAGTAGGAACTGCAGATGCTGGAGAATCTGAGATATACAAGGTGTAGAGCTGGATGAACACAAAAGGCCAAGCAGCATCAGAGGAGCAGGAAGGCTGATGTTTCGGGCCTAGACCCTTCTTCAGAAATGGGGGAGTGGAAGGGGGTTCTGAAATAAATAGGGAGAGAGGGGGAGGCAGATAGAAGATGGATAGAGGAGAAGATAGGTGGAGAGGCGACAGACAGGTCAAAGAGGCGGGGATGGAGCCAGTAAAGGTGAGTGTAGGTGGGGAGGTAGGGAGGAGATAGGTTAGTCCAGGGAGGACGGACAGGTCAAGGGGGCGGGATGAGGTTAGTAGGTAGGAGATGGTGTTGGGGCTTGAGGTGGGAGGAGGGAATAGGTGGGAGGAAGAACAGGTTAGGGAGGCAGGGACGAGCTGGAATGGTTTTGGGATGCAGTAGGGGGAGGGGAGATTTTGAAGCTTGTGAAGTCCACATCGATACCATTGGGCTGCAGGGTTCCCAAGTGGAATATGAGTTGCTGTTCCTGCAACCTTCGGGTAGCATCGTTGTGGCACTGCAGGAGGCCCAGGATGGACATGTCGTCTGAGGAATGGGAGGGGGAGTTGAAATGGTTCGCGACTGGGAGGTGCAGTTGCTTAGTGCGAACCTACGCTCGGTAATGCCAGTTGAAAAACAAAATACAATCACCAAATCTTCAAAAGAATGGCTAAAGTAAAATACCAGGATTAATTTGTAGTGATGAATGCGAGGGCATCGATGGTAATCCTGGGGTGAGGGTGCATACCCCCTTCTGAGGTTTACTTTTCATACAGAATGAGGATGGTCTGACACCTCCTTTATCTCTTGAAATTCCAAATATTTATATCACATTTGTTGCATTTTGCAACACTTTAAAGTAGTTTTGAAAGATATAAGTATTTCACAAAGTGTTTGTAACTTCTCGTGACAGTGATTGGAAAGACAGGGATGTTTTTGACAAGTTAATGAGCAAAATTCACCATTTCTATCAGTAAAGTATTAAGTTTCCTTAAAAATAATCATCAGAAAATATGATAATAGGGAGGTGTAGACATCAATTAAGGCAGGTGGATGTAAATTATAGTATATTTTGACAATACCTATTTGCTTCCTCTTGATCAGTGTTATGATCCTGGGACAGATCACCAAACTTATGTTCTGGCTTTGGGATCAGTAACGTCTTCTTCTTAAAATCAGGGGACATCCTAAGACAATAAAGCCATAAGATTTTACAGCTTGGAGCGAACAACAATAAACTTTATTGTACAACATTAAAACAATAAGGTCTAGGCCCGAAATGTCAGCCTTCCTGCTCCTATGATGCTGCTTGGCCTGCTGTGTTCGTCCAGCTCTACACCTTGTTATCTCAGATTCTCCAGCATCTGCAGTTCCTACTATCTCTGATACAATTAAAACAATAATATAGTTTACAATACATTTATAACTTATTTCTGTAACACCCAGAATTAAAATGCCACAAATATGTGTCATGTGTTGTGATTGAATACACACAGATGCTCATCAAATAGCAAATGTGATCAAGATCCCACAGATTTCACAGGCATTATCCCAGACGTTAATGACAGAGTGGGTCATCAAATCTCATTAACTGTCACATGGGATTACAATTTTGATCTTTTTATTTCTTTACTTTTCTAATTTATTCCCCAAAGATTGTACTTAAGAATCTGCACCTAGGTAACTTTGTACCTAAGATGGCACTGTAAGTGGAGACCTATAAACTTTTCACGATACTGCTTTGAGTGCGTATGACAATAAAGGTCATTCTAATTCTAAATTCTTCATTCCTGCTGATCTGGTCTTTAAATTACCCTCAAGAACCATTCCATCATGACAAATAACTCCTTCTATTCTGGTTGATTCCCCCTCCTTTCTTGAGTCTATGCTACCTATCCTTCAACCCCCGCACTCAGATTTACTGAACAGTTCAAGGAATTTGGCTTCTTCTGGACCCCATAGCTCCCTGGACATTTTCAGAGCTCTGACTTTAAGACTTAGCTGCTTACTAACTCGTAGGATTTATGCTTGTGTTCTGACAGCACAGGTAACCAACTGCTCTTGGGTCTTTTCACAGTCATGTAGTTTAGTTGTTTTCTCAATTGTACAGTCAAAAGTAGTACTGTCTAACATGGATAACAAGGTGTAGAGCTGGATG
>NC_063353.1:41796236-41833664 GCF_021869965.1 Rhincodon typus
TTTCTGAAGAAGGGTCTAGGCCCGAAACGTCAGCCTTCCTGCTCCTCTGATGCTGCTTGGCCTGCTGTGTTCATCCAGCTCTACACCTTGTTATCTCAGATTCTCCAGCATCTGCAGTTCCTACTATCTCTGTCTAACATGGAGCCTACTTCTCCTTCTCTATTTCTAATATACCATCTGGCTTCAAGTCTCATTGCCTGTCACCTTTAAACTCCCCTTCAGCAATTTGTCAATTTTCCTGAGTGACCTCTTGAAAACCTTGCAACTAGTCCTGCTCCTAGAATTGCATGTAGCTAATATTTTGGAATAGCTAAATCTAACATTCCCTTGGAACTGAGTATGCCCTGAATGTTAGATTATCACAGAATGCTGGTTTCTGCAGCTCAAAGAATGCTTGCAAAAAGGACTCATCCTTTCACAATACAATTAGTATTATTTAACGGATTAAGGATCTAACTTCAATGCCATCTAATGCTTATGGATAAATACAGGAATCTGCAGATGCAAAGAAGATCCCTTACTGCAGTTGCTCAGTCTATTCTTTAGTTTTCCTCTTTGAGAATACAGGAAATACAGAATTCTAAATACAGTGTACTTACCGTGTACTCAATTTGTTTCTCTGGGCACAGCCAATACTCCTTCACTCTCTCAGTACACATTCGATCAGGTTTTAAAATGTAATTGGACTTGGAAATTATGTCACCTAATGTAACGTAATGATATTGATTTCATCACTTTTCAAGTGTACGAAAGAATGCTAGTATAGGATTAACTCAGGGATGGCTGAAATACCTTCATTAAGCGAACTTATCTGTACAACTGGTGGCTATGTTTTAGGAACAAAGGCAATAGGGTAAGTGGGTCATTCAACCCCTTGAACCTGCTCCACAAACTACCAAATCATGGCTAACCTTCTGCCTCAAAGTCATTTTCAACAGGAGCCCCACATCCCTCCATATCTTTGATATCTTCCTTCCACTGTGCTATCTGCGGCAATCATTATGATCCATGGAAATAAAATCTATGATTAAAGTTTTATGGTAAAAATCTTCCAGCTTTTCTTTTGCAGCAATTGCAGCCATCAGGGGTCTGTGCACCAACTGCGGAAGTGTAGAGCAAAACTAGATTATGCTGTTAACGAGGAGAACAGTGTCATGACGACAATGCAAATTAAAACAATCCTGTCATAATATCAACAGCAACTTGGCTGCTTATCTTTTAATAGGAGAAAATCCGGAACTTAATTTGAATTAAATGTTGCAACAGAAGGCAGTGTTTATTTTGTATTTGGAAGTGAGTATATTACATAAGCCGAAGGAGAAGCAAATGCATTATAGTGATACAGAAATTAAGCAGTCATTATTCACAAGAGATTGAGTTGACTTTTTAAGTATTGATTTGAAAAGTACGTTCCCTGATAAATGAGAACTGACAGGTCCAGTTGAATAGGATTACACCATAATAAATAGGAATGGGAATAGGTTATTCAGCCCTTTGAGCTTGTTCTGTCGTTCAGTAGGAGAATGGCTGATCTGATTAACTAAGGCTGTGGGTCACTCAGTAGTGTAGCTTGAAAGGTAGAAAAGCAACTGATGGACAATAGCTACATACAGATCATTGGTGGTCCCTTACAAATGAGGCTGGCTGTCTCTCATTCAGGGTGAGTCTGTAGGTGGCTGGACAGACCGATATGCCTACCTCAGGCTCTGTAACACATGGGGCAGGTGGTGGTCACTGGAAGGGGTGGAAGGGACATTGGTGTGGCAGTGCGCTCCTTTCACTGTTTTCACCTAGCTTCTATTTTTTTCTGATGGCAAGTCTCGAGGTGCTCGACACCTTCCCGGATGCTCCTCCTCCACTTTGGATGATCTGGGGTCAGTGATTCCCAGGTGTCAGTGGGAATGCTGCACTTCGTCAGTGAGGCTTGAGGGTAGGAGAACGGGTCCACAATGCTGGCTCAACACCATCTCCTTTAGGTTCTGGGAAATTTCCCAGGGTGAGTCACGGACCAATATCACAGATCATTCTGCCATAGGAGACACCACTGCTCCAAAAGTGTATTGATACCTTCATCATCCTTATGGATGTGCCTATAATTACAGGGAAAGTGAAATAGCTCAGTTTGAGAAATTCCCTTTGCTCAGCATCACAACCAATATAATGAGAAAATGACCTCCCAATGCAGTATAAATATCTAGGATTTCACTTAAGAAGTTTTGCTAGACCACAGCTGAGATGGATGGTCAATTGGCTTTTACTGGCATTCTGTTGGGAAGGACAAAATACATTGAGAACTCTAGTCTGCTTTATATACAGTGATAGGATCATTAAAGTTCAATTCAACTGTAAAACAGGTAGATGAGACATTGATAAACAGCATTTCCAACAGTTTTTCCTGTAGGGAATCAAACCCTAGATATCTTGTGTTGATTTAAGAAATGAAATGTTTGAAAACACAATCCTACAAGGGTCCCAACTGGTGTTACACTCTACAGTCACAAGACAAAACTAGCTTGCTATCACATCTGTTACTGTCCTGGATCCCATGATATCCCAAAGGTAGAGGTAGTGGTTTACTTGGATGGGATATTTTATCTAATCATTTTAATATTTAAAGTTGGAGAAAAAAAATTCTATGAAAATGGGAAGAAAACCTACAAATTGATGAAAAGTCTCATTTAAAATTTAACACACCTTTTCCACTTTCAGTTATTGGTCAAGGTATTTGCCTGTTTGAAAAAAGATTTTGTTTTCAAAACCTGAAACACAGGAGACTTAATATTACAGTTAGTCATTGAAGAAGTAATAAGAAATGTAGATGAAAGGAAACTTGTAGATGTATTGCATTTATATTTCCAGAAGGCATTTGACAAAACACCAAATCAAAGATAAAGATTAATGTGTGAACTGAGAGCTCATGGTGTAGGGGGGCAATATATTAAATGGATGGATCAAGTTGAATAGAAAACAAAAGGTGGGCACTTTCATATTGGAAGGATAAGATGATTTGTGTGTCAAAGAGATGACTATTCGGCCCACAACATTTTATAATTTATATCAATTGATGAAGGAATGAAATGTATGGTTGCTAAATTTGCTGAGAACACAAAAATATATGAGTTCTGAACAGATTGGGCCTCTTTCCATTGGAATTTAAAGACGGAAATGTGATCTTAGTTTGACATATAAGATTGTGAGGGGACTTTACAAGGCGAATGCTGAAAAGATGTTTCCACTTGTGAGAGAGACTAGAACCATGGGACATCATTTAAAAATAAACGTTCTCCCATTTAAGACTAAGACCAGGAGAAATCATTTCTCTCAGAGGAGTGTGTCTTTTGTACTCTTTTCCCCAGAGAGTGGTGGAGATGTGGTCACGAAAGATGTTTAAACCAGAGATAGATAGAATCTGACTAATAAGAGGGTCAAATGTTATTGAGAGTAGGTGGGAATGTGAAATTGAGACCACAAAAAACATCAGCCATGATATTATTGAAAGGCAGAACAGACCATATGGACAGAATAGCTTACTGTAATTCTAAATTCATACGTTTGTACGCTTTTGTGGAATGTGCTATTGGGATCACTCTATGGGAAGAACTACCCCTGTTTAATACAGATATTGCAGATTGCACCACAGTCAGTGCTTAATAATAATAATAATTTATGGCGCAGATATGCAAGTTAAAGTTTTGAAGTTACATAAAGTAATTGGGTTCTCGAATTAGGCCAATGGTTCACTTAACATATGGCAATCTACACTTCAAAATATCACAATGTCCTTGCCATTTTTAAACCAAGAAGTGTAAATCACTTTCCCAAGCTCAGCAGCTTTTGTTTCTAAATGCAAACAAGTATTATTTGAGAATCTTCAAATTATTCCATAATGCATTCAGACTAAACAACATGTCCCTTAAATCAGAGGCCATGCATACCCAGTTTTGAAGAGAATTAATGATAAATAAACACATCTATAACAATGACTTGAATTTATAACAAGTGTTTTCAGAAAAGGAAACTGCCGAGTGCAGATACAACTAATCTCAGAAACCACCAATTTTAAACGTTTCTACCTCAAAATCAAACCAAAGGAGAGGAAAAACAAGATTTCAATTGATTAGCTGATTGACTAATTGTTTAATTTTAACAAATTCAAATTCTGTCTTATCATTCCTTCCTCTAACTCTTTGATTTTCATCTCTTTCCATGGATCTCCCCCATCTTACTCTATAATTTCCTCCTGCCTACAATCTTCAATGATGTACAAATTCTGCCTTTTTAAAAATGTATTCATTATGTAGAATGTGGGCATTGTTGGCTGGGCCAGCATTTATTGCCCTGTCCCTAGTTGCCCTTAAACCGCTGCAGTCCACCTGACTGTAGGTTGACCCAAAATGCAATTAGGGAGGAAATTCTAGGATTTTGATTCAGCGACAGTGAAGGAACAGTAATATATTTCCAAGTCAGGATGGTGAGTGGCTTGGATGGGAATTTGGAGATGGTGGTGTTCCCATATATCTGCTGCCCTTGTCCATCTAGATGGAAGTGGTTCTGGGTTTGGAAGGTGCTGTCTGAGGATCTTTGGTGAATTCCTGCAGTGCATCTTGTAGATAGTACACACTGCTGCTACTGAGAGTTGGTGATGAATAGAGTGGATACTTGTGAATGTGGTGCCAATCAAGCAGGCTGCTTTGTCCTGGATGGTGTCAAGCTTCTTGAGTATTGTTGGAGCTGCACTCATCCAGGCAAGTGGGGAGTATTCCATCACACTCCTGACTTATGCCTTGTCGATGGTAGATTCTTTAATTCATAGAATCACAGAATCCCTACAGTGCAAAATAAAGCCATTCAGCCCATCGGGTCCGCACCAACACTTTGAAGAACATCCCACCCTATCCCCGTAACCTTGCATTTCCCATGGCTAATTCACCTAGCCTGCACAGCCCTGATCACTATGGGGAAATTTAGCACGGCCAATCCACCTAGCCTACACATATTTGGAATGTTGGAGAAAACCTGAGCACCCAAAGGAAACCCATGCAGACATGGGGAAGACATACAAACTCCACACAGACACTCAATGTTGGAATCGAACCCAGGTCTTTGGCTCTGTGAGGCAGCTGTGCTAACCACTGAGCCACTGTGCCACCCTAACTTGCCCCACCAATGGTAGCCATGTCTGCAACTACCTAAGGGCAAGCAGTAGAATTCCCTCCCTTTACTTCTTGCTCTCCTTCTCCATCTTTAGGGGTCTACTTCAAATCTACCTGTTTGATGAAACTTGAGGCCACCTGTCCTAATGCCTTCTGTGAGAGGGCAGATGTCAAATTGAGCTTGATAACACTCCTGTGTCCTGCCCAATTATCATATTCAACTGTGTTATTTCAAGACATTGCTTTCAATAGACTCTAGTCCCACAGTCCATTTAATTAGATGCTGACAGTCTCCAGTTCCAATGAAAAACGTTGACATTTCCTAGAAAACACGATTGAAATACTGACTGACAGGGTGACAGTTCCTCATTCTGAGGTGTGTACGTGCTATTTTTGTATGTTTGTCACTGATTGCAGGAGGGCTGGACAATGCAACCTCATAATAGGGAAGTAGCTCTAATAAAATTGTCACATCCGTATATATCAAACTGGTATGACGTCAGCAAGTGCAAAAATACATTTCTGATGCATGGAGAAGCCTGGATCAAAATTATCTAGTAGAGTCAGCGAGGTAACCTAGGCAACAACTGCTCTTCTACATCCCATGCTTGTGAAATAATTCTCAATGTATGTCTTTGCAGATGCTTCTCCAATTAGTGAAAACCAGTTCAAATAATGTTTTCGATAGAAGTTTTAACAAGATGAAGGGAGTTTGGATTGTTAGACGTGCTTTAAATTAAATGGAAACTTGCGTCTGCTGAATGAGTTCAAAATAAATTACTCTTGCAATACCTTTTTCCACTTTTCAGGACTAAATAGAATTAACGTAGAGGAAAAATTGCAATAAGTAGTGGAGGCTTTTCTCAATTGCAAAAACTGAAAAATAATTAAGCAATAATTTCCATTTGTCAAAAGTCCACGAGAGGAAGCAACTGATTAATTGGGAAAGATTTATTGAATAAATGAGTTTACTGACTCTATTCTTGCCTTAAACATAATAAAATGATTTGTGAAAGTATTAACGGATATTTAACTACCAACAAATAACACTTGTCTCTGCTTCAGCACCGGTCTTGACATCTTTTTGTTAAGTGAACGGGCAGGAGCTGTAGTGACTTCGAAATATTTACAAGGGGTCACTAGTGGAACTCTCTTTAGACACAGTATTACTTAATTTGCTTTGTTCAAAGTGACTAAAGGAACTGCCTTCAAGTTTTTCCACTTAAGATAAATTTGTGCTTCCAGAAATTTTTTAGATATATTTTCCTCTCTGCACACATACAGTAAGTTCTCTCCCTCAGTGTACCAGCATAAAAATAAACAGAATGCTGTTCATAAATACATTAAAGTGAGCAAAGATGTAGGCATTAAGAGTTAGAAAATCTTTTGATCAATGAGTGTAATACTGACCTCAAAATTCAGAATTATTCAGAAATCATATTTGATTTTTTGTTAGATTTGGCAGGAGAGATTCTTCTCATCGTATTTGAAGTGTAGAAATGATGTAGAAATATTTTCAAGAGAAAGTTCTAGATGTTATTTCTGACACGTGCAAAAAGCAAAATTTCAAATCGTGGAGGAAATTCACAAGTGTATGTGGCGTGGAGATTTGGAAGAACAGGAGATGCAGAGGATGATCCCACTCCTCCCACCCTCCAAAAGAGCATTAGTGATGGGATCTTATGATGATAGTTATTATTCCATAGACTAGATTAATATTCCAAATTCTTATCTCTTGAATTCAAGTTGTAACTAACTGCTGTGATGGGAATTGAATTGAATTGAATTGAATTGAACCTCAGATCATTAATTTAAACTTGTGAATAAGTAGTCTTGTGGCTTTACTCGTGCACCACCAGTGCCTCACATCCTTATCAAACTGATGCTTGTGACTTCCAGGTAGCTGCTCTTTACCTAAACATTAAAGCCATGTATAGCAAGTGAAACAACTTGGTAAACTTATAACATGGCTCTTCAGTGGACAATGAAAAATGGGTGTGTAATGCTGTAGTATTGAATAAAATTAATCACCAAGTAAGCACAATGTGTGTTGTTGAGGTTCACTCTATCTTATGGAATACATCCTGCAGCAATTTTATGTTATACACTTCCCTATTATAACATAGCAGCAGGAGCAGCTGTTCAAACCCTTCGAACTGTGTTCCCCTGTCGCTCAGTTAAATCGGTGATTTTAAGTCCATCAACCCTCTATTCATTAGAGATAGGAAAAGTAGCTACATACAGTAATAGATGCTCTAAGTTCAGTAATTGTCGGGTCAAGTCAGGTCAAGGTCTGACAGTTATGGTTGAGTAAGGAATGACCTGATCATTTCAGGCAGTCCATTAGAAAACTGACAATTTTGCACTTGTCACATTTGGACATCTTGTATGTTGTCCTTTAATAACTTGCCGCTCATTAGATGCTGTGGAAGCGTGAACTGTACATTACTGAGCAGGTGCAACTGACCCAAGATCAGGAATCACTCTGTAATTAGTGTTCCGACCCAAATCCTCACACTCAGTAGGTGGAAGACTGCAATTTACCAACTGCTGTAAACCACACTCCTCCAAATTGGAAATTAAAATGGGAGACTCATTTGTGGACAATGCAAAATCCAAGGATCTTCTAAGCATGATTATTGAGCTACATGACACCACGCTTCAGAAATGAAAATCAAGCATTGCAAAAAAGTGGTATTGTGGATGGAAACTTTACACCTAGGAATGAAAGCACAAAAGATATTGCAAACCCATTGTATTTTCAGTAAATGTTATGCATGCTTCTAAATGAAGAATATATTGTAATGTAGTCAAAACCTGGACAAGATAGTATTGCCACAGTTAGAGCAATGTAAGCCCCTAAGAAATAAATGCAAGAGTAGGCACTTTGGCTCTTTGAACCAGCTCTGCTATTTAATACGATCATGATCTTGGCCTCCACTTTACTGAAACTCAACCCTTTTACATCACACATTAACCCAAATGGTACAGTGTCTATTTTATATATCATTACTATTTGTAATTTGGATTTTAAAACACATAGTTCTGTACTTTATTGCGAAAAAAATGGACACAAAGTCATATGGAACAGTGATCTAAACACGTCCATTCCAAAAAGGCATGCGACTTTAGTTAGGTATCTGGTCAGCCACATGTAGGTGAAAATGGATGAAATGTTATACTGCTGAGTTTATGACAGGCAAGAGAAGCAAATCAAACACACTAATTTTGTTTCGACTTCAAAGAAGAAATTGCACAGTTTCAGCTTGGGGAACTAGTCATGCTAACAGTAGTCGTTTTAGTCTGTGAAGCATGCAGGTTATGAGAGTGTGTGAAAGTGCTGTGGTTATCTAAGGAGATCTGGCAAGAATTTTTTTAGTAAGAAATTTAGGAATTGAGATGGAGTGATATTTCTCTGGGATTGAGAATCTTTAAAAGGTCAGTATTGGGATATGCAGGTAAAATTTGTTTTGCTGTTTATTTAGGATATGTCTAAAATGTCATAAAAGTTTTCTTGTCTTTTGTTGTAATAAACTTGTGTTCTTGTAACAAACAGTTACAGCCTGTGCATGTATTCAACGATTAACCACCACGGTAACCAATTGCAAAATATAAACATATGATCTATCAAGTCAAGTTTAATTTTGGGATCTGACCTGTTCAGTATTACCATCAGCTGGAATCACAACAGTCAGCCTGTACTGCTGTCTAGGGTAAAGAATTCCAAAACCCTTTGCGAGAAGAAATTCTTCATCATCTACATTTTAAATGGTAGGCACTTCAATTTGCAATGATCCACTTTAGTTCTGGATTACCACATCAGAATGGAGTATCCTCCTAGCATTTACCCTTTGAAACATCCTAGAATATTATGTTTCAATATGATCACCTATTATTCTTTGAAATTCCAATGGGTATAGACCCATCCTGTGATATTGTATCAGAGATAGTAGGAACTGCAGATGCTGGAGAATCTGAGATAACAAGGTGTAGAGCTGGATGAACACAGCAGGCCAAGCAGCATCATAGGAGCAGGAAGGCTGACATTTCGGGCCTAGACCCTTCATCAGAATTGGATGATGAAGAATTCTGATGAAGGATCTAGGCCTGAAACGTCAGCCTTCCTGCTCCTATGATGCTGCTTGGCCTGCTGTGTTCATCCAGCTCTACACCTTGTTATCTCACCCTGTGATATTGCCTCGTACTCACTTTGCATTACGCTTCTGTTGCAAATCACTTTCAATCTGTGCCGTCTTGTGCTTCAAGAACCTATTGGTCACATTCTTCTAAAGTGTGATGCTCCACTAACATCTGAAGAAGGAAACAGGCTCTGAAAGCTTGTGTTTTCAAATAAACCTGTTGGATATAACCTGGTGTTGTGTAACTTCTGGCATAGGACTTCATCAGTCACCTCTCTGTTCATTCTGTGAGCTTGTCTATGTCCTTTCAAAGTTCTACACTATCCTTCACAGGTTTGATTTGATTTGATTTATTGTAGTCACATGTACCTAAGTACAGTGAAAGGTTTTGTTTTGTGAGCAGAACACACAGATCATAGTAAACAGAGACATACAGATCATAGGGGACTTAGACAGAGTGAGGCATACAGGTTACACTGCACAGGAGGTGCACGAAACAAGATCAAGATTAATAGATATTTTAAAAATTATTAGTCCTTGCTTACACACTTAGAATTTAGGTTTAAAAGTGTGGAACGGTTATAAGAAATGTTAGAAAAAGATCTGCTTTTTCTGGAAGGAGTCGCCTGAAGTTTTGCACAATCCCAAAATTTTTTAAATTGGCTCCTTCACACCACAATCTTGACCAGTAGGAAAAGCTAGGGTCCCAATACACCCCCTGAATTACTCCACTACAACTGTTCCCCCAACCCAAAAATACTCAGAAACCATCACTCTGCTGAGTCTGCTGAGTCCTGTGCCTCAGCCAATTCTGTATCCATGTTCTATTCCATGGCCTATGCCTTTCCTTACAAGTCTGTTGCATAGCATTGTACTTAAAACCTTTCAGAAGTCCATGTACACCACATCAATAGCATTACCCTTATCGACCCTCACTGTTACCCCTTCAAAAAACTGCAGCAAGTTCAACAGATGTGATTTTCCCTTAATAACGTCTTGCTTGCTTTTCTGAATTAACCCACATTTTTCCATGTGACTATTAATTTTATCCTGAATAATTGCTTCAAGCAGTTTCCCATCGCCAAAGTTAAACTGACTGGTCTGTAATTGCTGGGTTTACATTTACGATCTTTTTTGAACAGAGGCACAGTGTTTGCAATTATACACATGTGTGGTATGATTTAATCGAATACAACACATTAAAATTAATAATTAATGTAAGCAGTGCCCTGAGAAAATCTCCAAACTACCGTACAATTAAGTTACCTTTTGCATTCAAAATATTTTGGCTTATGTGCAGGATTTAAAATGCTAACCCATCCTCCCAGATTGGGAAATTAATACAGGATACTCATTAATTTGTTACTATGAGACATCCTCTGAAAATCAATTTTAAATGACAGGCACACGGAAGGAATGCAGAATATAAATTTCTAATTAAGAAAGGAGATATTAGATGCAAGGTACTCTATGTCTTATGTTAAAAGTGCAGAAGTGAACTTCTTGATCAAAAAGCAAAATACTGAGTATGTTGAAAAGCTGAAAAAGAAACCAAAACATGCTGGAAATACGCAACAGGTTAGGATGTGTCTGTAGAAATGAAAATAATATTCCAGATCTGACAGCTCTATTAAAAGCTTGTTGAATTGTAACCTATAACTGAATTTTACATGGGGGTGGTAGTGCCACTCTCCCACCTTAAAAGTGAGGCTGAGCTGATCGCTGCTCCCTGAGTTGATATGATGCCTGTCAAACTGTTAATTGTCTCAGGACAGAATGTTTGTGTCATATCCAAGAGGAAGTCCGGTTAGAGTCATAGAACCCCTATAGTGTGGAAACAGGCCATTCGGCCCATCAAGTCCACACCAACCCTCTGAAGAGCATTCCACCCAGACCCACCCCTCTACCCCATCCCAACATTTCCCATGGCTAATCCACCTAACTTGAACATTGCTGGACATTATGGGCAATTTAGCACAGCCTATCCACCTAACCTATATAGCTTTGGATGGTGGGAGAAAACCAGACCACCCAGAGGGGACCCACACAGACGTGGGGAGAACATGCAAACCCCACATGGGCAGTTGCCCGAGGTTGGATTCAAACCCAGGTCCTTGGCACAGTGAGGCAGCAGTGCTATCTACTGAGCCACCCTAACCTCTGAGCCACCCTCAAATGGCCAACAGCTGTCTACACCCCAGCAGGATCATTATGCATGATCAGTAGATTGAATGCAAATATCACCTTCAATTAAAGGCAAAGGAATAGATGCACTGATGAGTTACTTTACTAAATGGTGCTTTTTTTCTGCTCAATAAAAACTTTTGTGTCTTAATAAACAATTCATTCCCCATGGCAGAGGAACAGATATATGATGAGGTGAAACCTTCAAGGGGCTAAACCACGAGAACATGAATTTTAAACGCTAGTGGGTGAGAGACTCAGATGTATGACAAATTCAAACTATTATAAAAGAGGTTAGGTGAATTATACTTGGCTTCAAGTTGCTGGATTGAATTGATGAAGTTAGAAATTAATTTTTTAATTCATCCACAGGATTAGGACATTGCTGGCTACATCAGCATTAATTGCCCATCCCTAAATATCCAGAGGCCAGATGTGTCAATTACATTGTTGTGGGTCCAGAGTTACATGTAGGCCAGACCTGGTAAGGTTGGCAGTTTCCTTCCCTAAAGGACACTAATAAACCAGATGGGCTTTTCCCGACAATCACCAATGGTTTCATGGCTATCATTAGACTCTCAATCCCAAATTTTTTTAAAAATTGAATTCAAATTCTACCATTGTGGGATTTGAACCCCAGTCACCGCCTCTGTCCTTAGAGTAACAGTCTAGTGGCAATACCACTAGGTCATCACCTCCTCTGAAGAATTGAAGGCCTTCACTGGTGTTGCTTACAGCAAGGAGGAAACCAGCCAATGTTATAAAGACAGGAATGTTGAAGGATGTAACACAGAATGTACTCTTTAGCTGCTAATGGATTGGTATATTTAATTATTCAGATTCTTTGGGGTCCACAAGCCATAATTGTTGGGATTAAGTAATTCTGAAGTCAACTAGAGATAAATTGCTCTTTAACGTCTCAAAAGGATTCTACCTATTGGTTGCTAGTTTTTCCATCCAATTATAATCTTTATAACAAGTACCTGGATAGGGAATAGTGAAAGTAAAGAACATGGTCATGTTCAGAACTGCTTTTACCCATCATCATTGGATTTGTGTGGACTGATTTATTTGGTAAAATCCAACCTTCATCTCTAATATAGTTGAAAACATCCACGCTGCTGGGCCACCTTCATTTTTTGAAAGCACATGCTTTGCCATGTTCCATTTATTCATCTTTTCTGAACTGTCATGCCTAATTTGTTCATCCACATCCCCACTGGAACAGAGTTTGAGAGTTACACTTAAGTTGCTAGAACAGCAGTGTTGAAATGTGGCATCAACTTAGCTGTCATTCTACAAATGAGAATTAACAAATGTTGGCAAGAACAGAGAAGTAACCAAAGGCTAGACTGACAATTAGATGACGATCCATGGATGATCTTAGAAGGTAGACTTTCTCAGTAAAATGTGAAGGATGGTGCACATCAATGGAGATAGATTGCTCTGTACACCAGCCTCATTCACTTGAAAAAGATGGCGCCAATACTTGACAATACACAAGCAACACAAGTGAAATATTAAGAACGCTTAGATCATGGAGAGAAAAGACTCCCATCAATAGGTCAGGGTCACCACTGAAGCTGATTGGTGTCGATCTGTTAAGTTGGAGGAAGAAAATGTGTTACACCCAGCAGGTAATTCAGATCTAAAAGAATCAGAACTGTAGTTAGCCGATCAATCAATGTTGTGTATTTATTTTAATTTAAAACCCACAGCATCATTTAGCCACAAGATTTGAAAACAAAATTGCTGTTCTTTGGCAGCGTTTGTTTGAACAGCTTGCATTTTTGATTTCAAAAACGGAAATTGCTGGAAAGGATCAGTAGGTCTGCCAGCATCTGTGGAGAAAAATCAGAGTTAACGTTTCAGGTCGATTGACCTTTCCTTAGAACTGATGGAAGCTAGGAAAAATGTCAGTTTCTATGCAGAAGATAAGGAGGGGGATGGGGTAAGGAGTAAATGATAGGTGGGGATATAACCCAACGAGAGACAAGACAGTTGGACAGACAAAGGAGTGGATAACGATCTGGCTAGGAAGGTTAATAGCTACCACCAGTTCTGAAGAAGGGTCACCGACACTAAACGTTAACTCTGATTTCTCTCCACAGATGCTGCCACACCCGCTGAGCTTTTCCAGCAATTTCTGTTTTTGTTTCTGATTTACAGCATGTGCAGTTCTTTCAGTTTGCATTTTTGATTTGATTTATGACTGTCACATGTACTGAGGTACAGTGGAAAGTGTCATCTTACATGCTTTACAGGCAAATCATACTATATAGTTCATCAGGGTAACAGAACAGAGTGCAGGATACAGTGTTACAGGTGCAGTTATAGAACATACCACATGTGTTACAACTTTGCCAATGTTTCACAAAGACAAAAAAATGGATACTTCAGCAGTGATTGGAAACTAAGGTGATGCAAAAAATGAGTTTTAAACAGGATGTTAAATGAGAGGTTCAAGTGGAGAGAAGTAAATAGATACAAGGATGGTATTATGAAATGTGCCTGAGATTGTGGGGGTGCAAACTCCTATTTCAACAACAGTTTCACAGGGGCAGATGGAGTAAGGGCAATTAGGCCATGGAATCATGTGGTTGAATTGCACTGCTAGGGGTGGCACGGTGGCTCAGTAGTTAGCACTGCTGCCTCTAGCACCAGGGGCCTGGGTTCAATTTCACCCTCAGGCTACTGTCTACGTGGAGTTTGCACATTCTCCCTGTGTCTGCATGGGTTTCCTCCCACAGTCCAAAGATGTGCAGTTTAGGTGGATTAGCCATGCTAAATTGCCCACAGTGTCCAGGGATGTGTAGGTTAGGTAGATTAGCCATGGGAAATGCAGTCCTACAAGGGTAGGGAGAAGTGGGTACTGTGTGGGATGCTCTTTGGAAGGTCAGGGTGGACTTGATGGGTCGAATGGCCTGCCCCCACACTGTAGTGATTCTATGGAATGTCAGAAACTCTATGATATCTTCATCAAAAACTATAATAATTAGTGGAAACCTAGCATTGGTAATAAATTCACTGAAGTCATAACAATGAAAAATAATTTAAAAATCATAACCAAACCCATAAAATCAGTAAGTCCAAATGATTAATAATAATTGAAGCAGAGGCGAGAATCACTGAAATTAACTTTTAGTCAAAATCTAGGCCAATTACAAATCTAATGACAACACAAGACTATTGAGTCCAACGTAACATTAAATGCTGACACTACATCTGGCCTATATTTCTTTAATCTATATGATTCAATGGGAGGGAAATAAAAGATTAATATTACAGGTTGTGTCCAGCTTTGAGAGGATTTTCTGAAACAGTAACAGTTGGTTTAAAAAGGAACAAGTGATGGAAATGTCAAATTTAATTACAGATGCTGTCATGGAGTGACATTTTACACCGAAGAAGCTTCCAACTGTTAGGTTGTATTTGTTTTACAATAAACTTGTGGCATTTCGATACCACACAAGGAAATCAGAATTTTAATTTAAAACCATAAACCTGAAGTTTTAGAGATGAAACCAATGCAAATTCTGGGAATACACTGCATTTCCATCCGTATTTGAAAAGAGATAAGGTGATTTAACATTTCAGATATGGATCTTCTGACAAAACACCTGTATTTTTTGACATAGTAGTCGCTGAAACATAGGAATAGTGCTAGGCTATTCAGTAGTTGCTCTGACAGTCTTGCTATGTAATTCCAGCATTTACGACCTTGTATGCAGTGTTAGTGTTAAGGCTCCGGCTCCACTAATATCATTACGGATTTTACTAAACAGACATTTCATATTAACTATGGGTAGAATGTAAACCTCTGAAAGAAATCAAACCTGGTTTTTCTAAATTCATGAATGATGAAGCAAATGACGTTTTATGAGGGAGCAGGAAGATGGAATGAAAGACAGAAAAGGGCTAAAATCGAGGGAAAGAGCACAAGTGCAGGGAGAGAAAGAAAGGGAAAAATAGGTTTTATTTCCAGCGGCCAGTGTGTGAAATCCAAGAGCCAATATATTCTATAAATAACGTTAAGATGTCAACTGAATTAGAGCCTTGTGCATGTAAGTCAGCCAATGTGTAGATATAGCCAGCAGCCTGTGAACATCAAGATGACAAGCTGTGGGCATCTAATTGCATCAGCTTGTGACCATTAAGACACCAGCAGTGCAACTTTCAATTACAGAATCTAACAGTACGTAGTTCTACCTTAGAAAAACAAAGAGTTGCAGGGTGGCAGCTGCCCTCCTACACAGAAAAATTCCTCATAGATTTAATAAATTTCTTCCAATACACAGCTCTTTAATGTCTTAAACCACCGCTGACATGTTTCAGCTGTGTGAAGAATGAAAGATGCAGTTCAAACCGAGCTGTGCTGCCAGTCTTCTTGTGCTCATTATGGTACTTTGAAAGAAAAACAGATACGTTCCACGTGCTTGCTTCACAATCCATCACCATCTGTAGTTTAGGGTTTTGAAAGTCCCAATCTAACAATTCTCTTGTTGCACAGAAAATTGCAGGATATGTGGATAGGGTAGGAAAGTGAGTGTGAGATTCAAGGGTGCATTCGAGCATAAGAAATAAGAGCATGAGAAAGCCATTTAGTCCTTCAAGCCCTGTGATGCTGTACAATAAGGCTATCTGACTGCAATCTCAATCATAGTTTCCTGATGCCCCACTTACCATAATCCTTGATTCATAGCTTTTTTTCTTTCATCTAAATTCTCACATTGGCTGTGGGCGCCACTGACAAAGTTAGCACTTTGTTGCCCACCTCTTGTTGCACTCTAAAGGCTTTTTAGGTTATTCCAGAGGACAGTTAAGAGTCAACCACATTGCTGTGGGTCTGGAATCACATCTAGGCCAGACGAGGTAAGGAAGTAGATTTGTTTCCCTAAAGGACACCAGTGAACCAGATAGGTTTTTACAACAATCAATGATAATTTAGTGGCCATCATTGTTGAGTCTAGCTTTCAGTACACAATATATTATTAGCTTATTCATTAATCTTCTTGCTCCTATTTATTGCATTTTTAAGTCACGACTGTGATTTGCTCCCACCTTGCGATGAGCAATTAATTTCAGCTTTGCTGGTGAAGCCGATATCCAGCGAATGCATTCAAAATAATATCTGCCTTGTGCAACATTTCTCAAATCTGTTTGTAGTGACTGTAATGAAGTCAGACTGGTGGACCTCATAGAATATGAGTTCCCTGATTGGGGCCCTGGCTGACAGTCATAAACAGGAGCAGCACGGTGGCTCAGTGGTTAGCACTACTGCCTCACAGTGCCAGGGACCCAGGTTCAAATCCAGCCTTAGATAACTGTCTGTGTAGATTTTTGCATGTTCTGTCTGGGTTTCCTCTGGGTGCTCTGGTCTCCTCCCACAGTCCAAAGATGTGCAGGTTAGATGGATTAGCCATGGGAAATTGACCATAGTGTTTGGGGATGTGTGGGTTAGCTGTGGGAAATGCAGGATTACAGGGATGTGGTATAGGGGTGTGTCTGAGTGGGATAATCTTCGGACATTCATGTGGACTCGATGGGCCAAATGGCTTGCTTTTACACCGTAAAGATTCTATGAGCTTCAGGGGTTCTGCTCACTCTAGGATCCAGCTCAGATCTAGCTGGGTCAGCATCATGTACTATGCATGTGTAAATAAAGGGTGACCTGGTGACAGGAGACTGGCCTTTGTGGAGTTATTTCAAGTTTACTTCCTATTGCTTCTCTCTTCCCACCACCAGACATTATGGCTGCTTTGGGTAAAACCAGTATCTGTGAAATGTAAGACTCAGTTGGCAAACTGGGGTTTTTCAAAATGTGACAGTTCTTGGTGCCAATAGAATTTGGCACATATGCACTCCTCGGTGCGTGCACAGAGCTCTACTCTGCGGGGTTACTCATTTCTCTTGGACATGATAAGAGGATAGGGAAAATACAAACGTTCTCACACAGTTGAAGAAAAAAGATGAAAGAGTTGCACTGATATAGCACATTGCAAACGTTATGCTGTCGTCAAGCATTTTACAAGCAATTGAAATATTTCTGAAGTGTACTACTGGAATGGAAGAAATATGGCAGGCAATTGCTGAACTGCAAGAGCCCAGCACCCACTATTGTGACAGTATATCTTGTAGGGTGGTGGTGACATAGTCGTAATGTCATCGAACCAGTAAAGCAGAAAGCCAAGCTAATGATTTGGGAATAAAAGCAAAACACTGTCGATGTTAGAAACCTGAAATAACAACAGAAAATGCTGGAGAAGTCCAGCATCTGTGGAGAGAGAAACAAAGTTAATGTTATGAGTCTGATGTGTCCTTTTTAGAGCTTTGCTTTAGAGCTAAAGGGATCAAACAGCATGGAGAGAAAATGGGACTGGGTTGGATGATCAGTTATGATCAAGTTGAATGGTGGAGCAGGCATGAAGGGTTGAATAGTCTACTCTTGTACCTACTTCCTATATGTTCCTGTGTTTCCCTGCAGGGTCCCTGGTCTCCAGTCTGCTCTTGAAGTCACTATGTTGATATGTCTAGCCCAGTTCACTTTCTGGTCAATGATAACACACAGGATTTTGATAGTGGCAGAATTCAATGTTGGAAACACCATTGAATGTCAAGGGGTAATGTTTAGATTGCTCTTACTGGAGATGGTCATTACCTCGTATTTATGTGGTTGAATGTTACTTGCCTCTTGTTAGCCGAAGCCTGGATATTGTCCAAGTCATTGACGAAGTGGCTGAAAATGGTTGGGCCTAGGACGCTCCCCTGAGTAACTCCTGTAGTGATGTCCTGGAGCTGAGATGACTGACCTCCAACAACCACAACCATCCTCCTATGTGCCAGGTACAGCTGGAATGAAGGGAGAGTGATACCCATTGATTCCAGCATCGTTAGGGCTCTTTGATGCCACACTTGGTTGAATGCAGCCTTGATCTCAAGGTCTGTCACTCTCACCTCACCTCTGAAACTCAGCTTGTTTGCCCATGTTTGAAACAAGGTTGTAATGAGATCAGGAGCTGAGTGGCCCTGGCGGAACCCAAACTGGCATCAGTGAGCAGGTTATTGCTGAGCAGGTGCTGTTTGATAGTACTGTTGATGACACTTTACTGATGATTGACAGTGGATGGGTGGGACAGTAATTGCTGTGTTGCAATTGTCCTGCTTTTTGTATATAGGACACAGCTTGGCGATTTTCAACATTGTGGATAGATGCCAGAGGTGTAGGTGTGTTGGAACCGCTTGGCTTGGTACGCAATGTTAAAGAAAGCTCCCACTGCTTGTTTAGGTGAATGAAAGGAGCTGGTGACACTATTACAGTAAAAAGGTATCTGGCCAATAAATATTGCTCATTCAACATAACAAAATATTACAAATGTGAATAGTACTAAGACATTGGGATAAATTGTAAGTGTTCCTTTAGGTTAAGACTCAACCTTCAATACATGACATGAGCTGCATACTTGCACAGATTATTTTACACTCGTTATGTTAACAAGGTCTTTCTCCAAAATATGAAGCAAAATTTGAAATGTGGCTACTTAGCTACTGGAGTCAGTACAGCGATGCAGTATGTATTGTAAATCTCTGCAAAACAAGTCTAAACTCATTTCATAGTGGAACCTTGCAGCCAACAGGAAGAAAGCAGTCATCAAGCTTACTGAATGGAGAGAACATCTCAATTGCCTGAAGGCAATAAAGGCCCTCTGGGAAATGATTTTGGTCAGTCTCAAACTACCCCTCAATCTCTTCCAATAACAATGTTTCAAACTGATTTTTTTTTTGCTCAATTAAATACAATGCAGGATTCAGGCATTTCAGCAACCTTAAACTGGCCCAGTAAATGAATTCTTTGCTCCGGGTGCAGCCAATATCAGTCTGAAAGGAAATTTTAGAGAAACTTATTTTTCTAGACAGTGGTTAAAGTGTGAAATTTGAGTAACTGACGTGAACAGCCTGGTTGCAGTTATGAGGGAAGCAGGATACACTTGAGGGGGAAAAGAGTAGAAGGATTAAGTTAGACAGAAAGGGTTAGAAGGAATCTCACAGAGGGAGCATAATTATAGATGTGGAGCAGTTGGGCTGAATGGTGTGCTTCTCTGCTGTACGTGGTAAGTAATAAAGCACATCCATTTTGAAGAATTGTCCTCAATTTGGGACTGTACAGTTGCTGAGGTTACTTTTCTCCACTGTCCAATTGCTTGCTCTTGGTGGTGAAGCAATTTATCAGTACAGTCGTTAGAAACACCCCCCACCAGGTATATTGCAGGATACTGCTGTATTCTTAGACTCCTCCAGTCACTTCTGACAGTTCTTGTTCTATAGCCTCACGAGACAATTCCATGCCTTCACATCACAATCATGGGAAGTAGTTTCCTCTCGGGTACATTGACCTATGTCAGGGAGAAGTCCAGACAACTAGCTTTTATAGTGTCTTTTCCTTTCAAATAAAAAAAAGTACAAGAAAAGTACTCATTGTTAGCTATAAGGAAATGATAGTTGTGGAAACATGTCATAGCATAACATATTTCAGAGTGGCGGAGCTTTCTGGAGGCTCACAAGAAACTGTGCATTTATCCTCAAAGGAAACCAGACACATTGTTTTGATGCTACAACGTTGTCTTTCAGTAATAGAATTGGAACACCACTGTAAGGGCTGCCTTGAATGCTTCAGAAGATATTGTGAAAACAATTGCAATGATCTAAGTGGAGGAACTATGAACTAATTTGTTAACAGAAACTGTTAGCAATAATTGCCTTCTACTGTGAAGGGGCAACGTCAACCGTCCAGACAGTGTCTCCATGTTACATAGACATGACAACATGAAAATAGGCAGTTCATTGCAAAAAAAGCCGACAACATTGTTTATCCTTCATCTGAGTAGCACTGCTAATCCAGGCTCTATCCTCATACATCTTCTTATTCCACTGTCCTTCTACCTTCACCTATTCGTATTTGATCTCCAACTCAATCACTTATTTTAATAAAATATTGAACAGCAACAGAACTTACTTTGAATCTTCTCTAACTCTTGTGCTTTATCAAGGTGTTTGATGGTGACTTCATGGTGACATCTCTGCATTAATAACCTACAACTCCAAGTCAAATGCTTTTGGGACTGAGTTCAAGTCTCAATATGGCAGCTAGTGGAATTTAAATTCAATTGGTAAATCTGGAATAGAAGCTAGTCTCAGGAATAGTAGGCAAGGAACTACGATCAATTATTGTAAAAAACCCATCTGGTTCACTGATGTCCACTGAGGAAGGAGATCTGCTGTCTTTTCTTTGTCTGGCTAACATTTGACTCTTGTCACATATGTCATTGACTCTTAGCAGCCCTCTGGAAATGGCCTAGGAAGCTATTCAGTTCAAGAACAGTTAGGGAGGTAAAACAAATGATGGCCTTTCCAATGAATTTCACAATGAACAATAAAGAAACTTTGCATCCTTCAATCCTCTCCCTTCTCAATAAGTTTAAATATTACCATGTCTTTTGCCCCAACAGTAACAGTGTCAATTCTATCTTTACAGATGTGCTCCCTTTTGCTAGATGCAGTTATAGTGAAGTTGCATTATCTGTTCTCTCCTGCCTTAACATCCTTCCCATGGAGTAGACCCCAAAACTGCAAAGCACACCATCGAAAGTCTTACTGAGGTTTTCTTTGAAAAGATTTACAATTACATCTCCACTAATATATTCCACACTTTGCCATTGAACCTAGTAAACACAGAAACATAGAAAATAGGAGCAGGAGTAGGCCATTCAGCCCTTCCAGCCGACTCCACCATTCAATATGATCATCTAACTCCATATCCTATTCCTGTTTTCTTCTTTTACTCTGTGATCCTTTAAACCCTCAGGACTACATTTAACCCCTACTTGCAAACAGTCAATGTTTTGGCCTCAACTGCTTTCTGTGGCAGTGAATTCCACAAGCTCACCACTCACTGGGTGAAGGTATTGCTCTTAATCTCAGTCCAGTCTTCCACTAATCTTCATCTGAATGGGATTATCCACTGGAGGCACTGTTTTGTGAATCAGAATCCTCAAGTCCTTTTGCGCTTCTGCATCGTACAACCTCTTCCAATTCGAAGTATAATTTAATGGTGAAATGTTAATGCAATGGTCAGGCAGCCTATTACTGATACACTACATGAATGTAATCCAATTACTATCTACTTCTTTCACACAGAGCCAGCATCTCCTACTAGCAGGATAGAGTAATTCAATAACATTTCTTATGAATTTTTTTTGAAAAAATCTTTAATGGGATGTGGGAGTCACTGGCTAGTATTTATTACCTATTCTAATTGCTCAGAGGGCAGCTCAGAGTCAATCACATTGCTGTGGGTCTGGAGTCACATGCAGACCAGTCCAGGTCAGAATCATAATCTTGTCCCCTAAATGGCATTATTGAACCAGATATCTTTTTTCAACAATTGACACGGTTTTATGATCATCATTAAATTCTCAATTCCCGAGTTTTGTTGAATTCAAATTGCACCATCTATCATTGCAGGATTCAAACCTGGCTCCTCAAAACGTTACTGGGTCTCTGGATTAGTAGTCTAGGGATAATACCATGAGGGCATCACCTCCCCTATGTGAGAGAGACGTGTGGTCACCTTGCATAGGGCCCCTGACGGGAAAAAATAAGTTGGGTATTTATGGACAGTCCTCAGCATGATGTTGTGCTGTAGCTTTGCACATTGCAGCATGTGGTGTTGGTAGTGGTAGTGATATTTTGCAGAAGTATTAATGAGGGCGGTCCTTGAGCAAGGTAATGCTTAAAACAATGTCCCTGAATGTCCTTGTCTGTGAAATGTGACTGGCGCTAGTTAGCTCATCCTTCAAGCCTGTGAGTTCTATTACATATATAATTACCTACATATTCTCACTCCTTGCCCACGCAGGTGTAATGATTTGCTCATTGCATTGGGGGGTAGGATTCATAAACTGGGCAGAAAAATCCACGCCCAACCAATCTGTAATGTATTTCTGTATTCCTCTGTGCTGTTTCATCAAGCTGTCATCTGACTCTTTCTCTGTAGCATTGCATAAGATTGACGTTGTCATAAATTACTTTTGTTTAAAGTTTGAAAGCCTTGTAACTGCTTGCAGTTGGCTGTCTTGACATTTCTCCTGATTTCCTAATTCACTGTGTGTTGTTCATCACTGATTAATTAGTAATAATTCTTCATCAAACACAAGAAAAAGCACCACAAACCTGCAACAGTGTTAAACATCCAGCACATTAATAAAAATGCTGAATAGCTAGTTAACATTTAGTGAAAAAAAAACATTAATGGGTCAATTGTCATGTCGACATGAAGTAATTGCTGACAAATTGTGACCTTCTGTTGTAATCATCTCCAAAATACCAGTGGCAAATGAAAAACACAAAGGAAATAAAAAAAATGTAAATACTGGGAGGCTGATTTTCTGAGTCTAATTCAGAGATAGAATGGTTAGAGCAGGTCAAGTAATTCATTGCAGATTAAAGGCCTGACTCGCAGCGGAACATTTCTAAGATAGTACAGGGCCTCATTTCCATTGACTACTGTAGTTAAATTGGAATGAACTGGCCTTAACTCTTCACTGCCAAGAGAAATCGTACTCATTATTCAGCTGGCAGAAACAACCTCTTTAATTTCTTCGACATAAATGTCACTTGCTGGTGGGCAGAGTATGAAAGCAGTCCAATGTGGAGGTATAACCTCAAGCACTGAGAGACCAAGGCTTCACGGACACCCTGCAGGTGAGGTCTCTGTTCTATCTGCTCTTTCCTTGCTTCTGGTGGAAGTCTTACGTGGAATCACAATTTCGAATGTCATTATGCCATGTAAAACCCAGCAGGACTGTATTAGTCAGGCAGCAGGGGACAGTTTACCAGCTGTCAATCACTTCCAGACTGATCCCATTTAAATGCAGACATTGTCCTGTGGTCTTAAATATTATTTACAGTTCACTGACAGCTGTCCTCAGTGGTTCCATTTGGCAACAGAGGAACAACAATTTCCACTCATCATTTCTTAGACTGTCACTTTTAATTTATTTGAGCTATTTTACACAATACACACAACCACTTAACACTCAAACACTGTTCCTATTTATTTATTGGTAATTCAGCTTTGCATGCTGCTTCAATAAATGGAACCAACTCTTTTATTTTGTGCCATTATTACAGCAACTTACATTTAGTCCCCTTCATGTTGGGGAAATTTCACAAGATCGTCATCAGATAGAATTGAACACATAAAGGGATAACAGGCCAAGTGACCAAAAGTTTCTTCAAAGAGGTAGCAGTGATCTCACCATAGTCCCAGAGGACCAAAGGGCCATGCTCTCATTTGAGAGAGATGGCTGGTAAGACCATAACAGATTGGAACAGGAGAAGGTCATTTGACACCTTGAGCCTGCTTTGCAATTCATTAGGATCGTGACTAATCTAACACTCCTCAGGTCTATTTTTTTGCCCTTTGCAATAAGGTTTATTCCTCTACTTATCAAGAATCTGTCTAGCCCAGCCTTAAATATACACAAGGACTCTGCCCCTACAGTTGTCTGTGGCAAGAAGCTTAAAAGACAGTAAATGCTGTGGGGGAAGAAATTCCTCTTCCTCTCAGTCTTAAGTTGGATGAGTTTAACTTGACAGTCACAACTCCTCAGGTGAGGGGTGAGTTTGAAATGGTGGGACCTTCATAGTAACCTCGGCTAATGCAGGAATTCAACCCATGCTATTGGCAACTCTCTGCATCACAAACCAGGCACCCAACTAGCTGAGCTAACCAACTTGGCCAAAGTGGTACATTTTAATGAAAGACTGATAACAGGAGGGAAAACTGGAGAGGTTTAGGGAATAAATTCCATGGATCTGACCTTAAAGTTGCTGAAAACATAGTCACCAATGTTGGACCGTGAGAATCAGGGCTGCTTTACAGGCTAGATTTGGTGGAATTACATTTTATCTTACATTTTTATCGATTAACCAGTGATCAAAACATAAATACTTCTCATTCCTTTCTGTAGTACACACACACCTTTAAATCACAAAATTCCTGGTTCAAGTTCCACTTTAGGTCCCGAACACAGAAAGATCAAGGTTATAGTCAAGCAGAGCACTGGGGCGGTGGGAGGCTCGTTGTTTCAGATGCCATTCTTTCAGCTGTGACATTAAGCCATTGCTTTACCATCCTGCTCAGGTGGATATAATAGATCATGGGATGCCATTCTAAAGAAGAGACAGGGGGAGATATCCTGGGTCAATCAGCATCAGTAAAAACAGATAATCAGGTCATTATAACATTGATGTTTGTGGGAGTTTGTTAAACACAAATTAATTGCCATTTTCCTGGCATTGCAACAATGATAATATTCCAAAAACTAATTTGGAAATTAGTTTCTGAAGAAGGGTCCCAGCCCGAAACGCAAACTTTCCTGCTCCTCTGAAGCTGCGCTGCCTGCTGTGTTCCTCCAGCTCTACACTGTGTTATCTCTGACTCCAGCATCTGCAGTTCTTACTATCTCCAAAAACTAATTTATTGCTTGTAAAGTGTATTGAGATTCGTAGTGGTTATGATAAAGTGCTATACAGAAGTCTTTCTTTTCTGTCTATGGAAAAATGATCTAGGCTTCCTTTCTCAATCTTCCAACATTTAAAATTTACCATGAGTAGAGAACTGTATAGATCACAATCATGTTTTGAAATTGATCTCAGCCAGGATAGTTGTGACATATTATTTTTAGTGTCAGCATCCATGACCCTCAAAGTGCACTAAATAAAAACTAAGAAATGCTGATGATGTGCTATCTATAAGTTCTTTTAGGAGCGTAGGTCCGGGAGGTCAGCAAAATCACACAGGTTGTGGCATACCCTTCATTTTCCCATTACTATGCCATTTTGCCAATGGCAGACACGTTTGGGGATTTCTTGACATTCGAGAGGCTGTTAATTGAGTTGCCTAAGTGGCCCATTCAGGGTCCTTTCCCATCTCCACTGGTATTTTACCATAATCAGTGGTAGCCATGGAACTGACTTGCTGCTCCTCATTTACTTTTGATAATGGTGACAGGACCCCTGGGATCTATGTAAAATTTTTCCTACAGGATTAAATGTCGAATATTCAGCCCAGTCAGCCTGTTCTACCACTCTATTTGATCATGGCCAATCTGTCCCTCAATACTCTTTCACTATCTCAGCTCTATATCTTCAGTCTTGAAAGCTCCAGTTCTCTCAGTATAAATTTGGGGCTGGCAACTCCAGACTTTTATGAGACATCGTGTGAAAAAGTGCTTCCTGATTTGTCTCATAAATGGACTAATTCTGTTCTTAAGATTATGTTTGCCATTTTTGAGTTCCTCTGAAAAGAGGGAATAGTTTTTTTCAATATCTACCTCACCAAATTCTTTTAACATTTTAAACACCTGAATCAGATTTTCTAAAATCAAGGAAATATAACTCAGGCAAACTGTCCTCATAATCCTTGAAGGCCTACTGTGAATCCGGTGCATGGTAGAAGGAAATTAGATAGTTGCTGAATTTTAGAATGAGTACTAAAAGAGTTTCAAAGTGAGCAGGATGGATCCACATGCCTTGTGTTTAAGATAAACATGAGTCCTGTGTTGATGGACTGAATGGCCCATTTCTGTGCTGTAACGTTCCACACCTACAAAATCTTCCATTTATGTTCGCCAACTGATCCCCTGGGTTGAAGAATGAAGTCCTTCTCTGCTCAACCCCTGGCAATTTGCTTAAACCTCAACAGAAGATTAGCAGAGAGAAAAAAAGAAAAAAAAACAAAAAGTGGCAAATTGGAAACAAGGATGAAAATGGTGAAAGCTGTGTGATTGGGACAACATCTACTAGTTGTGCTGAGAGCTTGGTACCTAAACATGAACCCAGGCTTTCTATTCACAGAAGCTGATGGACCTGTCATACACTTTTAACATTATCTTCGTTATTTAAGCCATTGATTAGATTCTGCCATTGTTTTGGTTTCCCTAACTAATATCCAATACAGTTCTTCTTTATGTACTCCATGAGTAAGATCACTTAAACAGTACATATTTGTGGCATTATGTCCTTTAACTTTCTTTTTCTTTATTCATTCATGGGATGAGGGCATCGCTGTCCAGGCAGCATTTATTGCCCATCCCTAATTGCCCAGAGGGCAGTTAAGAGTCAACCACATTGCTGTGGGTCTGGAGTCACATGCAGGCGAGACCAGGTAAAGACGGCAGTTTCCTTCCCTGAAGGACATTAGTGAACCAGATGGGTTTTTCTGACAATCGACAATGGATTCATGGTCATCATTAGAGTGTTAATTCCAGATATTTAGTGAATGCAAATTGAATTCAAGATCTAGGAGTAGAAGTAGGCCATTGAGTCTACCAATTCTACTCCATCGCTCAATGAAATCATGGCTGATCTGATCATCTTCAACTTCACTTTCCTGCCTTTAATGTATTACCCTTGATTTGCCCGCTGATTAAAACCTTTCTATCTCAGTTTGGAATATACTTAAAGATTAGGCTTTGATAGCACTCAACAGTAATCGGTTCCACAGATTCACTAACTTGTGAGAGAAGAAATTTCTCCTCATTTTTGTCACAAAAATGTGATTCCATATTCTGAATTTATCCTCTCTGGTTCTAGACTCTCCCACAAAAGGAAGCAATCCTTCTGTATCTACTTTGTGAAATCCTTTAGAATTTGTATGTTTTATTATTGACCAGACATAATCCCCTCAAAACACCTAAAAGAGATAACCTGGATTGTAACATTTGTTGTATGTAGAGGCAGGTGTAAGGCACTGCATTCCAGATGTGATTTGATTGGTCAAAATACTAGGCTTTAAGCAAAACACACTTTACTCTTACACCACAATTAAACCACAAACAAGAAAAGAAGAATTGGCACAACTTTAACTCTGTTGAAAAACTTAGCAAAATAATACATTAGTTAACCAATACTCATCAACTGTTCTGATATAGCAGCATACCATAAACACACCCTTGGCTAAGGCAAATTCAGCAAAACAGATTTGGTCACTTACTATCTCCTCCAGTCCAGGAGAAGGGGCGCCAACAGAATGAATCTACCAGCAGAGAGACAACTCAAGCTTCTTGCAGCAGCAGCAGAGAGAGAGATGTATCTAGCAGCTTTAACTCTAAAACTCCTAATTCAAGAACTGAAAGTATAATTAAAACCCTTGGTTTGTGTGAGACTGACTCCTCTCACTCCTACTTCATTTGTCTACTTAAAAATAAGCAAAGCTGTTTACTCTTTTTCCATGGAGCAGACAGTTCAGCACCAGGTTTACAACACCCCACTTCAAGAGAAACAGAACAGAACAAGTCCTTTTTAAAGGTACACCTTTTCACAGTTTCAGTAAGGTCACCTTGCATTCTTTTAAATTCCAATGAGAACAGGCCTAATTCCCTCAAACTCTCTTCATAAGACAGTACCTGCACGCCTGAGATCTAGTGAAACTTCTGTGGACTGCTTCCAGTGCCAGCGTATCTTTCTTTACATAAGGGGCCCAATATTTTAACAATATCAGAGATTGGGTCAAATCTGGGTCTGAGGAATCCGATCAACTATGAAATTCTGGAATGGCAGAGTAGGTTTAAGGGCAGAGTTGTCTCCTCATGTTTGTAACTTGTATGTTTATAATGATACTTGGCAGCTCTTTTAAATGTTCTCACAGCATCTCAGCAAGCAATCATTTGTACATCAATGCTATGGGTGCTGTAGGTTTATCTGGACTGAATTATCAAATGATGCTTTGCTATCTTTGCTTTGAAGAAGGGTCACTGGACTTGAAACATCTGTTTCTCTCTCCACAGATGCTGCCAGACCTGCTGAGTTTCTCCAACAATTTCTGTTTTTGCTTCAGATTTCCAGCTTCCAGAGTCCTTTGTTTTACTTTTGTATTTTTTGAGTTCCACGTTACTATCCAAATAATCAGTAGAATTTCTTTTGTTCATGATTTGCTTACCAGGTAATCAATACCTGATATTTTTGTTTGCACTTTGCATTGCCATCTGTCAAGCAAGACAAGGGAGACAATAAGCATTTGACAAAACTGAACAATACTTGTCCAATGGCCTTAAGACCTGTCTCCCAATGTTCAGTTAGACACTTGATTCCTGACATTTATTTCCTTAATCATTCATTTATGAAGTGCAAAGTAAACTGATGGAAGAAAAATCTACCCTGCATTGAAGATCTCTCATCACCCTGCAATATCAGACAATGTGACTAGTTAATAAATGCACTGGAGAAACTCAGCAGGTATGGCAGCTGCACAGAAAGAAACAGAGTTAATGTTTCATAAAGTCAGAATTCAGGCGACACAATGTTATAGTCCAACAGGTTTATTTGAAATCACAAGCTTTTGGAGTTCTGCTCCTTCATCAGGTGAAGTCACTCCAAAAGCTTGTGATTTCTAATTAACCTGTTGGACTAAAACCTGGTTTTGTGTGATTTTTGACCTTGTCCACGCCAGTCCGACACCGGCACCTCCACATCATTAATGTTTCATGTACAATATGACTTTTCTTCAGAACTCACGTGGCAGTTGGCTATTCCAGCTTTACCCATGTTACATGGGATCCCTACCATGCCAGTTGAACACCTTTATCAGCTATGTTCAGATTTACAGTCAGAGATCCTGGCCGTCACTAACACTCCCCATTTATCCAGACTGGCCAATACACTTTGGCTTACCTGGACCAATAGTTTTTCCATCGCTCACAAATCCTGGAATGGGGCTGGAACCCAGAGCATTCTAGCTCATAGGTAAGATAGCTACCAACAGCGTTCCTCCAATTCCTTTATCTGGTGGCAAGACTAACACTTTAATATTGCACAATGCAGTAGTCAGAGCTCTGGAGCCTTGATTCATGCATGATAATCCTGCTTTGGAAAGAGAACAGTGTGGGAAATAAATACACAAGTTCCTTGCTGCAGACTGAAAAAATAAGCTGTTGGAGATAAAAGCAAAAGCAGAGACAGCTAGAAAGTCTCAGCAGGTTTGGCAGCATCTGCGGAGAGAAATCAGAGTTAATGTTTCGGGTTGAGTGACCCCTCCTCAGAACTGATGTTGTAGATAAATATCTGTGGGCCCTTCTGAGCCTGCGGTTGAAAAACAAAAGTCCTTTTTGGACCAAACTTTCTGGCATCGAAACACGGGAACAATTATGTCATTCCTGTGTGCCCCTCCATGAGATTACTAGTGGGACAGTTCTGTTGGTCTGATTTAACTTATATCCTCACTGAAGACATTTGACAGATCAACTGAGCAGGTGACTGAGGATATGATTGCAAATGAAACATTCATGGACTGCTCTTCTCTGTCATGGGACTTGCCTGTGGAATGGTTTCCCCTCTGACTTATTTCGGTCTAAATATTACCTGGGAGTTAGACAGGGATGCCACATGAACAGAGGAGCTGCCTGATTGCCTCCTTACAAACTTAATGAGACAGTATGACCGCTTTTCAATTGTCGTAGCATTCACTGTGTTGTGACTTGACTGGCTGACATTGTTTACACTTGTTGTTTTTAAGTGCTGCGATGCAGGATCTGAAGCCAGTGTCCAGTGCACTCAGCAACGATAAAAACGCTTATTGATCGAGTCAGTGATACGGGTGATTTTCTGAGGCTGCTGGGCTGTAGAAATGCATCAATAGATAACGAAGTGCTTAGAGAAAGACAGGAAAGTTTAGATGCATTTCCAGCACCAATTTCAACCAAAAGTCATTTGCACTATCTTCGGATTCAGATCTCTTTACAATGAAAGAGTTTCAATGTCATAGAGTCACAGAGATGTTTAGCACGGAAACAGACCCTTTGGTCCAACTCGTCCATGCCAACCAGATATCTTAAATTAATCTAGCCCCATTTGCCAGCATTTGGCCCTATCCCTCTAAACCCTTTCAATTCATATACCCACCCAGGTGTTTTTTAAATGTTATAATTTTCTGTACATATCCTTTTGCAATCAAGCAACTCTCACTGCAATGTTGTGCATTCTTCAAATACCCACTCCCCTCAAGCCTTACACCATGCTTTTTTCTACAGTCACCAATACCCTGCTCAAATGCCTTTCTTTGTGGCTGGGGCTTTGACAGTGAGTTAAATCTGAGTGAAAATGGTATGGTGATCTAACTGATATCATGGTCTGACATCTGTAGGAGAGAAGACACCAGCTCACAATGAGTATGTGAAGAAAGAGAGGGGTCTTAGACACTAGAGAGATTTATTTGATACCTGACTGTGTGTAGTTGCTAATAAAAGACTGTAACAGTACATAATGAGTTGAAGAGTTTTATTGACAGAGAGGAAGCAAGCAGCCTCAGGAACAATGTATGCACAGACACCCATATCCCTAAATATTCCTATGACTAATGGATCAGATCGAATTTCCACAATTTTGCCACAGCCTGTCCTGAACTGTGGTGGGCAGCTAAATTACTGACTGGGGGAGAAGTCTCCCCAAATATACACTTCCTCGAGGATAGAGTTGTCCAGTACATCAGTGCAAAAGATATGGCTATATTATTTGTTCGATCTTCAGCCAGAAATGCTGATGATTCAACTCAGCCTCTTCCTAAGCTTCTTCAACTATTTTGTCTCACTGCAAATGATATCAAGAAACGGCTGAAAGCCCTTGATGCTGCAAGGCTTTGAGAGCCCTGACAACATTCCCCAGCAATAGAACTGAAGATTTGTTCTCCAGAGCTTGCCATGCCACTGGCGAACTATTCTAGTACAGCTTCAACATCCACCCAACAATGTAGAAAACTGACAGCTATTTCCTGTACTCAAAAAGCAGGAGAAATCCTATCCAGCCAATTACTGCCCCATCAATCTATTCTTGATCGTCAGTAAATTGATGGAAGTGTCATCAACAGTGCAATGAAACTGATGCCCAGTCTGGGCTCTGCCAGAGCCAGACATCACCTGACATCATAATGAAAACTTGGACAGAAAAAGTGAATTTCTGAGCGAGGTGCGATTAACTGCTTTTGACAACAAAACAGCATTATATCAAGATTGACTTCAAGGAGTGCTGGCAACCTGAAGTCAATGGGAATTGGGGGAAAACTCTTCACAGATTGGAAGTCGTACCTTGTCAAAAGAACATAATTATAGTTTAGAGCTCAATCATAGTAGACACTGGAGTTCCTCAGATTAAATATCTTCTTAATCAACTTGTTAGATACCCGTGGAGCAGGTGGAATTGAACTCAATCCTCTCAGCTCAGAGGTGGGGACATTACCACTGCACCACTTGTTACTCAGGGTAGTGTCCTAACCCCAACCATCTTCAGCTGCTTCATCAATGATCTTCCTTCCATTACAAGGTCAAACATACAGATGTGTGCTGATGATTGCACAATGAAAGGCACCATTCGTATTTCTTCAGACACTGAAATAGCTTATGTCATTATGTAGAAGGACCTGAACAACATCCAGGCTTAGACCAATAAGTGGCAAGTGACATTCCTGCCACACAAGTGCCAGGCTTTAAACATCTCCAACAAGAGAGAACATAACTATTTTGCCTTGTTATTCAATGGTATTACGATTGCTGAAATCCTCACCAACAACATCCCAGAAACTACCATTGACCAGAAACTGATCTGGACTAGCCATTTAGACACTATGGCTATAATAGCAGTTCAGAGGCTAGGAATTCTGTAGGAAGAAACTTCCCAACGCCTGTCCACCATCTACAAGGTAGAAAGTCTGAGATTATGCACCTTGGTAGAAAGAATTGAGGCATAGACTATTTCGAAATGGGGAAAGGCTTCAGAAATCTAAAGCACAAAGGAAATTGGAAGAATAGTTCAGAGTTCTCTTAAGCTTAACAGCTAGGGTCAGTTGGCAGTTAGGAAGGCAAATGCAATATTAGCATTAATTTGAAGAAGGCTAGAATACAAGAGCAGAGATGTACTGCTAAGGCTGTACAAGGCTGTAGTCAGATTACAATTTGAATATTGTGAGCAGTTTTGGGCCCTATATCGAAGAAAGGATGTGCTGGCCTTAGAGGGGGTCCAGAGGAGATTTATAAGAATAATCCAAGGGATGAAGGGCTTGTCATATGGGGAGTGGTTGAGGACCCTGGCTCTGTACTTGATGGAATTTAGGATGAGGAGGGACCTCATTGAAACTTACAGAATACTGACAAGCCTGGTTAGATTGGATGTGGAGAAAGTGTTTCCACTAGTCGGAGAGACTAGGAGCCGAGGGCACTGCATCAGGGTGAAGGGATGACCCTTTAGAACCGAGACGAGGAGGAATGAGGAGATAGGTTCTTGATTAGGAAGGGGATCAAAGGTTATGGGGAGAAGGCAAGAGAATGAGGTTGAGAAACAGATCAGTCATGAATTGAATGGTGGAGCAGACTGGGCCGAATGAGTTTTTCGGCTCCTATATCTTACGGTTGAATGAATAATTAAAAAGAAAAATCCCAGATTGGTAACTCAGTGTGCAGCTACTGCTTAAAACACAGTATAAAGCATAGAGCATGAATCAAAACCAACATAACATGTAAGTAATCTAAGGTCTACACCCATGCACACATTCACATTTCAGCATTGGTTACTGTGCCGGGATCAGTGTGAGAAAACCTGGTCAATTTTTTCTTCCTCCCCATACACTCTTGCTCAAACTATAGAATGTCTAACAAAAAATGTGGACAATTATCAGCCTGCAGTGTCCATCTTGCTCTGAAAGCTAAATTACAATGAAAGGCAGCTGAATTAAAATATTTAGAGTTGATGTGAGATGATTGTTGGAAGCACTCTTGGGTTAAGTCTATAAATGTTAATTCAACTCCTTCAAATTGTCGGCTTAATGACACCTCCCAGCTAGCTGCCCCATTGATGGCTGCAGCACACACCATTAAGCAACAAATTAACGGAATGGAAAAGAACCAAAGGGTATTCATTATAATTCACTGTATTAAGCAGCATTAAGTGGTTAGACACTAGCTTGCATCTGCAATTTCCCACTGGATAAGAGTCCAAACTCTCGTGTCATCAAGAGAAAGATGAGAAGCAGGTGTACTCCTGCAGGGAAAGGGGAAAAATGTTGATTCGACCACAATTCCAAGCAACAAGGCAGAGAGCAGCATCCGCAGGGCTTATGAGCATGTTGTCGGCCCACTTCCTTATATTCTGAAACATTCATAAAGGGAAAAGAAAATAAAGAAAACAGAATTCCTTGCAACAGAATTTTGGTGCTGACTTTGAGGCCAAGGGAACCTCTCTAATTGATGTCTGCGAAATTTTATTTTCTTATCAACGGTAGGTTAAACATTGCAAGGACACATGAAGAGAAGAATTTGGAGAGTGTGGAGGTCATTTGGCCCCACATGCCTGCTCTACCGTTCGACAAGATCATGGCTGATCATGGATGATCCTGCCTGGCCCATTGTAACCTGTGGCTCCTCTGTCAAGCAAGAATCTAGTTAACTCAGCTTTACATGTATTCAATAACTTAGCCTCCGCTGCTCCCTGGCAAGGAGTTTCACAGACTAACAACTCTGAGACAAAAAAAATTCTCATCACTGCCATTAATGGAAAACCCTAATTTTTAAAACAAAAAATATCCCTTTGTTTACTGTCAAAAGACAAAACATTCTCTTAGCTTTCACCTTGTGAAATTCCCTCAACAGCATTTTTATTTCAAAAGATCAACTCTCATTCTCCTAAACTCTAATGGCTTTAGGACCGACCTGCATTATTTTCCCTCAAATTATTTCCTTTATCCCAGAAATTACGCAGGTGAATGTTTTCTGAACTGATTTGAATGGAATACAGGGACAGGCCAATCAGCCCCTCGAACCTGTTGCACCATTACATGAGACCATGGTGAACTCCATACACCTGCCTTTGGCCTTTAAAACCTTTGCTTAACAAAGGCTATGCTGTCAACACCATTACCCCGTCCAGACTGATCTCAAAACTCTGTGACTTTGGTCTCGGCTCCGCCTCTGCAACTAAATCCTCAGCTTTTTGATCCACAGACTGCAATCAGTGAAGATAGGTAACTGTACCTCCCCCACAATAACGCTCAACACTGGAACCCCTCAAAGATGTGTCATCAGCCCCCTACTGTACTCCCACAACTGAGTTGCCAAATTCTGAATGAACACCATCTACAAGTTCGCTGCTGACACTGTAGTAGTATGGATAACTAACAATGGTGAGTCAAAATACAGAACGGAGTTAGAGGGCTTGGTGATGTGGTCTAATGAAAAACAACTTCTGTCTCAATGTTGGCAAAACTGAAGAACTGATCATTGAATTCAGAAAGAAAGGAGGTGAACATGTCCCCGTCTACATCAATGGAACTGAGTTTGGGAGGGTGAAGTTCAAGTTCAAATTGAAGTTCAAGTTCCTCGGAGTGATGAAAACTGACAACCTGTCCTGGACTTCCCACGTAGATGCAACAGTCAAGAAGGCACAACAATGCCTCTTCTTCCTCAGGTGTCTCAGAAAATTTGGCATGTCCATAAGGACCCTCACCAACTTCTACAGGTGCACCATTGAAAGCATACTGTCCGGGTGCATAACGGCCTGGTATGGCAACTGCTCTGCCCAGGGCTGTAAGAAACTACAGAAAGTGTTGTGCACAGCCCAGACCATCACAGAAGCCGACCTTCCATCCATGGACTCCATTTACATGGCTCATTGCTGCAGAAAGGCGGCCAACATCATCTAAGACCCACCTCACCCCAGTAATGACCTCCTACAACCTCTTCTGTCAGGCAGAAGATACAGAAGCCTGAACACATGCACCAGCAGGTTCAGGAAGAGCTTCTTCCTGGCCGTTATCAGACTGATGAATGAATTCTCTAGCCTCAAATAATGCTGATCTTGCTAATGTTGATCTCACCCAGCTCACCCCCCATGCAATGTAACCTGTATGCCTCTGTCCAAGTCTTTCTGATCTGTACATGTTTACTTACTATGATTTGCCGATCCTGCTCATAAACAAAGCTTTTCACTGTACTTCAGTACAAATGACAATCAATCAAAATTAACAACTGCTCTAACATCTGATACTTGTGGAAGCGCGTTACAAACATCTTCTACCCTTTGTGTACAGAAGTACTTCCCAACTTTTCCCCTGAACGTTATAGCCCTAATTCTCAGACTGTCATTCTAGAATCTCCAACCTGTGGACCCTGTCTCTTCCTGTTAATAGTTTGAAGGCCTTGATCCTATCATCCTTAACTTTTTAAACTATAGAGAAATGAAATTTGTTCTTCATTAAATCAGGAGACCAAAACAATTTCAAGGTTGTGCACTCAAGACCCACTTAATTGCCAAATTATTCGGTGTGGCCTCTCCATTGCCTGCACAGATGGTAGCAAAGCATCCCAACTTTTACAGAGATAGTAGGAACTGCAGATGCTGGAGAATCCGAGACAACAGGGTGCAGGGCTGGATGAACACAGCAGGCCAAGCAGCATCATAGGAGCAGAGAGGCTGACGTTTCGGGCCTAGACCCTTCATCAGAAAAGGGGGGGAAGGGGGTTCTGAAATAAATAGGGAGAGAGTGGGAGGCGGATAGAAGATGGATAGAGGAGAGGATAGGTGGAGAGGAAACAAACAGGTCGAAGAGGCGGGGATGGGGCCAGTAAAGGTGAGTGTAGGTGGGGAGTTAGGAAGGGGATAGGTCAGTCCAGGGAGGACGGACAGGTCAAGGGGGTGGGATGAGGTTGGTCGGTAGGAGATGGAGGTGCGGCTTGAGGTGGGAGGAGGGGATAGGTGGGAGGAAGAACAGGTTAGGGAGGCAGGGACGAGCTGGACTGGTTTTGGGATGCGGTGGCGGGAGGGGAGATTTTGAAGCTTGTGAAATCCACATTGATACCATTGGGCTGCAGGGTTCCCAAGCAGAATATGAGTTGCTGTTCCTGCAACCTTCGGGTGGCATCGTTGTGGCACTGCAGGAGGCCCAGGATGGACATGTCGTCTGAGGAATGGGAGGGGGAGTTGAAACTTTTACACTTTATTCCCCTAATGGATCTTGTGGTGCAGTGGAGGTGTCCCTATCTCTGAGCCAGGAGACCCAACTTCAAGTAACCACCTCCTCCAGAGGTATGTAATAAAAGCACCCAACACCCAATTAGAAAACATAATGCTATTCACCCTGCGTGGACCTTGTGGTGCAGTGATGGTGTCGTTATATCTGGATTCAAGTTTCATCTGCCCTAGATATTTATCATGGCACATCTGAACAGAATTGATTAAAAATGTCTGTTCTATTCCCCTTGCAATAAATTCCAACATTCAAATTGCCTTTCTAATCGCTCACTGTACCAGCATACTATAGTTTTTTGATTTATGCATCAGCATACCCAAATCCCACTGTATCCCAGTGTTCTACAATCTCTTTCCAGTTAAATAATGGAATATGTTTCGATTCTTCCTGCCAATGTGGACAATGTCACATTTTCTACATTATATCCATCTGTCAATTTGTTGCTGATTCCCACAAGCTACCTACAGCCCTTTGTTCCTTTTATCTTCTTGACTGTTTATTTTCTTGCCCATCTTTGAGTCAACAGCAAATTTATCGACCTTCAACGGAGCCAGCACCGATTCCGAGCCCAAGAGTCCCACTCCTGATCATCTCCTAAGGACCGTCCCCCAACACTGACCACAATAAGCCCCTCCCCCAGCCTGAGCGCAATAAGCTCCACCCAAAGCCTGAGCACAATCAGCCCCTCCCCGAAACTGCGCACAATATGCCCCTCCCCCAGCCCAAGCACAATGAGACCCTCCCCCAGTCTGAGCACAGTGAGCCCCTCCCCCCAGTCTGAGCACAGTGAGCTCCTCCCCCCAACCCGAGCACAGTGAGCCCCTACCCCAGTCTGAGCACAGTGAGCCCCTCCCTCAGTTTGAGCACAGTGAGCCCCTCCCTCAGTCTG
>NC_063353.1:41838664-41875751 GCF_021869965.1 Rhincodon typus
CCCAGCCAGAGCACAGTGCGCCCCTCCCTCAGTCAGAGCACAGTGAGCCCCTCACCCAAACCCCAGCACAGTCAGCCCCTCCCCCCAGCCTGAGCACAATGAGCCCCTCCCCACAGCCTGATCACAATGAGCTCCTTCCCCAGCCCAAGCACAGTGAGCCCCCCGAGCACAATGAGCCCCTCCTACAGCCTGAGCACAGTCTGCCCTTTCCCCAAGCCTGAGTATAATGAACCGGTCTCCCAGCCTGAGCAGAGTGAGCCCCTCCTCAAGCCCAAGAACAGTGTGTCCCTCCCACAACCTGAGAACAATGAGGTCCACTCCCAGCCTTTGGACAGTGTGCACCTCTCCTGTTCCAGCACAACAACCTTCCCCCCACACCACCTATATGAGCCCAACAAGTCCCCAGTTGTGCCAAATCCGGGTTATTGGGCTCTGCAATTTCCCACAATCCCAAAAATCCCACGTCGTGACTTTTGGATGTTTCATCCAAGAAAACAGACCACAAATAGTTGTTTCCCCAGTGCCTATCCCTGAAAGGCACCATTAGTTAAAGCTTCTCAATCTCTGCTTTCTGTTAGCTAATCAATCCTCTAGTCATGCGAATATGTTACCCCCTAAAACACAAGCTCCTACTTCGTGCATAAAACTTGATGTTGCTCCAAAAGCAGGGAGGGAAACCTGGCACAAGAAAGATGCATCTTTCTAACCTCCACCCAATATTCTGGCAGTTGGACAACTATACTGTACTGGTGAACTTCTCGAAGGAGACCATTTCAAAAGGGTGGAACAGGAAGAATGGGGCAACAGAAAAAGTGGAAGAAAATACCTTAAACAATAAACCGTAATCTCAAAAATAAATCTACCTCCAAATGGATAAGGTCAATAAGACTTTCAAAACTTGGTCACACAATGGAGTGTGTGGTTCCTCCCATATTGTATACACAAGAACTTTGAGCTGGGAGAAGACATAAGGCTGCATTAGATAAATTCTTGATCAGTCGAGTAATTAAGATTTATGGGGTAAAAGCAGAAAAATAGATATGCAGACGGTCAGATCAGCCACGATCCTATTGAATGGTGGAGCAGTTTCAAGGGGCTGAATGGCCCACTCCTGTTTCTATTTCTATGATCTATGGTCTTAAATTCCAATTCCAGCCATGTTATTGCACTGAGAAAAGTGCTGAAAATGAGAGGATGGGTTATCCTGGACATCACAGGCATTAACTTTCACACCACCAACTCAGCCTCCTTCTCAATTTTTACAAGGCACACACAGAGCACCAGTGGCAGATGAAACTGCTCACCCCTTCTGCCATCTGCCATTTGGCATTGATAAAGCCAAATGATCTTTTCCCAGAAAAAGAAAGAGTTGCAACTTGATGTAGCTGAATTGCAGTTGAGGACTTGATTCTTGCCTTTAACTGTATTTATTGTGCCGTACAAACCTCAACTCTAGCCTTTCTCTTTCTCACCCACTCGTTGAACAGCTGGCCTTACTGCAATTTAATCCTTCTCACTCTTGACTTTTAAGAGTCTACACTGAGAATTGAGACAATTTGCAGCTGTGTTTGTCCATCTTGGAAGGGAAAACATTATGTGACAATGGAATTAATTTCTGCAAACTGCAACTCTTTAAATGTTCAATAAGATTGATGTGCAGCGGAAATAATTGGGGCTTTTTGTTAAGTATCAGTAATTTACGGTGGTCTAAAATCCCTCTAAGGATTCCTTCGCTCACAGTTCTGTAGTTGCCTCTACATACCTATCTCCCAGATGCTGTCTTTACAACCCCAACCAGATGTCTCCTTGACAAGGAAGTATTCCAGATGCTTCCTTTACAACCCCAACCAGTCCACATCTTCCATACACAATCTTTCCCATGTACTGAGTCTGATCTCTTATGCAACACCCACACACAAGACAAGACCTGCTCTCCTCAGCTGTAGCCTTGTGTTATAGAGATAGGGTCTAATGAATATGTAGAGGAGTCTCTGTGGGGAGCTATGATGTAACTCTAACTTCAATAGTCATATGCTAATATTCTGCTAGAAAGTTGGATCCTGCACAACATGCTACTCAGTGGTCTTATCATTATCTATAGCCTGTCAACAAACATTGTTTAATAGTAATCAAGAAGTTTGGCCTGAAACCAAATGAGAAACATGGTATCAGTGGTCGATGTACCAGTTGAAGGTAGACAGTGTTCCTCTCAGAGGAATGTAGAAAATCACAGGCAAGACTGAACAGTCATGAGGCAACATTGAGGAACCGTGAGACAATAATCCTCAGAAGACTCCTCAACACAGTTACATGAAGACTAACCCAAAGTGAAGTAAAATGGTAAAAAACTTTCTCAATGTGAGCTTAGGTGAGGCATACTCTTGTTATGGAGAAGACCAAAACCCCTCAAAACATATTAAGAATATAGTCTAGACCCTAAATTTTTCTTTTTTTAGAGGTAAGTCTAAGGCATTGTGTTCTGGATGCAATTCAATTGGTCAAACTACTAGGCTTGAAACAAAACACAATTTATTCATACACTATAATTAAAATATAGACACAATAAAAAATAAAATAAAGGAATTGGCTTAACTGTAACTCTAAAATAATATCAGTATTAAACACTACTAATTAACTGTTTCAATATAGTAACATTCCATAAACACTTCCTGGCAAAGGCAAATTCAGTAAAATAGATTATCTCGCATGCAATTCTAGCAGCAAGAAGGGAACCCTAGCTTTTAACAGAGAGAGGAATAAAAGCTTCCACGTCCAGTTTCAAGACCCCAGCCATTGCTACTGAAGGCTAAAACTGAAAAAAATTCTTGATTCTGTTGTCCCAACTTTAAAAAAAAACAAGGCCTCACAGGCTGTTTACTTTATTGGCTCTGAGCAGAGCACTCGTTACCACTGTCTCTTCATTTAAAAAAGGGATGCAATACCTATTAAAGCCATACTATCATCACACTCTGAAATGGCAGAATGCACATGCCAACTTGCAGTGCATGCCACTTCCAAAGCCCTTTGATACCATTGAAGGACTGTTACAGGCACTTAGTTGGGAGTTATGGAAGATGCACATCCACAGTTACAGACCAGCGCCATGCCTCCAATTCTGTTTGCAACAGTCTTCGATCAGCACTTTCTGAGACACAGTGAGTCCTGATTTGAAGAAATTCTTATAAGGCAAGGTGTTGATGAAATTTTATCAGATTTCAGTCAATTTTAGCTGCCTCCAATGCTTATTTTAGTTCCAAGAACATCATCACTGGGGAAGCCTTGTCCAAACAGAAGTCTCAAATGCTAACAATCTCAGTACACTCCACTGAGGAATTTTATAAGATGTCCAGTTCATGAGATGATGTAGTATTGAAGGATAACTTTATTTAAATCATATTTATTGCACTTTGAACGGGGACTGATGTTTGAAAAGGCGATCCAGCTTACAAGGCAGGCCAGATACATTGTGCAATGACCAAGGGCACTGCAACGAAACTTCAAGGGATGGTCTGAAACCATAAGTTATTTAGGCCCAATGATGTTGACAATGCCTTACTGGAAGAGGGCCAAAATAACAAAAGTTGGGAACTACTTTTTGAAGTTGTGGAATTGTGTTAAAAAGTGTCGCAAGACACAAGATTGTCCAGCAGGAGATACCTTAAGCCTTAATTCTGGCAAATTAGGACATCTTCAACAATTTTGGAATTGATGATCACCTTTTTAAAGTAAATCCAACAGATCACCTCCAGAATAAAAGAAAATCAAGAAAAGTGAACAAAAATAAAAAGATACAGAGCTTATGCACTTTCTTTGTCCAGTATGGAAATGAGATGGTGGCAGGTTCAGTTGAGGCATTCAAGAGGGCATCAGAAAGTAATCTGGATAGAAACAGTATGCAGAGTTATGGAGAAAAGGCAGGAGATCGGCGTTAGGTAATGGAGCTAGTTCAGGCACGATGGGCCGAATAACTTCCTTCTGCACCATCATATTTCTGAGATTCTGTAAAGTAGATATTTTTGGCTGCATAATGGAAGATCATGACCTAAACATACATTCTTGATCAGTAACTTTGAAAATCAGGACTTTTGATACACATCCTTTTCTTGCTTCAGGAGAAGCTGTTACTGAACCGGCCTGACATTCTAGAATGGCTTCACACTGTATTCCTGCAGCCAATAAATTTAAGATCCAGTATTTAGGAAACCACATCCTTTTGTTAATGAATGCTTTGAAATACTACTTACCTACAATGGCAACTCTATGAAGAAGTTATTTGTATCTTATATCTGTTGAGTCAGAAGGACACCTTGCTGAATTAGCAAGCACGTTTCCAACTAAATCTTCTATCGCAGATATCGGATATTGCAGATCCATGATGACATGATGATGATATTCCATTTTGTGCAGAACCACCACAGCCTCTCCAGAAACATGATCTTACATCTCCAGAAATTTAAATGACAGCATGTGAGGAATTCCCACAGATTTCTCTGTCTACTGAAATTTCTGCGGTGAAGATTGGGTAATGTTTTGTGGTGAATATTTTTAGTTCTTCCAATAGTTTGATCAGCTTTTTGATCCTCCTTGAGTCATATTAGTAGAAGATAAGACTCTTTCTTCAAAGATTTCTAACCAGGAGAAACACTCAGGATTTGAGTCTGAAAGCATGTTAAGATCTGGTCCGGTTTTGTAATTTCAGGTGGTACCTGACTATTTAGTCTTTTGATACACATCCTTTTCTTGCTTCAGGAGAAGCTGTTACTGAACTGCCTGACATTCTAGAATGGCTTCACACTGTATTCCTTCAGCCAACAAATTTGAGATCATCAAATTTAAGTACATCAAGATCTCTCCAGTGCTCTTCCAGATCAGAGTGAGCAAAATTCTTCACCTTCTCCTATGTTGATGTCTGTTTCTGTCACTGATGATGTTAATGAAGAAGGAATACCTTATCAAATGGAGCAATGATGGAGGTTGGATTTTCAGCTTAAAAGATGGTCACATTCATCTTTGAATCAGCAGCGAAAACAATACACCTGATGAGATGGCTCAAGATGGGGCAGCATGGTGGCTCTGTGGTTAGCATTGCTGCCTCACAATGTCAGGGACCCAGGTTCAATTCCAGCATCAGGCAACTGTCTGTGAGGAGTTTGCATATTCTCCCTGTGTCTGCATGGGTTTCCTCCAGGTGCTCTGGTTTCCTCCCACAGTCCAAAGATGTGCAGGTCAGGTGGATTGGCCGTGCTAAATTGCTCACAGTGTTCAGTGAGGTGTAGATTAGGGAGATGGGTCTCGGTGGGATGTTCTGAGGTTCGGTGTGGACTTGTTGGGCCAAAGGGCCTGTTTCCACACCGTAGAGATTCTATGATTATGGAGGACAGGAATCTCTGTACAGGCAGAAAAGTCTTTCAGCAATACTGAGGTATGAGAATAATGTTCTACACTTGTGTAAGAACCCTGAACATGTTTCACCTTATTCTAGTGTCACATACAGTCAGAAGTGATAGCTGTCACTGTTGAAGTTCTTTTATTTTGTCTTTTCATTCAGAATGTTTGCAATACCTACAACTTCAGTCTCGATGGTCATGATTACACATACAACCTGTCATTACTGAAGAGATTGAATGTTGGTTTTGTCCTGCAATTTGTATTCTTGTATAATGCTCTGATGAGTGCAAGACAAAAAACTTAAAAAAGATGCACCTTTCTTCAGCAATATTAAAGAGATGTTTGCCAATATTTTTCAGTCTTTGCGTAAATCTTTCAAAGAAGTGAATCTATACTCTACACGCTTCCTAAACATTCGTTCCTCTCTTCATCCCAAAGTTCTCAGCACTTCTTTGAAGGGGCACCCTTCACCGTTCAGTGGTCAGATATCTTTAAGAGAATCTCTCAAGAAGGAGATAAAACTAATCAGCATTCAGTCAAATGGAGCGGGGGTACTTCTTCAGTGAGCGTCCAGCTGTCTTCATCCTAATGTGACAGCCCACTCACAAACAGTCCTTTAAGCTTTGGTATGCTGTTACTAAACCTATTTATTTTGTTTCGTAAGCTAAAGGAACAGTTCTGGACCAGCAGTCAAGCCATCACCCTTCCACACAATTGTAAATGCTTGAATTGATAATGGATTCTGGGGTGTACTTTGGGGGAGAGATGGTGGGCTTTGAAATACACAGCCAATTGAAAGGGAATACTTATTTTGAAATGCTCTAGAAAACAGCATGAGGAAAGTATTTTTCGTTAATAATGCTAGGAGTGTATTGGTTGATTGATTGATTGATTGATTTATTGTCACGTGTAGCGAAGTACAGTGAAAAGCTTTGTTTATGAGCAGTACATTCAGATCATTCAAAGATGTACAGATCAAAAGACTTAGACAAAGGCATACAAGGTTATATTGTATAAGGCATGCACTAAGCGAGATCAACATTAATAAAATCAGCATTATTTGAGGCTACAGAGTCCATTCATCAGTCTAATAACGGCAGGGAAGAAGCTGTGTTCAGGCTTCTGTATCGTTTGTCTGATGGAAGAAGTTGTAGGAGATCATTACTGGGGTGGGGTGGGTCTTAGATGATGCTAGCTGCGTTTCCACGGCAGCGAGCCTTGTAAATGGAGTCCATGGATGGAAGGTCGGCTTCCATGATGGTCTGGGCTGTGCACGCCACCTTCTGAAGTTTCTTATAGTCCTGGGCAGAGCAGTTGCCATACCAGGCCATTATGCACCCGGACAGTATGCTTTCAATGGTGCATCTGTAGAAGTTGGTGAGGGTACTTTGGACGTGCCAAATTTCCTGAGCTGCCTGAGGAAGAAGAGGCATTATTGAGCCTTCTTGACCATCTCATTTACATGGGGAGTCCAGGACGGGTTGTCAGTTATTGTCACTCTGAGGAACTTGATGCTCTCCACTTTTTCAACCTCAGTTCTGTTGGTGCAGATGGGGGCATGTTCTCCTCCATTCTTTCTGAAGTCGATGATCAGTTCTTTAGTTTTGCTGATGTTGAGAGAGAGGGCATTTTCATTGCAACATGTCACTAAGCCCTCTATCTCCCTTCTGTATTTTAACTCGTTGTTGTTAGACATCTGTCTCATTGTGGTGGTCTCATCAGCGAACTTGTAGATGGAGTTCATTTGGAATTTGGCAGCACAGTCATGGGTGTACAGGGAGTACAGGCTGAGAACACGTCCTTGGGGGTCTCCAGTGTTGAGTGTTATTGTGGGGGAGGTTCAGTTACCTATCCTCACTGATTGGGGTCTGTGGGTCAGAAAGCTGAGGATCCTGTTGCAGAGGGTGGGGCCGAGACAAGGTCACACAGTTTTGAGATCAGTCTGGAGGGGATAATGGTGTTGAAGGCGGAGCTGTAGTCAACGAGCAGGACTGTGATGTAGTTTTCTTTGTTGTCCAGATGTTCCAGAGATGAGTGCAGGGCTAGGGATATGGCATCCTCTGTGGACCTGTTGTGTCGGTAGACAAATTGTAGGGGATTGAGGCAGGTTGGGAGACTGGAGTTGATGTGGGCCATGACCAGCATCTCGAAGCACTTCATGATTATTGAGGTCAGAGCCACTGGGAGGTAGTCATTAAGGCACGTTGCATGTGTTTTCTAGGTACAGGGTTGATGGTGGTCTTCTTGAAACAGATGGGGACTTTGGTTTGACGAGGGAGAGGTTGAAGATATCGGTGAACACCACCGCCAGTTGGTCTGCACAGAAGCTGAGTGCTCGGCTGGGAACACTATCTGGGCCCATCGCATTCCTTGGGTTGACTCTCAGGAAGACAGAACTGCAGCGGTGATGGAAGGAACAGACATGTCCAGGGCTGCTGGGGCAGGCATTACCACTCTGCTGGCATTCTGCTCAAACTGAGCATTGAGAGTCTCATGGAGGGATGTGTCTTTGTCCACTACCTTGCTCTGCTTCATTTAGCATCCCATAATGTTGTTTAGGCCTTGCCATGAACAGCAGGTGTCTGTATGGTAGGTTTGGGCCTCTAACTTGGTCCGGTACTGCCTCTTGGCCTCCCTGATGTCTTTGCGAAGGTCATATTTGGATTTCCCGTGTTGGTCTGAGTTGCCCGACTTCAATGTTGCACGTCTGGTCTTCAGTAGGGACTGGATTTCCTGGCTCATCCAAGGTTTATGGTTGGGGAACACTTGGACTGACTTCTTTGGAATGCAGTTCTCCACACATTGCTAATGAAAGCCCAAGATGTAGAGGTCCGATTGCATGAATCTGTAATTGAGGTTCTGATGTGATCTGTGATGTAACTATGACTTCAGTAGGTATGTGCCAGGACTTGGAACTTGTTCAGCTTAGAGCAAGCTGCTCTGTAACCTTACCTTAGGAATTAAGCCATACCTCACCTGTAACCTTCAGGCATCTACCATCCTTAGCTGGTCTGCCCTATGTGTGATTCAAGGACTACAACGAGGTGTTTGACTCTTAAACAACTTCTAGTAAGGGGGATGAACAAAAATTGCTGGTCTAGCCAGCAACGGCCACATCCAACAAGTGAATGAAAGAAACATCATTTTATAGTCTAATAATAAGCATTGTTTAAAACTAACTTTGAAGTATGACCTGAGCTTATATGAAGAACTGAAGCCACAGTGGAATAATGTTTCTAGCTGCTAGCTTGTCGATGGATGGGAAACTGACAAAAACTATAAAAGGATCACTGTAGTTAAATTTGGCATAACGCTTCGGAAAATTGTTCAGTGATGGTCCGTATCCTGGGAAAGTTTGTATTTTCTTTTTTGCAATATCCCTTTAAGAACAATGTGGATTAGAGAGTATTTTTTAAAGAGGGTTAATTGGCTTCCTGATTATGATGTTGTTAGAATGCAAGAAGTGCTCATGTGATCTGTGGTTGCCATGGGGATAAGCAGCAAAGAAACAAAGGGTAAATACAGAGCTAATTGCAGTGGGATTTGATTTCAGATTTCTTTTTCCTGTTTGATATTTGCAAGGGGCAAATAAGAGAGGCCCTCTCCAAATGGAATGGTTATCTGGTTGGCAACTTTAGAACAGATTTTGGTATTGGAATACCTTTCTGGAAATAGAGCAATGATCACATTACTCTGTGCGTTATCCAGTTGACAAGAACACAAGATGGAAGGCAGGAAGCGTGAAGGATTGTGGATTAGTGGTACCAAAACTCTTCAGATCATTTAAAGAGATTAGAGAGGAAGGCTCTGGAGTTTCTGTGGCAATAAGGTCTAGGCCCGAAACGTCAGCTTTCCTGCACCTCTGATGCTACTTGGCCTGCTGTGTTCATCCACCTCTATACCTTGTTATCTCAGATTCTCCAGCATCTGCAGCTCCTACTATCTCTGAAACAATTTTAACCCCACTGCGAAGCCTCTTCTAAGGATGCCTACCTTGAAGAATTTACCCTCCTCCCTCCGGAAAGACCTCAGTGGATCTCTATCCATCTTCTATCCCCCTCCCCCTCTCTCCCTATTTATTTCAGAACCCCCTTCCCCTCCCCCATTTCTGAAGAAGGGTGTAGGCCCGAAACGTCAGCTTTCCTGCACCTCTGATGCTGCTTGGCCTGCTGTGTTCATCCAGCTCTACACCTTGTTATCTCAGATTCTCCAGCATCTGCAGTTCCTACTGTCTCTGAGACCAGAATGAGAGTTGGTTTACATCTGCACTGTGTTGTAACCGTGTCTGGGGTTTTTGGATGATATATGAATGTTGGAGAATGTGGCTCAAAAACCAAATAATTGGGTGGGAGGTGTGAAATCCTAAGGGATAAATTGGAAAGACTGTGAGACAGGGTAGTGAAGAAGGCATTTGGTACACTTGCCTTTATTGGTCAGTGCATTGAGTATAGGAGTTGGGAGGTTATGTTACAGTTGTACAGGATATTAGTTAGGCCACTTTTGGAATACTACATTCAATTCTGGTCTCACTGCTATAGGAAAGATGTTATGAAACTTGAAAGGGTTCACAAAAAATTTACAAGGATGTTGCTAGGGTTGAAGCGTTTGAGCCAAAGGGAGAGGCTGAATAGGTTGAGGTTATTTTCCCTGGAGCATAGGAGGCTGAGGGGTTACCTTATAGAGGTTTATAAAATTGTGAGGGGCATGGATAGGGTGAATAGTAAAGGTCTTTTCCCCAGGGTAGGGGAGTCCAAAACCAGAGGGCATAAGTTTAAGTTGAGAGTGGAAAGATTTAAAAGGAACCTGAGGGGCAACATTTTCACACAGACGGTGGTGCGTGCATGGAATGAGCTGCCAGAGGAGGTGGTGGGGGCTGGTATAGTTACAACATTTAAAAAGCATTTGGATGGGTATATGAATAGGAAGGGTTCAGAGGGATATGGGCCAAATGCTGGCAAATGGGGCTAGATTTATATAAGATATCTGGTCGGCATGAAAAGTTGGACTGAGGGTCTGTTTCCATGCTGTGTATCTCTCTGATTTTGCATGTGGTGCCACATTTATACAATACGTAATGTAACCATATGACACATATTTTCTGTTTTAAGCTAAATTTAACATTATTACTTTACTTACTGATATCTGATTTTGAATGATTTGTTACTGCAAAAATTATAAAAATTGAATATTTGTACTCTGGTTTTGTTTCTATTTGTGTCATGGGGATTCCTCCCTTTTTAATAAAGGTCATCAGCATCCAAGGGAATTGTCACATTTCTGACCTCAAAACACCATATCTGGAACATACCTCTTGGCTAAATTCCAGGCCACCTCTGCAGATTAGTTTTGAATTTCGACCCTTCACGTGCAGGTGTATTGCTCTAGTTCTCTCACACATAGCCTGCTCTCCAATGTTTCACGTTCATTTCATTTCTATATTCCAGACATCCCTCCATGCCCTTCACTATCAAATTTCAGACAGAAATACACACCACAAAGAAATTGCAAGAAATGCCAATTCTGGGTTGGAGATCCTATGACTGTCAAAAACACTGGTATTTATTTTCTTAACGCATTCTTCGACAAATAGCTTTGACCTGAATGTATATAATGGAATATTCATTCTTTTGCTCCCAATTTAATCACCATCTCCAGTGAAAGTGTCAGTTCATGCTGCATGCTGTTAGGTAATAATTTGAGAAAGAAGCATGTGGCAAAAATTATTTATGAAAAGTGAAGAAAGTCAGGTTTCCTCTCACTTTTAAAAGTAAAATCTGCTATTTTGCTGATTTGCTGCACTGCAGACATCATCATTTATTTTTAGCACATCAGGAAATAAATCACATCTCTGTACCTTAGCCCTTGTTTAGCCTCCTTACTGCAGCAACCATTTTAACTCTGAAAGATCTGTCAGTAATTTAATGAAGAGGCAGGTCTGTTTTATGTTGTTTAAAAAGTATTCTTTCTCTATATCCCGAAATGCAATTTTTAATGACTTTCTTTTATTTACTTGTGGAATGTGGGTGTTGCTGGATGAACCAGAATTTATTGCCTGTCTGTAGTTGCCCTTGAGAAGGGGGTGGGTGAGCTGCCTTCTTGAACCGCTGCAGTCCATGTGCTGTAGGTAGACCCCACAATGCCATTAGTTGAGGAATTCCAGAATTTTGACCCAGTGACTGAAGGAACACTGATATATTTCTAACTCTGAATAGTGAGTGGCTTGGAGGAGATTGTGCAGGTGGCGATGTGCCCATGATTCTGCTGCCCTTGTCCTTCAAGATGGAAATGTTTGTGAATATTTTGGAAAATGAAGTTGGAGGTGCAACATTTTCCTGTAGAAAGATACTGAATTGGAGATTGGTGAAGACAAAACCTTGCTCAGCCACAGTTAAAGACCTTTAGATTATTTCCATTTAAAAGTTTTAATTATCAGGGCTGCCATTGCATCAGGTCATATCTGGTTAGTGAATGCATCCCATTTAATGTTGGCAGAATACGAATATTAGTCTGTGCCGACACCACTAAAGCAAATGAAGTAATCGATAGTACGATGAGCATTAAATGTTTACTCATAAAGCAGCCGTCGTTCCCTCAGAATGTCCCAAAACAATTTATGGTTAATTGATTATTTTTGCAGTGCAGTCAAACTTTGTGACAATCAATTCACATATGGCAAAGCCTCACAAACGCAATAAGATAGTGACCAAATAATCTGCATTTGTTCCATTATATTGACTGTGATGTAACTATAGGTCAGGATAACAGGGAGAAATCCCTATATTTCTTTGAGAGCAGACAGAGTTTCAATGAAACATTTCATCCAAGTGACAATGGTCCTTCAGCACTGCATTGGAGCCTAAAGTTAGTGTTCAGGGCTCTGGAATTGGACTTGTACCCAGAAATTGCTATCAACTGAGTCACAGGGAAAAGCGAGTAGATTTTCAAGGATTGAAGTTAGCCCATCAATGTGAATTTGAATTACAAGAGAGAAAAGCAGAAGTTATTCGCTTGGTTACCTAAACTCTTTAATCGAGCAATTCTGATCAAATACAAAGATTATGGCACCAAATTGAGCACACTTGCATCTAATGAGCTAAATAATTACAAAGAACCAATTAGTGCCAGTATGTGTTCATTATATAGATGATTACATAGTAAAAAGAAGATAGTTACATGTTTCATGTGCAAAGGGCAGACAAGGACGGAAGGGCATCAGAGTTAAATATAAATGAACCCTTTTCAAATCATGTAGAAGTGGGTTGTACCAAAGATTGTAAGTAGCATTTTGAGGGGCCACCTGCAAGAATTTGTGTTGCTGCCCTGCTCTTCCTCCCCCTCCCAACACATACGGACTGCTAGTCAAGCATTCATTAAGTGTTAATTTGACTTCATGTATCATCATCCTTCCATCTACAATACCTATTGCATTCTCAATAGATGTGTTTGGCTACTGCAATGGTGAAAGTATCACACAGCTGGCTTTGTGAATTCTTATGAACAAAACATTGAGGGAAGTATACATGGGTCCTATTATAAATGTCCAGTCCCAACAGTACCACTTAAAAACAACACTGTTTGCAGAATATAACATCCACCCCAACCTTAGAACAAAGCAGCTTGCAATGAAACCATTGCTGAACCATTGTGTCTGTTTGTTTTCTAAGTTTTCACATTCCCGTTTATTTCTTTTTGTGTGGATCCTGTATAATGTTTAGGCTCAGTGGATGCCAACAGATTTCCTGGACTTTGCCCAACTGGTGGCTGTTGATGGATTGAGATCATGTGTTGATTCTTAGGGGGGGTGGGTATCACAACCATACTGTATCCTACAACTGCACAACATTCATGCAAACATACTCATTTGGGGTCGGTCAGGAGCATAAGTCACGGATTGTAAATTCTAGTCTCTTTTACCTTTCTACCCCTCACACTTGGATATTGTGTGAAAATTTGCTATGGTTGACATATGTCATCTCAGCATTTGCCTGCGATTAACTTGCAGTAATATCATGTTTTTCAATTCAGGGAAACTCTCTCACAATAGGCAGAAAAAAATACAGTGACTTCTCTGAGCCTGTGGAACTCAGTATTAGCTGTTAACTCAAATTACAGCATGCAGATTTTGAATGTTCAAGTGTACTAGATTTCAAAGGAGTTAATATGTGCTCATTCCATGTGAAATAGACTGAAGAAATCTCACACTTACGTCTATCCAGTACAGAGAAAACAGTCTTGAGAAGAATTTTATCACATTATGTAGCTTGTTCAATTCTGATACATATTGGCATTATCTAATTGTAACAGACGCTCACAACAGTAAATCCTGCACTTGAACATATGCCCCAATCACTGATGCATTCACTTTCCATTGTAAATCATGCACCACTTGAAAAGTAAATGTCTAGTTAAAGACTCATGGAACTTTTCTCAGGCAGTCTGTTAACAATTTGGTTCACGGTCAGGAGATGCAAGCATAGAGAAGATCAGCACTACAATATAAATGTCATCCCAAATGGATTGCATGATCAATTAATTATCATCCTTTTTAATTCCTCGAGTCAGTAAATGCCTTGTCAATTATGTAACATTGACTGGATATCCAATTCTTAATCTTCAATGTAAAGTTTAAGAACAAACCATGGTAAAGATCAAGGCCATTCAACCCATTTTGCCTGTGCTGGCTCTATCACGGAATTATCGAATTAATCCCTCAACTCTGCTCTTTCCAAAGCTTTGCAAATTTCTCATTTTCCAGTATTTATCCAGCTCCCTTCTGAATCATACTACTGAATCTGCTCCATCATCTTTTCAGATGAAATATTCCACATCTTTGCTGTATTAACTAAGTTTTCATTTCACCATCCACCCATATCACCCCCTTCACTGTATCTTATGTCAGTTACCTTAAATCCGCGTCCTGTGGTTACAAACTTCAATGGAAACAGATCCTCCTTATCTATTCTTAAAAATACTTGTTAGCTTTAAACATCTTTACCAAACCTCTCCTTAGCCTTCACTGCTGTAAGACAAATAGTCACATCTTCTCCAGTCTCTCAATCTCACTGAAATCCCTCATCAAAGGTTACATGCTAGTAAATCTCCTCTTCACCCTCTCGAACAGAAGTAGAAGAAAATCTATTAGAAGCATATTAGTAGCAGTTAATTGCAGCTATGCAGTCATAGTTATAAAGTCATAAAGCACGGAAACATATCTTCAGCACAACCAGTCCATAATCCCAAACTAAACTAGTCCCACCTGCCTGCTCCTGTCCCATATCCCTCCAAACCTTTTCTATTCATGTACTTATCTACGAGACTTTTACATGTTGTCATTGTACCCACACCCACCGCTTCCTCAGAAGTTCATTCGACATGTGAGCCACCCTCTGTGCAAAAAATTTGCCCCCATGACCTTTTTTTTCAAATCTCTCTCCCCTCACCTTAAAAAAAAGCCCCCTATTCTTGAAATTCCTCATCCTAGGGAAAAGACACCTTCTATTAACCCTACGTATACCCCTCATGATTTTATAAACCTCCATACCACAGGCCTTGGAGCAATAAAAAGCTAGAATTGTAACCTTTTGCTGCGATCAAAAGGTTGGAGGAAATTGCAACATTGAATCATAAAGGAGAGCCCACTACTGATGTGATTTTTGCATCCAAAAAGGTATTTTACCCAATATGGCAGTGCTTATGTTATCTCGTGCAATGTAAGAAACTCAGCATGGATATCATGGGATCGACGAATCAAACAGACATTTATTACAACTAGCAATTGTATGCAGATATTACATTCATCAGACACATTAGTGTCTGGTTTAACTTTAAGTTATTAATCCACAGCAGACACCCAATTGCATGTCATGCTTCTAGTGATCCAAGCTAGGATGGACTTTGAGATCTTTATACCCGAGGTCACATGCTATGATGCAGTGATGGTATCACAAGCATGTTTCTTAAAGGTATACACACATACTGACCACACAAGACAACACATCTACCACCCCAGCACACCACTTACTCCAACCTTTTGAATTGAAAATGTTGGTGCTGGCACAGGTGGTAATGTCTTTTTAGCGATGTAGTGATAATTTACTCTCCAGGAAGGACTCTGTCACAATGAGCAACAAGGAAAGTCTGTTTGTATCACTGCTATATTCCATTGCTGATGAACTGAGATGTATCACTGGGGCCAATTGAGTATCAGAAATGGAACATTTGGTAGTTCCTCACACCAGTTCAAAAAAAAATACAAATCATGATCTTTTGCTCCAGTATGTTTGGTGACTGTTTTTCCTATCCTGTGTTCTCAATAGATGAATACTAATTATGTTCTAAATGCATCTTCTTGCCTTAAAATGACATTACTTTTTTCAAGGTCTGTCTTTAAAATCCTGCATTATATCAAATGTTACTCTGAAACCTAGGCATCATTTGCTTTCAGCAACCTATAGCAAATTCTGTCTAATCTGCATCAAATTGTCCAATACCACAATCCACTTTAATCCACTGAGTTTTGTTAATGTCCTCGACTTGAGGCAAGGAATGGAGCAACATTGAATGTGAATACGATTTTCTTTCTTGTTTCAAAAGTGTGCAAATCAAAAGATAGTTTGACATAAATGAGCACTTCAAAATGAAATTTGGATTAAGATTTACATGATCCTAATTTATGTTATTCTATGACGAGTCACATCTAAATTGAAGTCTGGATTGATAGATTTTGGTTTTAGTTTTAATGAGATGACCTTTCATTGAAACACTTGATCTCATGAAACACCTTGCTCCTCCATCTACCAAGTTTTTGCTCACTCACTCTAGCTGACCCATGCAGATTTTTTATGTCCTCATCACAACATGCCCTAACGTCTATTTTTGTATCAGCAAATTTGGATACTTTGCGCTCTGTCCCCTCCTCCAAGTCATTGATAAAGATAAAAAAAAATTCAGGCCCCAGGATTGATCCTAGTGGTACTGAACTACTTATGTCTTTCCAACCTGAAAAAGACCCATTAATCCTGACACTCCATCTTCTGTATATTAACTAATCAACAATCCACGCTTATCCATCAGCCCTGATACCATGACCTCCTAACAGTCCTAAACTATCTCTTTCTCACAATCAACTGTTTTATACAACCAGCTTCAACCAAAACATCTTTATACTTACCAACTATTAGCCAAAAGCCTTGTTTCCAAGCTATGACTTTCCCCTAATTGAAATGAAAGAGCAATCCCTGATGTTCTAATCAGAAAATCTGATGTATATCCATTTGCTTTGTTTGCTTTTAAAAACTTTCCAATGCAAACAAATATTTATTAGCCTTCTCAAACTATCTCTCTGACTATTTTAATAAAAGCAATCACCATGGCTACAGAAACACCCACAAGTTAATCATTAATAACCCTTCAGGCACACAAAAAAACCCGTGTCACTTAATTTTAAAATCCCAAATAAATTATATTAACATATCTATAAATCTCACACCTTACGTGGCAGCATCCTTAAATTGCAAATTAAAACCTTTTTGACTTGTGCTTCTCTCTTTCTTATTGCTGAGTATTTCACAACTATCTTTTGCTTTTCAGGTTCATTGATTGAGTTACCCAGAATAACTGGAGAGCCATGATATAAATCCCTCCTCTCAAATTTATCTTTGATTCCTATCTCAAATATTCTACTTCTACATTGCTTGAAAGCTATGTAGATCCCCTTAGTAACCCAGAGATGCATGGGCGAGAGGAGTGGAGGTGGTGTTGGTGGCTGGGGGTTAAGCAGAGATGGGTTTACTTGGTCATTGATCTTAGCAAATCCCTATAGCTTGTTGCCCTGGGCTCAGTTATCAAAGGTTGTTGCCAGCAATGCTTACTGACATGATATAAAAGTTACTTGGAAGAATGATTTGACAAACAAGCTACATCACAAGTAAAGACTTTAATCAATGTCAGGGTGCATGGGCCTCATCTATTCCAGTGGCCCAAAGAAATGGGGGTTAAAATACTTCAGCAATAATTAATAATGAGCTGAGAAAGATTACTAGAAATTAAATTGAGAGATTGTAATACGACGTAGCTCACTCAATTTCTCTTTTAAATTCACTTTGCTAAGAAAGTTAGCCATAAACCCTGCATGTTACAACAGTTATTTATCATCAAGCCTATAATTCCTTTTAAGATCTCACAGTCTTTAGACCTTTATGAAAAGGTTGAGCTGGTAAAAGGCATGGCATGTCTGATTTTTTTTCAAAATGTTAAAGTACAAGCTATTACAGATAGCCACAGGGGATTTAGCACCTAGAAAGATTTGCAATTTATGGTACACTGTCGCTGGTTTAGCACTTGCTCTACATAAATTGTCTAAAAATATAAGGCAAGTTGTTGTACTCCCTTCAGTAGAGATAAATGGATTTAATTTCCAACACTGCTTTGTCAAAGAACTCATTATTCTTGCTACAATTATTAGTAATAAGGATGAACAATAAAATGCAAGTGATACTTTTGAAATGAATTTTGATATTTCTTTTACTATCTGTGACAGTTGGAGAAGACAATTTCTGAGCATGGTACAAAATTAATTTAAAAAAAACACACAGATGCTAATATGCAAAATACATCGCACCTCAATCCTCTCATCATTTGCTTAAATTCATTCAGTTGATTCAAAGAAATTCTCACATACTGAAAACCTTGCAGCAGATACTAATTTAGACCTTTCAAACTGACATGGGTGAGGGTATAAAGGTTAATTAGCATAAAATCCCACATAAAGCGTTTTTCTTCCATTCCATTAATCAACACCCACCTTCGCATCCCATTTTTAGCCACAACTGATGTTTAGCAGAGCCAAGGGGTGTGGAAAAAAAACAAGCTGGCAATTGCCTTTAGCAAAAAAAAAATGCACAAGGAAACAACATGCATCCAATTGCACTGTCTTTTTCTTGAAAAAAATATATTTATTCAAGTCATCCTCCCCCTCCTCAAGAGCCAATTTGCACTCTGCAATGTCCCAGTTACAGTACTTAAACATTGCTCAGTTTATCTGTTTCTGGTGATGTCAGGTGATGAATAAATATTATCCAGGACACCAGGGAGAATCAGGAGAACATGCCTGCCGCTCCTGGAATATTGCCATGACAGCTTTTACATGTACCTGTGTAGAGAGATGGAGCCTCAGTTTTGAAGTTTCAGTTGATAGATGGAACTTCCAGCAGTGCAGTATGCCCTTGATTCTGCATAGAGTGTCAACGTTTGGAATCACAGAGTCATACAGCATGGAAACAGACCCTTCGGCCCAACTCAGCAGGTTTCCTAAACTGAACTAGTCCCATTTTGCCTGCATTTGGCTCATTTCCCTCTAAACCTTTCCTTACCATGTACCTGTCCAAATGTCTTGTAAATGTTGGAATTGTACTCGCCTCTACCGCTTCCTCTGGTAGATCATTCCACATACGCACCACCTTCTGTGTGAAGAAGTTGCCCTTCAGTTCCCTTTTAATTCTTTCCCCTCAAACCTTAAACCTATGCTGTCTAGTTTTGGACTCCCCTACCCTGCTGATCAACAACTCTTTGACACACAGGTGAGTGTTATGATGATATGTTTTGGGCATCACATGTTGACTTTGGCATAGAGTAAAGGCAACTTCACAATGACCACCCAGAGACAGAGTGAATTGAAGTCTTTCTTCTATAAAATCAAGTTTACCTTAACCACAATTTATAATTTATAAGGAGGAAAGTCTACACGTTTCTCCCACTGAGCGCCTGTTTCTGACAACTCCTCTCACATAAATGCATCTCAAGTCTTTTCTCCCTGCTAGCTCTAAAGATGTTAAGTGGAAAAAGGTTAGGCTGCAACTACAATTTCACCAATGGAATAGTCTCCAGCTCAAAATTTCCAACAATCAGCACAATTTGCACATTTCACTCAGGGAAGGTACAAGGAGCTTGATTGCATGATGAAAGAAATGTTCATACTGTTGTGATGTGATTGGGGTTAAACTGAATATTTGGAGAAGATAGAAAGAAATTTAATCTGTAGTTGGCTGCACCTTTTCTGGACACCAGGTTAAAAATATTCCCTTGTCAGAGCTTTAGTTTCCTGGCTTTGGAAAGGAAGCAAAATGAGATCCATAACTGTTTTAGGTATTTACGAGAAGATAAATGTTGGTTATGACAGACAGGTTTCAATGTACTTCAACTACAGTGAATGCTTTGAAGTGTAATGATGGTGCTGAGTAAATAAATACAGTGCACATTTTGTGCACGGCTAGCTCAAGAATCAATGAAACTAATCATCGGTGAATTTGTTTGCAATAAAATTGATTAAGGGAGTATTGCTTGAAATGAAATGAATACAGCTGGAGAAAAGCTACTAGACCTTATCTTCACCGATCTACCTGTTGTTGCTGATACATCTTCCCATGGCTGCATTGGTAGGAGAGATCATCAGGCATTCCTTGCTGAGAAATAATCCTATATTCATGCCAAGGACATCAATTCCATATTCCCACCCTTCAGCCACTGTGTTGTATGGCACTATTATGGTGAAACAGATTCAGAACAGATCTATCAGCTTAAATCCTTGCATCCAAGGGGCACCGTTGACAACAGCAGTAGCACAATTCTATTACACTACAATTTAACCTCATGACATTGAATATCCATCACGCTACCAGTAACATGATCAACTTTAATTCCATGGGAAGCTTAAGAGAGCAAGCCACATCCAGCACCAGGCACAACTGAAAATGAGATGTAAGGAAGCACTTCCACACACAAAGGATGGTCAGGGTTTAGAACACAAGCTGCAGTTGATGCTAGATCAGTTGTTAATTTTAAATCTAACATAGATTTCTTTTTTGTGAAGCAAAGGTTTCAAGGGATACAGGCCAAAGGGAGGTATATCGAGTTGAATCACAGATCAGCCATGGTCTATTAAATAGCTTGAGGGGCTGAATGGCCTACTCCCAATCTTATGTTGCTTACCTGGTTAAACCATGACAAACAACACATAGAATCAGAGAATCATAGAATTCCTACAGTGCAGAAAGAGGACATTCGGCTCGTCGAGTCCACACTGACCCACCTAGACCCAGCTGCCCAACCAATCCCGTAACCTCACATTTACCATGGCTAACCCACCTAGTACACTGTACACTATGAACAATTTTAGCACAGCCAATCCACCTGGCCTGCACGTCTTTGGACTGTACTGAGGCAGCAGGCTCTGGCCAGAACTAAATGATCTCACAATGAAGATGTCAGATCACAGCTCTGGAATCCTGGCACACCCAGCAATGCATGGTTGTGAACAATTGGACAACTAACTGGAGAAGGCAGATCCATTAAGATCTCTGTCCTCAACGAAGAAGAAGTCTAGCATGAGAGAAAAAGACAAAGCTGAAACCATTGCAATTGACTTCAATCAGAAGTGTTGAATGGATGTCTGCTCCTGAAGAGATGCCTATCATCAGCTGATTTGATTCAAGCCACAAATATAAAGAAATACGTGAGTGCACTAGACGTGGGAAATCTATGAGCCAACATCATGGTTGTTATGTTGAGCATATGCTTTGGAACTAAAACAGATTCTAGCCTATTGTTCTTGTACAATTACATCTGTTTAATCCTATAAGATGGAAAATTGCCCAGGTATGCCCTGTCCCCAAAAAAGGAGGACAAATCCAATCCAGCCAGTTACTACCCAGAAGCCTACTACTAGTCATGAGGAAAATGATGGAAGGTTCCACTGACTGTGTTATTTATGATGACCTGTTTATATAAACTCAGTTTGTGTTCTGCCAAGTGAGGGATACGAGCCAAACGAAGGCAAATGGGACTAGATCAGTTTAGAGATCCTGGTTAACATGGACGAGTTGGGTTGAAGGCCCTGTTTCTGTGCTGTATGACTCTAGATTCTATGACTCTAAGTTCATTTGGCTCCTGAACTAGTTACAACCTTGACATAAATATGGGCCAAAGCGCTAAATTCTAGAGGTGAATTGTCAGTGACTGCCAATTGATATCAAAGCAGCACTTGATTGAGTGTGGCATTAAGGAGCTCTAGCAAACTGAAATCATTGAGAAGAAGAGGAAGACACTTCACTGCTGGTGTCATACCTGGCACCCAGGAAGATAGTTGCAGCTGTTGTAGGTCAATCATCTCAGATATTGAACGTCACTGCAGGAGTTCCTCAGGGCAGTTTCTTAGATCCAGTCACATTTTGCTGCTTAATCAATAACCTTTTCTCCATCTTAAGGTCAGAAGTGAGGATGCTTTTTGACGATTGTGCAATTTTCTATTCCACATGTGCCTCTGCAGATAGTGAAACAAACAGTACAGGTCAGAGACTAGGAGTTGTGTGTTGAATACCGCATCTCCTGACTCCTCAAAGCCTGCCCACCATCAACAAGACAGGAGTCTGATGGAATACTTCCCATGTTTCTGAAGAAATGTAGTTCCAACAACACAAGGCAAACAGCCTAAATGATTGCAATCCCATTGACGACATTAGGTATTCACTACTTTACTCGTCAGCACACCATGTCTGCAGTGAATCAGCATGCTCCATATGGAATGTGTATTGCAGCAACTTGCCAAGGTGTCTTCATTCACACCTTCCTAACCTGCAACATTAGCCATCCAGAAGGGCAAAGGCAAGAGGGTTATAGGAACTCCAGCAAATGCAAATTCACCTCCAAGTCATGTGACATCCTGCATTGGAACTTTACTGCCATTTCTTCAATGTCCCTTGCATAAAACTCTGCAATGTTCTTTTTAACAACACTGAGGACACCTCTGTGACATTGGTTCAAGACTATAGCTCACCATTGCCTTCTCGAAAGTAATTATGTGTGGCAGTAAACACTGTCCCAATTAGCAATGTCTATATTCCTTCAGTGAATGGCCTATCAACCCCCAGAGGGTCAATGTGGACTGGATGGGCTAAATGGCCTGCTTCCACACTGAAGGGTTTCTACACTTCTATGAATAGTAAAACACCATTGACCAAAAAATAAAATATTTAAATGGGACTCAGCTTATGATTAACTCGAAAGTTTTACTCTCAGTCTGCAAGGTGACTCTGGACCTGGGACAAGGAATATTTTCAAAGAACATACATAGCATATAGAACAGTACAGCACAGTACAGGCCCTTCGACCCACGATGTTGTGCCGACCTATTATCCTACTAAGATCAAACTACCCTGCATACCCTACATTATACTATCATCCATGTGTCTATCCAAGAGTCGCTTAAAAATCTCTAACGTATCTGACTCCACTACCACTGCTGGCAGTGCATTCCACACGCCCACCACTCTCTGTGTGAAGAACCCACCTCTGACATCTCCCCTATACCTTCCTCCAATCACCTTAAAATTATGTCCCCTCGTAATAGTCATTTCCGCCCTGGGAAAAAGTCTTTGACTATCCACTCTATCTATACCTCTCATCATCTTGTACACCTCTATCAAGTCACCTCTCATCATTTTTCCTTCTGTTCTGAATTGGACAGGTTTTATTTCTTTTGTTCAAAGGCTCAGTGCAAAATTGATCTGCTCAGCTGGTTAAGAGCTGTGCTAAAATTACATACAGATGTAATTTGCACCAAATTATCCAGTATTGCACAATAACCTCCAAGATCTCAAAATGCAATCCACAGTTTTGTTTTTTTCAAAAGCTTCAAGTTAAAGAAAGATTAAAAGTTTCAGCTCATGTTAAGAAGACTATTTTATTCTCATTAAGTTGAAAGGTGGAATATTCTTTTTTATTTCCTTTTCCTGTTTAGACTGAACCCATTTGGAACAGGGTAGCTGCTTTAGGCACCAGTTGAGGTGAACTATCTCTCCTGCGTCAAAACAACATTGCTGTTTCACACATCAGTAATTGTTGTGTCATTACTGAGTGACAGGAGCAATCTCAATGTCAATGTGGAATGAAATGCCTGTGCATCCTCATTATAGATTGCTCAGCAATAACCTGCTCAGTGATGCCAAGTTTGGGTTCAGCCAGGGCCATTCAGCTCCTGACCTCATTAAGCCTTGTTTCAAACGTGGGCAAAAAAGCTGCATTCCAGAGGGTGAGGTGAGAGTGACAGGCCCTGGCATCAAGGAGCCCGAGCAAAACTGGAATCAATGAGTATTAGGGGACAAACTCTCTACTGGTTGGAGTTGTACCTGGCGCATAGGAAGATAATTGTGTTTGTTAAAGGTCAGTTATCTCAGGTCCAGGACATACCTGTAGGAGTTCCTTAGGATAGTCTCTTACGCTGAGCCACCTTCAGCTGCATCATCAATGACCTCTCCTCCAGCATGAGGTCAGAAGTGGGAGTGTTCACTGATGATTACACACGTTTCAGCACCATTTATGACTCCTCAGATGCTGAAGCCATTCCTGGCCACATGCAACAAAACCTGGATAATATCTTGGCTTGGGCAGATAAGTGGCAACTAGTGTCTACACCTCTAAATACCAGTGAATGATAATCTCAAAAAAGAGAGGGTATAATCATCTCCCATTAACACCCAAGGGCATTGTTCCTGAAGAAACTAACCTCATCAACGACCTGAGGGTTGCTATTGGAAATAGATCTGTACTAGCCACATAAATATTGTAGCTAAGTGCAAGTCATAGACTAGGAACTCTGTGAAGTGTGACATAACTCTTGTCTTCCCAGCGCCTATCTACCATCTACAAGGCATAAGTCAGGAGAATGATGGAACGCTCTCCTCTTGCCCATATCGGTGAACCTCCAACAACACTTCAGAAGCTTGACTGTAGATCAATGCAATAAAGCTAGTTTGACTGACATCTCAAAGACCACCTTTAACATTCACCACTGACAAACAGTGACTGCAGTGTGCACCATCCACAACATGCACTGCAGCAATTCTTCCAGGTTCCCTTGACAGCAAAATTTTTTGACAGGTTCCTTTCGAACCTGCCATATCTACCTGCTCGTGGGATAACACCACCCCTGGCAAGTTCCCCTCCAATCCTGACATCATTTTGCCATGGAGCTATTTTGTGGGTGGCTCAGTGGTTAACACAGCCGCCTCACAGCGCCAGGGACCTGGGTTCGATTCCAGCCTTGGGTGGAACTGTCTGTGTGAAGTTTGCACATTCTTCCCATGTCTGGGTAGGTTTCCTCCAGGTGCTCTGGTTTCTGCTCACAGTGCAACGATGTGCAGGTTAGGTGGATTGGCCATGCTAAATTACCCATTGTGTCCAGGGATGTGCAGGCTGAGTAGATTAGCCATAGGAAATGCAGGGTCACAGGAATGGGGTGGATCTGGGTGAGATGCTGTTCGGAGGGTTGTTGTGGAGTTGATGGGTCGAATGGTCTGCTTCCACACTGCAGGACGTCTACGATTCTATTTCGCTGTTGCTTCACTGTCACTGGGTCAAAATCCTGACACCTGCTTCCCAAGAGCGTTGAAGGGGTACCTCTAGCCCAGCTGTTCAAGTAAGTAGTTCACCTCACCACTCTCTTCTGAAAGACAGTGAGGAAGGGATAATGTCCTAGCCAGCAATATCCACATCCAAAGAACAATAAACAAAAGTTTGGTTTCAACCCTGCTCTTATTGATTACAGGCTCGTTCTAAAATTAAATTTTGTGTGAACTTATCACATTTTGCAAATGACAAGTGGTGAAATTCTGTTTCACATTTCATCAAAACAATTTAAAGTTAGAAATTATTTTCTAAACTTCCATCAGTTCTGATTACTCCTTCTTTATTTGTTATGCTAGTGGAAAATGTGATTGTTTATACTGAACCAAACCGTCATTAATCTGTTTGCGTTCTGCCAGAACAAACTCTTCAATTTAAATATGTTTGTTCTGCACACACAGATCTTGACAGTAATGTTCATATATGGAGTTCAAAAAGCCTTAACAATGTAATTATTTATGTAACCAAGACTTCAAAATGAACAGCCAGCTCATTCCACCTTGAAGCTCACATTGCGTAGTTTATTTGGTCAAAGTTACTGGAGTCGCATGCAAGCCCTAAATGTTGTATTTAAAATAGTTCAACGTGGGTGGTGAAGCATCTATGAAAAGTTACCATGTATTAAACGCCTTGCTAATCTCATTGCATCACCTTCCCAGGGTCAGTGTGGGCCGAATGGCCTGTTTCCACACTGTAGGGATTCTATTCTATAATAGTCCCCTTTATGATTTGATTTTATCATTTGTACATCAGACAGACATTGTACAGTGTGGGATTTTCAATCTAGATGCTTGAAAAAGGGATGGGATACACAAAATCTTGAGTCTTTCGATAGATCAACTACTCTGTCTCCCACAATCTCTTTTCACTCAAAACATCCTGCTCCTTGATGTTTGCTTCCTCACTGGGCTCTCCAACAGCTTAGTCAATGAGTCTACCATCTTTTGTGTTAAAAAAGATTCTTCTCTGATGACAACCTTGGGGTCTCAATAGTGAGGTGGTTTATATTTTGTGTGAATCGATTGGAAATTGGCAACATACTATTAAATCACTTTGAAGTAATTTATTTTCTGAACATGCCCAATTCACTCGCTTAGGCTTTCTATATAGATTGGATTCTGAATACCCACAATCATCTCCATTGCTTACCTCTATGCACTCTTCAAAGACAATAATGATGCTGTATTTATACCTAGTCTCATCATAAGGAAATGTCTGAAACTACATCACACTGAGAATTCTTTTATTGACCGACAATAGCTGTTATTATGACCTACGGTCCCCCAACGAAAATAGGGTTATTACTGCAGAATTATTTCACATTTATAACTGAAATGCATCAAATCAGTGCTAATCTTTACACACAGTAGGTGTTCATACAACTGAAATAGCATACCAATAAGTCAACAAATAGAGGACTCTTGAGTAGCTAGGAATGTAGTCAGCAGTGGTCCCAGGCACAAGTCTGATATTCCTGGATATCCCTGCAGTGGACATTAGTTTTAAACCTTATATTCTCGCCTGTATGCATCAAATCCAACACAGATTAGGCAGTAGCATGTTGGTAATGTCACTGTATTTGTAATCCAGAACCTAAGGTTAATATGCTGGGGATGTAGGTTCAAATGCTTAGAGATGTTAGAGACATAGAGATGTACAGCCCAGAAACAGACCCCTTGGTCTAATTCGTCCATGCCAACCAGATGGGCTAAATTAATCTAGTCCCATTTGGCCCATATACCTCTGAACCCTTCCTATTCATAAACCCATCCATATGTTTTTTTATAATGTTGTAACTGTACCTGCCTCCGCCACTTCCTCTGGCAGCTCATTCCATACACACACTACCCTCTGCGTGAAAAAGTTGCGCCTTTGGTCCCTTTTAAATCTTTCCACTCTCTTCTTAAACCTGTGTTTTGGACTCTTGTTTGGACTTCCCTGAATTCAATTTTGAAAAAAAAAGGAATTGAAAGCTGGTCTAATGGGAGGCATTATTGTAAAAATCCATTTGGTTCACTAATGGCTTCACACAGAGAGTGGTGAGTCTGTGAAATTCACTCCCATAAAAAGCTATCAAGGCCAATGCATTGTATGATTTCAAGAAGAAATCGGATATAGCTCTTGGGGCAAAAAAGGATCAAAGGAAATGGAGCAAAAGCAGGAACAGACTGTTCAGTTGGATGATCAACTGTAATCATAATGAATGGTAGAGCAGGCTCAAAGAGCCAAATGGCCTATTCTACTACGATTTTCTATGTCCTTTAGGAAAGGAAATCTGTTGTCTTTACCTGGACTGGCTTACATGTGACTCCAGACCCACAGCAATGTGGTTGACCCTCAACTGCACTCTGAAGTGATCCTAGCATACCGCTCAGATCAGGGGACAATGAACATTGGCCCAACCGATGATGCCCTCATCACATGAATCAATAAAAAAAGTACAAAAATGAACAATTCATGAAACTAATTTGACCAATGAAATAGATCTTTCATTTTTGATTAATTTCATGCAAAACTAAATTGGATTGTTTCTTAATTGAGTTAATACTTTTGATACTTTACTGTGAAAGAAATACGGTAAACCAACATTAATCTTTACACACAAGTGCAAGGAAGTCACGGTTCCAAAATGATACTTGTTGTTTTTGTGACATGAGTTCTTGTTCAGTATAAATACATGTGGAGAAATGCTGCATCACAAAGATTTAACAAAATTGTTCAACTCAAAAGTTGAGAGGATGATTGTTTACTTTGCTTGAATCACAGAGATAGTCTCAAATATATAATGTGAATGACAAGTTAACACTTAAACTTGAAAAGATAAAAGAAGCTACATTTGACATTTCAGTTAGAGAAGATTATATTCAAGAATATTTTTGCTGAGGTCAGTTGATGCATTGACTGGATAAGTAAAAGTTCCTCCAATCAAATAGATGAAAGGCAAAAGCCATTGTTTTGATTACCCCCAACCCCTACTCCTCTCCCACTTAAGGCACATTCCCCAGTTAGTGTGTCTATTTCTCTTTCTGAGGGTCAGACTGTTTGCAAACTTGCAAACTTTGTGTTGTACTCAATCCTGAGATTAGTATCTAATTGCATACCTTGGGTCATCATTGAAATGATCTAGTTCCACCTTCTCAACATCATCTGTCACTTTTTTGCCTCAGTTCATTTGCTACTGAAACCCTCATCCATGCCTTGTGTACCTCAGGATTGACCACCACAATGCACTCCTGGTTTGTCTCCCACATTCTCAACCTCTAAAAATTTGAGGTCATCCAAACTCTGCTCCTGGTGATCTTACAAATCACATTTATCCATCATTTCTGTGTTTGCTGACTTGTACTGGGTATCATTTCAGCAAATTCTCAATTTTAAAATTTTCATCCATAGTTTATAATCTCTGTACATCCTTACAATTGCTGCAGTCTCTGCCAACTTCACAATCCTTCAAGGTATCTGCCTTTTCTAAGCTTGGTTTCTTGAGCAACCCCATTGCTATACAATTACTCATCAGGGCTTCAATTGCCTTGAGCCTCAGCTCTTGAGAGCTCCATCAGCAAACCCCACCAGCTCTCTTATCCTTTCATATCTTCATTAAAAGCTACATTTATGATCAAGATTTTGATCATTTGCCTTAATATTCACTTTTGTGGCTCTCTTGACAAATTTTGTTTGGTAAGGCTTCTTTGAGGTGCCTTGAGAGGTTTTATTATCCTTTGTAAATACACAAGGTTTTTGTCGCAATGCCTTTCAAACTGTAAGCACATTTAAATATGAAATCCTAACATCTAACAACATTTTTTATTGCTATCAGAATGTATGAGATGGACAATAAATGCTGACCTAGCCAGAGCTGGTTGCATTCTGTGAGTGAATACAATTTTAAAAAAATGTTAACTACATTCAATAATGCCCTTGGAACCCTGCAATGTATCTCACATCCAATCATTTAGTTCTGAAGCTCAACCCTTGTGGTCCTTTAGTCAAATTCAATTTGCAGGTGGTAACATCCAAGAGTTTATTGAGGAAGGAATGTTGGCCAATGCATTGAGAAATCATCAGCTCTTTTGTCAAAGACTGCCAATTGCTCTTCTACATCCATCTGAGCCACTGGAGTAAGCAAGTGGGATCTCACTTCTTGCCTCATCCAAAATTACAGTAACTTATTTCAAACTGCAATGAACTCTTCATGTTGCAACTGTAGAGCTATGCCAATAGAAAATGTAATTCGCTCCAATCTGACTTCTTCTTAGCTGCATCAACTTTCCTTTTTGATGAAGTAGGAATTCATGAAACAGGGGAACTGATAGATGTGGTGTACTTGGAATTCCAAAAGTCATTTGAAAAGGTGCCATATGAATGACTAATAGACAAAGGAAGAGCGCGTGATTTAATGGATAAAGAATTGGCTAGCTAATAAGAGGCAGAGAGTTAGGATATATGGCTCTTTTTAACTTTTCAAACCATAACTAATGGAAAGTCACAGCTGTCAGTGCTGGACCTCAAATATTTAAAATCTATGTCAATGTTTTTGATGAAGGGATAGAAAGCTTGGTGGCTACAATTGTTGATGACACCAAGATAAGTAAGGAAGTAAGCTGTCAAAAGGAGATAGACAGTCTAATTAGGGGTATGGACAGGTTAAGTGAAGGGCAAAAGAATTGGCAGATGGATTATAACGTGAGTAATGTGAATTTGTTCATTTTGGCAAGAAGAAGAGAAAAGCAGTATTCTATTTAGTGGAGAGAGATTGCAGAATGTTGGAACAGAGGGATCTGGGAGTCCTAGTACATGAATTACAGAACATCAGTACACAGGTAGGTTCAGAGGAGTTTCACAAGAATGGTCCCAGGAATGAAAAGCTTAACATATGAGGAACGTTTGAGGACTCTGGGACTATACTCATTGGAGTTTAGAAGGATGAGGGGGGATCTAATTGAAACTTACAGAATATTGAATAGTCTGGGCAGAGTGGATGTTGGGAAGATGTTTTCATTTGTAGGAGAGACTAGGACCCAAGGGCACAGCCTTAGAGTATAGGAAAGACCCTTTAGAATGGAGATAAGAAGAAACTTTTTCAGCCAGAGAGTGGTGAATCTATGGAATTCACTGCCATAGAAGGCTGTGGAGGCCAGGTCATTGAGTACATTTAAGACAGAAATAGATAGGTTCTTGATTATCAAGGGAATCAAGGGTTACAGGGAGAAAGCAGGAGAATGGGGCTGAGGAGCTTATCAGTCATGATTGAATGGCAGAGCAGACTCAATGGGCCGAATGGCCTAATTTCTGCTCCTATGTATTATGGTCTTATGGGTACAGCAACAGATAAAGAAGGCAAATGAAATGATGTTATTTGTTGTAACTGGAATGGAATATAAAAGTAGGGATGTTTTACTGGAGCTTCATGGGGTGTTGGCAAGCTGGTGTCTGGAGTATTGTGTACAATTTTGGTTTCCTTATTTGAAAAAAATGTAATTGTTTTAAAAGTAGTTCAGAGAAGACTCAAACAATGAAGGGCTTATCTTAAAAGATAAGCTCAAACAGGTTAGGCGTGTATCCAATGGAGTTTATAGAAATAAGACATGATCTTATTGAAGCATCCAAGATCTTATAGCAGAAAGAGGCCAGTTGACCCATTGAGAATGTATAGTCGTCGACATGTTGAGCACTTTCTGATTCAAATATTTATCACAAAATCAGGGAAGGAGGCCATTTGGTCTTCCCACTGAAGAGCACCACCCCATACCCACCCCTATCCCTGGATTTAAAATGACCAATCCACTTAACCTGCACATCTTTGGACCATGGGAGGAAACCAGAGCACCTGGAAGAAACCCACACAGACACGGGGAGAATGTGCCAACTCCACACAGACAGTCACCCAAGGCTGGAATTAAACCCAGGTTCCTGGTGCTGTGAGGCAGCTGCATTAACCACTGTGCCACTGTGCCATCCTTGAGCAAACAGAATAGAATGGAGGATGTTTCCTGTAATGAGGGAGACTAAACCTTGGAGACATACTTTAAAAATATGCAGTCTTCCTTTTAAGACAGAGATAAGGAGATTTTTTTTTTCAAGTGGACATTACAGTTTGGAGATTTTTTTTCCAACATGGAGAAGAAGCTTAAATAACTTCAAAGTCGGGTGAAGAGGTTTTCTGGATCATTGAGGTTATGGGGTCCAGGTGGGAAAGTGTAACTGAGACCACTGCCAGAGCAAATCCAACCAGATAATCTCAAATTCTGCTGGGTCACCTTTCAAAGTAACAGACAGACAGTCAGAGAATTAAGTATACTGCATGAAAGGTTGGCAGAAGAAATAAACTCATAACATTATTAAAAAGTACTTGTATAATTCATTGAAGTGTCACGAACCTCAGGCTATGGATCATGAAGTGGGATTTGGCTGTATGGTAATAACACAGTGTGGAGCTGGAGGAGCACAGCAGGCCAGGCAGCTTCAGAGGAGCAGGAAAGCTGACGTTTTGGGTCAGGACCCTTCTTCAGAAAAGAGCCTTTCTGAAGAAGGACCCTGACCGAAACATCAACTTATCTGTTCCTTTGATGCTGCCTGGCCTGCTGTGTCCCTCCAGCTCCACACTGTGTTATCTCTGACTCCAGCATCGGCAGTTCTTACTATCTCCTTGGCTGTATGGTGACTTGTTGGCTAGCATGAGCACAATGGGCCAAGTGGCCTCCTTCCCTGCTATAAATTTCTGTGATTCTTTGATTTTATGATAAATATTTGAATCAGAAGGGGCTAACAGGTCAACGACAACACATTCTTTTGGAAGAGAATGGCACCTCTTCTTTAAATAAAAAGGTGGCAGTATGCACTTTGTCTTCAGTTTCAGGTTATTATGGATTCAAAGACAGCAACTTTGGCTTCCAGTGGGCAGATGTTTCAACCCTGTGTGAACAAAGAGATCTAGAATAATACCAACATCACCTGTAGTCTAATTACTCCTTGTCAGAATACATCACAAAGTAGCAGGTTTTGACTCAGTGTAGAGGTGATGACAAGTACCACACTGATAAAGTGTGCATGGTGTTAATTGGAAAACATCGATTTTCCAGCTGCTGCCTCATGCACACGTTTCACAGATTTTGCAGCTAGATGAAGGGAAAAAAAATAAATTCAACAACAGATTGGGTGACACAATAAATTAAAAACACCATCTCTCCACCTCCAATAACTGGATTTTAATGCCGTCCAGACTGGTGGCAGGAATATCTCCTGGCTTTAATGAGCTTTCAGGGTTTTGTTAATGAAATTAGTTTGGGCAGTCTGAATCAGTTCCCAGTGAATATGAGTCCAAAGCAGAAAACTAGCCGTCTCTCAGAACTAATTGGTACTGTAGTTGAACCCTATTATAATAAATTGTTGGCACGCACTTCATTGAATTTATTGTGTCCACCATTAGTCGGACAGAAGGAAACCATGTAAAGCTATTTAAATAGACATGAACTGCACAGTTTACACTAAGTCAGTGTTCAGATGGCAAGAAACAAATTACAACACTGCCATTTATGTGCACGGACTATTTTAATCAATCATTTTTTCATTGGTGAGTGCATTATTGACGTATTTTCCAAGGTTTGTTTCTGAATTATTTAAATCTACTTAAAATTTGATCACAAGTTGGTGTTGAAGATGCCATATATTAAAATAATTATTCAGATTTATTTTTTCATGAGGGAAACCTTTACATTTTGCAAAGTGATTTGTGAAAAGCCTCATAAGGAGTAGGCATACAGATATTATTGAAGATGAGACAAAATTATTCATAGAAACCTCTCCCCAGTATTCATTTAATTTTGGGGTTGGCCAGAATGGATTATATGGCCCTGTTATTGGTTTCTGCATTTAGTTGTCTAATGTCTGTTCCGAAGATTCATAATCTTTCTTTCAACATGAACTATTTCCATTCAGACTCCATGTAAAAGGGAGGCAATGGCCTTGTGGTTTCGTCACTACGCTATTTATCCAAAAACCCCAGATAACATTCTGGGGACTGCAATCGAATCCTAACATGGCAGATGCTGGTCTTCAACTTCAGTTTAAAAAATCCTGGAATTAAAGGCCTAATAATAATCATTAAATATCAGTGTCAATTAGAAAGTAGCACATCAGCTTGGAGCCTTGCTTTCTGCAAATTATGTCATAGATAGACTTGATATTCAAAGCAGACTGAGACAAATATGATGATACTATGGTTTTAAGAGGTGGATTTTGACCTGTTTTTTATTGAGACAAAGGTGCCGATAATAATGTAAACAGTTTGTGAGGCCTTTCTTTTAAAAGTTGGAACAATAGAAGCAGCCTGAATGGGTGGGGTCAAGATCCCACAGAATCAGGATTTTTTGTTTTAGGTTTTCAGCACAGGAATGGACCGTTGGGCCTATGATGTTGTACTGAACAGGATGCCAAATTTAGCTAATCCCTTCTGCTTGCCCTTGGTCATTATCTGTACATTCCTTGCATATTCATGTGCTTATCTAAAAGCCCCTTAAACACCCCTATAGTATCTGCCTACACCATCACCCCTGGCAGTGTGTTCCAGGCTCCTATCACTCTCTGTGTAAAAATACTTGCACTTCTCATCTTCTTTGAACTTTCTCCCTCTCACCTTAAATGCATTCACCTTCGTATTAGACATTTCCAGACAATTATCAGGGAAAAAAAAACTATCTCATTTACTAGTGTCCTTGAAGGAAGGAAATTGCTATCCTTATTTGGTCTGGTCTACATGTAACTCTTAACTACATCTGACAAAATTAGGGATGGACAATAAATGCTGGCCTGGACAATTATGCCCACATCCCATGAATGAATAAAAAAAGGTTTGACACTGATAACTGTCCAAGGTTGCTCTGATTCATGTGCTCTACATGGTACAAAGCTGTTTGAAAATGTTTTAAAAGCCTTAGTAAAATCAGACAACAGCTAATGGAAGCTTTTCAAAGAGGCAGAAATCCAGACACATTTGTCTTTCCATTGTTACAGCTACGTGAATAGTAGTAGAATGCTTCATCTATTTTTCCAACTCTCGGTTGATCACAACCAAACTGCTTTCTCAAAAAAAAAGAAGTTGCTTCTTTAATTTAGTGAGTATTTAACTGTTAAAGTGCTGTGACTGTAAAAGTCTTGCAATCAGTTTTTCTTGTAAAAGATAGAGAATAGTGTTGATTGATGTACAGAGAGAGGAGGGGCTCAGAATGGGTTTCTTTTACTCTGCTCACTTTCTGTCAATAAACAGAATTCTTTAATTTTCTGCAGGTGCATGTTCAAACTCTATCTTTGATGATATCAATTTAAAAAGAAACACGCAACAAACTCTCCAGAGTTTTGATCAGGAATGTCCTTTGTAGATTTGTATTGAGACATTAACTCCACATGTCCGCACTCATGTAAGAATGTTACAGGAAATGAAAAGAATTTGACAGCAATGAATATTGAAAACTGAAGTGTAGATACAAATTCAGATTCATTTCAGCAACCAGTCTGGGTTCCTTCACTCAGGAGTTACCAGTTCAAGTGTGTCCAGATGGTTGTCAGCAGGGGTGGCAGGATTCCTTTCAAGTTGTACATGATGCAGCAAAAAGATATTTGTAGACAGGGAACCAGTCCACATTGCAGGCAAATACGGGGATCTTCTGGAATCAGGTTTTGAGGAGACTTGGACTTGGAGCAGCTTTAGCCATCAGCTTGGAGCCTTGCTTTCTGTGAATTATGTCATAGATAGACTTGATATTCAAAGCAGACTGAGACAAATATGATGATACTATGATTTTAAGAGGTGGATTTTTTCCTGTTTTTTATGAAAAAACGTTGAGTCAGAGGTGCCAATAATAATGTAAACAGTTTGTAAGACCTTTCTTTTAAAAGTTGGAAAAATAGATGCGGCCTGAATGGGTGGGGTCAAGCTCCCACGGAATCAGGATTTTTTTGTTTTAGTTTTTCGGTAGCAGTTGTTGCTGGAGTTTTGAAGCTGAGTTTGAAAGCTGAAGTACATCTCTCCATGCTACTTTCTCTCTCTCAGGTTTCTCGGTATGTTTTTCCTCCTGGACTGGAAAAATGCATGTGAGACAATCTATTTTATTGAATATGCCTTTGCCAAGGTTGTGTTTATGGAATATTATTACATTGGAACAGTTACTGATTAGTAGTTAAATAATATATTGTTCAGTTAAATTTTCCAATGAGTTTAAGTTATTCAAATTTCTTCTTTCTTTTGTTGTATTTTAATTATAGTGTATGAATAAAGTGTGTTTTGCTTCAAGACCAATTTTGACCAATCAGACTGCATCTGTGATGCAAAGCCTGGCATTTGCCTTTAAAATAAGAAAAAGTTAGGGTCTCGGCTATCTTCTTAACATATTTTGAGGGGGTCTTGTCCATAACACAAAGGCTTGGATTGGTACAATTAAAAACTTCATAAACCAGAGGAGTCTTGGCCAGGTAACATTGACCATGTATCAGTCAATTGGATTGACTTCAGATTAATTTGAGTAAGTTGCTGTGCATCTCGGTAAAATTCATTGTTCACTCCAGAAAGTGGTAATGAGTGTCAGCACTTTTGCAGGAATAATGCGTTTCAATGACCTACTTTTAATGTCATTCCAGGCTTAGAGATAGAAGGTCGCAATTTGCTCTCCATACCTTGCAGTGTTTGCAGTGACCAGGGTGACCTATTTAGCTTTGTCCTTGTAATTGCTGTTGGAGGCTTCTCGTCCATGGACAACTGTAAATCATGTGATCTGTGGTGCCCACTTTGATCTAACAAACATCGCTTTATAATTAAACGAGAAAATACAAATATTTAAAACAATTTATGATTCGGTGTTTGTTAAGAGCAATGTATAACTTCATATTTAATTTAAAATTTAGCACTTTTTAATGTTCAAAATTCAGGGTTGCAAATGGGGGCTTGATTTAGCCCTTTTTTTAATGTAGAGTGTACTTGTGGGCTGGTGCCAGAGTCTGGAAGCTTGTTGTTTACTTGCATTTTAATTAGATTTTATAACCTTAACTTGAAAAGCTGGGTTAACAGATCAATGCATTAAAAAAAAGGAAAAATCTGGGATTTTACTTAATGAAACCAGGAGACAGAAAAATCTAGAAAGTCAGTCTGTGTCTGTGGGTGTAGCATGCACTGTTAATTTCTCTGGTGAGAAATCTGGCAGGAAAATCTCTGAAAACAGAATTCAGGGAAGTTGTGTGTTTGCCCAGAAGTTATGTTTGCAGCTTATTGCAAATGTTTCATGGAGATGAAGGAAAATAACACTGAACGGATACACAGAAATTTGCTGAAAGGAAACCAGTTACAGGTTCACCAGCCTGAGTGAGAAACCTCAGTGTGGAGATATTGGTGATCCTTTACTGTGGTTTGGGTTTTTGTAAGGATGCAGATGGAATTAATAGGAGAGCGTGAATTTGATTATTTTCTGGTGTCTGTAGATCATAAAACCATAAGGTACAGGAGCAGAATTATGCCATTCAGCCCTTTGAGTCCGCTCCAACATTTGATCATAGCTGATATGTTTCTCAACCCCATTCTCCTGCCTCCTCCCTGTAACGTTTGATCCCCTTACTAATCAAAAACCTATTTATCTCTGTTTAAAGTACGCTCAATGGCTTGGCCTCCACAGTCTTTTGCAGCAATGAATTCCACAGATTAACTATCCTCTAGCTGAAGAAATTCCTCCTTACCTCAGTTCTAAAGAGTCATCCCTTCACGCTGAGGCTGTGCTGTCAGTTAATTAAGTATTTTCAACTTTTTTGCATTTAATGTAATACAGTTCATGTATTTTCCTTGTTTGATAGCCTTTTTTATTCTTTGTGATAAAAGTACACTAGCAGCCTCCTGTGAGTGTTTCCAATAACGAAGCTTAATGGTTAAAAAACAAAGTTAAGATCTAACAAGCAAGGGATCCAATTTGTCCAGTATCAATACCAATTGGGGTCCTTGATCTTAAGAAAGATTTATGCATCCTTTAAGAAATGACTAATTGGACATCCTCGGCATAGGAAAAGGAGAGTCTCTGTGAAGTATATTACACGGGTTGGAATTTTAAAGTGACTTTGACTATTGTTAAAGCTGATGTTTCGGGTCTGGACCCTTCATCTCTGGAGTCTGAGGTAACAAGGTGTGGAGCTGGATGAACACAGCAGGCCAGGCAACATCAGAGGAGCAGGAAAGCTGACATTTCAGGTCTGGACCCTTCTTCAGAGATGGGGG
>NC_063353.1:41876151-41947716 GCF_021869965.1 Rhincodon typus
TGCTCCTCTGATGTTGCCTGGCCTGTTGTGTTCATCCAGCTCCACACCTTGTTATCTCAGACTCCAGCATCGGCAGTTCCTAATACCTTTGACTATTGTTAAGATGTCTGAGAGTAGAAGCTACAGAAGTGGATTGTTTGAAATCTTTGACTAAGGCTAAATAGAGAGAGTTAGCAGTCAAATTGGAGGTAGAAATAAAAGCATGGTCTCATAAGGACAATATGATTAAAGTGATTACCCATCATTTAGGGTTAAAAGGAGAGAAACCTGAAAGAGATTTATGACAGCTGGACTTAGTTAAGATTCATGTACAAATTAGATAAAAACCTTGTATTGGATGAAAAAGACAGAGAACTGAAAATTGGAGGAAAAGGAGAAAAAAAGAGAAATGGAAAGAAAAATACAAATAAGAAAGTTTGAATCGAAAAGGGAAGAGAAAGACAAAAAAAAGAGAAATGGAAAAGGAAGTTGAATTTAAAAAAAAACACTTGTGAAAGGATAACTCCAATTCCATTAATGAATATGATTTAATCAAAATTCTTTGTTTTTTCACTAAATTTACAGGAGATAGAGTTGAAACATACTTCACCTCATTTGAAAGGACAGCAATGAATTTGAAGTGACCAAGTGTGTAAACCAGTCCATCAGAAGACCAGGCTCCAAATTATGAAGCTGTTAAAGGGTCACTGCTTATCCCTGAAGATTGTCAATTAAAATAATGAAATTTCTCCAACTCACACTCTTATATTCAGAGTCATAGAGGTTTACAGCATGGAAACAGGCCCTTCAGCCTAACTTGTCCATGCTGCCCAGTTTTCACAATTAAACTAGTGCCATTTTCTTGCGTTTGGTCTGTATCCCTCCATAACTATCTCATTCATGAACCTGTCCAAATGTTTCTCAAATGATGAAACTGTACTAGCTTCCACCATTACCTCTGGAAGCTTCTTTCAGATGCTCACCACCGTCTATATGAAAAAAAATGCCCCTCTAGACACTTTTGTATTTCTCCCCTCTCACCTTAAACCTATACTGTCTAAATTTACACACTCCTAAAATGGGGAAAAGCAGTTGGCTATCTAATCTACCTTATGTATGCCTCTCATGATTGTATAGACCTATGCTCCAGGGAGAAAACGCCCCAGCCTATCCAGCCTCTCCTTATAACTCAAACCTTCCAGTCCAAGTAGCATCTCAATAAATCTTTTTAGTTTATTAATATCCTTTCTATTGTAGGATGACCTAAAATCCACACGCAGTACTGCAAATGTGGCCTACCAACATACAGCTGCAACAAGACATCCCAACTCTTACACTCAATGCTCTGACCAATGAAGGCAAGCATGCCGAAAGCCTTCTTCACTACCCTGTCTACCTGTGAAACTGTCAAAGAGCTATGAACCTGTACCCCTAGGTCACTTTGTTCTATAAAACTCCCCAAGGCCCTACCATTGACTGTGTAAGTCTTACTCTGTTTCGTCCTACCAAAATGCAACACCTCGCATTTATCGAAATTAAACTCTATCTGCCATTCCTTAGCCTAGTAGCCCAGTTGATCAAGATCTCCCTGTATTCCTAGATAACCTTCTTCACTGTCCAAGAGACTCACACACACACCTATGTTAAAACAAAGGAGGGTAGGTTAAATTATTTAAAGCTATCCAAAAGAAAGCTAATCATCTGTTGATCTTGTAGGGTTAGTGCATTGGGTGGTTTCAGACTGTGTTCTCCATCTCTATCCAGAAATGGATGTTGAAACCCTATGGTATGCTGCATCTCTGCAGTTAAATACTTCCTTCCATTGGGTTGCTGAAGGCCAAAAGGTGATCCCTTGACATTAGATTTCTATATAGGTCAGGTCTTGGACTTCAGACCATTACCTGCTAGATGGAGGATCTCTGCTCCAAATAACTGAAGGACACATCAAGGCATTGGGACTACTGATGAGGATCTTTGGGAGCCATAGCATTATGACGATGATGACGTTCTTCAGACAAAAAAAAAATCAAAGAATACTTTCAACATTCTACAGTACTGTAGTGTCAGCCACAGCAACACAGTCAATGGACCTTTACAAGTTACATGAAATATTCTTTCGCTGACTCGAATGTTTGATGCTGCTGAGACCAGCAAACCCTGTGTACTCCCAATGGCAAATACATCTTAATGTTTTGATCTTTCAACGTGGTTTATGCTGTTTGATTAAAGTTATGGTTAGAAACAGATAGAAAACTTCAAAAACATCTGATGCTCTCTCATTCAATCCTAATAAAGTTTGATGCTAATCTGGCCACTATGGGCTATGGTAGCTATTGGTCAGAAAGGGTTGGGATATTGTGTAGCACAAAGGATGGCTAGACTCAGAACTTTCATTCTTTTAGTTGAAACAGACATGGCAATCACTCACACAGCTGATGCTGAAGAGTGACCGTTTATTTACAAATGTATTTGTGAAGAAGTGTCTCAGCTCTGCTCCCTGAGAAAGTCTTTGCCTTCATTTGCTTCCTGCTACATTTAGGTGCAACCTAAGGGTATACAGCTGGGGAGGAGGGACCCTCCCCTACAGTGCAGCCTATTGGTATAAAAACTTGGCTGGGTGACCCTGGGGGTATTTGTGTCAAGATGGCCCAGACATGCTCAGTGTGCTCTGTCCAGATGTATGTGCATCCTTTCTGAAGAAGGGTCACTGGACCCAAAAAGTTTAACTCTACTTTCTCCCCACAGATGCTGCCAGACCCACTGAGTTTTTTCAGCAGTTTCTGTTCTTGTTTCTAATTTCCAGCATCTGCAGTTCTTTAGTTTGCTTTTTGTATCCTTCTTGTCTAGAGCATCCATACAGTTGATGGAGGTAGGCAGAATGCCTGGCCACATCTGGAGTGTCCAGAGAGGAGATCATTAGGCGGTCTGCATGTAGTTCATCCTCTGGCTGAGTGTCTACCTGGCATCACTTTGTTTCCTTGTGAGGAAGGAAAACCTGGAGGGAGGTTAAGACCCCTTGTCGCTTAGCCATTGCCGTTGGTTCAGGGTGGATGAGAGTGAGTGAGGGAATATCTTACATGCAATCATGGCAGATTTTGAGTGAGTGAGTTTTTTTTTGTTTATTCATGGGACATGGACATCACTGGCCAGGCCAGTGTTCATTGCCCAGAGGACAGCTGACAACAACCACAATGCTGTAGGTCTGGAGTCACATGTAGGTCAGACTAGGTAACAATAGCTGATTTCCTTCCCTAAAGGACATCAGCGAATCAGATGTATTCCCTGACATTCGGCAATAGTTGAATGGTCATCATTAGACTCTCAATCGCAGATTTTTATTTAATTCAAATTCCACCATCTGACATGGCAGGATTTGAATCTGCATTCCCAGGGCATTACCTGACTCTCTTGATTACTGGAGACAACAAGGTGCAGAGCTGGATGACATTTCGGGCCTAGACCCTTCATCAGAAAGGGTATTCTGATGAAGGGTCTAGGCCCGAAACATCAGCTTTCCTGCTCCTATGATGCTGCTTGGCCTGCTGTGTTCATCCAGCTCTGCACCTTGTTGTCTCAGATTTTCCAGCATCTGCAGTTCATACTATCTCTCTCGATTAGTAGTCCAATGATAATACCACTGGGTCATCACCTCCCTTGGTAGCAGAGAAGAGAGGGTGGCTCTTACTTTTGTGGAATGCAGGGGGGTCATTAAGTTGTTGTGGCACTGCTGTACGTTATTGCAGAACATGGACACCACACTGATATGAAAAGCAACACTGGAATTGGCAGACAGAGTCTGGGGATGTGGTCTCCTCCAGTGGTCCTGAGGAAATAGGATAGGTCTGCTGCACTTCACTATCTACCATGACCTTTAGATCCCTGTTTGCAGAGATTGGAGTTAACTTGGCTTCTTTCCATGATCTCCAGGCCAACGCTTGAGAAACAGGAGCAAATCCAGCAGCTCTGGGCAGACAGCACTTGACCTGGTCCACATGTTGTGTTTTCAATATGGTGCTGGCACCAGGATTCCAGGAGGTCCCACCAGTGGTGAGCAGGTCTCATTAAAATATAGCACACAGCTAATGAAGTGAGTTGTGGAAAACAGCCTTTAAGACCTTGCTCGGGCTCACTGACAGAATTCCTCCGTGAAACTGGTCAAAATTGACACTGAGCCCATTTCTGGTAAAATTCAGTCCAGCAAGTTCTTTTCTCACAGTTACCCATGCACTCCCTCACTCTCTGATGCACTTTCTTTGGAAAAGCTGTTTCTTTTAACACAACGGGTGAGCTTAATTCCACATTATCTCTATCCATAATTTCGACAATTACCAAGTGTGAATAGAACAAGATGGGAAATCTACATTCCAGCTCATTTCTGCATCCACCGTTTCATCTGGGAATTCATTTAACACAAGAACCACTCTCAGTGTAAAAATGTTACCCCTTGTATCCTTTTTAAATCTTTCTCCTCTCATCTTAAAAATATGCCTTAGTTTTAAATTCCCCCCACATCCCCCCCCCCCACAAGGGAAAAAACCCTTGCCATTTACCCTATCTGTAACCATCATGACATTATAAACTTCTATGAGGTCACCCCTCAAACTTATACGCTCCAGTGAAAAAAGACCCAGACTATCCAGCCTCTCTTCACAACTCAAACCCTCCATTCCTGGCAAAACGTTAGTAATTTTTTTTTTCTGAACCCTTTCCAATTTAATAATATCCTTCATATAGGAGGGCAGCCAGAACTGGGCACAATGTTCCAGAAGAGGCCTCACCAATGTCCTGTACAACATTAACATACATTCCAACCCCAATACTCAAAGACCTGAATAATGAAGGCAAGCGTGCTACATGTCTTCTTAACCACCCAGTCTCATGTGATGCACATTTCCAAGATTTACATACCTGAACCCCTAGGTGTCTTTTTTCTCCAACTGGCTTACCAGCAAGAGACATACTAGTGTTGAAGGGTTGCTTTTTCGACTGGAGGCCTGTGACCATTGGTGTTCCAAAGGGATTGGTTCTGGGTCCTCTTTTGTTTATCATTTATATTAAAGATTTGGATGAGAGTGTAGAAGGCATGGTTAGTAAGTTTGCAGACGATGCCAAAATTGGTGGCTTAGTGGACAGTGAAGAAAGTTTTCTCAGATTACAGAGGGATCTTGATCAAATGGGTCAATGGGCTGAAAAATGGCAGATGGTGTTCAATCTGGATAAATGCAAGGTGTTGCATTTTGGTACAACAAACAAGGGTAAGCCTTATACAATTAATGGTAGGGCCTTGGGAAGTATTGTAGAACAGAGAGACCTAGATGTTCAGGCAATTAATTCTTTAAAGTTTGTGTTGCATATAGATAGGGTAGTTTAAAGGGCATTTTGCATGCTTTCCTTCATTGCTCAGTCCTTTGAGTATAGGAGTTGCGAAGTCATGTTGAGGTTTTACAGGACATTGGTGAGGCCTCTTCTTGAATACTGTGCCCAGTTCTGGTTGCCCAGTTATAGGAAGGATATTAGTGAGCTGGAAAAGATTTTCCATGATGTTGTCGTGTATGGAATATCTGAGTTATAAAGAAAGACTGGATAGGCTGAGACTTCTTTCATTGGAGTGTTAGAGTTTGAGAAGCGACCTTATAGAAGTTTATAAAATAATGAGGGGTATCGATAGTTAATGGTAGTTGTCTTTTCCCTAGAATGGGGGATTTCAATACTAGAGGGCTCATTTTAAAGTGAGGGGAGAGAGATTTAAAAAAGACATGAGAGGCAAACGTTTTACACTAAGGGTGGTTTGTGTTTGGAATGAACTTCTTAAGGAAGTGGTGAATGCAGGTACAATTTCAACATTTAAAAGTTATTTGGATAAGTACATGAATAGGAAAGGTTTGGAGGGATATGGGCCAGGAGCAGGCAGGTGGGACTAGGTTAGTTTGGGATTATGGTTGGCATGAACTGGTTGGGCTGAAGGGCCTGTTTCTGTGCCATATGACTCTATGACTGTCAGACTACCCAGGGCCCTGCCATTAATTGTAGAAGTCCTGCCCTTGTTTGTTTTAGTAAAATGCAATACCTCATGTTTATCCAAATTAAATTCCATCTGCCACTCCTCAGTCCATTGACCCAATTGATCAAGATCTCTTTGTAATAATGAAACGCTGATGAAAATTCTTTGGTCTGCAAACTGTTTCTCTCTCAACAGATACTGACTGACTTAATGAGTATTTCCAGCATTTTCTGTTCATTAGTGTCCTTTAGGAAAACATACATATTTAGAAAAGTCTGCATCGATTCCAGCCTCACATTGTCATGGTTAACTTTAACTGTCCAATGAAGTATTAGTTTTTGATCATTAACTTCTTGCACTTAATTCTGACACATTGTTTAACTACAAGACTGCTACAGCGCTCTGTAATAACAAAGAAATGTCTTTAAATTCTCATGCTGAAATGATTGTATTATTTTTGCCTTTATCCTGTCTGTGCAAGCTATTTACTTTGGCATTTAAAAAGTAAGTAACCTATTTAATGAATATGTCGCAGTAAAAGCATTAAGATGCAGATGGTAAGAAATGAACACCTGATCACTCTCAACCATGCAAAATGACAATTTTTAAGAATTTTCATCAATTTACTCTCCTAAAAGCAGGTTCTGCCTAACTGTTCTGAATCGGATATTGCTACATATGACGTGGATTTCTTCAGTATCTGAGTAGTTGTGAATGGTGCTGGATATTGTGCAATCATCGGTGAACATCCCCAATTCCATTCAGGGTGACGAAAAAGGCATTTGGCACGCTTGCCTTCTTTAGTCAGAGCTTTGTGTATGGGAGTTGAAACGTCATTTGCGGCTGTACAAGACATTGGTAAGGCCACTTTTGAAGTGCTATGTACAATTCTGGTCACCCTGCTGTAGGAAGGATATTATCAAACTGGGAAGGGTGCAGAAAAGATTTACAAGGATGTTACGAAGACTGGAGGTTTTGAGTAATAGGGAGAGGCTGGATAGGCTGGAACTTTTCTCCCTGGAGCATCGGAGACTGAGGGGTGACCTTGTAGAGGTTTATAAAATCATAAGTGGCATAGATAAGGTGAATAGCAAAGGTCTTTTCCCTAGGTTGGGATTGTTGGTGGTGGGGGGGTGGGGGGTTGTTGTGGGGGGAGTCCAAACCTAGAGGACATAGCTTTAAGGTGAGAGGGGAGAGATTTAAAAGGGACCTGAGAGCCAACATTTTCACACACGGAATGAACTGCCAGATGAAGTGGCTTAGGTGATTACAATCACAACATTAAAAGACATTTGGAAAGCTACATGAGTAGGAAATGGTTAGAGGGATATGGACCAAACGCACGCAAATGTGACCAGTTCAGTTTAGGAAATCTGGTTAGCATTGAGGACTTGGGCCGAATGGTATATTTTGTGTTGGATGACTCTGTGACTCATGATAGAGGGAAGGTTATTAATAGAGCAGCTGGAAATGGTTGGGATGAAGACACTACCCTGAAGAAATCTTACTGTGATATCCAGGGATTGTCAAAATTGACCTCCAACAACCACAACCATGCCAGCCATCTATATTAGTTGGTTGAATGCTTGGTTTGCAATGCAGAACGATATCAACACCATGAGTTGAATTCCTACACTGGCTGAGGTTATCATGAAGGGCCCTACTTCTCAATCTCTCCCCTTGCCTGAGGTGTGGTGGCCCTAAGGTTCAATTCAACCAATTGTGTCTTTCTAATGAGAGATCGGTTCTAGGTTTAGGTAAGATTATAGTGACTTTACCTTTACTAGTGAACCAGATGAGTTTTTCTGACAATTGACAATGCTCTCATGGCAACCATTAGACTAACTTTCCGTTCCAAATCCAGCCTCGGGACTACTAGCCCTGTGATTATTTCATGATGCCGCCAAGCATTTGATAGTCTTCATATCTTTCCTTAAGTCCAGTGCCCAGAACTGATTAGTTTTCAACCAATCCTTAACTTAATGTGGTGACTACTCTGGTAGAGTTAGAACATAGAACAGTACAGGACAGGAACAGGCCTTTTGGCCTACCATGTTTGTGCCAATCATGATGCCATGCTAAACTAATCCTATCTGCCTCCAGATGGTCCATATCCCTTTATTCCCTGCCTGTTCATGTGTCTGTCTAAATGCTTCTTAATCATTGCTGTAGTATCTGTTTCAATCAGCTCCCCACCTCCCCCTCTCCCCATACCCCCAGAAGCGCATTCTAGGCATCTACCACCCTCTGTGTAAAAAAAACTTGCCTCACACATTTCCTTTAAACATTTCCCCCTGCACCTTAAACCTATGCCTTCTAGTATTTGATATTTCCACCCTTGTTTCAGAAAGTAAGGAAACATGGGATTAAGGGAAATTTGGCTGTCTGGATACAAAACTGGCTGTCCAATAGAAGACAGAGGGTGGTAGTAGATGGAAAGTATTCAGCCTAGAGCTCGGTGACCAGTGCTGTTCCACAGGGATCTGTTCTGGGTCCTCTGCTTTTTGTGATCTTTATAAATGACTTGGATGAGGAAGTGGAAGGGTGGGTTAGAAAGTTTGCCGATGACACAAAGGTTGGTGGAGTTGTGGACAGCGTGGAGGGCTGTTGTAGGTTGCAACGGGACATTGACAGGATGCAGAGCTGGGCGAAGAAGTGGCAGATTGAATTCAACCCAGAAAAGTGTGAAGTGATTCATTTTGGAAGGTCACATTTGAATGCAGAATACAGGGTTAATTGCAGGATTCTCAGCAGTGTGGAGGAACAGAGGGATCTTGGGGTCCATGTCCATAGATCCCTCAAAGTTGCGACCCAAGTTGATAGGGTTGTAAAGAAGGCGTATGGTATTTTGGCTTTCACTGGCAGTGGAATTGATTTTAAGAGCCATGAGGTTATGCTGCAACTCTATAAAACTCTGGTTAGACCACATTTGGAATATTGTGTTCAGTTCTGGTCACCTCATTATAGGAAAGATGTGGAAGCTTTAGAGAGGGTGCAGAGGAGATTTACCAGGATGCTGCCTGGACTGGAGGGCAAATCTTGTGAGGAAAGGTTAAGGGAGCTAGGGCTTTTTTCATTGGCGCGAAGAAGGATGAGAGGTGACTTGATAGAAGTGTACAAGATGATGAGAGGCATAGATAGAGTGGATAGTCAGAGACTTTTTCCCAGGGCGGAAATGACTATTACGAGGGGGCATAATTTTAAGGTGCTTGGAGGAAGGTATAGGGGAGATGTCAGAGGTAGGTTCTTCACACAGAGAGTGGTGGGTGTGTGGAATGCACTGCCGGCAGTGGTAGTGGAGTCAGATACTTTAGAGACTTTTAAGTGACTCTTGGATAGGCACATGGAGGATAGTAAAATGTAGGGTATGGGGGTAGATTGATCTTAGTAGGATAATAGGTCAGCACAACATCGTGGGCCGAAGGGCCTGTACTGTGCTGTAGTGTTCTATGTTCTATGTCCTATGTTCTATGAAAGAAGACTCTAATTATCCACTCTATCCATGCCTCTTATAATTTTATTTACTTCTATCAGGTCAGCCCCCAGCCTCAGACTCTGTAGTGAAAACAAACCAAGTTTGTCAAACCTCTCCTTATAGATTATGGCCTCCATCCAGGCATCATCCCGGTAAACCTCTGTTGCACCCTCTCCAAAGCCTCCACATCTTTGCTATAGTGTAGTGACCAGAATTGCACCCAATCGTATGTGCATATATACTCCTACATACTCCCCAAAAATTTGAAGCAGCTAAATCCAAACATGTTCAAGATATGACCACAATGACATTCACCTTTAAAAGAAAAAGACAAATTGTTGGATAACAGAAACCAAAGGCTTGCTTATTTCAGTCAATGTGCACCATGACCTGAGGATAAAGCTGAAACAGTTACTTACTGATATTGTAGTCTCATCCTGGGTTGCAGTTTCTATGATTCTGTCATTAATAACATTTCTGTATTCTTAACTGGTCTGTGTCAAATGCATTTAACTATTTTCCAAAGCATCCAACTTATTTGTGTGCATCAATTACTGCAAAGGGGAAATTGATCAGACTCCCTTGCACCAACTGTTTGGAACACACAGTAGCAAACTCGTCATACACTGCAGCTAAACTTCCCGTGGTGTACTGAGAAAAATCACAAAAAAATCACATTCATGAGGTTAGAACTGGGAACTTGAAAAGTGTCAAGGTAATCGGTAAGATTCAGCATCGTTTAGTGAAAGAGGAATCGAGTTTAACCGATTTCTTGGATTCTTCGAAGGAAGAACATGCATTGTGGACAAAGGAAAGCCAATCAATGTACTGCACTTGGCTTTCCAAAAAGCATTTGACACAGTGTCACATGGAAGATTATCTCATAATGTAGGAGCTCTTGGGGTAACATACCCGCATGGATGGAACATTATCGCATAATGTAGGCGCTCTTGGGGTAACATACTAGCATGGATGGAAGATTTGCTGGCTGACTGAGAACAGGGTAGTTGTAGAGAAGAGATGATGGCCTAATGGTATTATTACTCAGCTAACTTTCTGGGACCACGGTTTGAATCCCACCATGGCAGATGGTGGAATTTGATTTCAACAATTAAAAGAAGTGTGATGGAATACTCCCCACTTGCCTGGATGGGTGCAGCTCCAACAACACTCAAGAAGTTTGACACCACCCAGGATAAAGCAGCCCGCTTGATTGGCACCACATCCACAAGCATCCACTCCCTCCAGCACCATCTACAAGATGCACAAAGATATTCACCAAAAATCCTACACCTGCACTTTCCAAGCCCATGACCAGCTCCATCTAGAAGGACAATGGCAACAGATACATGGGAACACCACCACTTGCAAGTCACTCACCATTCTGACTTGTAAATATAACGCTAATCCCTCACTGTCACTGGATTAAAATCCTGGAATTCCCTCCCCAAAGACATTGTGGATCAATCTACAGCATGTAGGCTGTAGCAGTATAAGAAGGCAGATCACCACCACCTTCTCAAGGTCGCCCAGGGATGGCCAATAAATGCTGACCCAGCCAGAAACACCCACATCCCATGAGTCAATAAAACAAAAATTAACGTGTCTTTTTCATTTGATAGGATGTGAAGATTGTGGTCTTGCAAGGATCTGTTTTGGCCATCAACTTTTTAACATTTATATCAATGACTTAAGTGAGGAAATTGAAGGCATGGTGGTTGAAAGTGGTGATGACACAATGTTGGTTTGTAAAGCATATTTTGAAGATGACATAAAAAGGATGCAGAGAGATATGGAATTAAGTGAGTTTTGGAGATAAATCCAAAGCTGCTCCATGGATGAAGAAAAGGCGTGGAGAGTCAGTAAATCAATTTTCAAACCTATTCAATGCTGCATCATCGCAGTGCCATGGTCTGGGAAGAAAAATCCAATCCAGCTTCGAGATGAAGTACTAATTGAAGATTGTGGACGACGTGGACAGCAAACCTTAAAAAAAAGGTAAAAATAGATTTTAACCTCACACTGGACAGGCAAAACTGGAAAAACCAAATCCCTAGCAAAGGCACCTTAAAAAAGTGTCCATATCCAAGATCAGAGCCATTTCTTTTGGTGAGCATGAGGTAGCACAGAAAGGCAGCTGCAAATATTTGATACTTCAGGGGAAAGGAGTGAGGAGAGTATTGAAAAAAATGTAAACTAAAGCAGTTTTCAACAACTTTGCATGGTTCAAGAAATACATACAAAGGCTAGCTGAGAGATTCTCCAGGGACAGACATTAACTGCAGTGGGAGTCAATGAGAGAATGAACAGTGTGGAAATGTTTGAAATATTGGAAGAAAATTTTAAACTTCATTAAATAACGAATCATTTAGAAAAGCCTTTTTATGTCATCTTCAAAACATGCTTTACAAGCCAACATTATGTCATTAACACATTCAACCACCATGCCTTCAATTTCCTCACTTAAGTCATTTACACTTCCTGAAGATTGATGTGGAAGGGTCAAATCAAACCCAAAACTGGACACTTTGGAGAAAAAGATTCTTGAAGTTCTGAATTGCTTCAGGATTGGATAGTAAGCCTGAAGGTCAACGCATTACTCATTGAAACATTAGCAGAAATAATGTTATTACAAGACAGGGTATTAGTGAGACTTTGGTTAAATTTGGTGAAGTCTTAAGACTTCCAACAATTATTTCAACCTGAGGAGCTATAAAATTCTGGAAAGGACCAAATTCAACAAAAGGGTCTAGAAATAGGTGAACCAGTAAACTTTTATTTATGATCTTTACAGGCTGATTGAACGATGTGTGTATTGAGACCGATAAGCAGAATTAAACGTAACTACCCTGATCCCATTAAAATAAAACAAAGAACTGCGGATGCTGGAAATCTGAAAAAAAGGTAGAAATTGCTGGAGAAATTCAGCAAAATCTATGGTGAGAAAGCAGAGTTAATGTTTCGAGTCCAGTGACTCTTCTTAAGAACGAGGATCTGTAAACAGAACAGGGCAATACAGAATGGTAATGACATACCTTGGTTAAAGAAAGCTGTAGTAAGCATATAATTCATTAAGCACAGGAATGTTACAGAAGGTACAATTGGGAATGTGCATGATACCGTAAGACTCTGTCAGCACCATAAAGGCTCACAGGCAAAACAATGTTCTTCAAACACTGCAGAATAGTAGCCTTGTGTAGAAAGATTTTTTTTTTCAACGCAAGCCATTTACATTGCATAAACAATTACATCCTAGTACATTACCCAACAGCACTGGCTCATGGAAGATCTTTCTTTGTTATTAACCCACTACATTGAGTGGAAACTTGAACCATAAACTCATTCAACAACCACTTCACTTTCAAGTACAATTTTCACCCAGATTGCTAAAAGCATCTTAAGTAGAAACTCTGTCCCATTAGGTTAAAAATCTTGCATCAAGTATTTGTTACACAATGTTGAGAGATTTTACTCAGTTCCAGTCTCTGTGTGATAAAAGAAATTGAAGACATGGGAAAAATTACAGAATTCACAATAATGATACCAAAACTAAGATGTTATACTTATGAGGAAAGTTTTGCTAAAAAAAAACTGATTGGGGCTTTAAAATATTTAAGTTATTTGACAGCATAAATGCGGACAGAATGTTTTCACTGGTTGGGAAACCAACATTAGAAGTCAGGATTATGGGATAATTATTAGTAAAATCTAACAGGAAATTTGGAAAAAAGGCCTTTATCCAACGCTTGGTTTGAAAATGGAACTTACTATCACAGTTGAAACAAATAGCATCAATGCATTCACATTTCTCCAATGCATTTGACTGCAATCGCATATGTTTCGTGGAGCTAGTGTGTTTAGGTAGTTCTGAGGAAGGGTCACCGGACCCGAAACGTTAACTCTGGTTTTTTCTTCACAAATGTTGCCAGACCTGCTGAGCTTTTCCAGCAACTTTGTTTTTGTTCCTGATTTACAGCATCTGCAGCTCTTTCGGTTTTTATTACTGCGTTTAGGTCATGGTTCCAGAATAAGTTGGAAACAAAACTTTCAGAGTACTTTTCCACATCTTCATGATTCTCTTTTTGAAACAATTGAAATTCCAAACATGATTATAATATATTTTACACACACTTCACTCCAATACAGACTTAGCTTCATTTGATTGTCTATCACCAGTTACACACCATTTTCATTGAAACACTTATCTATGCAATCCTCCAATGCTATTACAAATTTAAAACAATAATTGACAAAGGCAAATACTGATTTATCAAATAGGAGCAGAAGTGGGCCATTTGGACCTTCAAGTCTGTTCTGTCATTCATTAAGATCATAGCTGTTCCAAATTCCACATTCTCATCTATCTCCATTAACATTTGATTTCCTTGCTGAACAATAATCTGTCTATCTTTATCTGTTCCATGACCGACCTCCACTGTCTTCTGAAATAGAGTGAAAAGTTGCATAAACCTCTGAGAGAAAGCATGTCCCCTTATCTCTGCCCCAAAAGGGTGAACCTAATTTTAAAACAGTATCCACTAGTTCCAGACTCACACATAAGAATAACATTCATTTCAACGTCCACCTTGTCAAAACCATTCAGGATCTTATGCACTTAAATCAAATCACCCCCTACTCTTCTAAACTTCAGTGAAAACAAATGCGGCCTGTTCAATCTATCCCCACAAGACAACCCACTTATTCCGACTATCAATCTGAGAAACCTCTTCTGGAACATCACCAATGCATTTATATCATTCCTTAAATAAAGGGTCTCAAACTGTGCACAGCATTCAAGATATGGTCTCACAAGTATACTCTGTCACTGAAGCATAACATTTTTGCTTTTATGTTCAATTCCTCTCAAAAAAAGAAAGCATTCTATTAATCTTCTTAATCACTTGCTGTGTCCGTATAGGATTTATTTATGTCAGTCATGCATGCAGCTTGCAAACGGAAAGCAGACAAATTGCTAGGAAGAGTTGCAACATGTATATACACAGCTAATGGAGCCCTTCAAGATACACATACAACCTTTCAAAAGTTTTAACTGTTTATAATGATCAGTGAACCTGGGAGTCTTTATAACCAACAGGTAATTTACTGACATGTCTAGAAGTTGTGATGGTGACTTTGGAGATGTTCTCATGCTTTTCTTTCATGTACTGTAGTTACTATTCCAAATTTATTTACCCTGATACACTACAGTTCCATAAAAGATTCCACCTCACTTTGAGGTTTTTAACTTGACTCCCTAAATTTTTCTAAATCCATCAAAGTTTAAGGCTCCTGTTGGTCTAAAATAGTTTCACCTTTGTAAATGGCTGTAATAACTGTTCAGCTTTTTCAGGTTTTTTTAAAATTTCTTTGAAAAATGGACCCCTCCCTCTGACTGCTTCAGTGGTGCCTTGGCTTCCTCTATGTTCTCTTTGGGTGCTGTCATTAGCGCATCATTGCTGGCATTCATTTCAGAAAGGACTGTCTCATGAGGAATTTTTGGTTTCTTATTATGGAGGCTGTACATCTTCGTCTGTTATTACAGGTCTTATCATTTTCTCCATCTCAAGGTTAGATCAATGTTTCTATAGCTGCTCCTCCTGACCTTGATCTGATTTACAATTGCACCAGATATTCCTGTAAACTGGCAATCTTTCCATTTGGTTGATGATACGCGGCCTGTAGTTCATTCAGCTTTCTTTGTTCCCCTCTTTCAGCTCTTCGTTCAAATTAACTAAGGGAGAACTGACTTCAATGAGGCAAGAGCAAAGCTTGGCTAGATCGACTGGAACAAGAGGTTGATGGGAAAAAATGATACCTGAACAATGGGTTTACTTCAAAAAAGAGCTGTTTCAGGTACAGTCAAGGGAAAAGGGGAAAAGGAAGGCAAACTGAACAAAAGATATTGGGATGAAAAAGGAGAAGGATATGAGAATAAAGAAGAAAAAGTGTGCTATTGATAGGTGTCAGAAAGTGCAATTGAAGCAAGAGGGTTTTAAAGATTAAGATGATAGGTGAAAAACATGTTAAAGATGTGAAAAGAGATTATGAGAAAATACCGACAGATAATAAAGGGGGGAGTTATAAAGTCTTCCATATGCACATCAATTGTGAAAGGGTGGTAAAGGGAAGAATAGGGTCAATTAGAGACAAAAAGGGGTCTTACACTCAATTTATGATTTATTACCAATTGCACTTTACAGTAAATAATGCAGTAAAATATAGTGAAAAGCCTCAATTGTCACATTTTGAATAGTTTAAGAATAAAAACAGTGAAAGATATAATTGAAAACTGGGCATTTCTTTGTATAGGCAGAAGGTCACACCTTCCACATGTCATGTTATGTCTGGGTGCTCTACCACTTGCACCAAAACTGTGTGTTTGTACTTAGGACTTGTAAGGTTTGTCAACCTGCAATTAAAATCACTTCACACTTACCTATATTTTTCAGGAATTCTGCTGTGCTATAAGTCATCAATTTGTTTGGTGGATTTTTCTGGAAAACCCCCATGGGGGTGGATGCAATCAACAATTCTGTTCGCTCCCCTTCTGAAAAACCACACATTGAGTCCTTTTCTCTGTATCTATCCATAAAGTGGTCTATGGATTCTGTAGGCTTCTGTCTAAATGATATGAATGAACACGAAAGTTTAATCTGACATGGAATTGGTCTAATGTAGTCTATATATCCTTGGTTGATCTTTTAGCTCTTCAGCTGTTAATTCTGATATTTTAAACCTGCGCATATTTTTGTTCCTTCTTTCTAGGTAAATATTAATGGCCTGCTTTTATGCATCAAATGCATTTGAATGTAGAAACCATTGCTATGAGCACATTTTAAATAGCTTGAATTCTGTTAGGAAGTCTGCTGTGTCTCAATTTAAATTAGGGACTTTTGTGGATATTCTGACAATATGTTTTTGAGCTTCCCTTGCTCAATATCAGTCTAGCTTGACCATTTGTTTTTCTCAATTAAGTTAAAATGGCTTCCAAATAGGGATTAATCTACTTCTCAGCAAGCTATGCTTTGAAACACTCTCTGATGCTGCAACGAACAGGCATCAAATGTTGGCTGATGTACTTTAGCATGATTTAAAATTAACTTGCTGACTTTTTAAATGTGAAAGGCTTCATTACTACAATGTTTCCCCCTGTTGTTCTCCATACCATGTTAATGATGCTAGTCTAATAATCAATTAATTATCAGGGATTGATTAACTCTGTGGGTAAGCTTATCTAAAACAGTAAAGCACATTGTAAGTTATAAAGAAGGGTCCTGTCCTGAAACATCGACTTTCCTACTCCTCTGATGCTGCCTGACCTGTTGTGTTCCTTCACCTCCACACTGTGTTGACTTGTAAGTTATGATGCAAATATTACAGTAATATCAACTACTTTTCTGTAAATGCAATTTGCAAACTTATAGCAGACTAAATTTCAGGAAGAGTCACACCATTGTATATACGCAGCACATGGAGTACTTAATGACACAGATGATACAGCATGAACCTTTAATTACCAGGCTCAGTGATCCTGAGCAGGCTTCCTGGCTAACATTGTTGAAATGCATTGTAGTCCAAAATTGCATTCTCTGTTGCCAGCCCAGCTGAGAATATGAAGGAAATCAAACATGACACTTATCAGTTTGTAAGGCTGAGCAAATTGCCAGGGTACTTTCTGAAAGGAGTTGTAACAAGATAAAAAGAAGGAAAAAAATTGAATTTTCATCAAAGCTGGATTGTAACCAATGTAAGTATAATGACCTCCAATCACAATGCCTTCTTACAAGCTACTCTTACATATCCACTGAAGAACAGAGTCCTTTCTTACTGAATAAGTCTTTACTATTTAACTGTATGCAGTAGCATATTAAGAGTACAACTATTGTGTAGTTCAGATAATAGAGCTGCAGTATGTGGCAATCCACTGTTGAACTAGTTATGAACCATGTACTAACATGAATACATATGACTCATCCACTTGCTCCTTCAAAAACATAAACAGTTTTTTTTTGAGTCAGCAACAGACAGCAATTTAATTATTTCACACATAGTACATTAAACCCATCTGGTCCTTGATTCCTACCCATGCTGTTTTTCACCTCTCATGTTGTCACCGTTCCACACAGTAAGATCTGTAACAATGGAAATGGATTGATAAATGTGATCTCTAGTGCTTCATAGTGACATCGCTCCACTCATATTTTCCTTTTAAGATTTAATCTCCCTAACCTAACCTTCCTAACATGCCCTAACCTCACAAACTCACAATTACTGTTCCCTAAATCAGATACTTACTAACATTCATGGACTATTTCAGGATAGTTTAATGGAGAGGCGATGGCCTAGTGGTATTATTGCTGGATTATTAATCCAGAGACCCAGAAAACATCCAGGGACCTGGGTTCGAATCATGCCATGGCAGATGGTGAAACTTGAATTCAATAAAATACCTGGAAGTAAGTATTTAATGATGACCATGAAGCCATTGTTGATTGTCATAAAAACCCATCTGGTTCACTAATGTCCTTTAGGGAAGGAAACTACCATCCTTACCCGGTCTGGCCTACATGTGACTCCAGACCCACAGCAATGTGGTTGACTCTGAACTGTCCTCAGGGTAATTAGGGATGGGCAATAAATGCTGGTCTAGCCAGAGATGCCCTCATCCTGTTAATGAATAAAGAAACAACGTAACATCAATGTGACAAAGCAAGGGTTTCTGCTCTCCTCTTTGCCTTGTCCCTCACAGTCATCCAAAAACTGTGAAGAGAACAAAAAGTTTTAACTTGTTCCTTATTACTGGAATAAAATATCTTTCTAATAACTTGTGTGTTAATCCGTGAGGCTGTAATCTTGGGTGGAATCTTACCAGGTCAATGCATGAGGTGGGCAATGATGAGTCTTTTGGGAAAATATGCCATGATTGGAAAAATTAGATAATTGACTTCAAGGATAAAAATGCAATTTTCCACCTAAGGTTTCAACGGCTAGATGAGAAATCTGCTCGTGAATGGCAAGGGGCCTATATTCATGTATCACCCTTGCATTATTAAGATCACCTCATCAAATGCAATTTGCTCTTCCCCAGGCAGCAAGGAGAAACTAATCTGTGACAATTTTTTGACATGGAAGTCTCAGCAGCGATCTGGTGTCTCCAACTTGTTGCTTGTACCTCCAAGCTTCCACCTTGGCCAGCAATGCCCAACATTTCAGGCCTCACCCCATCGGTAGCAATCCACCTACGTCCTTCACCCAAGGAGGTAGGCAGCACACAGGTCTCAGGTTTACCTGGATACCATGGCACATCTTTGATTCACTTCGCCACTTTGAGACTGCACTCTAGAATGCACTGATACCTTTCATTGCAATGTTGCTTCCATGCTGCTTTGCATACAGGAGTGAACACCCATCTCATGCATTGGACCAAGGTGCATCTTAGAGCTGTTCGCTTGCAATCTTAACACTTACTCACCTTGTGCTCTGTTGGGAGTTTAACATCATCTCTGCCTTGCCCTGTGTTTTTGCTCATTGCTCCATCATTCAGAACTTACAGCCTCATCCTACTTCTGTCATGACTTACCATTTAGTGCAGACACAAAGCCAGGCAACAGGTCATGGTTGCCAGCATTGACATGTCACTGGATGGCATCGTGTTATGTCAATGCCACATTTGGAGCATGTCACACAGCAAACACACTGCATATGCTTCAACCAAACGGCCGTGTCTGCAAGACAAAGGGGAGTAGTCCTCAGTCAAGGGGGTCTGTCATCAATTAGCATGTCCCACCATGGGCAATCAATGGCATTGGCTATCTCAGTTCAGCAGCTTGGACCTGGCCACTTAGACCCTTGGGCGCACAGGGTCAGGGGTCCCATATCAATATAGTCCAGGGATTGAACCACACTCAGTCCTGCAGCTCTAGCATGGGAATTAGATGTGAGTCAGTAAGGGGTTACATAGAGATCAGTCAGGGGTCTGGTCACTCATCAGTCAGGGCTCTCATTACAAGTTAGTTGAGGGTGCGGGGGTTACGGGTCACAGTCTGTCCAGGAGGTCTGTCTCACTGAAAATCGAGGACTATTATTGGGGCGACTACTGTAGTGGGCAATTTGGAGAAGTCAGTTGTGGGAATTAGAGGTGGCGTTCTGGAATGCAAAGTGGACAATAATTGTGACACTGGGGGAGCAATTCAACAGGTAAGTTTGATGCTAAATACATCAGAATTAGATCCACTTTGTCAAAAGTCCACGTAACGGCATTCTATGGCCCTCCTTGTCAGAATTCTCTATGTTGCACTGAGAGCAGGACTATTTGAAAGTGTCATTTATGTGTGATGTGAATGCTAACTGCTCACTTTACTTAGATTTTGTTCTGTTTCTGATACTGCCCATGTAGGTCCACTGGAACTGTGACCAATGGATCCAGCCACAAGAGGAGGCATTATCATCACTGTGCAATGAGGGTGCAGAGAAATTGAGGAGGAAGAAATGCATCACCAGTCCAGGAACAGGAGTAACCTCTCATGACTGCTGATCACCTTCCACAAGAAGAATGTGTCGCTGAAGGTCCCCTCAGAATGCAGAGGAGGTACAGGAAGCCCAGAGGTTATTGTCATCTGTGCTACTTCCTCCAGATCAGAGAGGCACATTGCTACCACAGACTGAGGATGTCCCAGGGCACTGTCAAAGAACTGTGTCATCCGCTGCAGGTGTGGAGAGCTTTTCTGTCCTGTCAACGAGATAGCTGCGCTACACTTTTATGCGAGTTGGTGCTTCCAAGGATGCAGAAGATCCCACGTGGGATTTCTCAATCCTCAACCCACAAATGTATCAAGGCTTTCTCCGGTACAATTTGTGCCAGGTCACAGCGCTTTATCTCGTTTCCGTATGATGAGGTCAGTGTTGCAGCCCAGACAGCAGGATTTGCCAATATAGCTGACTGCCCCAGGTTTGGGCTGTTATGAGACTGTACACATTATAAACTGAAAGGATGGCTCGCCTTCCTACCTTGCAGGGTGATCAACAAGTTGATAGCTCCACAATATCTTAGAAGTCTGCACTGAGTATCCTGGATTTTATAAATTCTCCAACTGAGACTGATTGTTGATCCAATGCAGCCCATTCTCCCGCCAGGGCTATGGTGGAGCAGACGATAGGCCTCCTGATGGTGATGTTCTAGTTTTTGATTCAGCCTGTGGGGTGGTCTTCCAGCACGGTCCAGTCAAAGTGTGCAGCATGTTTTTGCATGCTGTGCTCTGCATAATTGGAGCAGGGAAAGAGGTTATGGATGCTGAAGGGCTGGGAGAGTGGCAGAACATGAGGACCTTGAGCAAAGGGAGCATCATCTTCACTGTGACACAGCAGAGCAGCATTGGGTAAAACATGCCAGACAGGATTTAATCGAGTCAGGTGAAGTTGTCATTCATTGACTGTGATTAGCCAACATGGCGGCTCAGTGGTTATCACTGCTGCCTGACAATGCAAGGGATCTGGATTCTGATTCCAGCCTCGGGTGACTGTGTGAAGCTTGCACATTCTTCCTAAGTCTGCGTGGCTTTCCAACGAATGCTCTGGTTTCCTCCCACAAACTAAAGATGTGCAGGTTAGGTGGATTGGCCATGCTAAATTACCTATAGTGTCCAGGGACGTACAGGCTGGGGGATAAGTCATGGTAAATTACCCTGTGTTGCCTAAGGATGTTCAGGGTTGGGGGATTAGTCATGATAAATGCAGGGTTACAGTTTGCGGGGTGGAGTCTGAGTGGGATGCTCTTCAGAAGGTCGGTGCAGATTGATGTGCCAACTGGCCTCTACTTGCACTATAGGAATTCTATGACTGTAGATCTGTTGTTGTTCTAAAGGCAAGCAGCCCTGGTTTATTTCTCAAAAGCAAATGCAGCTTTTTTTGTCTGCTGTTTCTTCACCTTTTCTGTTTGAAGGCTTTCCAAGATGGGATGCTCCCATATCAAACAATGACAAAGTGTAATAGTGCACTGAGCGTTGGCCAAAACGTGGCACACCTTCAGATAGGGTTGGGGACTGTTAGCCTTTGGAGCTTCATTTTTGTGCATGCAGTTGCAATGGGAGTCGATCAGATAGATAATGATGTAAAGAGACAATGCATGTAAGAATGTGGGATTCCATTTACAATAAGTGTCCACAAGCCACAACTTGGCTCACAAACGTGTTGGATGGCTCTTCAGCAAACGTTTTTTCAACATCCTTGTACACCAAATCAACAGCATCAACTTCATCAACCATCTCTGTCATGTCTTCAAAATAAACTCCAGAAAGTTGGTTAAATATGATTTTGCCCAGAGGAATCCATGCTGTCTTTATTTAATCAACACAGTTTTGATCATATGAACATTAATTCTATTCTGAATTATTGGTTCTAGAAGTTTTCCCACCATCAGATTTAAAAGAAAAGTGAATAGCTCAAGAAGAAAACTGTTATTAGCCTAACTCAGAGACTGGATATTGATTTTCAGACGGAAAATACCAGAATAAAATTTAGAAAATGAAACAGACCCATCCCCATTAGTTAAAATCAAACAGTCCAGGCACAAAGTTCTGAGCTGTAAGAAGCTTCAATTCATTCCAAAAACATAGAGATAAGCTGAAGTTTAGCACACATCTAATTTTAACTCAGATTCGAGAAATTATTTTCAGGAAATAAAATTAGTAAACAGAGAGACATGAGAAATATTTTATCCATATATTTGTGTTGGTTTTGAAGCTGGCTTAACAACATTCGATAAAGGGCTTTTTTAAAAACAATTGGAAGGTCTCAACAACGTCAAAAAGAAGACAAAAATTTGAAAAGACATATTCAAATTGAAATTACAGGAGGTTTCAGAAAGTTCTTCAAAAGTATGTAAAATTAAGACATGATGTCACTTGCACCCCACTCCTTGTCAAGTCAGCAGAGGCCAAGAATTAACTCTTTCTGCTGACAGGGTAGATAATATGAAGGTAATTTGGGGAAATTATTCTATTAGTTGCCACAATATATTGTCATATGTAGTGGAAACAGAGGGTAGTACAATTAATATCCCAGAAGGAAAAATACAGTAAAACTTGCAAATATTTCATATTGGACCAATGTGTTTTGTATAGGAGTGCTCCAGTTCATTCAGTACATTCATTTCCAAGCATTATTATTTTATTTTAACCGGTATTTCCCTCTATACCAGATGGACGTCCAATAGAAACTATTTCAGTAATTTGTACTCATCCGATATAGGTAACAGAAGAGGCAAGGTATGGATTTAATGCTACAGCATTAAAACTGTATGGTCAGCAAAAGGAACGATCCATTGCACGGGTAATGGGAGATACTGCATCACCACATGGCAGCAATGTATTTTTTATATAGAGTAATGGTAGGGCCCTTAGGATATACAGAGAGATCTTGAGATGCAAGTCTGTAGCTCCCCGAAAGTGGCAACACAAGTGGATAAGGTGGTAAGGTGGATGCTTGGCTTTATCAGTCAGGGCACTGAGTATAAAAGTTGTCATGTGAGAGCTGTATAAAACTTTAGTTAGGCCTCATTTGAACTATCTGTGTGCAGTTCTGGTTGCCACACTTTTGGAATGATACGGAGGCTTTGGAGAGGGTGCGAAAGGGGTTTACCAGAATGTTGCATGGATTGGAGTCCATGAACTATAAGGAGAGGTTGGACAAACTTGGATTGTTTTTTTGTTAGAGCATCAGAAACTGAGGGACAACCTGATAAAAGTGAATAAAATTATGAAAAGGCAAGGATAGAATCCCTATAGTGTGGAAGCAGATCATTGAGTCCATTGAATCCACAACGACCCTTCAAAGAGCATCCCACCCAATCCCTGTAACCCTGCATTTCCCATTGCTAACCTACCCAACCTGCACATCCCTGGACACTATGGGCAATTTAACATGGTCAATCCATTTAATGTGCATATCTTTGCACTGTGGGAGAAAACTGGAGCACCTGGAGGACACCTACGCAGACACGGGAAGAATATGCAAACTCCACATGGACAGTTGACTGAGGATGAAATCAAACTCAAGTCTCTGGCTCTGTGAGGCAGCAATGCTAACCATTGAGCCACTGCACTGCCTATAGTTGGAGTCTTTTTCCCAAGATGGAAATGCCAAATCCTACAGGGCATAGATTTAACATGACAGGGGAAATGTTTAAAAGAGATGTGCAAGGCAAGTTTTTTACTCAGAGGGTGGTAGGTGTCTGGAATATGCTGCCAGGGAGATGGTAGAAGCAGTTATGATAGCAATGTTTAAGATACATCTAGATGGACTCATGAACAGTTAGGGAAGAAAGGGACATGGACTACGTGACAGCAAATAGGATTATTTTAGAATGGCATCATTTTCAGTGCAAACAATGTGGGCTGAAGGACTTGTTCCTGTGTTACATTGTTCTATGTTCTTTGTACAGGAATAATCAACCATGCCCCATCTACAACCAAACTTGTATTCACAGGTGCCTGCAAAAATGGAGAAGGTGGAACTGATTAAAACTGATATACAAAAGAGGAACATTTAATGGAAGCAGAGAAAGACAATCTGATGTAATACGTAAGCCAGTTCTTCTATGTTGTCTGACTGTTTCCTCATCCTCATCCCAAGACAAGTCACGATGCATGTCTAGTACATGTTATTCACTCCAGCAATGGATTTGAGTCTTACCTGATGACATTGAATGTGTAGACTCTAACAGCTGGGTGGGAGAAAGTCTGGACCTGGAGAATGAATTTACAAATATACTTGCTGTTATGCCTGATTGGCATAGTGCATTGGAAAGCTCTACTATTCACAGAGTTATTGCAAAAGTTAAAAATTTTATAAGAGTATGCAAAATTTCCCAATTTTCCTGCCTTTTAGTCCCAAGTCAACAGAAAGAACAGTTCAGGTTTCTGCATTTTACAAGGATTGACTATAAAAAAATAAGGTTCTAGCCACAGGCAAACAATTCTGAAATATTGGCATGTAACTTTACCAGTTAAAACTCTAACCCCACTATAAACTTCACTGTACACACACACACATACAGACAGACACAAAAAGGAAACAAAAAACATATATGTTATGGGCAGAAGGTGAAACTGGGAAGGCAGGTCAGTGGTTCCTATCACAGGATTGCGTTAATCTTTGTGCTAAACAGAACACTGATTCTCAATCTTTCTTCTCCAGATACTTTCACTTGTTTGCAGCAAGTATAGGGTGATTGGTTCCCATTTATAAAGGCCTTTGACTTATCTGATAGAAATCACAGTTTACAAAAACTGGAAATGGAAAACAAAATGGGCTATCTTCAAACCTGAGCAAAATTAAGTTCCTTCTTCTCTCAAGATCTGATGGATCTTTTCCAAAACATTCACACCCCAAAGCTGTTCAGATACCTTGGAACCAATCAGATAGCTGTTGGCAGGCAGAAGACCTTTGTCACCTATAACTGGTCACTTGTCCACAGATCAACCAGTTGCTTGTTGCTGGCCATTCGTACACACCCTTATCTCCAGATTGTTTCCAAACTAGACAAACAGGAGGCTGGAAGGACACAGCAAGCCAGGCAGCATCTGGAGGAAAGGTCCTGAAGAAGGGTAATACCTGAAACGTAGACTGCTCCTTTCTTCCAGATGCTGCCTGGCTTGCTGTGTTCCCCCAGCCTGCTGTTTGTGTACCTTGGATTCCAGCATCTGTGTTTTCTTGTCTCATCTCCACACTAGACTCCTATTATTGCTTGAACAAGCAGATGTATAAACAGTACTCAAAATGAATATCAGGTTACTTGCTGTTTAAAAAAAAGTGCAGCAATGCTTCAATAATCCTTGGTTTAGAAACTTTTTTAAAATTTCAGTCCACAATCAAAAGGTAGAAAAAAAATGTATCTTTATGTTGTGCCAAATGATCTCACATGCCCAAGTTATTGCTACAGAGATAGGAGGAACTGCTGATGCTGGAGAATCTGAGATAACAAGGTGTAGAGCTAGACGAACACAGCAGGCCAAGCAGCATCAGAGGAGGAGGAAAGCTGAAGCATTTCTGAAGAAGGGTCAAGACCAGAAACATCAGCTTTCCTGCTCCTCTGATGCTGCTTGGCCTGCTGTGTTCATCCAGCTCTACACCTTGTTATCCCAAGTTATTGCCTAAATGTTAGTAACTTTATGTCTCGTATTCACCATGTCAGGAGGTCACATGGAAACAGTGATGGGGTTTTAGAAATTGGGGTCCAAATTAAAGGGCCAGTTAGTACAGATAGTTTCACTCAGTACCTTAACAACATCTGGCCGGTATTGATGGTGGCAGAGCTTAAAGGAAAAGAACAGTACTACAGAATTGACAATCTTGGGCTTTCACCAAGGGGGATCTGTAAGAAAGAATTAGACTGTAAAGGTTAAATAGGGATTTCTATGTTCACAGTAACATTAAAATAGCTGACATTGTCAGATGAACCTTGTCAAGAACAACAGGAACCTTCCAGAATGGTCTTGGGAACCATAAAGGAATAACAGGTTAGGGGGCAGTAGAAGGTGCGGATAGAATAAACAGTTAAGAATTGAAACAAACAGTACAGGATAGATTGAACAATTCCTGCCTTGGTGAATAAAGAGACATTCCTAGGACTGGAGACATCTGTTTATTGAAACATTATGTACTGACAAGATTGGAATTTTCAGACAGGCTTAAAAGTGTATAGATTGATGAATTTCTTGTCTTCAGCAGAGTTTTCATTCTGGCTAGTCTGCATACAATAGAATTTACTATCATAATCCAGTACTCAAGACCCTGTGGTTAATCAGTAGAAGTAATGACAACAGCCTGAATGTTTAGTCAGTTACTCTAAGAATCCTCCCTAACACCCTATTCTCATTAGCTGTAGCATTTTGGAATTGCACATGGACTTAAGGAATGAATGCGCCCATTAGGGTGGCACAGTGGCTCAGTGGTTCACCCTGCTGCCTCACAGCAACAGGGACCCAGATTTAATTCCACCCTTGAGCGGATGTCTGCCTGGAGTTTGCACGTTCTTCTCACATCTGGTTTCCTCCCACACTCTAAAGATGTGCCGTTTAGGTGGATTGGCCACGGTAAATTGTCCATTGTGTGTAAGGTAGGTAGATTAGCCATGAGAAATACAGGGTTACAGAGATGGGGTGGGTCTGGGTGAGATGCTTTTTGGAGGGGCAGTGTGGACTCAATTGGCTGAATGGCCTGCTTCCACACTGTAGGGATTCTCTTCATAACTTCCTCTATTGTCTTGTCACATCGAACTGAAGAACTCTTCTGCTAGTATTACAACTCCTTGTGGCAAGCTCTGATCTTTTGAGTGTCCTTTTTGAGCCACCCTTCACCCTGGTACTGACAGGAACCTTGGCTCCTATTCTCAGATTTACATTCAGGTCCCTGCACTGATTAAAACAAAAACTTCCTAAAAACGCCTTTTAAACCAAGTTTTTAGAATACCTCCCTTTACCCCCATGTAATATGATTTTAATCTGTATTCTGCATTGAATTGAAGGCTCTGGAATGTTTTCCTAAAGCAAAAGCCCACAGAAAATCCTACAATTGCACAGTAAATTAGTCAGAATTGAAAAGTAAATAGCTTTTAATGATGGGTAGGAGGAAATGTTCAGAACTATATTTTGCCAGAGTAAATAATGAGATACTATCTCCAGCAGGAGAAGAGACATGAAGAAGGGGACAGAGATTTAGCGTGATTAGTAAAATATCCAGAGACATCGCAGGTAAAAAAAAAATGTAGTTTGCACAGTGAGTTATGATGATCTGGAATTCATTGTCTGAAGAGTGGTGGAAACAGATTTAATAGCCCCAAAACAAAATTTGTTAAATTTTTGAAGGGGAAGGATGTGAGGTTACAGAAAGAGAATGGAATCATGGGATTAACTGGATAGGTCTTGCCAAGGGCTGGATCAGATACAATGGGCTGACTAACCACCCTCTTTACTGTATCATCCTGTAATTCCATTATTCAGTTTGAACACTTCCACATGTTGTGCAACAGTTCTACTATTAAACCAACTTGGAGATTCCTTTAACAAAAACAGAAATTGTTGGAAAATCTCATCAGGTCTGGCAGCCTCTTTGGAGAAAGAGTCCAGTAACTCTTCTTCAGAAGGAGGTTCATATAAAGTCTGATTAACTAACCATACAGACATACATACCAGTTGCTGAGAGCTCTAGCTCGAGCCAGATAACTAAACAGCTGAATATACCATGCTCCAAATCTCTCATATTATCAATTTTAATGTGCCTCAGAAAACTAGCAAGAGATCCACATCGCTCTCAAGGTGATAAATGTAGGGCTCTAGATCACACCAGCTTCAGTCCCAAAACTTACCCTTTGAACATGTTGCAGGTTGCAATTAAGACTGTACTTATAATCACAGATTTTGTTATATTGCTAGGCATATCTTAAAGCTATGTAACAGGCACCTTACAATAAGTCGCATTTTTTAAATGTCTTGTTCCCCTGATATATGGACTTTATTTATAACGTCCCTTTGTGTAACCATGCCATCATCATAAGGGACTGGAGTTCAAAAAATCTTAGCAATTGCCTGAAAATTGATTTGACGTCTATCACCCATCCCTCCCTTAGGTCCCTGAAGACATTTTAATGTGAGCCCTGACATTATGATGGATGAAATCTGGCATTTAACTGCAGTGACAGTACTCCCCTGTGCAACATAACAGCTTGTTCGAAGCTCCTCTTCAAGTTCTGACTCACTATTAGGCTTAAAGCCACATACAAATCCATCTTGTGCATTTACTCCAGTCTTTCCAACCAACCTTATTTGGCAAGCGAGAAAAGGAGAAAACCATTACTTTAAAGCGTTTTCAAAAACTCCATAAACCTTTTAAACACCGTGTAACACTCAACCTCAGTGCGGCTTTGAAAGAAAATGGTACTAAGTAATCTGGTGCAAAGTCAGTAGTACATCTTTTCTGTCTGATGTCGGGCCAATAATATGAATCTCTGCAGGATTTAAGATAAGGGTAGTTGGAGTACCAAACATTGCTGTAAAATTATATTGGGAATTCCAAAAAAGCATAAAGTTCCCTGTTTCAGTACTGCCTTCCAAAGATCTCCCAAAAATCACAGAACTGACTCCTGGGTTTCAAACTTTATCTGACCTCTGCCTCTTTTTTTAAAATTTCCAATTGCCATCCAACAGGATATTAGCTCAATTGTTATTGCTGTAATGTTACCATGTGTTTGCAATTACATGCAATGATGACAGGCCAGCAGTGAGGGTTCAGTGTTTGTTAACAAGAATAAATGGGATTGCTTACTTCTGCTGAAGATGTGGCTTACTTCAATGCAATTTCAATATGGAAATGTGAAAGTTTTAATTCTGTACAATCCTAGAGCAATACTGCACGGAGGAGGATGTTCAGCCCATTATGCTATGTTGGACCTTTGAAAGAGGCAACAATTAGTCCCAATTCCCTGCCTATTCCTAATTCCCACAGCCAAATAAAGCTTTACCTCTTCAAGTACTTTCCCAATTTCTTTTTGAAACTTCCTTTTACTGTCTCAGTGGATCGACACAGAGGACTATAGAGGTTGGGCTTTTAAGAACATCTTTAAGAATATAAAGCTGAGATAGACTTTTCTTTCATCACTAAGCGAATTAAGGTTACGAGGTAAAGTCAGGAAAGAGGAGCTGGGGATTATTAATCAGCCATGATCTTTTTGAATGGCAGAGCAGCCTTGATGGGCCAAATGGCCAACTTTTGTTCCGTCTCACAGTCTAATGGTTTTATGGGAAATTATGATTGAATCTGCTGCAATTGGGATACATGAACATCCATCAAAGTGGTACACTTGAGGGAGCTGCAGTCTTAGGGGCTCCAGAAAAGGTTTCCCAGAGCCTTTAATCCTGGAATGTTTATCAGAAAAGAAATGTACCTTATATTGAGCTTGAAAGAAAAAGGAAAAGCTTACATTAGTATTTTGGAGTGAGGAGTTAATGGAAATGAGTCAGAGATGTAAATAACAGAATGACCATAGGGAATGATTTGGACTTAATCCTTTCCTCTATTTTAGCTCACATAGTGTATAGCACAAAAACTGGGTTTCTGTTGAGACAGATTTCTTGAAGTCTGTTAACATCGCTAACTACTTACACAGTTATAATACAGCAAGGGTACAGAATGTGCAGGTTCTGTGCCTCTGTTACATTAAATATAAATAAGTGGCTCACTGAATGCACTACACTGTCTCAATTATGCTAAGCAGGAAGTGAATGAAAGTGATGAGTGTTATACCAGAACATCACATATTGTGAGGTCATGTAATCCTTTTTTGATGGTGCAGTGGTAAATCTAATCTGAAATCTATGAAATAAGAAGCGGAACAATCTAAACTGGGGATGGAGAGAGAAGCAACACTGTACGTGGAGACAAAAACAGAAATTGCTGGAAAATCTCAGCAGGTCTGGCAGCAACTGTGGAGAGAAATCTGACTGAATGTTTCAGGTCCAGTGACCCTTCCTCAGAACTAAAGGGATGGGACAAACCAGGCTGGACAGAAACGACAGACAAGACCACAGGAGGAGATGTCCCTCACATGATCATTTCAAACCACAATCATTATCGATCAGAAACGTCTCAAAAATACTTTGGAGATATTCTAACCCAGCATTAAATGTGGTAGGTAGCTTTTCCCAATGAAGCCAATCAGCTCGTCGAGTCCATACTAACCGTCTCAAGAGCATCCGACCCAGACCCACATCCCTACCCTATCCCTGCATTTCCCACAACTAATCCACCTCAGCTGAACACTATGGGCAATTTAACATGGCCAATCAACTTAACTTGCACATTTTTGGACTGTGGGAGGAAACCAGAGCAATCCCATGTAGACACAGGGAGAGTGTGCAAACTCCACACAGACAGTCACCCAAGGGTGGAATCAAACCTGAGTCCCTGGCGCCGTGAAGCAGCAGTGCTAACCACTGAGCCAACATGCTACCCCTCGTCTATTTCTGCCTGAGATGGGAAAGTTGGTCAGGGCAGTTGGAGAACCTCTACGTGGTATCAATTTTCACTTCTATCTGAACAGGTGTGAAAAAAAGATTTTGCTAAGCTTTTTGCCGAAAGATCAGAACCTTTGATAATAAGGACTTCTAGAAGGGAGAAGGTATTCCAATTATGGCTCTCATCTCTGCGCTATTTTTGAGTTGAAAGAAATAGAAAAATCTTTTTCATTTCTTTGCAGCTCACATGCACCAACCCCACCCCGATATCTTATGTTCCTCCTAAAGTTGTTGTAATGCTGTTTTTGTAGACCAATTTTTAAAAAAATTACCAGGTTAGTTTTACTTCTGAAAGGAAACATCAAATTCATTGTTTGGCATGGAGACCGTCCAATCAGCTTGGAAGCAGCAGTCATATAACTGTTGGAGACTCTGGCAGAGGAACCCCAATGGAGGAAGAATGGTGTGAGCCAAAGAACTCAGGCTACGGTTCAGAATCAGTGGTAGTGGTAGGCCCAACAAACAGGCTGGAGTGTAGATACAGAGGCTCTCCAACTAATAGCTGGATTCATCCTCTCGATCCACCATCATGAAACAGCTGGGTACCAGAGCAGGAATTTTCATGAAGCCCCGGTTTAAGTGAGGACTTAAACTTGGATCTCTTCAAAATGCTAATGACTGCACCACTGAGTTTCAGGTTATTTCCAATTCTACAATACTTTGAAGGTAACTGATCTAAAGGGGCATTGGTTATGTAATGTCCGTAGTTGTGAAAATCTATATTTCTTTGAATATATCGCAGAATTGTTACTGTGCAGAAGAAAGTTATTTGGCTCATTGTGTCAGCAATGGTTCTATTACCTCGTACCAAGCTCCTGCCTTTTCCCCATATTCCTGCATGCTAGTTCTATCCTAATAATTATCCAACACCTTCTTGATTTAAGTAAGGCGTTTGATAAGGTTCCCCATGGTAGGCTCATGCAGAAGATAAGGAGGCATGGGATAGGGGGAAATGTGGCAGATTGGATTCAGAATTGGCTGACCCTTAGAAGACAAAGGGTGGTAGTGGATGGTAAATATTCAACATGGTGCTCAGTTACGAGTGGTGTACCACAAGGATCTGTTCTGGGTCCTCTTCGATTTGTGATTTTTGTAAACGATTTGGATGAAGGAGTGGAAGGGTGGATTAGCAAGTTCGTGGATGATACGAAGGTGGGTCACGTTGTGGACAGTGTGGCGGGCTGTTCTAGATTACAAAGGGACATTGATAGCTGGGCTGAGAAGAGGCAGATGGAGTTTAATCCTGAAAAGTGTGAGGTGATTCATTTTGGATGGACAAACTTGAAAGCAGAATACAGGGTTAACGGAAAGATTCTTGGCGGTGTGGAGGAGCAGAGGGATCTTGGGGTTCATGTTCACAGTTCCCTGAAAGCTGCCACCCAGGTGGATAGAGTAGTTAAGAAGGCGTATGGTGTGTTAGCTTTCATTAATAGAGGGATTGAGTTCAAGAGCCATGAAGTTATGCTCCAGCTATACAAAAGCCTGGTTCGGCCACATCTGGAGTATTGTGTCCAGTTCTGGTCACCTCATTACTGGAAAGATGTGGAAGTGTTGGAAAAGGTGCAGAGGAGATTTACCAGGATGTTGCTTGGAATGGAGGGAAGGTCTTACGAGGAAAGGTTGAGAGAGCTAGGGCTTTTCTCTTTAGAACGACGGAGGATGAGAGGTGACTTGATAGAGGTGTACAAAATGATCAGAGGTATAAATAGAGTAGACAGCCAGAGACTTTTTCCTAGGGTGGAGGTAGCTTTTACAAGGGGACATAGTTTTAAAGTGAAAGGAGGTAGATATCGGGGAGACGTCAGAGGTAGATTCTTTACTCAGAGAATGGTCGGGGCGTGGAATGCATTGCCGGAGAGGGTAGTGGAGTCGGCCCCATTAGGGGCATTTAAGCGGCTATTAGATAGGCATATGGATGATAGTATAAGGTAGCGGTGGAGGTTAGATAGACCTTAGGTTTCGGGTAAAAGTTTGGCACAATATCTTGGGCCGAAGGGCCTGCATTGTACTGTACTGTTCTATGTTCTATGTTCTATGAATGCATCAACTGAACTGGCCTTTACCACATGTCCAGGCACTGCATTCCACACTCTACACTACTCCACACATTCCACTCGAATTGCTGAGAGTAAATGTTCTTTTTCTCGTATCACCCTTACTTCGTTTGCACATCACTTTAAATCTATGCCTTCTCGTTCTGTTTTTTTATTTTACGAATGGGAACAGCTTCTCCTTATCTACTGTTCATGATTTTGAAAACTGCTATCAAATCTCCTTCAGTCTTTTTCTTTCCAAAGAGAACAGTCCCAACCTAATAAAACTACTCTCGTAACATTTTGGTGCAGGGCTGGATGAACACAGCAGGCCAAGCAGCATCATAGGACTCTCGTAACATTTTATTTACTTTTAGGAATTAAAGTTTTAACTGTAGGAAAATTAGGTCATCCAGTTTGAGAAACTGGTAAAAACGGATTGTGATGTAAATACAACTCTAACAAGCCCGGGATAATTACACTTTAAAACATAGATTTTGTTTTTCTTGCACAGGCAGAACTGATGGTGAAAAATTTGAACAATTGCTGATCCATTTCTAAGCTTGCAATGGAATTGGGCAGTAAGGAATAAGGTCATAAACCACCAGGAATTTTATAATGTATTTAACTGATTTTTGAGATAATAGCATTTGTCTTACAAAGAGAGGTAAAGCAAGTTGGGCCTGAACTCACTGGAATTCAGAAGAATAAGAGGTGATCTTCTTGAAACATATACGATTCTGATGCAGGTGCTTGACAGGGTGGATGCTGAGAATTTTTCCTCTCATGGGGTAGTCTAGAACTAGAGGAGAAGAGTTTCAATTTAAGGGGCCTCAAATGAAGGCAGAGGTAAAAATGAGAAATTTCTTCTTGTAAAGGATCATTAATGTTTGAAATATATTTCCCAGCGAGCAGTGTGGACGCTCTGTCATTGAAAGTTGAGTTCAAGCGTTTTGTTGATCTGTAAAGGAGTGAAAGGTTGTGAGACAGGTCGATGAGATAAGTGGAGTTCAGGCCACAATCAGATCATCAGTGAATGAACCAAATGGTGGAGCTGGCTCAAGTGGGCAAGTGTCCAACCCTTTCTATTCTCTCTCAGATCTTGCACCAATCTATCAGTTGAAGATTATTGGTTCTGAAAAGATATGCCTTTATTTAAAACCTCATCTGAGAAACATCACAAAGCACTTTACTTACTATGAGTTCCTTTGAGGTGTGTTGACTACTGCTGTGCAAACAAATGGGGCTCTGTTGGCTGGTTTGCGATGCAGAGCGATGCCAACATTGTGGGTTCAATCCCCACCCTGCCTGAGGTTACCACAAAGGACTGTCCTTCTCAACTTCTCTCCTTGCCTGAGGTGTGGTGACCCTCAGGTTAAAGCACCACCAGTCATCTCTCTCTAACGGGAGGGCAGCCCTCTGCTCAGCTTGTGGTATGGCAATTTTGCCTTTTTTGAACAAATATGGTAGCTTCTTTGTGCACAGCTAGATGTTATGTGCAAAGTGGCAATGCATGACCAGTTAATTTATTTGAGTGGTGCTGATTAAGAGAGGAACATTACCCAAGGCTCCCGAGAGCTTACTGATCTTCCTCAATAGTATCATAACATATTTAAACCACGTATGAACAAGAAGATAATCAACTTGTGATTAACATCAATTCTGAAGGATTTTGATTCTAACAGTTGCAGTGTGGACCTCAGCCCTGTTCTCCACTTGTATTCTGGCTAATGGGCTTATAGTATAGAGTGTAACAGGAAACAACTGTCTCCTGACCTGGTTAGAATGTTGCCAACTGATTTAACCTGCCAACGTTCAGGTGGTATTTTGAGGCAACCCACAGTCTGTCTTGTCTTGTCTTGGCTAACACCCACAATTTCCAATGAAATATAATTCCGATTATTGACACATAAGACTGTGCCATCAGTTAGACTTTAAAATGCCAGTCCTTCTAAACAGTGACTTGAACCATTTGTTTTTCCTTATTAGCACAACATGTTTTGAATACACAACAGGCAAATCAATTTTGCAAACACCAGCCTGAAGTTAAAATGTTAAAAACAGAAATTCCTTGCTGTAATTGACTGAGGTCATGGGATTTGTTTTGAAGAAAACACATGATAGGTGATATTAAAGGGGGTGAGGGAATGACAGGGAAGTAGGATGAGAGTTATGGAGGATGAAACCTCATTGGCATAGCCAAGTTACATTGAAGAGCCTCCATCTGTGTTGGACATTGTATGGCACTATGTTGGCAGCACTATCATCTATCATCAATCATTCTGAAATGAAGTACTTCAGCTGAAATTTCATTTCCACTGCCTGATTTTGGCTGATCACAGAATCACTACAGTGTTGAAGCAGGCTATTCGGCTCATCGAGGCCAATCAACCCTTGGAAAACCATCCCATCCAGACCCACCACCCCCATCCTATCCCTGTAACCCTGCATTTCCCACAGCTAATCCACATAGCCTGCACATCTTTCGAGTGTGGGAGGAAACCAGAATACCTGGAGGAAGCCCACATAGACACGGGGAGAATGGACAAACTTCATACAGACAGTCGCCCGAGGGTGGAATCGAACCCGGTGCTGAGAGGCAGCAGTGCTAACCACTGAGCCACCCAGTACTCGATGCAAGCTTCATCCTGTCCGACCCCATCTGATCCAGTTTGGCACCTTAACTTTCTAATGGACAGGAAAAGGGAACTCAATCTGGCAAATACTTCAGTTTATCGCTCATTTGCAAAATCGAGACTTTGACATGCTCTCCCAAATTTCTTGGCATGACTTAAAGAGATCTTTTACAAAGAATGGAAATAACAATACAGGTTATTTGTCCCAAGTGGTCAATATTGCTGTTAATAAGCCTCATCATAGTCCTCTCCACCTAAACCGAACAATGAAACCCTCTTCCTTTCTCCCCTCTGTGTTTGTCTAACTTCACAATAATCTGTTCGCTGATGCTCAGTTAGGGTTCTGCCAGGGCCACCCAGATCTTGACCACATTACAGGATGTGAAATGTAGATTTGTACAGCATTGCCTTGTGTCAGGGGAAGGGGAATTTCAGCCATTTTAGTGGGTGGAATCATTTCAAGACAAGTGTCATATGGCAGAGTCAAAATCTCTGAAATCTTTGTTGGATTGAATGACACCGCACATCATTACCAGTCTGTGTTTGTGTAGCAATGGGTCATTCAGACATTGCACCATCTGTTTGATGGGTGTTGAATTGGTACATGCAGTGATTGACTGAAGAGTTGCCATTTGACCTTCCTTGAGACCTTTTTTTTTGGAGTTCAGTACCAAAGCATGCCAAATCTTAGTTCCAGGTCAACTCGTTGTATCGGTGCATTCATGAGATGCGTAGATCACTATAGGCTTCCTTACTACAGGCAGTCACTGTACACTGTATCTGTCTCTCCGCTAAGTATAGACACTGAGTGGACCATAGTCATTGCAAAGTGAGCAGAAATTGGTTGATGACACAAGCAGAATCACTTAATGAGTTAGACAATTCGGACAACACAAGCTTTTGGCCATGCAGAGTTCCTAAAGACATATTGTCTTGTGTTAAACGGACTACTGCAAAGATATGTAACTTTTATTTTATTCATTCAAGAAATGTGGGTGTCGCTGGCTGGGCCAACGATTATCCACAAAATAAAAAGAATGTTAGGGAGGGGTCATTCCACATGTTGAGGTTCCCAGTCACCCTGGTGATCTGGCTGTGGGCTCAGGAGAGGAACCCCCTGCAAGGCCATCCTTTGCCAAAAAGACCACCTCCCTAAGTGCAATTGTTAGCCCCATTTACCCCCTTGTGGCCTTAGGGTCTCAACTCTCGAACCCTATCATCGGGGCCTGCCTTACTGGTACCAGAGAAACCATCCTGAATCACTGTACCAACATTCATGTTGCTCCCTGTGGGAGACCGGACAGCTGATTGGCTGATACGTGTCTGTGGGGGAGATGGGGGAGCCGCGAGGGTGGGGACAGGGGAAGGGGGAAGGGGGAAGGGGGAAGGGGCCATCCTCCCTGAAGGGAGCCTCAACTACAAGTTCAGCCACTTAATGCCCTAAAGGCTATAAAATCAGTTCTCAGCCTCTTGCCTGTGGGGAAATGGACTCAGATCCCTAACTTTTCAAATAAAGGCATGGTGCCACCTCCACAAGCAATTCTAGCCATCCACTCCAATCTGTGGACATGCAGTTTAGCTTGTATTAGTACATGTAGTATTCTACAGTACTGAACACACTTCCTATTACTGAATATGTTGTATTTCTTCCACTTCACTAATGCCACCGGACCTGCTGTGCAATTACAACAATTTTGTGTCTTATTTTTTAATTCCTAGCCTACTGTGACTTAGCTCCAGTGAGTAACGAGTTGTCCTGTCAAATTGATTTGCTTTCCTTCTGAATAGATTGATCCCTTTGAATGAAGAAAATATGCAAAATCCAGCCAGGTACACATCATGACTCAGTGATGTGGAGGTTATAGTGCTAAAAGATGACCATCTAATCAACCATTCAGCTGAATTGTAGCTGCCTTCACTAGGATTGGATTTTCTAATTCATTGCCATGATGCCTTGGCTTTATGGTTTTGTTTCTGAAGGATTTCTTTATACAGTCATGACTGGAGTGGTGTAGTAATGGAAAATAAGTTGTTTCAAAGTAAAACAAGACAAAAGTGAAATAAAGGGTAGCGTTGTCCTGGCCTCGTGCTGGGTGGGAATGGAAGCTGGAACAGTGGTGGAGGAGTGGGGCGGAAGGATGGTAAACAGCCTATTGTTGACCCTTTATGAAAATGGACAAAGTCACCTGGATTTCAAACAGTCTTCAAGGTGAAGTGAGTCTTTAAGCTTCTAAATCTCCCCACCCCCGTCCGCATCCCAAAACCAGCCCAGCTCGCCCCCCTTCCTTGAACTGTCCATCTTTTCTCCCACCTATCTGCTCCTCCCACCTCAACCTCACCCCCACCTCCTCTGTCCCAGCCTTATCCCCGCCTCCTTGACCTGTCCGTCTTCCCTTGACTGACCAACCCCCATCCTAACTCCCCTTCCCCTCCCCCATTTCTGAAGAAGGGTCCAGATCCGAAACGTCAGCTTTCCTGCTCCTTTGATGCTGCTTGGTCTGCTGTGTTAATCCAGCTCTACAGCTTGTTATCTCAGATTCTCCAGCATCGGCAGTTCCTACTATCTCTGAATCGATTTTATCCCCACCTACGCTCACCTTCACTGGCTCCATCCTCGCCTCCTTGACCTGTCCGTCTCCTCTCCACCTATCTGCTCCTTTATCCACCTTCCATCCGCCTCCCCCTCTTTCTCTATTTATTTCAGAATCCCCTTCACCTCCCCCATTTCTGAAGAAGGGTCCAGACCCGAAACATCAGCTTTCCTGCTCCTCTGATGCTGCTTGGCCTGCTGCCTTCATCCAGCTCTACACCGTGCTATCTCAGATTTTCCAGCATCCGCAGTTCCTACTATCTTCAAGGTAAGAGAGTTGTTGATATTTTTTGTGGGCATCTCAGGCTGTAAGTGGGCAAGTAGGGCCAACGAACAAAGATAGGGAGATGGTCTTCTTGGCACAGGATGGCCTTGTGGAGGGTTCCTTCCCTGAGCCCACAGCCAGATCACCACGTTCATTGGGAGTCTCACCATATGGAATGAACACCCCCCTAATTCTGATGTTTTATCAGCAGCGACAGGAGGGGTCCCTTATTTGGGCATTTATTGTTCACTTCAGGATCTCAACAGGTGCAAGAATGAGACCATTCAGCATCTACCTGGGCAATGGTAAATCATCAATGGAGGATAAGAAGTCAATGGATGTGGCAGGCCTTACCATCGTAGCCAATTTCCTGCCAAATCACACCTTTCAATAATGTCTAACCTGCTCCTGTCTGGTGTAAAGTTCTTGCCCATGACTAAAGATCCATGACTGGACATGTGGAGCTGATATATGTTTTGTCCAATTCAATTTCTGGTCAATGGTAACTCTCAGTATGATGACAGCAGAGAATTCAAGACTGGAATTCCTTTGAATGCTGGGGGAAGTTGTTAGATTCTCTTTTGTTGGAGTCGGTCTTCTCCTGGCATGAATGTTACTTGCCATTTGCCAATCCAAGCTTGAATATCTTCTGAATCTTCATGAACATGGGCACAGAATGCTTCAATATTTGAGGACTGTGAAAGACACTGACCATTGCACACTCATCAGCAAATGTTCCCACTTCTTACCTTATGCTGGAGAGAAGGTCACAATAAAATAGCTGATGATGGTCAGGCGTACGACACTAACCTGAGGAACTTCAGCTGTGATGTCCCAGGGCTAAGGTAAAGGCTGTCATAGTTCTACAGGCCTGTAGGGCCGCTCTTGCATTTGTTGGAGTGGAATGACCAAATAAATTACTTGACACCCAGAGGCCATGTCTGGAATCAAGCAGTTTATTAAAATTACACCAGTGGGATGAAACCTCCAAAAATCCAGAAGCTTCTTCAACAACGAAAAGACACGTATGTTTATACATTTGTTTTCAGCTCACCTTTAGCAATTACAGACCAATCATATCATTAATTTATTACATACATTTCCAATCAGGTTAATCATGTCAGTGATGAACAGTCTTGCGGAAAACCCCTTGGTCTTCCATGATCTCATGATGTTTCCCAGACACCCTTTTCTCCCTCCTTGGGGCTTTTCACAATGGATGCTGTAATCAGTCACATTCCAAAATATTGACAGTCATTCTCTTCCTCAGACCCTTGCCAGCTGCATTGTGTTAATTGCCAATAAGTTGGCCACTTGCAAAGGACTTTTCAAATTCTGTTATGCAATTTATATTCCCTACTAACCTTATTTTAAGAGATGCAAAAGGATGCTAATTTCTACCAATAGTAATAAAATTCGTATTATCAGTTCCAAAATAAAGTTAATTATGTATAAAGTTATATGGTTACACTTAATGTTAGAATGGTAATACCTTCGTTCTCATTCGACCTTGGAAAGTCAAACAAACATAGTCTCCCTATCTTGCAGCTGCAATTATAACTCCTATTCACATGCTGTAAGTGAGTTTTCTTAAGGGTGATCTTTATAGGATTTTTAATAGAATCTCTTCAATGTTTATTGTAGTTTATATGTTTGAAATCGATAACTAAGGTTATTTGGAAATCTTAACTAAAGTAAATAGACCTTTTTTACTGTTTGTGACATATCTCAGAATCCAAATTAATTCAGAATCAGATCCTTTTGTCAGCATAAAGGTGCTGTTGTCTAGTTGTTTCTGCGTAAATAACTGCAGCTCTGTATAATCTGTTACTTTGGATATATTCTGTCTACAGAACCATTTTCTTCTAACTTATGATTTACTTCAAAATAAACCACACCAAACAAGCTATTCTAAGTTAACTGAAAATTACTGTCGGCTATCTCATGCTGCTTTTAGCCATGGACAGCACCAACACATGAGAGAGAGATGACTGAGGGTTACTAAACCTCAGGCAAAGGAAGAGGTTGAGGAAGAGGGCTATTCATGCTACCTCAGCGTGTGTGGGAATGGGCTGAGGTGGTTGGTGTCCAACAACACCAATCCTCTTCCTTGTATTATGCAAGACTCCAACCATTGGAGACCTTTCCCCTGGAGTCCCATTGACTTCAAAGTTCCTTGGGCTCTTTGATGCCACATTGGCTGAAGTAACTGTCAAGATCATTTCCCCTTGCTTCACTTCTTGACTGAAATTATTTTGTCCATATTTGGACCAAAGTTGTAATGAAGTCAGGTGCCAAGTGGCCCTGGGAACCAAATCATCTGTCTTAACTCAAGGAAAACATGGAGGCAATCCAATGTGCTCTCTTAATTAAGAAACATTGAAATGCATGAATCACAGGGAAAGGCTCAAAAGAATAGCATACAGATCAAGACAGTTGTGGGCATCAGACTATAGGAAGGATGTGAATGCGTTAGAGTGAGTGCAACAGAGTCTAATGAGATTGGTTCCAGAGATGAGGCGTTTAATTATGAGGAAAGCTTGGAGACATTGGGACTGTTTTCCTTGGAGAGGAAAAGGCTAAGAGGAGATAATAGAAGTTTTCAAAGTCATGATGGGCTCTAGACAGAGTGGATAGGGAGAAGCTGTTCCCACTTGTAAAAGGATTGAGAACCAGAGAGTATAGTTTTAAAGTGTTTTGCAGAAGAGGCAACTGTGAGGTGATATGAAAAACATCTTCACTCAGCCATTAGTTCAAGGATGGAATGCACTGGCTGGAAGCATAGTGGAGGCAGGCTCAATTGAGGCATTCAAGAGGGCATTGGATGATTATTTAAATAGAAGCAAAGTGGAGCGTTATGGTGAACAGGCAGGAGATCGGCACCAAGTTAAATACTTAGGGAGACACGATGGGCTGAATAACCTCTTTCTACACCACAATGATTCTACGATTCTGTGGGACACATGTTACACAAGGAAAACTGAGGAAGTGAGGAATTCCACACTACTGAGATTTGGAAAAGGAGAAATTAAGAGGCAGAAATGGTACAATGGAATTGCAGTCTCAATGTCATGATGAACCAAAGGAAGAAGCAAATTTATATTGCACTCTCACAATATTAGGATAACTCAAAGTGTTCTATATTCAATAAAGTACTTTTTAAAACCATCCCACTGTTGTGGGAAATATATAGTCAATTTGCACAAAGCAAGCTCCCCAAGACATGAAAGGATATCTGCCCTGCTCTTCTTCAAAATGGTGCTATGGGATCATTTTTATGTCCTTGAAAGGATAGGTGGGCCTTGGTTGAACATCTCACCTGAAAGGCATATTGTGGGGTTGTGCCCAATTTCAATAGGTTAACTGTTGATTGGATAGTTGGGTAGAGTGGTAACAGTGGAATTGTCAGTTGGAAGACCAGTTGAAATAGATAGTGGGAGGCTGGAGTAATGAAGAGAGAGAATATTTCCCCCTTGGATGCCAAACCTAGTGTTGTAAAATGCTGCATGATACATATCCTCTGTCATCTTATGTAAAGTGGAATTTTAGCTGTTAGTCATGGTTTTAACATGAGCATTGAGGTAGCTGATCAACAGTGATCTAGTTGAATGATGAAGCAGATTTAAGGGCTGAATGGCCTACTCCTTTTTTTTAATTAACCTATTTTTTCCCCAATCAACCTGTGCAGAGATATCAACCTGACACACCTCTGGAGCAGGCGGGACTTGAGCCCAGGTCTCCCAGACCAGGGGTAGGGACACTACCACTGTGTAGCAAGAGTCCTTCTATTTCCTGTGTTCACCTTCAACTTACATCAGCCAAGTTACATTAATTTGAAATGTTTTCTACAAGCATTTTAATCTATAAATTGGTACCTGGAATTCTATTAATATTAAAGTAAAATTGAGGTCTAATTGGTAATATTCTTGACTTGACTGACAAAGCACTGAAATAACCATTCTCTCACACACATATTGATGCATGACCTTTTAACTCAAGACTAAATAATGCAAAGTATGATTAATCAAAATAGTTCCCTCCTACCACTATTTATTTTCTTTCGATTTCACAGTTCCTTCCTCAGTCATTGACTGACCCTCTACATGGTTTACTCAGTATTGACTGTTCTCTGTCACCTCACACAGACCCTTCCTTTTCAGACCCGGACCGAGACACAAGAGACCTGTCTGCAGGGTCAACATAACTTGTTTTTCAGGGGCTCTCCCTGAGATTTCTCTAGGTCTAGGTTTCCAGAGGCTGTTTTCTCATTTTAAGCAAGTTTTTATTCATTCATGTAGCTTGGGCGCTGTTGATTTAATGCTTTCAAAGAATTCATTATGTGTAACTACTAGTTTTTATTTGGGTTTCAGTTAGCTTGGTCTTCCTTAGTTGGTGGGTACCAATTGGCATATTCAATCTCTCTCCCTATTTACAGTCATTGCTTCCTCCCCATCCTTCACAAACCCCCCCTATCCTTTTAGCCACCTGGGTTCTCACCCTGCTCAGCAGATCCTCAGTTCACCAGGGCTTGTTGGATTCACACTGGTCCCTCCTCTGGCCTTGGTCTGCAAACTTAATCCCTCCTTGAACAGACACACGCACCCACATCCTCAATCCCGTCCTAAAAATATCCTTCTCTCTGAACTCCCTTGTTACCAGCCTGTACCCCAGTCTCACTGTGCAAACTCCCTCCCTCACCTCGCCTTGGTCTGCAGATTTAATCCCTCCTTCAGCCCAGCCCCCAGTCACCCCCTAGAGACAGTCCCTTTCCCCAGTCGCACCCTAAGGATACTCTCCCTCCCCCAGTCTCTCCTGGTCCCTGTCTCCCCCTCTCCCCATCTTCCCTTGCAGATATTCTCGCTTCCCCTACTCTATCCAAGCCCCATCATCCCTGCAGACACTCTCCCTCCCTCCCTCCCATCTCTCCTGACCCTAGTCTCTCCCTCCCCCAGTTTCTCCCTCTCCCTAGTCCCCCTCTACAGTCAGTCTCCCACTGCAGTCACTCTCCCTCCCCTGGTATTGGCTGTCTTCTTCATCGCCACTAATCACCTAATCTGCTGCTGCTCCGATGACTGGCATCTTCCCTCCCACTCTTGCCATTGACAGGTGCACTAGTGAACCAAATATTTCTGATTTGTTGTCCCCGTGGTTTGTTTTTAACTGGATGATTTGACCATCTCTTGAGGGTGATTTTGCTCTGCCCCTTGTCCTTTGAGCACTGGTTGACTGGTAATTTCCCCTTGGGCAATGAGCTGGAGGGGAAGGTGCTGGATCATTGAGATAAATCCACTGGTGTCATGATCGTAGAGATTTTCAACGGCATCACCAGTTATCAGTCTATCATTTACAGTCAGTCTCTCCCATACCGAAGCCACTTTACCAGCAAGACTCATTCCTCTTTATAGTCCTCAAAGACATCAAGGCAAACTGAGAATCAATCAGGTGTACGCAAGGCAGCTTAATTCAGTCTTTTAAAGGTAATTAATCTCTAGAATTGGAAACTGAGTAGCAGAATTCCAAAAAATTTGAAAAATGTTTATGGATATCAACTGTAGTGGTGTTGTGGTAGTATCACTACACTAGTAATCCATTAAACTCCAGGTTAATGTCCTGAGATTCATAGGTTCAGATCCCTCCATGGCAAACAGTGAAACTTGAATTCAATTTAAAAAGCAAATCTGAAATTAAAAAGCTAGCCTAAAGGTGACCATGTTGATTGTCTTAAAAACCCAACTGGATCACTGATGTCCTTTAGGCAAGGAAATCGGATGTTGATAAAAACTGAAAGAACTGTGGATGCTGTAAATCAGTAACAAAAACAGAAATTGCTGGAAAAGCTCAGCAGGTCTGGCAACATCTGTGGAGAGAAATCAGAGTTAAAGTTTTGGTTTGAGTGATCCTTCCTCAGTTCTGAAGAAGTTTCACTTGACCTGAAACATTAACTCTGATTTGTCTCCACAGATGCTGCCAGACCTGCTGAGCTTTTCCAGCAATTTCTGTTTTTTGAATGTGATATTTTTACCTGGTCTGACGTACATGTGACTCCAGTCCCACAATAATGTGACTGGCTCTTAGCTGCCCTCTCGACAATTAGGGATGTGCAATAAGTTCTAGCCTAGCTAATGACATGTACATTCTATGGACAATTAAGCAAAAAATATTGATGCTTCAAATGTCTAGCTAAGGTGTTAAATTGAGGCTGAGGTAAACATCAGCTATAGTCACTTTAAATTATGGGCCAGAATGGAGGGGCCAAATGGTTTAATCCTGTTCTTATGGTTCATGACATTCAGGTTAACTCTTCTCAATTTGATTAAGTCTAACATCTCTCACTGTAACTGTACAAAATGGAAATGACTCACTTTCTTTCACACAGTGTTTGACATGAACATTGTTTAAAAAAAATTGCAGTGAACATTGTGATCAACAGCCAGAACATCAAAGAACCTTGTCCACTTTCCTTCAGCATTTCATGGCTAAAACCTAATTTGGCAACAGCCACAAATAGAATGGTTTTGTTAGATTAAACTCATATCATTCAGCAAGGAAACACATTTCACTGTGCAGAATGCAAACAAATGTTTACCTAGCTTATCATTCAGAGAGGACAAGTCTCTCCCCCCTCATGAAACATCAAAGGCATCACTCGGGTGTAAAGTATAGTGACATTCTGCTGTATTGCCTCACGGGAGAGCTGTGTTTTGTAGATTATCAGATTTTAGCAATGTTGTAATGGGGAGGAAGTGATGGAGAGTTCCAGCATCCGTAACAGTTATTATTTCTGGGACAGCAAGGCATTGTGCCAGTCATCCTCGTTGCTGTAGTGTATCTCTAAGTAGAATCTGCACAAAAGAGCAAATTTAAGAATATAGAACATAGAACAGTACAGCACAGTACAGGCCCTTTGGCCCATGGCATTTTGCCGACAATGTACCTTCCAAACTTTCTTTGGGTGCATTTTCCTGATAGATGCCACAAATCAGCTTCACTTAGGTTTATCATGTAATAGGCTGCAATCCAGAATCTAGACTGAAGCAAACACCGGAATGTAGAGCCATCAGAGATGAGAGAAACCTTACTTTGGTGTCTGTTGTTGCTTTAATACTGTAGGCAGTCTACACAAATTCAGCACATTTTATATTTTTGTTCGTGGGATGTGGGCATTGCCAACCCATCCTTAATGACCCTTAAACTCAGTGGCTTCCATTTTAGAGGATAGATAAGAGTCAACTGTGCTGTTTTGGGCTGGAGTCACACAAAGCCAGATGAGGTAAGGTTTGGCAGATTCTCTTCCCTAAATGCCCCAGTGAACCAGATGTGTTTTTACAACAAACAAAACATGCTCACCATTTGACTAGCTTTTAATTCCAGATTTTATTGAATTCAAATTGTGCCATCTGCGATGGCAGGATTTGAACCTATGCCCACATATCCAGAACATTAACCTGGTCCTCAAATTATTCCGGCAATATTACCACCGTGTTACTGCCTCCCAAAGATTGTGAAGTTCGCATCATAAGTGACTCTATCATATTCTTTCTTGTTTCACGTTCCTCTATTGAAATTAATTTCAGGAACCTCCGTCTGCTATCCCCAAACCCTCATTTGCTATTAAATCCATAAAATTTAGAATGCAGCAGGAGACTAGTTGGTCAATTGATTCGCTGCCAGTCTATACTCTCTGGGGTTTAGAAGAATGAGAGCAGATCTCATTGAAACATACAAAACTCTGAAGTCTTGAAAGGCTAAGACAATGTTTCCACTAGTTGGGCAATCTAAAACATGGGGAGACAGGCTCAGGATAAGATGCTGACCATTTTGGACTGCGATCAGGAGAAATTTCTTCACTCAAAACGTTGTGAATAAGGGTTGTGGATGCTCTGTTGTTAAATATGCCGAAGGAATCGGATAGAGAGATTTTTGACTTCACTGGAAATCAATGGATATAGGGAGTGGGTGCGAAAGTGGAGTTGAAGCCAAAGATCAGCCATGATTAAACTGGGCTGAATGGACTACTCTTGCTCCTATTTCTTATGAGTCATCCAGACGAATCCCACTGTTCAATTCTTCATCCATAGACCTGTACATCACATCACTTTAAAAATGAAGAAGCCTTTTTAAATGTCTCAAGTGCTCCTGAGCTGGCCATCCTTTCAGGCAGTGACTTCTTGATCCCAATGATCCTTTGATTTAGAATTAGAATTAGGTTCATTGTCATGCGTACTCAAGTACAAAGTACAGGAGTACGGTGAAAAGTGTATAACGTCGTCACACGAGGTGCCACCTTAGGTACAAAGTAGTTGGGTAGAAATCTCAGGTACTAAAATAGATTAGGTTCAAAAATAGAGAAGTAAAAAGAAACTAAAAGTTGGATGAAAATTTTGGTTCCTCTCTAATGCTGTGCCTAAAATTTTAAATAAGTGCTTCCCGGTTACTGACTTCTCTTGTAAAGGAAATGTGTCCTTTTTGACAGCCTGTCTATGCACAATGTTGTACACCCTGAATAAAATCACCCCACACTCCAATTTGCTTTAAAGGAAATCTCAATTGATCTAATCATTCCTCGCAGCTAAAATTCTCGAGAGCTAGGAACATCCTTGTAAATCGTTGTCCCATCTCTGATATAACACCCAAACCTGCTCCTACCGGCACACCTCCATTTTCAATATATTTTTTCTAAGGAGCTGAAAAACAGGACTGTACAAACAAGGAACAAGAGCAGGCCATTCAGCCCTTCAAGCCTGCTCCACCATTCAATACGATCTTGGTTGATCTGATTTTAACCTCAACCCTGCATTCCTGTGTACCCCAATAATCTTTTATTGCCTTGGTATCTGTCTTCCTTGAATCTATCTAGATCTGCCTTAAAACTACTATCAGAATATTAACTTCAATATCGCTAATCATCCACCTCCTATTATGATCTTTTTAAATTGAAGCTGAGCAACAGTTCAATTTTTGCCTCCCTTCTCTTGTAATTTACACCCGTGGTGATACTTTGCTGTATGGATTTTGCTACGTCAGCTGGGATTTCTTTCCATCTCATACATTTGCCTTCCAATGGACATCAGAAAGAGGACTGAAAAGGAAAGTAGGTTAATGCTGAATGCCACTGCTTCATCTCTGTGACCACCCACTGGAAATTTTTTTGACAACTTGGAGCAGTCTTTAAGTGGAACGCAATTTCTTCCTCCCCGACATTTCGAAAAGGAGAGGATTTGATTTGTCTGTGACCACCTGTGAAACGACAATCTGTGATGGAAGTCTCTGCCAACCCAATTAGTAGATCATTACAGGAAGACCTTGTGTCAGCAGATAATTTCAGAGCCTGAGCCCATCATGAACTTATACTTAATAGGAAACTGCCTCGCTAATCAAAATGGAAAATTGTCTACACCACAAATTAAATAATGGAGAAGTGATGAGCACCAGCCATGGATTTCTGCATGGCAAAGTCATTAATTTATTTGTTTATCTAATTGTGACAGGCTCTTATTCCTCACATGATGAAGTTGTTAGGCTCCAGGTTATACAATAAATTACAGAAAGGTAATGAATAGGTACTCTTCATATAATTCTTTTCAGTGTCTCTGAATTACAAAAATAAATAATCCCATTACAATTACATAGTTATAATCAAATTAAAGTAGCAGCTGCATGGTTAATTAGCAATATGAGGCTGTTGTCACGTTTTCTCAAAGTTTAAAATCTGTAAAGGCATGTTTAGAAAGAATCTATAAATTTGCTCAATTATTAATCAAACATGGGCAAGTGATCTGCCTCCAAGTGTGTTTATTAATTCCGCTTATGTGTTCCCATTCAGGCACCATGTATCCTTCTAATGGTTTAATTACCTTAGACAAATGGTTAGAAACAGGGCTTGTACACTCGAGTCAATCATCAAGGGAATTTTAAGGAGCATCTAATATGCTGCAGAAATCAGATCTTACACGGTGCATAGGTTTTAGCCTCCATATAATCAGACTTTAAAAATAAAATTTGCTGCAATGTGTACTCGCGGTCCTTTATGTTTTCATTAAATATGTGTAGTTAGGAATTTATCATAGCTTCATTTTGCACTTTGCCAAGAACGATTCAGGATACCATGGCTACAGATCCAATTGAAATCTGAAACGTTCCTGGCTCTCATTGCCATATTGTCTTTCTGCCTCCTGGAGGTTGAGTCATCACAAATCTCACCTAATTAAAGTCAAAATCATCAACACAAACAAAGTTGCATAACAGACACTTTCACTTCAGGTTTGATTATTCCCTCCTTGGAGGCAGCAAGAAGGGCAAACACTTCAATGAGTTAATGCTGGAAGGATACTTGCTTTCTTCTCACACCTCAATAATTATGTTCTGGGCAGAAAGATGCATGGGCAACCTTCTTAATCTGCCACCAGTTAATGCCCTTTTAATTAACAAAAGCAGAAAATGCTGGAGAAACTCAGCAGGTCTGGCAGCATCTCCAGAGTTAATGTTTTGAGTTCGGCTATTCCTTCGCTAATCCTGAGGAAGAGTCACTGGACTCGAAATGTTACCTGCCAGATACTGCTAAACCTGCTGAGTTTCATGGATCATCGATCATAGAAGATCATAGAATCATAGTTGATGAAACTCAGCAGGTCTGGCAGCATCTGGCAGGTAACATTTCGAGTCCAGTAACTCGTCCTCAGAATTGGCAAAGGAGTTTCTCTAGCACCTTCTGTTTTTGTTTCAGATTTCCAGCATCTGCCACTTTTTGTTTTTATTAAAGCCTTCAAATGCTCAATTAATAGCTACCTAAGAGCCTCAACTTGCCATAGGTCTGAATACCTGTCTGATAAGAAATGTGTTTGGTTTCCCAAATGTGTTGTGGGCTGGTCCTCTTCCTCCCCAGTCTGGGGGCAGTGTGATAGCTGCTAAAATTTAACCACTGACTCTCTGGCCCCCTTATCTCCATCACTCTGACCCTACAAATCCCCTGAATGAACATCCACTCACCTGCTTTCCATTTCAATTCCTCATGCCTTCATAGCCGAGACTCCAGGTCCCAGAAGCTGCTGGTTTCTGATTAGCTGGCAGCTTCATGTGGGGCGGGGCTTCAATGCAAAACTCCTTATTGGTCATCACTCTAATTGGTGCTTGACCTGGCACGCTTTCTTGATGGAGGAGGTAGGGAATTAATTGCCCCTGACGTCATCCATCTCCACACGTAGTGCGCAACCCACTAATTCCCAGCTTTAGACTTAGAAGATTCTTATGTTTATCAATGAATTTTAAAAAAGAGGGCTTCATCTTACAGATTTTTTGGCTAATTGCCAGCATCCTCGAGTTTTTTTGGAGGTAATCTTGCAGTGAGGCCTCATGAGATTCCTTATCATATCTTATCAGAGCTATTTCATTAACTGACTACCCCACCTCCTATGGAAATCCTTGCATTCGATTCTACCCTCAACTATACACAGACCATTCCCAGAACAACTCACCATTCAACAGATAACCATTGAAAGACCAGCATCCCCTGTGCCTGCGCCATCCTTAAAACACCGCTGTGTAACTAGACAAGCCACTCACTGGCCATGCAATGTACAGCAGCCACAAAGGCACATTGCTCATGACCCACACCCGATACTCCCTCGCAAGTTCAACGCCATTCTGTCCCTTTTATTGCGGTTCAATTATCAGGCCACACATTTTATCTGGCCTTAGTCATATCCCTTTTAAACATCTTCTCTAAGTCACCGCCACTCTGTCCCCCAGTGGCCTATGGAATTCCATAACTTGTCATTGTCCAAGTTGGGGAGCATTACCCATATCAGACAATTCCAAACATGAGCCTATATTTGCAGGCAGCAAAAGTGAATACAAATAAAACATTTAGATGCTGAAGTTTGGATTCACAATACCATGCAAATAATGGCCGTATGATCAATGCACTATTTAATAATCCTGGACTGTCTTCAGTACTCAGTTCTTGTCAACTGTAACTATGTGTCTATCCGGTCCTGTTTAGCTTGAAGTACCCAATGCAGCTGAGGTTTGTCATGCACAGAAAGAACTTCCTCATCCCCAAAGTCCCCTGCAGACTGCTCCCATTCCCTGTTCCTCAATGTCTATCCAATCACTTCATCACCCAGCCCAATTGTGCAGAGCATAGAATGATGCAGTACCACTCTGCCCAGACTCTACTGGAGTCCTCCCTGCTCTTCCAGACCACTCGAAGCAGAAAAAATGCATCTTCAGATATATCACTCAATGCACCACAAAAAGAGAGCACCTGCTGCTGTCTGATCCCTTTCTCATCCCACATTTACATCTACTACGGAAGTTATCATTGAATTCAGCACAGCCCATCATCACACTGATGTAACATATGAGGCAGTGTTGTTCTCCTTGTTCCAGGGCACCCTTACGAAGTTCACAATTGATAGGACACTTCTGGCCATCATTTGCCTGTTTTTTTAAGGCATTGTCGCTATCTTCTGAACCAATGAAAGGGCAATATTTGTTCACTAGCACCAATGACATGGTGCACTTTGCTTTTGACTAGCATTTATCGAAGAACGTATACTCTGCAGACCTTGCAAATGGGGGAAGAAGGGATTGCTAATGAAATGTAGTTTTGGTTTGAAAACAATTGCTTCTTATATTTGCTGTCCAATGACCTATTGTCCAGCAAATGTGGATCCTTTACCTGGTGTCCATTAAACTTATACTGACTCGGCCCACCAAGGGCATTGATTGATCCTTTTTTCCAGTTGTATTTTGCATCTAACAAACTGCAAGCGATGGCAGGAAACACAGCTTGCCGTGGGTAGGATCGGTCCTAGATTCTGCTTGGTCACTAAGTAGACCACAGAGACTCCAGGTTCCTTTTTATCTTCCTTTAACCCAACACCCCATTTCCACCTGAGCTTCCCCTGCATTGTGGTGAGCCACCCCTAACTATCCTCCCTGTCTCCTGAAGCCTAGCACTATACCTCAATGATAACTTCCCTGTGGAAGCGATGGAAGTGGTATCACTGCCATGAATCCCCCTCTCACAGCCTATCCTGCCATCTGATGCTGTTCTGCATAAGCCCCCAGGCACCTTCAGTTTACTTCAGTCTCCTTGTCTGAACCTTTACACATGCTTCAGCTTTTACAACTAGGTTTGACTCCCTTACCCCTTTTTACACTGATCTCTCCCTACCAATGCTCCGACAGGCTCCCTGCTTGCACCCTCCTTAATGATCAGCTGATGGAACCCCAGGACTGTATTCACCCCCGATATCTGACGTACATTGCTCACAAATTTTTTACAACACCTGCAAACTTTGAAATTGTCCATTGCAGACCTAGATCTGGATTATTGATATAAGTATCCCAAAAATCAAGGGTCAATATAGATCGATGGAGAACTCCACACCAACAAAACATTTCTCCAGCCTGAAACAGATCCATTGACCACCACTGTCTGTTTCCTATCCGAAATAACTGCACAGAGGCCGGTATCCTGTCACCAAGTCACCCTTTATTTACTTATGCACAGTACACTGGCTATGGTCAGCCAGCTTGGAGTCAGTCCCCTGAACTGAGGAGAATTCTAACCTTCCTGTTGATTTTTTTTTTGTGTATAGGTGTGAGACACAGTAAAAACACCAGGTGTAAATAATTTTATTAATAGTCCACCACCAGGAAAAACACCCAAAGAAACAATAGCAAGCAGAGCCCCTGGGGGGCAATACTTATGTAAACGAAAAGGTGAAGGGGAGAGTAGGGGGAAAATCAAAATGGAATTGGAAGGGGAAATAAAGCACTGAACACCCCACGGTGCCCACCTCCCCTGAAAGACATAGAGACTTTTGGTGGACAGTGTGTGCTTTGGTTATATTGGTCAGCCAGGGATTTCCTGATTGGCCCAGGTTAACAACTCCAATCAACGATCTCATAGTCAACACGATCCATCTGGTTCCAGTCACTACATGATCACTTAGCCAATTTTATATACACATTATGACTGTCCCTTTTCTTTCACGAGCTGTAACTTCTTTCACAAATTTATTGTGCATTTCTGTATTGAACACCTTTTGAGATTCCATACATATTGCATCAACTGCATTATTGTCATTAACTTTTTGATTATCTCTTCAAAAGTCTCCAGCAAATTAGTCAGCGATGCATCCCTCTTAACAAATCCATGCTGGCTCTTCCTAAACAAATGACCTTTATCCACATGACTACTAATTCTATCCTGAATAATTGTTTGTGGAAGCTTCCCTACCAGTGACGTCAAACAGACTGGTCTGCAATTACTGAACTTATCCTTACAACCTCTCTGAACAAGAATATAGTGTCTGCAGTTATCCAAGCTTCTGATGCACCCCAAGTCTAGGGAAGGTTGAAATGCTATGGTAGGTGCCCTTGTAATTTCCAATCTTATTTCCTTCAATATTCTTGGATGAATCTTATCTGTTCCCAGTGCCTTGTCAACTTCAACAATTGATAGCCTATGCAATGTTTTCTGTTGATCAATTTTGAATCTTCTAGTGGCAGAGCTTCCTCCTTTGTCACCATGGCCTGAGTAACATCTACTTCTTTGGTAAAACCAAATGCAAAGTATTCATTTAATTCCTCAGTAATGCCTCTTCCCTCCAAGTGTAAAACACCTTTCTTGTCCCTAATTGGCCCTACTCCTACTTTTCTCCTCCCTTTAACTATCAATGTGTATATAAAAGTTTTTCATGATTCCCCTTTATGTTGCCAAAATTTTCTCATAAGCCGTCTTTGCTTCACTCATATGCTTTTTCACTCTCCCTCTGAAACCCCTGTTTGGTTCTTGGTTCTCAATTGTACTGTCTACCTGACACCTTTCATAAACGCATATTTTTTTTTCTTTTTTAATTTAACTTTTATCTCCTTTTTCATCCAGGGAGCTCTGGATTTCCTTGCCCTCCACTTTCCCTTTTGAGGGAATATACCTTGTTTTGACCTGAACCTTTTCATCTTCAAAGATGTTTTAAGATCTTTCTGATTGTGTCCTATATTTAGATAGCTTGGTTTCATTTTATTTTTAACTTTAATGTAATAAATTTCTGGTATCCAGTTGCTCATATAGAACGTGCACACTTGCTACAGCATCATGTACTGTTGCTTCTGTATAATTTTAATTTAAATGAAGTTGATTTTATTGTTCTTTAGCCTGATCTGCACAGGATGACAGAAAGATATTTTTTGATATTTGAGATAGATCTAGATTAAGGGTGGCTCAGTGAAGTTGCTCTATGCGTATTAATTGATGGAAGGAGATTCATTGTTTTCACAACTGCAATGCCACCTAAGACACTGTATGCATAAGATCATAAGGAAACACTGAATTCCTAATGGAAAGTAACATTGAAAACTTAATTAAATATTTGGAAGAATCTGAAGTTTCAAAGGGGGACCTGATATAAGTTTTGTTCTTGGCTTTTTCTCACATTCTTATTACAGTTTTCAACTTACCAGATGATATCATTTTTCATTTTGCATTGAATTCAGCCTTTAGCTTAAGGTTGATTAAGAGTGATTCCTTACTACAATAATGAGGAGTGATGACAAAGGCGTTGGTATCCACTTCATGTTTGAGTAAAATTATTGCATGCTAATATTAATATTTTTATTGCAGATTTTGTATGGCAAAAAATGAAATACATGTCGTTAAATTCTGGCAATAAATATATTATAAAAACTGAACAAGAAAGGGTCATTCAGCTCATCAAAATTACTTCAAATGCTCCTTTCTACTTTCATTTAAATGAATGTTTAGCAGTTAGAATTCAAATCTGTCTTCCTTATTGTTGATTTTCATATCCAGCTATTGTGGGTTTATCAAGTGAAATGAATAATTCTAGAGCATGAAATGTAACCATAGGGCAGCTTTTACCATTTCAATGATTAGGCATATGATTACAATTAGTAAAGGGAACCGTTCTTGAGATTTTAACATATAGTGTAACTAAATAGAAAATTTGTGGCTGGGAATGGATGCCAGATAAACTGTAGTTTGAGAAATGGCCCAATATTGGTGATAATGTAACAGTTGACTTTGTTACACTCCATTCGTTATGGAAAATAATATCAGATGGTGAGTTAAATAGGCAGTTGATAAATTAGTGCCTACTTTGGACTTCTTCTTTCATCATCAATTGATCAAATTGCACTGATGGCCAACACTAATTAAGGACTTAAACATTGTTTGAAGGTTTTCATTGTAAGAACATTGAGCAAGATGATTTTACTGTTACACCATGTAAAATTTACTCTAAAAAGATCAATTGTAACCTAAAAAAATTCTTTAGAAGAAAATGATATATCTCAACAAATTTCGATTGCTTATTCTGCCTGTAGTCTGAGGAATTAACTGGAACAGGAGAAAGAGATTGCTTTTTCTAAAAAAAACATGACATGCATGCAGTGTCCACCAATATTCTTGATGGTTTTAGAGAAAGGGTATGGAGTGCCTTATCTCCCTTTCTAATTTCACTTTGAGTTAGCTCCTTTGTCTGTCCCTACCTCTTCCATACATTTGGTGATTTGCATTGACCTTTCTGGACATTGCATGTAGATTGAATCATGACAAACAAGGGTAATTTAATGATCGTGGATAACAGGCGACAAGTACCACAGATGATTTGGTGGTAGGCAAAGAGGCATTCAATTGTATGTAAACCACTTCTAGATATAAAAAAAAAGTTAATTCATGGCATGTGCATATCACTGCAATTGGTTGACTGTGCAGCAAGGGTGACAACATGTTTCTTGAGTTGTCACTTGATGAGATGGGCAAGAGGACATTTCAACTCCACAACATTTCACAAGAGTGTGGCCTTCCTAATGTGACACTGGCTTGCCTTACACAAGAAACACAAGTTCATTCTTCACCAACAATCAGCAGCAAGTATGTGAACAATTACTGATCTATTACATAAATAGAAACATGACCAATCAGCTGTACAATATTGCTCCTACATCCAACCACCACTATACACAATGATCTCTTTCATCTGCTCCAGATATTCTTCCTGATAATGGGAAAAGTTGCTGCCTGAAATGTAACAGGTGTCATTTCTTCCGAGGAACTTTTTTATGGTAACAATCGCTCTGTCCAGTGCAAACTTTACATGGCATAATCATCAATTGTCTCATCTGAAGATGGGCTTGATACATGGAGTAATTTCATACTGCATTACAAACTGATGTGGGGAAACATTACTCTAAGTTTACCATAAACAAGTGAGAGTATCAGCTGTTGTCGATATCTAGTTCATGATTCATATGTTTCAGAATACAGGTTTTAGTTGTAGGAATTAAAGTTTAACAGTGGAAAACTGGACAAATGCAACTGAAGCATATGGCAATCAGTGCACTTAAAAGTTTAAGAATATGTTGTCTTAAGCTGGAAGGCTGGGAACAGAAGCAACAGGATGGGGCTAGAGCTAAATTAGTCGATAATATTCGTGAATTCAAAGACTGTAAAAAATCATTTATTTCAACAGATCAAAGAAGAAATTGTAAGTCATGCCTGTTTAACTTAAAAGTCAATTAAGGATTGTTTAGAGCAAGCTGTATCATCATGAAGATGAGTGCGGTCTAAGAAGGTTCTCTTGTTTCGATTTATCTGTGTGTTTGCTGGTCATAGTTATTTACAATTTGGAACTGGGGAAGTGGTGAAGCAGAAGAAATAATGCAGTTAGCAGATTCTAGGCAGTTAGAACTCAGGAGAATTCCCAGTTAAAGTCTAAAAGGAAGACTTGGTAGTCATCACCACTCCAGCGCTGCTGAGTGTGGAGTGAAAGATGCCCACAAAAAGTATTTTCTTACTGCAACTGAGAATGTTTGAAGTTTAGCAAATTCAGCCAAAGCTCAGTAAACTAGCTAGTTAATAAAAGCCCCCCTTTTGTTTCAGTAATTGGACACTTTGGACCAGGCTCATGAATCCTAGAGAATTCTGTCTTGGGAAGAGAGTGAACTATCAAAACATAAGCAGCCTGAGTTGGAAAGGATTTTGAGGGCATTCTGAACTCAGATCTTCAAAGGTGAATAATTGTTAAGCGGACAGAACATTCATGAGACAAAAACAGAAATCGCTGAATAAAGTCAGCAGGTCTGGGGCAGCATTTGTGGAGAGAAAGCATAGTTAATGGTTTGAATCCAGTGACCCTTCTTCAGAACTCACTGTTGGTTTATAAGTGTAAAAGTTTCATTCATATTGTAGAGTACTTTACTTCTCTATTTTTATTTGTAAAGGTCAAATTGTTTATTCAAAACTGCAGAATCGTGTGGCTTTATTCCCTTAGTAAATATGCTGAGAACTCACATTTTGTCTATTTTAAACAAAAGAGAAAGTACTGGTCCCTAAGCAGTTAATAACATAAATTTGGTGATCTTGGCTGGGATCTTACTATAGAAATTATTGTTTGGCACTATCTGTTGACACAATTGAGGAAAGGTGGTGTTGTGGCAAAAATGTTACTGGAAATATAAATTAGAGTCCAGGCTAAGGTTCCAGGAATATTGTTTGAATCCCACTGAGACAGATGGAAAAATTTGAATTCAATAAAAAAAATCTGGAATTAAAGTCTAGTATAATGGAAACCATGTAATCACAGTCAATTATCATAAAAATCCATCTGGCTCACTGATGTTCCTTATGGAAGAAGATCTGCTATCCTTATCTAGACTGGTCTATGTTTGACTCCAGACAGACAGCAATGTGGTTGGCTCTTAGCTGTCCCTCTGAAGTGGCCTAGCCAGATACTCAGTTGTATGAAATCACAATATACACTAAAGAAAGGAAATATGAGTCACCACTGCTTGACTTACATTTTGTCCGTGTTGCTGGATTAAATCCTGGAATTTTCTTTTTAACAGCATCATGGGTGCCCCTATACTCTAAAGACTGCAACAATTTAAGAATGCAGCTTATCACAAACTTCACCAGGGCAATTAGTAATGGGCAGTAAATGCTGGCCTAGTCAGAAACACTGACATCCCATGAACAGATTAAGTGAGTCTGTCCTGCTCCTGTGCTCTATATTCAATGTAATAAAACTAAAACTACATGAAATAAAGGCTAAAACAATCTGCTGTTGAGAAAAATGGGCAGAAACAAGGCTAGCACATGAACTTTATCTAGTTAGTGGAAGCAGTTGATTCATTCCATTGCTCATTACACCAATCAGAGGTACTGCAGAAGAAAGCATTGGCAAATCAAAACATCAAAACAGAACATGGATATCTGATTACACTCTGACAAAGGCAGAGTCAAAGCGTTCATCAAGCCCCATAGATCTCAGTCTGAAGGAATTAGAGAACAGTGAAGCTAAATAATGAGAGTGATTAAAAAATCGACCAAATATGACAAAGGCAGCCACAAGTAATGTACAAGAGACAGTAATCTACAACTTTAACAATTTGGGAGCCATATTTCATTTGGTGAGGAAATTACAGACAGCAATGTCAAACGTCACTCATGATGTTATATTTTTAAAAGTCCTCAATGTTGCTGGATCAGACAATTGAATGAAGTGGGGAACTGTACATCCTGCAATCCACAAGCTTTAGAAACTTATTAACTTCACTAAATGACCACACTTTGGATCACTCTCATTTATTGCCTGTTGTTCAGTGGTAGCAGTCCCAGTCAGCCCTACACCAGATACTTCTCCAATGTAGGATGGAGTGAAAGCTTCACTGGGGTGGCACAGAGGCTCTGTGGTTAGCACTGCTCCCTCTCAGCACCAGGGACCTAGGTTTGATTTCACCCTCGGGTGACTGTCTGCGTGGAATTTGCTCATTCTCCCCGTGCCTGCATGGGTTTCCTCCAGGTGCTCCAGTTTCTTCCTACAGTCCAAAGATGTGCAGGTTAAGTGGAGTGGCCATGCTAAATTGCCCATAGTGTCTAGGGGCGTGCAGGCTAGGTGGATGAGCCACGGGAAATGTAGGGATAGGTTAGAGGGGTGGGAAGGACAGTGTGGTCTCAGTGGGCTGAATGGCCTGTTTCCACACTGTAGTGATTCTATTCTAAGACAGAGTTATTATCTTTTGGAAGAGAAACTGAGATCCTGTCTACCCATGCAAGTGGCCTTAGACAAAGAATTCAAGTAACTCAGTGTTACATTTACTATTCCCAGAAACGTCTTAGCAGCAGGATTATCCATTTTGAAAGTTTAACCCCTGCAACCCCTCTAACTCTCCCAAGTTTTTTTTTATCTCCAGTATCTTTAAGTACTTCTTTAAGTGTTCACAGATTTCCTCACCTCCCCACCCACCTCCAAAATTCAAAGGATTATAATGCTGCCATTTTGTAATAATTCCAGCCATTGATAAAAGTGGACAAGTCAGATTCCAGAGTGAAACAAGGCTTCACAAATCACTTTTATTTTTGCAGTTTGGTCACCATCATGGTCAATCACTTTTATAACAAATTTATAAAAGACTGTCAATCTACATTTTGCCAAAAATCATATATTTATTCAATAAAGTAATAGCAAACAAGTAAAGCTACAGATAAATATGAGAAATTTTGGAATGATCTGATCATAATAAAATAAAAGAATCAAACCTCTTTTTCCAGCAATATTCTTGACTGACACTCAACCCCAATGAATTTCTTTCTTCACTTTAAAATTTCTTACTCAACTGATGAGTTGCAAGTGTTTCCTTTTGACAAATTTATGCACATTCATCACATGTGATTCTCTCCATTATTCAATGACACTGGCACAGGCTAACACATTGACTTTTCTCCCTGACTGCTAACAAAAAACAAATGAGAAATTTTTCCAGTTATTTTGAAATCTTTGAAGCTGCTAAACAATACATACATTTATATGAATTTTATTTTCTGAACTGAACCTACTTCTGGCATCTGGCTTCCCTTTCCTTGGATTGCCAAAGGTCAACTTAGCAAACACTTCAGCAATTATCTCAGCAATTAGCTTATCGAGTCATTTCGCCTAAGTCACAGGATTTCTTAGAAATGTTGTTTGAATACTGCTCAAAAAATTTCAGACCCTTAAATATAACTGGAAACCAAAAACTCATTTACCCTGACGTTACAATCCAAGTTCCTAAATAATGAAACAGTAATACATTATAAATATTATTACAAATATCAGTTTGCAAATTTTCATGCTGACTGTTTATTAGTGTAAATTGTGAAATTAAAGTGCAGGAAATGGAGGAGGGTGAAGTATTGGTTATGTAAAGAACGGCACTGTGATTAAACCTGTTATTGAATTGTGAAGCTCTGATTGCCTAATTTTGGTAGAATTTTCATTTAAAATGAAGGTTGAATTCTTGCCCTGGGCCAGTTAAATACAAGTTAAAACCTAATAATTCTAGATCAAATAGCAGGTGTTACTGCAGTTTTCAGGGCTTGTGGGATTACAGTAAAGAAAATGTTACATTCTCTTCATGTTCAAGGGATTCAATGTGAATAAGGTTAGATTAACAAAACACGGTGTTTCAAAACCCTCGGTCCAGCGGCCCTGTAAATCTTGTATAAAGGGTCACGTTAGGGAGTGGTCAAAATCAGCGATGGAGACACGGGAAGAGAGAGACAGACAGAGAAATGGATACATTAATAAAGAGCTCCATTGTTACTTTTTCACGTATCAATTGACCTGAAGTGCATTTTAGATATTTTTTGTTCTTAATGTTTTTAAAGTACATTATTACATTTGGAAAGTCATGGTTGTGAGCTGTAGTGCTGGGCACCAGAGTTGAGAGCATTCCCCCATTACCATAGCGGTTTTATTCAGTTAACTTGGAGCAAGGTTGACCATGAAGAGGCTAGATTCCATTCTCAGGCTGTTTGTAATAACTGACCTTCGCTGGGAGGTAGCAGAAGCAACATCCACGACTGGGAACAAAGGGAAGAAAGTGGGTGCTAATCATTTTGTCAGAGCTCCTACTTTAGATTGTTGTTTGGCAAACCAGTCGGAAAGGAATGGCAGGTTGAATACATGATCTGGACCAACTCTGATGTGCTCCAAGTTATATAACCACCTCATACTCACTGTGATGTGAAGGAACGGAAAATACCAGAAAGTGTAAAGTATCTGTGGAGAGCAGGCAAAGAAAATAGCTGGCAGAGAAACAGACAACCACAAAATAAGTAGCAGTGATAATCCTGTCAACCAAGAGAAGATGAAAAGATTGAAATTCTGAAAGAGTGAATCAACATCAGGGACATGTGAATTTAATGCCCCTCTGGAAGGGAGCTTGCTGGTGGGGGTGTTTTGTCAGGTGGGATGGTGGGGTGCTGGCAGGTGGGAAACATGCTAACTTTCCATCTCCACCCTAATTAGATCCACAAGGAAGACTCTTGAATGGACTACCTGCCTTACTGCCAATTGACGCCATTAAGTAGACAATTAGTGTTCACTTAGGTGTAGATCTTACTATGCAGGGAACCCAAGAAACACGACTTGTTGATCTTGCTTGCTAGATTTGGAAGAGACTCCCTCAGTCAAAAGCAGTAAGTGCCCAATTGAGGGTCCTGGCACTGGAATGGGGGATGCCCATTGAAAGCCATCACCCCAACCCTTGCCCCCAAACACATCCTGTCATCACTCACCCATACCTGTGTCACTTAGTGACCTTGGATCTCTTATCGGTGTGGTACCAGCAGCAGTCACTGGGTGGTGCCACTGAGCATTGAATGGCTGCCAACCTCTTATTGGCCAATGGCTTTTGGCGGGCAGGATTTCAGTCCTGAGGTCCATGACCTGAAGAGTATCCTCTGTCGCCCATGTTTTCTCAAAATGGTAGCACAGGGCTCTCTAGGTGACAGGCAAGAACCCCCGCATCTTCATTTTGTGGGTAGCTAGAGAAGTAATTGCTGGTTCCCTTGCTGAGATATTTGTATCATCATAGCAATGGGTGAGAAGACTGGAGGTTGGCTAATGTGGTGCCATTATTTAAGAAAGGCTGCAGGGAATAGCCAGGGAACATTAGACCAGTGAGCCTTATGTCAGTGGTGGATAACTTGTTGGAGGGGATTCTGAAGGCCAGGATTTTCATGCATTTTGAAAGACAAGGACTGAGTAGGGATAGCCAACATGGCTTTGTGTGTGGGAAATCATGTCTCACTAACTTTATTCAGTTTAATGAAGAGGTGACAAAGAAATTTGATGAAGTCAGAGTTGTGGACATTGTCTACATGGACTTCAGCAAAGCGTTCACCAAGTTGCTGCATGGTAGACTGGTTAGCAACGTTAGATCACATGGAATCCAGGGAGAGCTAGTCAACTGGATATTGGCTTGAATATAATAATATAATAGTCAATTGGCTTGAAGGGAGAAGACAGAGGGTGGTGGTGGGGTGTTGCTTTTCGGACTGGAGGCCTGTGACAAGGATCAGTACTGGATCCACTGCTTTTCATCTTTGGATGTGAATACAAGAGAAATGGTTAGTAAGTTTGTAGATGACACCAAAATAGGTGGTGTTATGCACAGTGAAGACGATTATCTCAGGGTGCAATGAGACATTGATCAGATCAGTCAATGGTTCGAGGTGTGACAGATGGAGTGTAATTTAGATAAACGCGAGGTGTTGCATTTTGGAAAGGCAAGTCAGGGCAGGACGTATACAGGTAATGGTAGGGCCCTGGGGAGTGTTGAGACCTAGGAATGCAGATGCATAGATCCTTGAAAGTCGTGTTGCAGTTGGTGAAGAAGGTGTTTGGTATGCTTGCCTTCAATGATCAGAACATTGAGTATAGGGGTTGAGGTTGGTTGGCTCGCCGAGCTGGTTTGTTTTTCCGCAGACGTTTCGTTACCGTGCTTGGTAACATCCTCGGTGCAGCCTCTGATGAAGCGTCGGTGTGTTTTCCCGCCTGGTTTCTAAACTCTGGCGTCCGTTGCGATGGATTGCCTCACTTCCAGGTTTCCTCCATAGTGGAATGTATATGGGGTCGAGTTCAATGTGTTTATTAATAGCACACTTTGTGGAGTGCCATGCTTCCAGGAATTCTCGTGCTTGTCTCTGCCTAGTCTGTCCCAGGATCTTGGTGTTGTCCCAGTCGAAGTCATCGTTCTCCTTGTCCATGTGGATTGAGATGATTGAGTATTGGTTGTGTCTTTTAGTAGCCAGTTGGTGTTCACGTACTCTTGCTGTTAGTTTCCTTCCTGTTTGTCCGATGTAGTGTTTCTCGCAGTCTCTGCAGGGGATCTTGTAGATGACATTGGTCCTGTCCATGGCAGGGAGTGGGTCTTTAGTTCAGGTGAGCACTTGTCGTAGGGTTGATGTGGGCTTGTGTTACTAATAGTAACCATCCCAGCACACACAAAGGAAGCTGCGTGCGAACACTATTTAAAAGGGCAACGACACACTGCAGCAACGTGGAACTACGCCAAGAGGAGGAGGAATACCTCTTCCAAGTGTTCAAGGATAATGGATATCCAAAGAACTGGGTCAGGAGATGCCTACAGGAACAGCATCAGAAAGATTCTACATGGCCCTACACGCACATCACACTAGCCTACATCAGGAACACATCAGAACTCACCACAAGACTCTTACGACAGCTAGGCATCAGAGTGGCACACAAGCCCACATCAACCCTACGACAAGTGCTCACCTGAACTAAAGACCCACTCCCTGCCATGGACAGGACCAATGTCATCTACACGAACCCCTGCAGAGACTGTGAGAAACACTACATCGGACAAACATGAAAGAAACTAACAACAAGAGTACATGAACACCAACTGGCTACAAAAAGACACAACCAATACTCAATCATCTCAATCCACATGGACAAGGAGAACCATGACTTCGACTGGGACAACACCAAGATCCTGGGACAGGCTAGGCAGAGACAAGCACGAGAATTCCTGGAAGCATGGCACTCCACGAAGCATGCTATTAATAAACACATTGAACTCGACTCCATATACATTCCACTATGGAGGAAACCCGGAAGTGAGGCAATCCATCGCAACGGACCCCAGAGTTTAAAAACCAGGTGGGAAAACACACCGATGCTTCATTAGAGGCTGCACTGAGGATGTTACCAAGCATCGTAACGAAACATCTGCAGAACAACAAACCAGCTCGGCGAGCCAACCAACCTCAACACCCACAACCCGAGCTACAGATCTACTCCAAAACCTTATTGAGTATAAGAGTTGGGACATCATAATGTGGCTATGCAGGATATTGGTGAGGCCACTTATTGAATACTGTGTTCAATTCTGGTCACCCTTCTATAAAAAGGATGTTGTTAAACTTGAGATGGTGCAGAAAAGATTTACAAGGATGTTGCCAGGACTGGAGGGTTTGAGCTATAGGGAGTTGTTGGATAGGCTGGGGCATCTTTCCCTGGAGCGTGGGTGGCTGAGGGTGACTTTATAGAGGTTCATAAAATCATGAAATGCATGGATAGGGTAAATAGGCAAGGCCTTTTCCCCAGGGTAGGGAGTCAAAAGCTAGAGGGCATAATGTGGAGGTGCCTGTGTTGGTTTGGGTGTACAAAGTCCGAAATCACATGACACTAGGTTATAGTCCTCACTTTACCTGACATAGGGGCTATGCTCCGAAAGTTTGTGATTTCAAATAAACCTGTTGGACTATAACCATGTGATTTCTGACTTAGAGGACATAGGGTTAAGGTGAGAGGAGTAAGATTTAAAAAGGACCTGAGGGATAACACCTTCACACAGAGGGTGGTGCGTATATGGAATGAGCTGCCAAGAGGAAGTGGTGGAGGCTGGTACAATTACAGCATTTAAAAGGCATTCGGATGGGTACATGAATAGGAAGGGTTTAGAGGGATATGGGCCAAATGCTGGCAAATGGGACTAGATCTGATTGGGATATCTGTTTGTTGTGGATGAGTTGGACCGAAGGGTCTGTTTGCCTGCTATATGACTCTATGACTGTATGAATATCACCCAATGGATCTAAATTTCAACATAGTGAGGATATTGAAAGCAGAAATTATTATGTGTATGATGTATTTCAGATTTAAGATAGATAAGAGAAGGTTCAGAGGTGCAATGACAAGAGTAGATAGCACAAACAGGAGAAAGATTACAATGGAGTGTTCTACAGAGTAGTCGAATTCACTTCTTTTGTTGCATATGGAGTTGTCGTGCTGTAAAATTATCCGAGCTGCCTTGGTGTCAAAGCAGCATTTGCAATTTCCACAGGACAGATTAAATTTTGCTCAGCAACAGTGTAATGCAATTTACGGCTGTGTAAACAGGCAAAGGTACTGATTGAAATTTCTCTCCCAGAACGTGTCCACTTGGTCTGGCTGGTTAGTGATGTGGGCTCCTGAGGAGACTGCTCTCTGTGCATCTCAGCGATAAACATGGCAATAAATAGCTTCTGGATGCTGAATAAATACAGAAACCAAAGGGCACATTAGTGTGCAGAAGCATTTACCTTGCTTTTTCTCTCGAAAAAGAGCAAATTGTGATTAGCATTTGCACTAGATTTTAAACGTCAACAGTTTTCTTCTAATCCTGAGGGAGGGACTGTAATCCTTTTCAACAGCAGTTTAACTAGCCACAAGACCTTAAGAGGTGACAATCATTCATTTGTTCAAACCACTATGGATTTTAATTGCAGCACACTTCATGTACCAAGGTTGCAATTTCCCCACACGCTATTCTTCTGTTCAGCATGTTTTATGGCTTGCTAAAATGCAGGACTGAATGATAAAGGAACAGGTTTACGATGGTTTGATATGAGCAGATGTCTAGCTTTGGCATGTCAGAGCACAGCATGCAAATTCTGCATGAGTTGTCGGTCCTGATTTTAATCCGTTTGCCCAGTGGGAATTTTGGGGACAGGTGCAGGACAACTAAAGTAAAGTGGGGTGGCGCTTACTCACTCCTGACTGTAACTGATAGCATGGATACCTGTTCAAGACTGGGAGCACCTCTTGAAAAATGCAGTGATATTTTAATGAGCCTGATGGATTGTATAGACAGTAGGTAGATTGGCCAGGTTAAATCACCCATTGAGTCCAGGGATGTGCAGGCTAAGTGGGTTAGCCATGGGAAACGCGGGGTTACAGTGATAGGGTAGGGGAGTGGGTCTGGATGGGATGCCATTTGGATGGTCAGTGTGGGCTCGATGGGCTGAATGGTCTGCTTCCACTCTGTAAGGATTCTATGATTTTGACCATTCAAAATCCATCCAATCATAGGAGATAAATCTCTTCTTTCAATCCAAAGTGGGAGGAGCAGAGCAGACTTTCTCACCAAGACAAACCTGTCTTGGAGACAAATTCAGGACCAGGTGGTGACCAACAAGGTCCCTTTATTTTGAAGGAAAAATCATTTCACTTCTGGGTCAGGAGGAGTTGGCCCTACAAATGCATTAGAGGCTTCTGTTGCTTTGGACTCGCCACTGTCATTCGTGATATCACATGCACCCCCTCTCCACAACCCCTTCCCCCCCAACCCACCACCATAATCTGGGACAGTTTTCATTTGGATAACTTGCAGAGGCTTCCTGTTGTCTCAGTTCCTGCCCTGCCAGCATTCCCACTCTTGCTTTGGGTTTGGAAAGCGGTTTCTGTTGACTGCCGTTGAGAGATGGAGCCTGGATGTGCATATGAGGCTTGAGAGCTATAATCTCTCAGACCTCCACAATGACTGTGACTCTAGCCTGGGCCATCAAACTGATGGGCCTCCAGCCTCTGACCCCCATTCCCTCCCCACCCTGTTCCTGTGTGGAGATCAAATCCAGGTAATTGTCATGGAATAGTAATTTTTTGAGAAAGAACTGGTGAAGATAAGACTCATGAGAATGGTTCCACAGAAGAGGAATTTCAGTTCCATATAATGCTTGGAGAATCTGGAGCTGTTTTGTTTGGAGAAGAGCAGATCAAGAGGAGATTTGACATTTTGAGGTATTCAAAACCATAATGGGTCTGGACAGCGTAGATTGGTAGAAACAGCTCCTGTTGATGGAAAATGAAGAACCAGGAGATATTGATGCATGGACATGTGCAAAAGAAGCAACCACAACATGGTTATGAGGATCTAGAGTGCACCAACAGAGAGAGTAAAACTGAGGCAGGATCAATTGAGACTTTCAGAGAGAATTGAATAATTGCCTGAAGAGGAAGTGCTTACAGATGACGGAGAAAAGGTAGGAGAGTGAGGCTCAGTGAATTACTCTTCTCAGAGCCAGCACTAACTGGATGAGCTGAATGGCCTTCTTCTCATAAACAGATCAAGAGCCAAATGGTGCCAGTTAAAAGTTAAAAAGAGGCAAATGCCAAGTGGTATTATTGCTCAACGAGTAGTTCAGAAACCCAAGTATTTTTCTGAGGACCCAGGTTCAAATTCAGCCCCATTAGATGGTGGAATCTGAATGCATTAAAAATTTAGAATTAAAAATTCATTGATGAAAACAAAAATATGACTGACTGAACGACAAAATAACTCCACAGAGACCAATATCCTGTCACCAAGACACTCTTTATTTAAATGTGCACAGTCCATGGACTCTGACCAGATAGCCCAAAGCCAATCACTAAAGTGAGGTGTATCCCTGAGATTCCTGTTTATATCTGTCAGCCAGGTCCCCTGATTGGACCAGGTTAGCAACTCCACTCAGGGAACTCATATTCAATGAGATCCACCTGACCAAGCTCATTCCAATCCCTACATCAGGAAAAACTTATCTGGTTCAATAAGATCCTTGAACGAAGGACATCATAGATCATAGAATCCTTACAGTGTGGAAACAGGCCCTTTGGCCCAACAAGTCCACACCAACCCTCAGAGAATCCCACCCAGACCCATTCCCCTATAACTCAACTAATCTACACATCCCTATGGGCATTTAGCATGGCCACTCCACCTAGCCTGCACATCTTTGGACTATGGGAGGAAACCAGAACACCTGGAGGAAACCCACGCAGACACGGGGAGAATGTGCAAACTCCACACAGATAGTCACCTGAGGGTGGAATCGAACCTGGGTCCCTGGCGCTGTGAGGCAGCACTGCTAACCACTAAGCCATCTGCTGTCCTTACCTGGTCTGGCCTACATGTGACTCCAGACCTACTGTAATCTGGTTGACTCTTAACTGCCCTATGGACAATTAAGGATGGGCAATAAATGCTGGTCTGACTAGAAACGCCCACATCCCGTGAATGAATTTTACAAAAATGCTAAAGAAACAAACGTAAGATGATGAAAAGTCTTTTCATCCAGCAGTTAGGGTATGGAATGTATGAAATGCATTGTAATGTGGTGGATGCAGGTATACCTGAGGAATTCGAGAGGGCATTAGAAGATTATTTCAATTTAACAATGTGCAGAGTTGTGGAGAAAAGGCAAGAAATTGGCACAAAGTTAAAATGCGCAGAATGCTGATGCAGGGATGGCTGAATGGTTTCTTTCTGAACTGTAAACCATTCATTGACTCCATTATTGGATATAATCAGACTTAGATTTCATTATTCCACAGTGTGGTTGGTACAAAGTTGCAGTGAAACAGGCCCTAATATCATTCAGCCAAGCACACAGGTCAGTCAGAATGGTAGGTAGGAGATACACAGTGCAAACTCACTTATTTTAGACAGGCTGTTCATCAATGAGGTTTAAACTCAAACAGAATTTGAAAGTAGCATACCATGAATAGTTCATTTTTTTTTGTAAATTATTACTCATTCACATGTCCTAGAAAACCAATCTGTCCAAGATTGTGCTGTCAGTTAAACTGCACTCTAAACAGCCAGAGCATGGTTTGGAATAATATGTATTTTGGGAAGCAGTACTCATTAAAAGCACCATTACATAATGCATACAATTGCTGATGTATCTTTGGTAAGATGCTAAGCACTGCATAGCTTTTCAGAAATCTGTCTCCACTACAAAGTACACAACTGAGGAGCAGTCTGCTACAGATTGGACCGAAAGCTTAACTGTATGTAAAGATGCAGTAATGTGTGGCAGAAGGATTGCATTAGCAACATAAGGGATACAAACTGATTTACCAGTGAACATGTAGCTAAGGCAAAATAAAGTTTAAATAAAAACTGATTTTAGAACACAGAGTGATGGAGGGATAGTGAGAGAGTGTTGAATGTATATGGTTACTTCCTTCAACTCTTGAAGGAACAATTGTTGCCCAGTTGAGAACATGATAAATTCTCAAGAGTGACCGTAGGTCACTGAGACATAAGGATAGTAACCTCGCATTGTGTGTGGCTATCAGAGGAAAGACAAGGTCAGATTTAACCATGATTCACCCTCTACCACAGTCAGATCATTGATTGATGGATCCCATTAACACTTGGCCTAGGCTCAATGGGAGGGGCAGTCACTTGTTCGAAATCATGAAAGGTTCCTGGCACCCACAAGACGTATCCCAGTCAAACTTTTGGAGACAAATGAAGAAAATCTGAAGTGCAAAGATAAACTTGCAGGTTGAATCGTTAGTTAGGAAGGCAAATACAATGTTGGCATTTATTTTGAGAGGACTGGAATATAAAAGCAGGGATGTACTTCTGAGGTTTTATAAAGCTCTGGTCAGACCACATTTAGAGTATTGTGAGCAAATTTGGGCTCTATACCTCAGGAAGGATGTACTGGCCCTGGAGCGGGTCCAGAGGATGTTCGCGAGAATGATCCCAGGAATGAAAGGGTTAACATATAAGGAACATTTGAGGCCTCTGGGTCTGTACTCAATGGAGTTAGAAGGATGAGGGAGGATCTAATTGAAACTTACAGAATACTAAATGGCCTGGACAGAGTGGACATTGGGAAGATGTTTGCATTGGCAGGAGATACTAGAAACAGAGGGCATAGACTTAGAGTAAAAGGAAGACCCTTTAGAACGGAGATAAGGAGAAACTTCTTCAGCCAGAAAGTGCTGAATCTGTGGAATTGATTGCCACAGAAGGCTGTGGAGGCCTGGTCATTGAGTATGTTTAAGACAGAGATAGATAGGTTCTTGATTTCCAAGGGGATCAAGCGTTACGTGGAGAAAGCGGGTGAATGGGTTTGAGAATCTTATCAGACACGATTGGAAGGCAGAGCAGATGCAATGGGCTGAATGGTCTAATTTCTGCTCCTATGTCTTATGGTCTTATTGTCTAAATCAGCAGAGAAGAAGAAATTCCAATAAGGCTGCACTTAGCCAGTCTGCAGGAATTCTCAAAACTTTGGGCGAGAAGACTACTCAAAAGTGCCAGAAAGGCAGCAACTAGTTCAGGTTCAAAAAATATTACGTTCGTAAAACAAATAAGTTGTAAAACAGCATCAACCTCATTAAACCCATGGGAGAATTAGCAAAAGGCAGGCAGCTCCTACGAGCCTGAAATAGAGTGCATTCTGGTGGTGTATTAGTCAAGGCTTGTGCATTAAAAAGCAGATGTTTCTGTTAACAGAATACTAAAGACAAACTAGATTGGGAAGTTCACTCAGCTAGAGCATTTCAACTTTTTATTCGACTGTATAACTGAGGACTTATCTTTGATCTGAATTATCTTATGTGAATCCAGCTTCTAGCGAATAGGACTCACATCATAAAGATTAACCTCCCCCTAGACAGGAAGATGTCCTTATTCCTATCAAAATCGTATTTGTACTTTTAGAGGAGGAAATCTCCCACTGTGTTTCTACAAGAAATCTCCTTTCCAGGGGTCAAAGATCATTCAAATGAATGGTGGGAAAATGGTCATCCTGTCGCTTGCCTCAAGCACATTGAACTTGTGCCGAAAGTGATTTTAATCTTCAAACAGTTGCTCCATTGGCAACTTGAAGAATTTCTTATGGGGCATCTAAAATTGCGCAGTTTGTGTTTTAAAGAAACATTTGCTCATGGGATATGGAAATCTCTGGCAATTTATCGGTAAGTATGTAAACTAGGGCAATATAAAGTTTAAATAAAAACTGGAACAAAAACATAAGTTCCTGGAAAAGCTCAGCAGATCTGTCAGCATCTGTGAAGAAAACATCAGAGTTAACATTTTGGATCCGGTGACCCTTCCTCAGAACTGATAGTAGCTGGGAAAATGTCGGTTTATATGCAGAAAATAGGGAGGGGAATGGGGTAGGGAGTAAATGATAGGATAGTGCCTGAAGAGAGAGAAGAGCAGTTGAATAGACAAAGAAGTTGATAACAATCTGGCTAGGAGGGTGAATAGTTGCTAACGGAGACTGTTAGTGACTCACAATAGAAGGTGTGTAATGGCAGGCTATGTGATAACAAAGCCTTTGTTTTTGTCCCTGATTTACAGCATCCACAGTTCTTTCGGTTTTCATTAAATAAAAACTGATTGGGTGACAGATAGAGACACAGAATTAGGCACAAAGAGTGATGGAGGGAGAGTGAGATATTATTAAATACACGTAGTTACTTCCTTTAACTTTTTGAAAGAACAATTAATTGTGCAGAAAGTTGGATATTCCAAGTTGGATAGAGAGGGTGAGAGTGGTAGGTCTTGTGGTAGGTAGTGGGCATAATCTTACCGTTAGTGTTGGGCAGTGTAGGAGAAAAATCAGGAGCAATTTTTCACGCAAAGGATAGTGGAAATTATAAACTTGCTTTCTAAGTGATTGTGGTTGTTGTGGAAGAATTGAAGCTTTCAAGACTGGGATTGCTAGTTATGAGATCATGGGATTTGAAAAAAAATCATGGGATGTGTGCATCACTGACTAGGTCAACATATATTCCTCATCCCTAACTGCATTTGAGAAATGGTGTTGTGTTGCCTCCTTGAACAGCTGCAGTCCTTAGGATACTTGTAGGGTTTTGATGCAGTAACATTTAGTCAACAGCTGATATATTTCCAAGTCAGGATGGAGTGTAGCTTGGTGGCAAAATTTCAGATCATGGTGTCCTGACACACCAGCTGCCTTTGTCCTTTTAGATGGTAGAGTTTGCCAATTTATAAAGTGCTGTTGAAGTAACCTTGGTGAGTTACTGTAATGCATCGCGTAAATGGTAGACTCTGCTGCCTGTGTGCATTAGCGGTGGAGAGAGTGAATTTGAAGGTTTTGAGTATGTGAATGGTTACCCATTAAGTGGGCTGCTTTGTCCTGGATTGAATTGAGTTTCTGCGGTGTTGTTGGAGCTGCAGCCATCCAGGCAATTGGAGGGCACAGTCCTGACCGTGCCTTTTAGATGATGAACGTTTGGAGCTGAGGGGCGGGGAAATGGAATTGTGACATATATGAACCCTGATCTACTTGAATGGCGAAGAAGAATACAAGGGCTGAATAGTTTCATTTAATTTTATACGTACAATTATATTCCCAATTCATTAATCAACATTGAAACAATGACGCAATCAATTTTCTTCTAAAGTGATCACTCTGCGTAATGTTTGCGGATGATCCTACTTTGAACTGTTATTTTTTGTCATAAAAAATATTTTTCTAGTGATGCTGATTCTTCAAAGGGTGTTCTTGGTATATTCAAAACAAAATTGAAAATTGACGTGAGATAGTAGGAACTGCAGATGCTGGAGAATCCGAGACAACAAGGTGCAGGGCTGGATGAACACAGCAGGCCAAGCAGCATATGATG